>NC_080171.1:66358098-67558098 GCF_950295315.1 Erinaceus europaeus | reverse complement strand
CATGGCAGTACACATAGTGCAGGGAATCCAACTGGGAACCTCAGGCATACAAGTCCTGCACTCTACCTGAGATGCAAGATTCTAGTTTTTTTTTTTTAATATTTATTTACTCCCTTTTGTTGCCCTTTTTGTTTTATTGTTGTAGTTATTCTTATTGTCGTCGTTGTTGGATAGGACAAAGAGAAATGGAGAGAAGAGGGGAAGACAGAGAGGGGGAGAGAAAGATAAGACACCTGCAGACCTGCTTCACGGCTTGTGAAGTGACTCCTCTGCAGGTGGGGAGCTGGGGGCTCAAGCCGGGATCCTTATTCCGGCCCTTGCACTTTGCGCCACCTGCACTTAACCCCCTGCACTACCGCCCAACTCCCTAAGATTCTACTTTTTACCAGAAATTCGTCTTTATTTTTTTCTACTTATTTTCTATATTAATTCTAAAAACCATTATGCTTACTGAAAGTATTTTGCTTTGAAAACTATTTCCTGTGTACATATTTCCAATTCAGTAAGCCTCTACCATTGGAAAGATTCAGGGAGCACCATGCAGAATTTAGTTGTACCCCTGGGTCACCCAACTGACCATGGAGAAAAATTCAATGGATGCTTACCTGCACCTAACATCACTGAAGGATTACTGGTGTTTGTGCAGCTAGTAATAGCAGCAATTACCACAGAACCATGAGCAAGGGTGAACTCGCTATTATTGTAGATAAAAGTCTTATGGTTGCTATGGTGATCTGGAGCAACCTGGAATCCTTTAAATCCTTGCTATAGGAAAAATAAAAATAAATGTAGTTAAAATTTCAAGAAGACATACATTGGTAACTATATTTTAAAGACAGATTCTTTTATTTATTTATTAATAGTGATTTAATAATAGGGAGGCTGGGTGGTGGTTCACCTGCTTAAGTGCAGACAGTATCATGCAGTTAAGCAGCATAAACTGTGTAGGAATCAAACCCACAGTCTCATGAATGCAAATATTTTACTCACTGAGTTTCTACAAAGGTGTGTATGTGTTTCCAATGTGGTTCTAGAAGTCAAGCCAGTGTCTCACATAGCCACACTGGACATGTCTACCTCCCCAGTCCAACATTCATTATTTTGAGAATGAAAGAATCAGTGAGAGAGATGCAGAGACAGAGAGAGAACAAAATACCACTCCTCTATTCATGGAGTTCTTTTTGCTCTCATATGATCCTAGGGTAGAACCCAGACCTATCCCACACAAGGTAGGCACTCTACAGCTGAACCACTTCCTTGGCCCTTATGAAACTTTCTTAAGGGGGCTCGGCGGTGTGCATCCGTTTAGTGCACATAGTACTAAGCATAAGGACCAGCGCAAAGATTTGAGTTCGAGGCCCTGCTCCCCACCTGCAGGGGGGAAGCTTCACAAGTGGCAAAGCAGGTCTGCAGGTGTCTTTCTCTGTCTATCTCCCTCTCCTCTCTTATTTTATCTCTGTCCTAGCCAACAAAATAGAAAAAAATGTACACCAGGAACAGTGGATTCATAGTGCCAGAACCGAGCTGACCCTGGAGGCAAAAATAAATAAATAAATAAACAACGTATCTCATTTCCTGTTTTCAAGCCCATATGCCACCTTTAGTATATGCCTCTTTCCAAAATACATTTTGCTAAAATTTAAAAAATTAAGAAATGCACACTGATAGTCATAATGCTACTGTACATTTCTACAGAATAGTGTGAACATAACTTTAAAAAAGATTTACGCAAAATATATGTATGTGGTCTGGGAGGTGGCACAGTAGATAGTATTAGACTCTTAAGCATGAGGTCCCAAGTCTGATCATCTGATCCCCAGCATGCTATGTCAGAGTGATGCTGATTCTCTATATACATCTGTCTCATAAATAAATCCTTAAAAAGCTTACACTTTGATATTCTTTTAAAACACACACACAAACACACACACACACACACACACACGAAAGAGACAATGACAGCAAGGACAGAGCACTGCTCAAGCATATGGTGGTGCTGGGGGACTTGAACTAGGGTCCTCAGAGGCCCTTATGTCTGCTAGGCTGCTTTCCTGGCTCATCACACATCACTTTTATATGCACTGAGAAACTCAAAGCTTCCCCTGACTTGCTTAATAGCAGTGGTTTGAGACCAAACCTGCCATATTTCCAACATGTGCCTTTAGAGCTGAATATTTGGTATAATTTATCCAAGGATAAATTCATCACACATCTTAATCATTCACATGTAAAGTGTTCATTGAAAATCTACTGTTTGAAACTTTATGATTCTAAAATGCCTATTCTCAATTTATAATCCAGTAGGGAAAAGCCATACATGAAAATAATATAAAGTGCCAACCCTGTAATTTAAAAAATATGGAATATCAGTTTCAGACCAAGTGCCAGGATGATTCAAATGCGAAAGTAGTTTTCTTCTATTAGATGTAAGGTTATGTCATGGGGAGAAAACAGGTTCCAACACACAGAAAGGTAAGTAGAGATGGAACAGTAGAAAAAGCTTGGGCAGTTAGACAATGTGGTGAGAATCATATGGAAAAGTTGTTATGCTTTTAAGATATTTACAGACTGTCACATGCTCTAGGGGAAGTTGGCTCTTAGCTAATGAAGGAGGCATTAAGGCTGTTAAAACAGAAGGAAAACACTCTTAGCACCAAATTTCAGAAAGATTCATCATCAAGTGGAATGAAAAAAAAGTCTGAGCACTAAGAAACCAGAAACTAGGTCTTGGGGCAGGCTAGAAAGATTTCCACCTACCTTTCCTAGGTACTTACTTTAGCTCCAAGGCAGCTCTCAAAGTCCTTTTTCATGTCTGACACAGCAACTTTGTCCTGAGGTCTTTTGGGTCCACTGCAGCAAGGAACTACGGTTTTCAGGTCTAATTCCACAACCTTTCCACACAAAAGAAAATGAACTGTAGAACTGACATTATTCCCACAGAGAAAATAAAACCAGAAAGCCATACCAGAACATTTGATAGAGAAAACACACACACACACACACACACACACCCCTGAAATACCATAATCAAAAATAACAAAAGTGATAGTTACTTTAGTACTTAAAGGATGGATTTTCAAAGACCTGCAAGGAGCACTCAAGCATCATGAGACAGGCAAGAAGTCTTGCCCTGATTAGAATGATCATGGCATCTCCTATTCTGTACTTTCTGCTTGTTCTTTGCAAAGAAGATTGGGCATTCTTTTATTTATTTATTTATTTATTTATTTATTTATTTATTTTTGGCTCCAAGGTTATTGCTGGGGCTACAAATCCACTGTTCCTGGTGGCCCTTTTTTCCTTTTTAATTGTATAGGACAGAGAAAATCTGAGAGGAGAGGGGGAGATAAAGAGGGAAAGAGAAAGAGACACCTGCAGACCTGCCTCACCATTCGTGAAGCATTCCCTCCTGCAGATGGGGAGCCGGGGGCTCGAACCGGGATTCTAGTGTGTGTCCTTGAGCTTAGTACTATGTGCGTTTTCTATGTGCCACTGCCCAAGCCCCTTTCTTTTATTGTTTAGGTTCATCTGAG
This sequence comes from Erinaceus europaeus, assembly GCF_950295315.1. Taxonomy (NCBI): domain Eukaryota; kingdom Metazoa; phylum Chordata; class Mammalia; order Eulipotyphla; family Erinaceidae; genus Erinaceus; species Erinaceus europaeus. The sequence continues at coordinate 67,554,565 of NC_080171.1, read as the reverse complement.
ACAGGCTGTCTACTGAAATAATAGAAAACCACTTTACTTTTTCCAAGATGATTTGGAAAGGATGCTGCCAAATAAGCCACCTGTGCCAGAAAAAGGCCTTAGTTTAACTGACTATTTATTTTTTCTAAGTGTACTGAGATTTTTAGAAAAAAGTCAGATTTCCAGGGATTGGGCAGTGGCACACTTAGTAAAGTGTACATGTCACAATGCTCAAGGATCTAGGTTTAAGTCCCTAGTTCCCACTGGAAAGTTTCACGAATGGTGAAGCAGTGCTGTAGGTATCTCTCTCATCCTTTCTAATACCCCCATCCCTCTCAGTTTCTTTCTGCCATTATCTAAAACATGAATAAATAAATAAAATAAGTAAATAAAGAGTTCTGCAACTACCTTCGCTACTGAGAAAACAATGTACTATTTGTTTTCAGCCTCAAATATGAAAGTGAAATATGATAAATCAGAACAAGTCGATGTGTATACACTTCCATTTCTTTCCTTTTGCTGTGCAGATGTCCCCTCAGGCTAGTGCCAGTTCCCGCGAAAGTTGGGACATTCTTGGAGCGCTTGTTCAGCCATGTTGTCCCCTCAGGCTAGTGCCAGTTCCTGCGAGAGTTAATACGATATTCTCGAAGTGCCCTTCCCAACCAATCCTGTCCCGGCTCATCACTCCCGGTTTTTGCCCTATAAAGCCCTTCTTCCACCCCTCTCTCTTGCCCGCTTTTCTCCTTGGTGAACAGAGGGCTGCTGCACGTGGGAGGCGGCCATTTTTGCTACCTCCACGTGGCCCGAACCACTGCACTTTTACCCAACTCTGAGGTGCCCGAGAATAAAGAATTGTGTTCCCTCTCCGCTCTGGATCTCCTCTCTCTCTCTCTCTCTTTCTCTCCTCCATGGTGCAGCACGACAACTTTTTATAATATATGCTGAGCTTAGTCTTTATATAACTCCAGTCACTGTAGTAAAGTCTTTCTTAAAGACCTCCACAGAGGAGGAAAAGCATACTCAACCTAATTAATGGCCACAGATAGGTGGAGAAGAATGAATATAATTAAGTCATATTATTTTGTCAATGTTTATAATTGCTTATCTTTTTATTACTGTAATTTTTAAAAATTGTTGATTGTGATCACAGGGGCTTCATTGCTCCAGGCCAACTCTTTCAACTAGGAGAGGGAAAGGGAAAGAAATCACAGCATAAAAATCTCCAATGCAGTGGGGGCCAGTCTAGAATTTGGATTGGCAAAACAGATGCACTATGCAACTGAGACAGTTTTCAGTCTTCAAATGCTCTCTGTTGTTTTTTTTTCCCTCCCTCCCTCCCTCCCTTCCTTCCTTCATTCCTTTTCTTTTCTTTCCTTCTCTATGCTATCAGGGTTACTGCTGGAGTTCAGTGCCTGCATTATGAATCCACTGCTCCTGGCAGTCATTATTTTCCTTTTTCTTTCTATTTTTTATTTTTTATTTGACAGGACAGAGATTAATTGCAATGGGAGGGGAGATAGGGTTAGAGAAAGACAGACACCTGCAGACCTGCTTCACCTGCTTCCTGCAGGTGGGGAGCAGAGGCTTGAACTTGGGTCCTTGGCACATGGTGATATGTGTGTTTAACTGGTGTGCCACTGCTACTGCCCGGCCTCCTTATATTTTCCTATAATGACTTAGCAATGGCTGATTTTCTTTTCCCTTCCTTTCTTCATATATATATTAACTGCCACCAGGGTTACCACTGGGGCTTGGTGCTGAAACTATAAATCTATTGCTCCCAAAAACCATTTTTTTAAAAATTTCCTTCTAGTTTATAAGTACCACATGCTAACCAACTGCAACACTGGAGTTTTTCTTTCTAGTTTATTTGATGGGACAGAGAGAAATTAAGAGGGAGGGGATGAGAGAGAGAGAGAGAGAGAGAGAGACACCTGCATTCCTGCTTCACCACTCATGAAGCATCCCCCTGCAGGTGGGGAGCAAAGGCTAAAGCCAGGTCCTTGTGCATGGTAATATGCTCAACCAGGTATGTCACCACCCAGCCCCCAGCTGTGGCTGAGTTTCTACAAATACACCCAAGAAAAGAAAAAAAAAAGCATACATAACCAGAATCACAAACTTGACGAAGAGGAAGCATGACACTCCCATACCTGGGCAAAGTCTGGGTCTTGAGATGGGTCACTGAAATCTCGGAACATTCCCACTGTCTGAAGATACTTCTTAATATACTTTACTTTTTTTTCATCACGACCTAAATGAATGTTATTTTTAGAAGAATATTAACAGATGCCAATATTTCCTTGTTAAATGAAAGTCCCTATCAGCAGTAATATACACAGTAAGCACTTCATGTACACACATTCCAACAGTTCTGCTGATAGTTCAGCATTCAGGCTAATTGACTTATTAGTGGATGGTGCTTTTTTGTTGTTGTTGTTTGTTTGTTTTTGTAAAAGGAAACTCTGACAAAACCTGGATGATGCTTTTTACTAGGTTCAGTCACTGACTTGTTCATACCAGAGACTATTTTTTCTTTTTTTTTCAAGTCTTTTTTTTTTTTTAGATTATTTATTTATCCCCTTTTGTTGCCCTTGTTGTTTTATTGTTATAGTTATTATTGTTGTCATTGTTGGATAGAACAGAGAGAAATAGAGAGAGATGGGGAAGACAGAGGGGGAGAGAAAGATAGATACCTGCAGACCTGCTTCACTGCTTGTGAAGCGACTCCCCTGCAGGTGGGGAGCTCGGGGGGGGGGGGGGGTTCAAACCAGGACCCTTCTGCAGGTCCTTGCGCTTTGCGCCCAATGTGCTTAACCGGCTGTGCTACTGCCTGACTTCTTTTCTTTTCTTTTCTTTTTTTTTTTTTTTAATGTGTGGATCTTGTTAGCTTTATTTTTGTTTGTTTGTTGTTTATTTATTTATAAAAAGGAAACACTGACAAAACCATAGGATAAGAGGGATACAACTCCACACAATTCCCACCAACAGAATTCAGTATCCCATCCCCTCCCTTGATAGCTTTTCTATTCTTTAACCCTCTGGGAGTATGGAACCAAGGTCACTGTGGGATGCAGAAGGTTGAAGTCTGGCTTCTGTAATTGCTCCCCCGCTGAACATGGGTATTGATAGGTTGATCCATACTCCCTGCCTGCCTCTCTCTTTCCCTTAGATTGTTAGAGACTATTTTCTGAAGAAGGTTCTGGTACTACCTTTAAGTATTCCTTCTCTCTTTGATGATGATCCTTAATTAGGAGTAACTGGGACTTAGCTAATTGTCAAAACACTCAACATTCCACACATTATTCTTGTTAGAATAGTAATATTCCCCCAGCTTCCCCCCCCCCCAGTTCTAGAATACTTTCTATATCTAATCATTTTATATCTATTATCTCAATATCAAATCCTTTGTCCTGACCCTATGAGACATTACTATTCTCTATTATCTAAATGAGGAAATGGGGGCTCAAAGAGATAAAGAAACTGTCCCATAGAACCAGGATCTGAACATGAGTTTGATTCCAAAGTTCAAAGTCTGAACTCACAAGGTTGCATCACCAGGAAGATGACCTTCACACTCTGCTGTTTAATTCTTATCTAGACACTGATTATATTAGAACTCATCAAGTATCAATCGACATGCAGTGTACCCATTCCTCTGGCAATTGAAGAAGACAAAGTTTGAGAGCCTGATTCCTGAACTACAATTAGTCTGCATTTGAGATACGTTTTCATTTTTAAACTTGAAAAGGTCATCAGTTTCCAGTGCAGATCTGATAAAAGATGACTAAGTTTCCTTTTTTAAAAAATAAAAAAAAAAATCTTTATTAGGGGAGTCGGGCTGTAGCATAGCGGGTTAAGCGCAGGTGGCGCAAAGCACAAGGACTGGCATAAGGATCCCGGTTCGAACCCCGGCTCCCCACCTGCAGGGGAGTCGCTTCACAGGCGGTGAAGCAGGTCTGCAGGTGTCTATCTTTCTCTCCTCCTCTCTGTCTTCCCCTCCTCTCTCCATTTCTCTCTGTCCTATCCAACAATGACAACAACAATAATAACCACAACAATAAAACAACAAGGGCAACAAAGGGAATAAATAAATAAAATAAATATTTAAAAAATCTTTATTAGATAGAGACAGGCAGAAATGGAGAGGGAAGGGGGTAACAAAGGGAAAGAGAGACAGAGAGAGACACCTACAGCCCTGCTTCACCACTTGTGAAGCTTTCCCTCTGCAGGTGAGGACCAGGGGCTTGAACCTGGGTCCTTGCGCATTGTAGCCATGTGTGCTCAACCCAGTGTGCCACCACCCGGCCCCAAGATGACTAAGTTTCCTTATCATGGCCTGGTGTCATGTGTTTACTAGTACATCTTATGCCATCTTCTCCACCCACATGCATGGAAAAACTTCTCTTACTGTTTCAATCTAATTGATACTACAAATTTGGTACCAGATCACTAAACTGGTACCTCTGGTGCCTCAAAAACTAATCCTAGCTCTGGATATATTTTGGAGATTTCCCTGTTCCTTCTCACTATCCATTCCTTATTTTTCTTTAGATCAATTCCCTCAACTATCCATTCTGTTCTTTTATTTCTACACCCTTTTCACTTCAAATCCTTTGGGGGAGGGTGGTGAGGGGAGTACCAGTGATCCGACTTCAAGGACATTGTATTTAATAAAAACACTAGTTTTTAAACAGATGTCCTCATCATAATTTCATCAAAAGCCAAGATTTGTGAAGAACGAGAATCAGTATTGTGGGGCCAGGTAGTAGAGCACCTGGTTAAATACACACACTACAGTGTACAAGGACCTGGGTTCAAGTGTCAGGTCCCTGCCTGCAGGGGGAAAGCTTCACAAATAGTGAAGCAAGTCTGCAGGTGTCTCTCTCTCTATCTCCCCCTCCTTTTCAATTTCTCTCTGTCTCTACTGAATTAAGTCAGTATTGTTACTAAGTACTGCTACTGAGTTACCATTTTGAAAATTATCTGTATCATGTTAATAACTAGGAGTAGACCAGTACAAATTGCTAGGCTTCCACAATATCTGAGCTCATTCTACTGACCATGCCATATCGATTTCTGTCTTCTTATATCCCAACAACCATTCTGATTTCAGAGAAAGAACAAGTCTATAAATCTGACCTAGAGGGGAAGCAATTACAGAAGCCAGACCTTCTACCTTCTGCAACCCACAATGACCCTGGGTCCATGCTCCCAGAGGGATAGAGAATGGGAAAGGTATCAGGGGAGGGGGTGGGATATGGAGATTGGGTGGTGGGAATTGTGTGGAGTTATACCCCTCCTACCCTATGGTTTTGTTAATTAATCCTTTCTTAAATTAAAAAAAAAAAATCTGACCTAGAGCATTTGAGAACAGAGGCCAGTGTAGCTGTCCCAATTCCCAGCATTTTATGAGATTTTACAAAGGGCTGCTACTTTCTTCACTGCACTTACCTGTCTGTACCAGGTACTTGATACTAACTTCATCAACAGGGAAAAAGGCAGCAGTTGCTCCATACTCTGGACACATGTTGGCAATAGTAGCTCGGTCAGCAATGGACAACTGGGCTACTCCAGGCCCAAAGAACTCAACAAATTTGCCCACGACCCCAACCTGGCGGAGGTGCTAAGTAGAGTAACAGAAAAGTTTGAGCTTTAATATCCAATATCTACAATGAAGAACTTCGAAATTCTTATAAACCAGCATTGTTTATTAATTAGTTTAACATATCTTTGGTTGCATTCAAAAAATATAACTGGAGGGGGATAGCTCAGCTGGTAAACTATTATGTCTTATTAGGCATGAGACCCTGGGCTTGGTCCTAGGTATCACATAGGAGCACCGTGGATGACAAAGCAATGCAGTGATGTTTCCCTCTCTTCCTCTTTTTTTTTTTTTTTTTGTCTACAGGGTTATTGCTGGGGCTCAGTGCCTGCACTATGAATCCACTGTTCCTGGAGGCTATTTTTTCCATTTTGTTGCCCTTGTTGTTTATCGTTGTTGTTGTTATTGTTGTTGCTGTCGTTATTGCTGGATAGGACAGAGAGGAGGGGAAGACAGAGAGGGAGAGAGAAAGGCAGACTTGCTTCACCACTTGTGAAGCAACCCCACCTGCAGGTGGGGAGCCAGGGACTCGAACCAGGACCCTTACTCTGGTTCTTGTGTTTAGTGTCATGTGAGCTTAACCAACTGCACTACCACTTGGTCCTCCCCCCCTTTCCTTTTCTTTTCTGTTTTTTAAGTTGCCACCAGGGTTATTGCTGGGGTTCAGTGCCAGCACTACGAATCCAACACTTCTGGCAGACATTTTTTCTGGCTTTTTTTTCCCCCTTGTTTTTATTTGACACAACCGAGAGAAATTGAGAGGGAAGACAGAGAAAGATGGATACCTACAGACCTGCTTCATTGTTCATGAAGTGGCCCACCCTGCAGGTGGGAAGTGGGTGCTCAAACCAGAGTCCTTGTGCATGGCTATATGTACACTTAACCAGGTGCGCCACCACCCAGCCCCCCTTCCTCTCTTTCTCTTTTTCATTCTTGCTCCAACTCTTAAAATATAGAATTAAAATATTGGGCCAAGGAGATTTCTCAGCAGACTTGCATATATGTGAGGGTCCTGGTTCATTCCCTAATGATGCATTAAAAATAAATAAAGTAATTACAAATAAAGATCAGGGAGATACTAAGCATTAGAGCACAGTATTTTCTTAAAGTTCCAGTGGTCCTAGGCACCCTCATATGGCAGCACTGAGAGGTGCTCTAATCTTTGTCCCTCGTTTACTCTTTCATAAAAATAAGTAATAAATAAGCACATTATCCTAGAATACAGGCGCAAGTCCAATGCAATGTAAAATTCAGTCTGATTCACATATTTTTTTCAAACATAAAGCATTAGCCAGAGCTTCGGTGACTGATCTGTTCATAGTTGTGGACTGATTGTCTGCAACTGTAGACAATTACAAGTTTAAACTGTCTTAGTCATACAGGATTCTGCCAATTTTTGTAGGCAAGTTCTATTATTACTCCATCTAGAGAATGGAACAAAGATAAACTGTAAGTTACAGTGTTCAAATAAATCCAATTCCAAATTTCACAGAGGTGTCTCTTATTCTCCATTCTCTTTAAACCTCTCTCTGTCCTATGAAATAAATATTTTTAAAAAGTACTATTTTTGCAATTTGGAGAAACAACTGTTTTAATAACATAAATTATAATACAGAAATGGGAATGAAAAAAAGCCAAATAAAATTTATAGAAGGAATGGGTTACATAAATGGAAAAAACATGTAGGGAAATATAGTAAAATATAAACATATCTAAGAGGAATGATTTGTACAACTTCAGGATAGTGATTATTCTTAGAAAGGGGGAGTCTGGTTCTTACCACAAGTAAGAAAAAAATACAGAGACACTCTGAAGCAAACATGGCAAAATGTTACCATCTGAATTATCTAGATGGTGGGCATATGTATGTAACTTTAATACGTATACTTTAACTATTTCACAATTAAAAAAAAAAACCCTAAAATGATTTATAAAGGAACAGAATATTCAAAACTCAACTGGTTTATCTTCTTATCTCATTTCTGTTTAAAGTTATCGGCATTCTGTTTGAGTTATTATTAGAGCACATGAGACTCCATTATGTATTTCTTTTCTGCTTGTCACCGTCACTGACCAAGACCATGGGAGAGGCAGTATATCATTACCTTGGTGATGGTGAGCACAATGTCAGTGGATGTTACCAGGGGGTGAGGATTTCCCATCAGCTTGTAGCCAATCACTTGGGGGAGAACCATGCTGATTGGCTGGCCCAGCATTACAGCTTCTGCTTCAATGCCACCCACACCTGCATGGAGCAGAATAATGCATCTCTTATTCCTCACAGTATCTCTCTAGCATAAGTCAGTGTTCTTCACAGATGATAACCCAGCTACAATGTTTTCTGAATACAGAGCTCAGTCATGTTTCTTTCTATACAAAAAGTTATTTCTTCTCTAGTTCCTTCTATAGAATTTTTTTACAAGTATTTCTCAAAGTAACACACACACACACACACACACACACACACACACATACTTTTATCAAGAACCTCCCTGATAAAAGTCTCCATTTTTAAGAAACAACCCAGGTGACTTTCATGTAATTTAAATGTATACACTTCTTATTCCAGTTCATTTTTTTCCAAACATTATTACTGTCTACTATAGTCATTTTGCTAGACATTGGAAATAATAGCAGTAAACAAAACAAACAAAAATGTTCCTCCAGCATATTACATGGAATTGGAAGAATACTCACCCCAACCAAGAACTCCCAAACCATCAATCATGGTGGTATGTGAATCTGTGCCCACAAGGCTGTCTGGGTAATAATATCCATCCTGGTCAAATACCACTCTTGCCAGATACTCCAGGTTCACCTGGTGGATGATCCCTGAACCAGGAGGAATAATCCGCATGTTCTGGAAAGCTTGAGAACCCCACTAGGATGGAAAAATGGAATGAGTCACCATGAATGTCTGACGTATGTCTATGGAGTCCATCTTTCTTTACACATCCCTCCCTGGGATCCCATATCCATAAAGAATCAATGTAACTAAAATGTCCATACCTTTAAAAATTTAAATCGTTCTCTATTTCTTTCAAATTCCAGGTCTTGGTTCTTCTGCAAACTGTCCACCCTGTCAGAGAGGAAAAACTAAGTTAGGTTTATGTCTTAAAATGTAACTGATCAAACTGATTGGTAATGAATAAACAAAATCAGTTTATCAGTAGGCTTTCTGGGTGTTATCACTGCATTCATTCACACAGGAAAGAAATTACTTGGTTCCAGGGATTCCTTCCATGCTTTTAAACATGAGTAGAAACCAGTAGGTGAATTCAAGTCGCAACAAATCTAATTATAAAGTCTACATTTATAGTCACAATGGCAACTGCCATTTAAAGATGCCTTGCTTTTGTACTTGTTTCTCATCCATGATCTTGTTGAGCTAAGCTGACCATTCTGAGCTGAACTGTGTCAGGGGTGACTTTTTTTTTTAAACCTGTATGTGATATGAAAAGGGGACCTAGCAAGGACAGGAGGCACAATAATAACAGAATCACAATCTCCTATGTCTTCAACAGGGGTTTATAAGGAGGATGGTGGCACACAAGAGAGTACATAAATCCAGATTATATGCTGAAGTTACTTAAAAGCCATTCAGCCCATCAGGAATGACACTGGCAGCACAGAGCAACAAAAAACTTTTTCAGGACATGTATAATCAAATGGCATTGTTCTGAGTCAAGGTAGAAGAAGTCAGTCAGGCTCCGGACATAGAAGGGCCCTCATAAGTGATGCCATGGGTTAAGCCACCCCATCATCTGGGGCCCTAGTCGGGGAGTCCTGGGATTCCCACATAGACATGATGGGCCTAGACCTTGAATAGATCCCTCTCTCCATTGTCACTGGTCATCTCCATCAGGAACAACAAAACAGACCCCTTTGTGGGCCCCCCATAGGACCTTACCCTCTATGTGGATCAATAATCGTAGAGAATGTTCCATCCTCTAAAGGAAGTCTGGATAATATACTCTATCTACCACCTGAGGAAGATGGGTCCTGAAATTAGGGCAGCTTGGAACGTTCCTACTCATGACCACAGAATATGAACTCAGACCTACAGGGATGCAGAGGTTACATAGGCTCCTAAACTGAATATGGGCCTCAGATCAAATCGATGGGGTCTATAGTCAACAATATTTATACACCTTTCCCATATTTGGGAGTTATTCTCTTCCCTGATCCAGCTTTCTAGTCATTTTTCCAGCCATGACATCATCTCCCCAGACAGTAACTTGGGTCTACCTGAATATCAGAGGTAAGGCTCAGGAAAAAACTAGTATAGTCATGGGCCCTTTGGAATATACCTAAAATAGGCCTACTAGCTATTTCCAAAATTGAGACCCCAAATCTTCATCTGCAATATTCCAGCCTTTAGATTCATGATTAGTCAACAATTTGTTTGGCTCTATATATTAACTCTTTTTCAGCCACCAGGTTCCAGATGCTACCATGATGCCAACTGGACTTCCCTGGGCAGATGACCCCACCAATGTGTCCTGGAGCCCTGCTTCCCCAGATCCCTGCCCTACTAGGGAAAGAGAGAGACAGGCTAACAGTATGGATCGACCTGTGAGCACCCATGTTCAGCGGTGAAGCAATTACAGAAGCTAGACCTTCCACCTTCTGCACCCCATAATGACCCTGGGTCCATACTCCCAGAAGGATAAAGAATAGGGAAGCTATCAGGGGAGGGGATGGGATGTGGAGTTCTGGTGGTGGGAATTGTACCCCTCTTATCCTATGGCTTTGTCAGTGTTTCCTTTTCATAAATAAAAATTAAAAAGAAATGTGACAAAGGATCTTTAATAGATATAGAATATGTATAATATATTAAAATGCAAAAACCCAGCAAATAGATGAGCATTTCAAAACAAATTAAAGTATTTTGAAGTATTTTTCTTAACCTTAACCAGTCTAGCTTATCCTCATTAGTTCTGTTGTGTTAGGAGCACTCTTGAACTATGGTCATTATCCTGTGTTTTCTCGCCTATTGCACAGGGAATGCAGAAGATGTTAAAGCTTCTTACAGCAGAAGCAGCACTGGAAAGGGAACATGTACCCCAGAGAGTGCTAGGAGCATCAATTTAATAAAAACAACATATTCACAGGACATGCAAAACCCAGAAATACTTAAACTGTTCTATAATACATTAATTCCAGGTAGAGAACAAATGAAAATTCATGAAAATAAAATATTAATTATGTCAACATGGGATCAATTAATTCAAGTTACTGGAATGAATAAACAGACCTGGAATTCTGATTTTTTTTCAACATTAGACTTTCCTAAATTTATCCAGTCTATGTGAGCTTTTGTATAGAGACAGAGAGAAACTAATAGAGAGAAATTGAGAGGGAAAAGAAAGATAGGGAGGAAGAGAGAGAGATACCTGGAGCACTGCTTCAACAGTGAAGCTTTCTTCCCTGCAGGTGGGGACTGGGGGTTTGAGTTGGGTTCTTGAGTATGATAACATGTACACTCAACCGAATACCCTACCACCTGGTTCCTATGTGAGCTTTTAATAAGGTCTCTGAATGTGAATGACCTTATAGACTGAAGAAAAAATTTCTTATATTTGAATTCATAGTTGGACATAGTTCAAAGCCTCGAAGTGTTATATTTCATGATATTCCAGAAATCCACAAATGAAAAAGTTTTCACACTCATAAAACCTGGTCAAAATTGTTATGACAGTCTTATCAGGATTTTTTAAAAGGCTATGAGATAACTTTATAAAACATTATAATGTTTTATAAACTCAATAAACATGGAATAATATGATATTATTATTATTGGCAAAGAGCTTAGAATTCAACTGAAAAAAAATTAGTCTCCCACAGGGCCAGGTGGTGGCGCACCTGGTTAAGCGCACACATTACAGTGCTCAAGGACCCAAGTTCAAGGTCCTGGTTCTCGCCTGGAGGGGAAGCTTCATGAGTGGTGAAGCAGGGCTGCAGGTATTCCTCTGTCTCTTCCCTACCTTATCTCCCCTCCCCTCTCAATTTCTCTGTCTCTATACAATAATAAGTAAATAAAAATATTTTTTAAAAATTACTCTCCCACTAACCATTACCCAATTTTTTTAAAATTGTTAATTTCTGGAAGAAACTGGAAATAAGTCCACAGCACACAGTTTTCCCAACGTTAACACATATCACATTAATTTCTTACAAAAATTAGGAAAGAGCTACAGAGGTCAAATTGCAAAATCAAACTAAAAAAATAAAAAGTACCACAATGAAAACATTTCTCCCTTCCTTTCTTTCCTTCTTTTTTTTTTTGTTTTTTGTTTATTGGCCTCTAGGGTTATTGCTGGGGCTTGGTGCTTGCACTATGAATCTACTGCTCCTGGGGACCTTTTTCTTTTTTTCTCAATTTATTGGATAAGACAGAGAGAAATTGAGAGAGGAGGGGGAGAGAGAGGGAGAAAGAAAGATACCTGCAGACCTGATTCACTACTTATGAAGCATCCCCCTTCACGTGAGGATCTCAAGGCACAAACCTGGATCCTTGCATGGGTCTTTGCGTTTAGTACTATATGCACTTAACTGGGTGTGCCACCTCCTGGCCACCACAATGAAAATATTTCTAAGAGAAATGTTTGCTAATTACACACACTGAAAAAGTGTTTGCTAGATTTGGATCAAAACGCCTCCCTAGACTTAGGTATTTGAGATAGTTTACTTACAGTGGCCCCCACCCTATGGAAGGCCCTAGGGTCAAGCCCCAGTACAACATGGGAGTATTGTGAAAGCCCCACAGATGGTGGAGTGGTGATGTGGTCTTTCTCACCATATTTAGCTTATGTAAATAAAATGGAAAAAAAGTAATTGAGCCTGGGAGTGGTTGAACTGAACATGCACAAGGTCCTTGGGATGGATGGACACACACACACACAGTTCATAAACAACTGAGACCTGAGTCGACAGATGTTGAGGTTTATTCTCTTTTAGCTATTTTGTAATCACCAGGGTTTCACCACTGTGGGCAGACTACTTCAGATAGAAAGACAGAGATGGAAAGAGACATTACAACATAGGAGCTTTCCTCAGTGATGTGGGAACTGGACTCAAATCTGGGTTATACAAATGATAAAGCAAGTATACTATCCAAATGAGCTATCATACCCGGCCCAGACATCAAGGTTTAAAGAGAAAAAAAAATTACATTGAACTTGGTAATGTCCACATTTGATATCTGCTTAATAATCAAGAGTTTTTTAAAACTTTATTTTTCCCAAAGCACTGCTCAACTTTGGTTTATGGTGGTGTGGGAAATTGAACCTAGAACCTTCGGTGCCTCAGGCATGAAAGTCTATTTGCATGACCATTATGCTGTTTCCCACACCCTCAAGAGCTTTTTGAACTGAATCCACAAAGACTTAGGGCAATTATATTTCTGTCTTCATCAATACTTGTGCCTTTCAGACCAGCAAAATGAATCTATAAATACCAATAACAATCAAAATGAATCTATAAATACCAATAACAATCTTCAAGAAAGACAGCCCAGCCCCCAAGATAAGTTTATAATTATAATAAAAGGAAGAACTGGCCTGTATCTAGTTTGTTCAAGAACTGTATATTTGGGGACAAAACAGATTTTTCTTTATGCTGAATTCATCTGATTTGGATATAGGCAATATTAATTTGAGAAAATAACTTGTTTCTACATTTCCTTTGAGACAATAATAGAACCCACTTGAATTCTCTAAAGAAGCAAATAATGCTTTCTTTTCCTTCCTTTGGTTTTACTTCAGATTCCTAAATGATTTTTAATTCTAAAAATAATTGCCTCTTCATATAGAACTAAAGAATAATTATAGTTCCATAGAAAATTACTTAGTTTTTGGCATTTTTCTTCCCAATTATTTTCATTTCTGTATGTTTTCATTTAGTTGAGGTTATTTTGTTTTTGTGTATATGGTATTGGAGCCTTGCACATGAATGGGTTTACCATTCAAGGGTCAATTTTTTTATTCTTTTTACTTTAGACAAAGAGACACAAAGAGTAAAAGCTTCCCCTAGTGCTGACACTCCCATGCAGTGCTATAAGGCTCAGAACTAAGCTGCAGGCATGGCAAAGAATGAGTCCCACTGAGTAAACTATCACTAACCCGCTGAGATGATTTTATACCTGAAATTCACATTTAGTCACTGAGCTGTGATATGAGCATGTCCTAAGTTTTAGTAAGCCCACTATTAAGTATAACTGTAAAGGTTCCTAGTAATTTACTTTAAAGAGGTACCATCATTCAATATATCACTCTTTTACATTTAGAATACTTGTTTTTATTAGTATAAATAGTGTGCTAATGAATGCTGTTTAATCTTTAAGCTTTTTCCGATCTTCAGATATTTAGCATGTGCTTAATTTTTCTCCTACACAAGATAAAGAAATTCCTAGAGTTCTTTATATTGCTTTCATAATTTTTTAATTTGTTATCAGCAGTGTATAAATATGTCTTCCTCATGATATCTTTATAATTAATGTTCATTTTCTAATCTTAATTATACTGATAAGAGAAAATTATATCTCAAGGATTTGATTTACCTTTTTTTTATTACTAGTATGGTTAAGGTTTTATATGCTGTTTCCCATTTACATTTCTTTATTATTTCTTGCATTACAAAATATTCACTTTCCTTTGCCTATTACCTGCTGGGTTTTACTATTTTCCTAATCTATTAAGTATGTTCTTTATCTAATAGGAATATTGATACTTTGCCATACCTTTTTTTTTTTATGCAACAAGCTCAAACAAATCTAAGGTTTATTTTTTTGTTTCATTTGGTACTTCTACAATTAAAAAGTCTTTCTGTTAAAAATTAATTTACTATTTTTTTATTGTTGCTAGAGTTACACCGTTTCATGTCAACTTTCCAGACAGAAAGTGAGACAGAGAGCACGAGAACCACCATAACACCAAAGTTTCCCCCAGGGTCATAGTACTTCCATATGATGCACCAGAGGCTAGTGTGGACAAAGCAGGCTCTTCTCCTTTTTTGCCACCTGTTATTGCTGGAGCTTAGTGCCGGCACTATGAGTACACCACTCCAGACAGTCATTTCCATTATTATTATTATTATCATTATTATTACATAGGACAGATAGAAACTGAGAGGGGAGGGCAAGATAAAGATGGAGAAAGGCAGACACCTGCAGGCCTGTTTCACTACTCATGAAGCGTCTCCCCTGCAGATGGGGAACAGGGGCTCCAACCTTGTCCTTGAGCATGATAACATGTGAACTCAACCTGGCACAGTAGTTCCTTTCCTACGTGAGTTTGCTTATTGATCTGAAAAGGCATTTCCAATCATCACTTAACAAGTATATATTTAAAAATTTCTTCTAAACTTGAAAATTTTATATTAATGCTTTAATTAAACTACCTCTGCTGAATAATCAATTTTCCCATCACTTTATGCAGAGAAGTTCTTTCTTCCTCCTCTGATAGTTGATCATAACTTCAGCTCATTATATTTCCAGGTTAAAATACTGGCCTCCTTCCTGTACCTGTCTGTCTTCCTGTATCCAGACCATTGCTGGGTAATCTTATATTTACTTCTATATAAGATGGAGAGTGCTGATCCACCTTCACTTTGGGCTTGACTGTGTGACTTGCTTTGATTAATGACACTGTGGATAAAAAGTGACTCTATGCCAGTCTGGATCTAGGCCTCAAGAAAGACTGTGAATCCCTAGTTGCCCTCTTAAGCATCTGTGATTAATAAATAGCTGTTTTTGCTTTCAGCCTGGGTCCCCAAGGAAACCCACATGGAATGGAATTGTCCTACTGTCCAGCGGTGAGCAGTCAACTTCAACTCTATGGCAGGATGCAGAGCTCCCTCATGATGTTTATCTTAGAAAGTGATCAGTCTGTAGATGTGTAAGATATAAATTATTAATGTAGACTGCTTCTGAGATTTTAGGGTGATTGGTATGATTTTGGCAGAGAGAGAAAATAGCAGATAACCCCAAATAATAAGAAAAAAATGAAGGAAAAAGGAAAGGGTGAGTATTAGGTTTAAAGAGAAAAAAAATTACATTGAACATGGAGAAGCAGATTTAGTCAGATATGAAATAGTTATTTAGCATCAAAGATGGAATAAGGATCCAATGAGTAAAAAAACAGTTTTGGATGTCAAATACGTACTTGTATAATAATCTCTCATAGCAGAAATTCATATGGTCTCCATTGGGATTTAACATTCTCCCAAAATAAAGGGAAAAAGTTCTGTTTCTTTTTACAGTTTCATGCATGTGTGATACCACTGCCAAGTGGCCTTTCCTGACCAACTCTCTCACTCTTTATCTGAGAGAAAAGGAGGATGAGAGAGAGAGAGGGAGAAACAAGCTGAAAAACAGAGAAGAGATACCATAGCCTTGCTCCACCACTCATGGAGCTTCCGTAGTACTTGTTCATGGTACATCCAGGGGGTATCAGGGCTTGAAGCCAGGGCTTCATACTTGATGAGATAAGTGCTCTCCCAGGCAAACTATCTCCTGCCTTTCCTTCCCAGAAAAAGATTTTCAAAACTGTACCTTCTTCTCAAGTGGTCTCCATTGGAAAGTCATAGGGTTTTCCTAAATATATTTCTCCAAAGATTTTCTTCTTTACTTCAAGTATACGTGTACACACACACACACACACACACACACATACACACACACACACACACACACACACCTTTGCACAAAGAAGGTCTAAGTATTTATCTTAATTTCTCACCTTCTGTTGAAATCAACCTGGATGGAATGATCAATCACAAGATCAGCAGGACAGACGGGGTTTATCTTCTCTGGATCTCCTCCTAACTTTTTCACAGCATCACGCATTGCAGCAAAGTCAACAACAGCTGGCACACCCCTAAGAAAAGAGAGAATTCAGGGGAAAAAAAAATCTGTTCTTACATCACTGGCTTCTTCATCTTTGGCTCCAATTGATAGTAATATGTAACAGGACTGTTTCATCGGTGAAGCTAGTAACCAATGAATGAAAAAAGTGAAGGTTTCTGTGGTTGGGAGGTGGCTCAGCAGGTAAAGTGCAAGCATGAGATGCTAGGCTTGATGATGCACCAAATATGATGAAGTGGGGCTGTGATTTCTCTGTCTTCCAGCCAAAGTTCCCCTCATAAAATAAATAAATCTGGACTGGTTAAAAGAGCTTACTTGAGGGGGGGTTCACATACCACCATGTGTAAGGACCCCTGGGTTTGAGCCCCAATCCTTGTCAGCAGAGAAGATGACGTTTCATGAGCAGTGAAGCAGGTCTGCAGGTCTCTCTCTCTCCCATTCCCCTATCAATTTCTCTCTGTCCTATCAAATAAAAATAGAAAGAAAACAAATGGAAAAAAATAGCCACAGGGAGCAGTGGATTTATAGTGCCAGCTCTGAGACTCAGCAATAACCCTGGTGGCAATAAGAAATAAAAATAAATAAATAAATAAATAAATAAAGCTCACTTGGGCAGTATGCTGCTTTGCTATGTACATGTCCCAGGTTCTAGCACAGGCCTCACCATATTGAAAGAAGCTTCGGTACCTCAGTCTTTGTCACTCTCTCTCTCTGCTTCTTCATTTCTATCTATAAATAAAAAATTAAAAAAAAAAAACAGTGAAAGTTTTTAAACACATTTCCTTTCATAGAAACCACTGGAGAAATCCACAAAGAAAAAAACCTACTAACTATGAATTTATCTTAAATATAGAAACTATGGGAAAACTAACACTTAAAACACTGTAACTTGATTGATATGACTTGCTCATGGTGTGGTGACAAAGATCTGTAGATGACATACTGATCATACCTTCAATTTCAGATCAGATTTGAAGGAATGGATATGATTCATTAAGGCTGTGAAGCAAATCTTTTTTTTTTAATTTTTTATTTTATTTTATTTATTTATTCCCTTTTGTTGCCCTTGTTGTTTTATTGTTGTAGTTATTATTGATGTCATTATTGTTGGATAGGACAGAGAGAAATGGAGAGAGGAGGGGAAGACAGAGAGGGGGAGAGAAAGACAGACACCTGCAGACCTGCTTCACCGCCTGTGAAGTGACTCCCCTGCAGGTGGGGAGCCGGGGGCTCGAACTGGGATCCTGACGCCGGTCCTTGAGCTTAGCGCCACCTGCGCTTAACCCGCTGCGCTACAGCCCGACTCCCAAAGCAAATCTATATTAAGTGAATCCTTCTCTTTTATTGTTAGTACATGAAATACAAGCAATACTCTTCTAAACAAATGAAACTTGGTCTCTAAAAGGAATGAAACAATATTATTTTAAAATGAAAAGGTAATGTCTAGAAAACAATAACACACACACACACACAAACAAAAACAACAACAAAGAGGCCAGTCTTTGACTCCTCAGAATAGTAGGATGTGAACTGAAGCTGAGCAGCAATAGGTGAGACCTTGTGAACTATATATCCCCCCTACTGGAGAGCACATCAACTGTCCCAAGGACAACTGTTTAAAACCTAGTTCCCTAAATGATAGGATGTGAGGAGTAAAAGTTTTGCGATAGCTCCACCCCATGCTTTTTTTTTTCTTTTTTTCCACCTTTTGCTAGACTACTTAGGGCAGGGATCTTTAAGACCAACATGACCCTTGTCACTGGAAAATGTGGAATGACTGGCACGTTCTGACTTGCTTGAAAGGATCCAGTTTATTCTTCGCTTCCCAGGATTAATAGCTCCCTTTCATTTTCACAAGTGTCTGGAGACTGGGTGATAAATTCTCCAGTCAACGTTGTGTGTGTGTGTGTGTGTGTGTGTGTGTGAGAGAGAGAGAGAGAGAGAGAGAGAGAGAGAGAGAGAGAATGAGAGAAAGAGTTATAAAAGCTATCTAAAGGTCAATATGGGAGGCAGAAGAGAATTAAGTGACATTAGGCTCACGTAAAGTCCTGTAGAATGACACGTGCAGGCTTAAATGGCACCTCTATGTTCTTATGCTGCATGACATTCCAATTTAGGATATTTTCAATGTCGTTTTTCTTCACCAAAAATTGATCACAGTTCCTAACGGCTGCCTCCAGTAGAACTCTGATAGAAAATGGTAAACGTCCTAGGAGTAAAAGAGAAAGCATGACAAAACAAATAAAATCATGAGACATCTTAGTATAAGAGTTCGAAAACCAATTTCTGTAAAAACTTGCTATGAGGCAACAGACTTCTTCAAACAAAGAGAGAATAAGGGCTAAAGTGTTCAGCAGTTTAAAATATATAGATATTGAATGATCTTGAGAGACATTCAGCAGTAGAAAATACTCAGGCCAGGCAAAAATAAAATAACGATTGTTAACTTTTTCAAATTAAATGGTTGCCCTGCTTTAGATTCCAATAACAACAAGTTTCCCTTAAATCATCATGAAAGTCATCTAGATTTTTATTTGTTACACATACTTTGTATTTCTTATGAAAATTAAGATTTAAGAAGTGAGAAAACTTCCTTGAAGATCAAAGTATAGTTTACGCATATTGTTTAAGAGAAATCAAATGGCAAACACCATGTGGTATGACCAATGGTAACTGGAATTCTACAGTAAAACAGTGATAATTCAATAGGAAAATTATTTTGTGTATAAAGTAGAAGTTTCATCCTGACTATATATATATATATATATATATATATATATATATGTTACCAAACTATCTGGAAAAGGCACGACTACAAAGGCAGAGCAAGCACAATATTTAGAAAATACTTGTGCTTTTGTCATCATTTGCTGTTTAGCTTACCTAGCTGTTATTTCATCATGTCATTGACCCTCTCTGAGCTACAACTTCCTGAGGAATTCTCACATTCTATAAATATGATGCTATTCAGACTAAATGATACTACATATGAAACAAATGCTCTAGATAATACAGTGTTATGTGAACATTACAAGTACATAATCATCACCAACTTAAACAGCAACAGTATAAGAAAGGTATGCTTATGTGAGTGAGCTTACGTGTGTAATCCTACACCAGCCATTCTCTGCTACCCTCTAGCAACAATCTTAAACCCTAATGAATTAAATAGCTTTGTAATTGCCTCAACCCTTGAGTACCTACCATATCTGGAATCCCCTAACTTATTCAAATTGAAGAATTTCTTTCCTGGTTCTGCAGGATCCAGAGGCTCAGCAAGGTGTGCAAATGGATTGCTCATGATTCCTGGTGACAAGATATCCTTGAGAAAAAAAGAAAAAAATAATTTTTATATTAAAAGTGGGACCTCACCCCACACCTATGGACATCTAATCTTTGACAAAGGTGCCCAGACTATTAAATGGGGAAAGTAGAGCCTCTTCAACAAATGGTGTTGGAAAAAATGGGTTGAAACATGCAGAAGAATGAAACTGAACCACTATATTTCACCAAATATAAAAGTAAATTCCAAGTGGATCAAGGACTTGGACCAGAAACTATCAGATACTTAGAGGAAAATATTGGCAGAACTCTTTTCTGCATAAAGTTTAAAGACATATTCAATGAAACGAATCCAATTACAAAGAAGACTAAGACAAGCATAAACCTATGGGACTACATCAAATTAAAAAGCTTCTGCACAGTTAAAGAAACTACTACCCAAACCAAGAGACCCCTCACAGAATGGGAGAATATCTTTACATGACACACATCAGACAAGAGGCTAGTAACTAGAATATATAAAGAATATATAAACATATATATATATATGTTGTCTTGTTGTTGCAAATCTCAACAACAAGACAACAAATAACCCCATCCAAAAATGGGGGGGGGGGCATGGACAGAATATTCACCACAGAAGAGATCCAAAAGGCTGAGAAACACATGAAAAAATGCTCCAAGTCTGATTGTCAGAGAAATGCAAATAAAGACAACAATGAGATATCACTTCACTCCTGTGAGAATGTCATTCATCAGAAAAGGTAACAGCAGAAAATGCTGGAGAGGTTGTGAGGTCAACCACTGCTGGTGGGAATGTCAATTGATCCAACCTCTGTGGAGAACAGTCTGGAGAACTCTCAGAAGGCTAGAAATGGACCTACCCTATGATCCTGCAATTCCTCTCCTGGGGATATATCCTAAGGAACCCAACACACCCATCCAAAAAGATCTGTGTACACATATGTTCTTAGCAGCACAATTTATAATAGCCAAAACCTGGAAGCAATCCAGGTGTCCAACAACAGAGGAGTGGCTGAGCAAGTTGTGGTATATATATATAAAATGGAATACTACTCAGCTATAAAACATAATGACTTCACTGTTTTCAGCCGATCTTGGATGGACCTTGAAAAATTCATGTTAAGTGAAATAAGTCAGAAATAGAAGGATGAGTATGGGATGATCTCACTCTCAGGCAGAAGTTAAAAAACAAGATCAGAAGAGAAAACACAAGTAGAACCTGAACTGGAATTGGCATATTGCACAAAAGTAAAAGACTCTGGGGTGGGTGGGTGGGGAGAATACAGATCCAAGAAGGATGACAGAGGACCTAGTGGGGGTTGTATTGTTATATGGAAAACTGGGAAATGTTATGCATGTACAAACTATTGTATTTACTGTTGAATGTAAAACATTAATTCCCCAATAAAGACATTTTAAAAAGTGGGACCTCATTTATTCTTAGGATTATTCTCCAACAACTATGATACACATTCATTGAAAGAAATCTCTTATGTTTTCAAAGAAGAGGGAAGATGGGACATAAATACAAGAATGAAAGTCTTAGCAAATAAAATGGGCTATTGTGAAGCTACTGTGAAAGCCAGCATTAGTCTTTCAAGACAACATAAAAACCCCAAACTTCTTTTGGCTTATTTTTAACATTTTCGACTGATAAGATAGAGGAAGAAGGAAAAATAATAGTTGTTCATCACTGTAAATTTTTAATACATGGACAGACCTCTGAGCTGGACTCTTGGTCATTCTTGGCAGAAAGGAAGAAGTTCAGAACAGGTAACTTTATATAATTGTTTAAAGTGTGAACTTTGGAAGCAGGGATTTGAAAACAGCAGCTGTTTTCTGTTGTAACAAATCTCTGCAGCATTTTTTTTCTTTTTTCTTTACTGGGGGAATTAATGGTTTACAGTCAACAGTAAGTTACAGTAGTTTATATATGTATAACATTTCTCAGTTTTCCACATAACAATTCAACCCCCATTAGGTCCCCCTCTGCCATCATGTTCCAGGACCTAAACCCTCTCTCCTCACCCCAGAATCTTTTACTTTGGTACAATATGCCAAACCCAGTTTTCTGCAGCATTTTAAATAAACATGTTAGTCAAACCCATTCTGATTCACTTTTGATTCACCATTCATATGGTGTTAAAATGCCCCAAACTTCCTAGAGAAGGACTTCTCACATCAAGCATTGAGCAAAGGAGGATAATTGTCGCTGGCTTTCTACAAACATAAACAGTGATTTCAAGGAACTTAGCTGTGCAAATCAGAACAAAACACATAGGGATGGTAATAAGACTGTCCTTCCTTAGTCCTTTCTCCCTTACCTCCTCCCTTCCTTCTTTCTACTCACCTCTGGCTTATGGTGGTACAGACTGAATCTGAGATTTTGGAGCCTCAAGCAGTCTTTTTTTGCATAATCATTATGCTATCTACCCCTGCCCAAGACTTACTTTACAGTTCTAATTCTACAGTAAAAATTCCCAAGGGCTCTTATTAAGTAAATAGTCAACCTATTTGTGGGATACCTGATATGGAATTATCAGTATACTGACATAAAATGGGAGGGAAAAAATTCACCAAGCATAGGAAATGGAAGGGGATAAAACATTACAAATGTGCCTTGTCTCCACAGACAGACCCATATCTCCACCAAGACACTTTAAAAGGGATGATTCTTTAAGGAAGTTCAAGAATCCTAAAGTCAGTTCTGGGAGGAAGGCTTAGATTTTCACTGCATATCCCTTAGTATTATTTACATTTTTTTTTATTGTGGGGAGTTACTGTTTACAGTAAATACAGTTGATATATGGGTTAAATTTCTCAATATTCTGCAAAACACTCACTTCTCATATTATTTACATTATTAACTATATACACATACAAATTCTTTAGTTGAGCCTTTAAAAGAAAAAGATATTTGGGGCAGGGGTAGATAGCTTACAGATAGCAAACAGACTCATGCCTGAGGCTCCAAAGTCCCAGGTTCAATCCCCTGCACCACCATAAGCCAGAGCTGAGGAGTACTCTGGTAAAGAAAAAGAAAAAAGAAAAAAGGAAAAGGTAATTGCCAATCTGCCTAAAAAGCCCAGTGCTAGGCAGTTCTGGGGTGAGACAGTCAGTACAGAAGCAGCCCTGCCTTCCTGGAGTTACCAGTGCTGAAGGTTCTAGGTCAAGGACAAGCCAGACACCTGCAAAGGCAACAGAGAAAGAGTGATGGGGAAAGGGAAAGAGTGAGGCCATCTATCCAGTGCCTCTGTAACAGGAACTGCTTCCTTCCCCTACACCCCACATGTTTTTTGCAGGAACTGCCTTTGGTGGGGAAATGGGCAGGTACCTGACTTCATCTGGGTCAACTGAATTATTTCCCTAGGAATAATGGAATATGCCTGTGGGCCAACCTTGATTGGAGTCCACTAGTTTGTAACTAATGTCCCAAGTCCCCCAGAAAATGTTTCGGACTAGAGGAATGGTAGAGTATCTAGACAGGGAGAATCCAGGAAAAAAAAACAAAACATCAAGGAGAGGGTGGAGGTGAGAAGGTAGCTGGCTAAGCAACTGGACTGGAAGCAGCTGATGTGGGGAAAAAGTGGTAAATAGATTAAAAATTGAAGAAGCAAAATTTAGCGAAAATGGCTGCTAAGTAGATGGGGAATCACTAGGGTGGAGAAGAAATACTATGAATTTCAGGTGTGGGAGGCTGAAGGAGGTTAGGAATGCTTCGGGGAAAAGGGAAAAAAAGGTTAGTCTTTGAAGAGTAAGAGCCACACAAGTCCAGGAGATCTACTATTCATCCTTGTTAAATGAGAAGCAAATCAGCAACACACACACACACACACACACACCACTATCTAGTCAGAAACCTGCTTGCTTTCTGCAGAAAGCATTAACAGCATTTACAAGTCTGTAGGCTTAGAAAACATGACCAATAATTCCACTGACTGGAATTCTGACTTGTACATTTAAAACGGCAATGATACTCTCCTTCCTTTGATTTGTCAACCATGCCTCTGCTCCTAGACTTAATTATCTCACAAAAACACTAGCAACTGCAACCGTAAAACTGCTATTTTGCCTACCTGGAAAATGGACTAACAGAAGAATATCTCTGCAGCAACTGAGGTACATTTCAGAATCCCTGAAGGTAAAGTGTTAGGAAACCCTCACAGAATTGGATAAATTGGTTTCCCTCATTCACATCTATAAAACAGCTCTCTCTGAATCACCCCTCTCTCTGCATTAAGTCTTAAATGATGAGGTGTCCAAATTCTATGTCTAAAATGGTTGTTAATTCTGGAACCTCACCTCTCCAGAGTCCTACCCCATTAAGGGAAAGACAGAAACAGGCGGGGGGTATGAATCAACCTGCCAACACCCATGTCCAGAAGAGAAGCAATTGTAGCAGTCAGAACTCCCACTTTCTGCACTCCAAAAAAGAATTTTGGTCCATACTCCTGGAGGTATAAAGAATATGGAAGTTTCCAATAGAAAGGATAGGAACTATACCCCTGTTATCTTACAGTCTTGTACATCAATATTAAATTGCTAATAAAAAAATTAAGGAAAAAAAATAAAGTGGCTGCAATTCCTCTCCTGGGGATATATCCTAAGGAATCCAACACACCCATCCAAAAAGATCTGTGTACACATATGTTCTTAGCAGCACAATTCGTAATAGCCAAAACCTGGAAGCAACCCAGGTGTCCAACAACAGATGAGTGGCTGAGCAAGTTGTGGTATATATATATATATATGTGTGTGTGTGTGTGTGTGTGTGTGTGTGTGTGTGTGTGTGTTGTGGTATATATATATATATATATATATATATATATATATATATATATGATTGGTGTATATATGTATTGGTGTATATATATATGTGATTGTGGTGTATATATATGTGATTGATATATATATCAATCAGCCACTCATCTGTTTTAACATTGATGTACAAGACTGTAAGACTGTAAGATAACAGGGGTATTTTGGAAGCCTCACACCAATTCCTATTTCCACGATCTTACAAAGTCAGCTGGCAGAGTTATTTAGTAACTGACATGACTCTGGTAGAAAATAGCTTGTAGTGTTTCCCTTTTTCCCTAGAAACCTGAATATATATATATATATATATATATATATATATATATATATATATACACACACACACACAATTTTTTTTTCCTACCATGGTTACCCCTGGGGCTCGGTGCCTACACAATTTCATATTCCTGGCAATCCTTTTTTTCTTTTTTCTTTCTGTTTTTGATAGAGAGATAAGAGAGACACCTACAGCACTGCTCCATCACTCATGAAGCTTCCTCTCCTACAGGTGGGGACCAGGGACTTGAACTCAAGTCCTCTCACATGAGAATATGTGTATTCTACTGGGTGAATTACCTACCAGCCCCTAGTTTCACTATATTAATGAAGCAAATTCTCCTTGTCGAAGTTAGGGGGAGAGAGAGAGGAAGCAGTTACTATTTATTAAGTACCATCATAAGTCACATGCTTTTATACTACTATCTCAAGTCTGGAAACAATAAATTAAAACATATCATTATGACCACTTTATAGCTGAGGAACCTGTAGTTCAAAGGGATGCAAAAAAAAAATCACCTAAGGGTGTAAGTACAAGGCAGAGTTAGATCTGGAATTCTGGCTCTTTCTACCTGCCTAACACTGCCTCTTAGGGGGTCGAATTCCCGTTCTGAAGGCAAAGTGGACTGGAGGTCACCAATCAGCCCCCTAAAAGTCACCAGTCAGCCTCATACTACAAGCTGAAAAAAAGCCTTAAGTGGCTTGAGAAACTCTCTCAACACTCAGTTTTTAAAAAGTGATTATTATTATTTAAGTCATATGAGAGACCCACAAAGTGGCACGTGGTAGAGTTGTGGACCGAGAAGCATGAAGTCCTGATTCAGACTCCAGACACCACACATGACAGAGCTGCTCTGACTGACCCCTCTCCCTCCCCTTCACCTCCTCATTTTTCTGTCCATGAAATAAAATTCTAAAATCATAAAAAATAAGTCAGGAGGAAGAGTGGGAGAGAGAGAGACATTAAGACCCCAGAGCACCTCTATTCTGGCACTTGTGGTTGCAGGGCTCAAACCAGGAGCCTCAGGCATGCAAGTTCTACACTTCATCAGCCATACATTTCCCCCCACCCGCAAGATTTCATTTGGAATGAAGGAGTTGCCTTCTCGTTTTTCTAGGAGTCACCTGGCACCCAGGTTTGAGCTAAGTGTAGACTGTCACAGGTTCCTTGCCACTCTATAGAGTCATGGATTTGTGGAAAGCAACAGCAACAGTGTCCGAATAACCAAAAACTGGTTTTGCTTGAAGTTGGGAAAGAGCTTTTTTTATATAAGCCTAGAGGGGTCTAGAAATCAGAGCAACTCAAAGGTCCCTCTCATCCTGTTCCCTTCAGTCTCAGATTCCCTTAAGGAGTTCCTGGTGCTTTAGTAATCCCTTGAACTATGTTCCAAGGAGGGTGAGAAGGGAAAGATTGGAATTGGCAATAATCCAGATCCAAAGTACAATCTAAGCATCATGAATGCTTCTTAGGTCTGCCTTTCTTTGGCCATAATCCTATCTCATCTCCAAGTTCCTGAGTATGACTGTTGGTCCCATAGATTCTCATACTACACCCAAGATCTGGGGTTTGTCTAGGACCTCACTAATAAGTGAGGGAATTCACACTACTCTTCTTTATCTATATATAGCATAAACCCCATTGTTTCAGTTTCCTTTTTTATCTCCCATTTCCCTACTCCTCTGGTTTGCTCCCACTTTTCCCCAGTTTCATCTGACCCCTATTAAAATCTAATAAAGAGGGGAATGAACACAGAATTAACGTGGATGTTCGAGGAGTGGGTGGAGTGTTAGCCAATGGTTTTGATTTTTCTTTTTTTGAAGGGAATAGAATTGGTATGTGTGAAAATATGTTTAGGTTGCTACCTATTCTGTACTGCCTGGAGACAAAGAAAACAGAGGTAAAGAAAAAGCTTTTTAAAAAAGGAAAAAAAGGAGGGCTGGGCGGTAGTGCACCCAGTTGAGCGCACACATCAACACGTGCAAGGACCTGTTTTCAAGTCCCTGCTCCCCACCTGCAGGGGGGAAAGCCTCACGAGCGGTAGAGCAGGGCTGCAGGTGTCTCTATGTATCTCTCCCTCCCCCTCTTGATTTCTCTGTCCTGTCTACGGCCATACCACCCTGAACACGCCCAATCTCGTCTGATTTCTCTCTGTCCTATCAAATAAACAAATGAATGAAAAATAAAAGGATGAAAATAATATCATTTTTTATTTTTTAGCTTTGTAAGAGAGAACCACAGTGCTGGTCTAGCTTAGATGATGCCCTGGATGGAATGTCAGGCATGGAAAGTCAACCCTTCAGCATCATTAGTCGGGTGAGATCTTTCCTTTTTCATAGGACTCCTTAATTCCATTTTGGGTGGTCCACTTCCTAACAAAGCCTCAAAACCTAGATACAAACCAGGGCCCATGAGATAGGGCATATGTTCACATGTTTCCGTAAGTTAGGGCAAAATATATGCCTTAAAGCAAGAGTGCACAATAATTTGCAGTGAGTCAAGCAAGCAAGTAGAAAGACCTAAAAAGACACCATAAAGTTCCTAATGAAATAGTTTCTACTTAGACCTAGATACCCTTCTCACCTACTTCCTATTACACTTTCCTCAGTCACTCCAAAGCTAACCTTATCAAAGTAAGGACTACAAAAGCTGAATAAGGGCAAGAGACTGGCATACTTTAATGATGACTCTTTAGTTACTATCAGGCCACCACACTAGCTGGGCCCTAGTCAGGGAGTCCTGGGATTCCCACACAAACACGATGAGCCTAGACCTCAAATAGACCCCTCTCTCCACTGTCACTGGTCATCTCCATCAGGAACAACATAACAGACCCAGCCCTTTGTGGGCCCCCCATAGGACCTTGCCCTCAATGTGGATCAACAATGGTAGAGAATGTTCCATCTCCGAAGGGGGGTTAGATAACACACTCTATCTACCACCAGATGAAGATGGGTCCTGAAATTGGTGCAACTCAGAATGTTCCTACTGATGACCACAGAATGTGAGTTCGGACCTACAGGGATACAGAGATCACATAGGCTCCTAAGCTGAATCATTGATTTGATCTCCAGATCAAATCAATGGGGTTTACCGTCAACAGTATTTATATACTTTTCCCATATTTGGGAGCTACCCTTTTCCCTGATCCAGCTTTCTAGCCCTTTTTCCAGCCATGACATCATCTCTCCAGACAATAACTTGGATCCACCTGCATATCAGATGTCAGGCTCAGGCAAAAACTAATAAAGTATGGGCCCTTTGGAATATACCTAAAATAGACCTACTAGCTATTTCCAAAAACTGAGACCCCAAATCTTCATCTGCAATATTCCAGCCTTTAGGTTCATGATTAGTCAACAATTCGTTTGGCTCTATACGTTAACTCTTTTTCAGCCACCAGATTCCAGATGCTACCATGATGCCAACTGGACTTCCCTGGACAGATGATCCCACCAATGTGTCCTGGAGCCCTGCTTCCCTAGAGCTCTGCCCCACTAGGAAAAGAGAGATACAGGCTGGGAGTGTGGATTGACCTGTCAACACCCATGTAAAGCAGGGAAGGAATTACAGAAGCCAGACCTTCCACCTTCTGTACCTCATAATTAGCCTGGGTACATACTTCCACGGGGTTAAAGAATAGTAAAGCTATCAGGGGACGGGATGGGATAGGGAGCTCTGGTGGTGGGAATTGTACCCCTCTGATATCCTATGGTTTTGTCAGTGTTTCCATTTTATAAATAAATAAATTAAAAAAAAAAAAGAAGAATTTCACTCCAAATAAGAAAATATATATATATATATATATATATATATATATATATATATATATATATATATATATATATGAAAGAAAGGGGGATGGGAGGTGGTGCACTCGGTTGAGCACACACATCACCATGTACAAAGACCTGGGTTCAAGTCCCTGCTCCCCACCTACAGGGGGGAAGCTTCACGAGCGGTACAGCAGGGCTGCAGGTGTCTCTGTGTATCTCTCCCTCCCCTCTTGATTTCTCTCTGTCCTATCAAAACAAATAAATGGGAAAAGAAAGAAAGAAAGGCTGAAAATATCATTTTGTATTTATTAACTTTGTAAGAGAGAACCACAGTGCTGCTCTAGCATATATGATGCCCTGGGTGGAACCCCAGGATTCGTGCATGTAAATACAGTGCGGTACCTGCTAAGGCACCCCCACCCCCAGCTGTGGAAACTAACTTTAAGGTAGCAAGACTGGATAGTGTCCTTCCTGAGCACTTTTGTTCAGAATGCTAGGACTGCTGAACATTCACTCCAGACCTCTGAATTGAGCAGGACACACACATTTTCATATAAAAGAAACCTAAGGAGACACTTGAACTCTACCTGAAACCCTTTACTACATCTAGCACACATTCTGAAATTCAAGGAAATTAATCAGTACAGAAACAGCTGGTGTGACATGCATTGTCAGGGTCCCCACAGGTACATTTTGCGTATAGAAGAGTAGCTTTGGAAAAAAGGAGTGTAGAATACCACATCTTTATAGGGAATCATTATAAAACACTAAATATATAGACAGGCAGATCTGAGACATGTAAGAATTCAACTACACTCCTGGCAAAAAGGGGGAGGGAGTTCCTAGCTGGGGCTCCTCTCCAATCAGAACCAGTCTAGAAGCCAAATGAACTTTGGCCTCAATTTCGGAGGCTTGCTGGTGACCTGGCAATGCACCTTCACTCGAACATATGAGTTACAGCATTAGTTCATCAACTCTCTGCAGAACAACTTGATTTTAGATGCTAAAGTGATGATGGCACAGAATCAGAGAATGACACGCCTTCTATAAAGAATCTTAAGAGATCACACAGCATTCCCCTGATGAGGAAATATAGGCTCTTAACAAAAGTGACTGTCTGGGTGCACAGGACTGGTTAACTATGTAACCATTAAGAAAAACAGCACACAACTCATGTCTAGATATGGAACTATATCCCTGTAATCTTATAATATTGTTAAACTGTGTCAAAGCATTAATAAGGACATTTAGAGTTGATTCCTTCTCTAATGAAATGCAAAATTCTGGTAGAGAAAAAAAAGCTTAAAATTCTTCATGAGTAGAATTGGGGATTTTGTAATAATTTACTGAAACTTTTGAGTGATTCAGAATTTCAAAGATTTGACTGGCAGCTAATGTTTGTAACTATGGCTAAATTTTTGACAGTTTCCTCTGGTGATCAGTTTATTCAGAGAAGCAGAGAAAAATCAATTTAATTGAAATAAATGCCAAACATAAAATTTCTTACCCATATTCAACATAAGAAATATGAGCAAAGACTCTCATTAAATGATATCAGTGAAACAGGAAAGATTACAGAATAATACATAGACTAAAATCAAAGTTAAAGACTGTAAAATAAAAAACTTCACACATACCAAGTAAATTAAGAAAAAGATATAAAATTAATATTGATTATACCGATGAAGTATTTATTATGTAAATAAGATTAGGGAGGGGGCTTTTAACATTTTATTTTATATACTTCTCAACAGAATCCAAACTCTATTTTTCATAGATATACATCTGTTCCTTTTTTTTTTTTCATCTGAAGCAGTAATTTTTTTTTTTAACCTATTCAGCTCTGGCTTATGGTGGTGCGGGGAATTAAACCTGGGAATTTGGAGCCTCAGGCATGACAGTCTCTTTGCATAAAATTTGTGCTATCTGCCCTTTGCATGAGCAGTAATTTTCAATTTGTACATAAGTATCTATAGGAGTTACTTTACTAGGGAAGAAACGGTGTCTCTATAAAATAAGAATTTGACATGCTCAGCAATATCTTTTTTAATATTTACTTATTTATATGTTGGATAGAGACAGAAATAAATGAGCTGAAAGGAAGAAATAGAGAGGGAAAGAGAGATGCCTACAGCACTGCATTACTGCTCATGAAGCTGCTTCTCCTCTTAGGTGGGGACTGGGGACTTGAACCTCCTTGGACATGGAGATGTGTGGACTCAATCAGGTGTGCCATTACCCAGTCCCTTCAGCAATATCTTTTGAAATGAAGATAGTCTAATTCATAAAGCTCCTGAAACCACAATATACAGTTCTTTCTTTAATAATGTCTAATGCGGATTTAAAAACAAACTTGTGTGGCTATGGAGGTGGCTCAGCTGGTGGAGTATAGGACTTGCATTCATGAAGTCCTGAGTTCAATCTTCCTGCATCACATATGCCTGGAATAGTGCTCTGGCACCTATCTCAATAAATAAATAAGCAAATATATGTCATTAAAGAGAACAGAGGCAAATTCATAACTATTACTCTAGAGAACCCACCATGCTCCCCCCAAACGTGCTTAATTATCCATCAAAGCAGTAAAATGGTTTTGAAGACAATACCTCAATTATTCATACCGAATATTGAATGGCTCCATAAATCACTTAGGTCAAATACATCAACCTCACCTACCCCCTTCCTTCTCATCTTCTCATTTTCCACCCTCTCCTCCCAGCTCCTTTCCCTCCTACTACAAGTCCAGCAAAGTAACAACCAATTGTGAAATCACACGTTCTCCGCTAGGGGTTGGTGATAACTTTTAAAATATAACACCAGGAAAGAGATGCTCATTATCAAAACCTTTGAAAATGTCAAGTGGGGAGTCGGGCTGTAGCGCAGCGGGTTAAGCGCAGGTGGCGCAAAGCACAAGGACCGGCATAAGGATCCCGGTTCGAACCCCGGCTCCCCACCTGCAGGGGAGTCGCTTCACAGGCGGTGAAGCAGGTCTGCAGGTGTCTATCTTTCTCTCCTCCTCTCTCTCTTCCCCTCCTCTCTCCATTTCTCTCTGTCCTATACAACAACGACAACAACAATAATAACTACAACAATAAAACAACAAGGGCAACAAATGGGAATATATAAATAAAATAAATATATATAAAAAAAAAAGAAAATGTCAAGTGAAAGGCAGTGGAAATAAAAAGGCATCAATAACATCATGGTTTGGAGTTTTATTTAACCTGACTTTTAAATTTATTTGGATTTTTTGATAAAAGATATGGGACTGCACACGGTTTTATAAATTGCTTTTTTCCCCACTCAGCACGAGACATTTTTACAGGGAAATTTAACTACATCTACATAAAAAATGTATCATGCACATACATAACAATTTATTTAAATCTTCACAGTAAACTAAATTCCTAGAAGCATTATAACTAGATAACAGGATCTTCATTTTGCTACATGTCACCAAGTTGCCTGAGAAAGGCTAACCAGTTTTAAGACCTTTTTCTGAAGCCATGAATGGAAGTGCATAACCCAAGCAACACAATTTATTTTTACCTTTTGTCGAACAGAGAAACCTAAAAAGAAAAAGACAATTCCACCATGTTTATTGCTAGGGCTCACTGTCTGTACTAATGAACCCACCCCTCCCGGCTGCCATTCTCATTATTGTTATCGTCATTATCATTATCATTATCATTGCTGTTCTCTTTTTATTTTATAGGACAGAAAGAAATTGAGAGGGGAGGGGATGAAATATCTGTAGTTCTGCTTCATCACTTCTGGAACTTTTTCCTGAAGGTGGAGATAGGTGGCTTAATCCGGGTCCTTGCACACAGTAATGTGTGCACTCAACTACCTGTGTCCCCTTCAGACAATTCTTCAGTAGCTACAGAAGATGAATAATTTTCCATCTGCCTGCTTAAACATCTGAGTTTCTTTTTTCATGAACTGCCTGTCTACTGAGTGGTCCAAATTGAGTGACACAAAGATGACCTCTGATGACCAAATGTTCTCATCTCGGAGGGGACTTGGCTGGGTTATTTAATGTGGATGAGATTCAGCTCTGTAACCCTGGAGAGGTTAGGACTACTTTTGGCCTTCATTTTGTCCTGAGGTTTGCAGTGTACAGGGTTTCTTCTTATGTGAAAGTCAGTCCTAGAATTTAACTCCAGGCTCAGGTGCACTGTTGACTTTAGCTGCACACCAGGAGGCAACAAGGTTAAGAAGTAGAACTCCTGTTAGTACAACAGGGTGGGGAGAACAGAGATAGACTGAGGCGTGAGGGTGGTGTGGGTTTGAACTTATCAGTTTTCAGGACAACTCATAGTTTACAAGAGCTTTCAGCTAATTACTTGAGAATCACCACCAAAGTACAGACAACAGATACTCTGTTTATGTAGAATTCAAAGATGGACAAGAATGGATTATTTTTATAGCTTAAATGTCTTTTTTATTTCAAGTGACTTTTGCTCACTTCCTTCTCATCTCACACTTGGCTAAAGATTAAATATACCCAACTTAGAATCTTTATAGCTTTCAACTTTAAAGTCAAAGCAAGAGCACTGCATTTCCAAAGCTTACTTCAGTTCACTATAAAGATTAGCTACACTCTTCATTTTTCTTATTGTTTAAAAGAAAAACTAATTGGTCCCAAACCCAAACTGGCTACTGTGTATCTAAATATCCTGTTACTTATAAACAACTTTTTGTCAAAAGTGAGATTCCAAGGATGTCTATGTAAGCATAAACAAGATTGAGGTCAAACCACTCAGGCCAGCAAACCACTGAGGCTTGTCAGCTTGGTTATTTTACAATATTAGCTCTTTGTTTTATTTGATGCAACTGGAGTCATTATTTCTGAATTTTCCCAGATACCAGATCACCCCCTTGATCTTAGGTGTTTATAAAAGTAATTTAAAAAAAAAGAGTAGTGCAGAAGAACAGTCTTGAAGAAATGAATGGCTTCATAATATTATCACAAAATCTATCAACACATTGTTCTTGAGCATTAAGTATGTATGTAAGCTGGTCTTTCCAAATAGGAGCTTTGTAATAATCACTTGGTAACTTGGCTTCTTTACTAAATTATTTCAGTTATCCATTTACTTATACTTATTCTCCTGTCTCATTCTGGACAACTGACCAGAATGCTTATATGTAAGTCCTAATTTTTTCCAACAGTTTCTAACAGTTTTTGAAGGATTCAGTTTCACTTTAAATAAGCCTTTTTGGGTGGGCCCCAGTATGCCAGTCTGTATTACCTGATAAATCAATGATCTAAAGAATCCCTTCTGAGTAAAAAAAAAAAAAATATATATATATATATATTATGATCCATTTATTTATTCAATATATATTTATGTTAACTATCTAGTATATGACAAGAACCATTTAAATAACTGTGGATCTGCTTGGGGACAAAACTATTATGGTCCCTGCCCTCATGATGCTTCTATTCAGTTAAGGGAGATACACTAAATAAATATGTAAACTAGCATACAAACAAATATCAGACAGTAACCAGTTCTGTGAATAAAGCAGGAGGAAGGCAGTATGGAGTGTCCCTGTGTTGAAGGGTGTGGGAAATCAAAGAAGATCCTGATATGGAGTGACATGAGCAAACTCTGAAGGAAGTGAAGTCACAAACTACATGCAACCTTGAGAAGGGGTAAGATCATGTGCAAAGTCCCCAAGGAAGGCAAAAGGCCAGAGCAGAATGAGGAGAGTGACAAAAGAGGAAAGGAGTAGGTAAGGCAGAAAAGCTGACTACCTTCAGGTACAAGTAGCTAGACAGACTCTGAAAAGCAAACTACAAATTACTTGCCAGTCAAGTGTTATACTTGGCTTAAACTGTAGATTTCCAACATCAGAATTTGTTAAAGCTCAATACAAAATTAACTTATAATATAAAAACATTGCATTGCACTTAAAAAAAAATGGCTACTTCCTGAACTCTTAACTCTTCTGTTGTCCTGAACTTCAACACTGGACATTTTCAGTCTGTAACATAAAAATGAGGATGACTCACTTGACAATCATGGTCAGCCAAGACAGTGGTCAGAATTTCAGGAACTGGGAGCCTGGTCATTGTAATAGCTGACTGAGCAGCCCCTAACTCTTTAGAGGCCCCCCCCCCCACCCGGCCCCAGTTCTGAGTTTCTGGTATAACACCAGAAGCTACTCCCAAAGGAGACAGGCTTACCCAACACACCCATTAAGCTCACTTTATTTTATTTTTATTAATAATTTTTATTGGCACTAGGGTTACTGCTGGGGATTGGTGTTAGCACCACTCCTGGTGGCCATTTTTCCTTTTCTATTTAATTTGATAGGACAGAGAGAAATTGAGAGGGGAGGGAGAAACAGGGAGAAAGAAAGATTAAAAACTTACAGACCTGCCTCACTGCTCATGAAGTGTCCTCTCTTGCAGATGGGGAACAGGGGCTCAAACCCAGGTCCTAATGCATGGTAACGTGCGTGCTTAACTGGGTGTACCACTGCCTGACCTCTTTAAGCTCATTTAAATCAACTGTATGTAGCAGCACAAACTTAAAGCTGAAAAGGTTTTGTTTGTTACTTTTAGGGCTAATTAACTCTGGGCTAATACAAGCAGAATTTTACAAAGAAGTCCTGGAGAACTTCAGAATCTATAATTCCAGAATGTACAAAGAAAAAGAGTTATTATGGGGTCATGAAACATTTGACCAGTAAGGAAAGGAAGAAGCAAGGCAAGATCCTCTCAGAAACAGGAGTCCTGACCTCATCCTCTCCTCACCAAGATCAGTCCTCAGCCTATCCTGAAGGACTTTACAGTTACCAACTTTGCAAATGATACCTGCAAAGACACCCCCTCCCCACAGCCCCATACAAACCAAATGACACAGCATCTAAGACTTGAGATGAGGAGGGATGGAGGGGAATAGGCAACTGCCTTTTTTTTTTTTGCAACTGCATTTTTAAAAAGCATTACCCAATAATGTTCCTTGGTCCATACTCCCAGAGGAATAAAGAATAGGAAAGCTATTAGGGGATGGGATCTGGTGGTGTGGTGGGAATTGTGTGGAGTTGTATCCCTCTTATCCTATGGTTTTTGTCAGTTTTTTTTTTTTTTTTTTTGCCTCCAGGGTTATTGCTGGGGCTTGGTGCCTGCACCACGAATCCACTGCTCCTGGAAGCCATTTTTTCCCTTTTGTTACCCTGGTTGTTTTTATCATTGTTGTGGTTATTATTATCATTGCTATTGATGTCGTTGTTGGATAGGACAGAGAGAAATGGAGAGTGGAGAGGAAGTCAGAGGGGGAGAGAAAGACAGACACTTGCAGACCTGCTTCACCACTTGTGAAGCAACTCCCCTGCAGGTGGGGAACCAGGGGCTCGAACTGGGATCCTTACTGAAGTCCTTGCGCTTTGTGCCACCTGCGCTTAACCCGCTGCACTACTGCCCAACCCCCAGTGTTTCCTTTTTATAAATAAAAATTATTTTAAAAAATACAGGAAAAAAAAAGCATTACAGAAAAAGATCTCACTGAAATCTATTTAAGGCAGCAGTATTTCCTCAAGTTCCCAAACTCATTTCATCGGTGTTTGGAAATGAACTTTTCAAAATTTAGAAATTCATAAAAGGCTGGGCATCGGGAGTTGGGTGGTAGCACAGCGGGTTGAGTGCACATGGCATAAAGTGCAAGGACTGGCTTAAGGATCCAGGTTCGAGTCCCCGGCTCCTCACCTGCAGGGGATTCACTTCACAAGCAGTGCAGCAGGTCTGCAGGTGTCTTTCTCTCCCCCTCTCTATCTTCCCCTCCTCTCTCCATTTCTCTCTGTCCTATCTAACAACGATAACTAATAATAACTACAACAATAAAACAACAAGGGCAACAAAAGGGAGTAAGTAAATAAACAAATATAAAAATATTCTTTAAAAAAGGCTGGGCATCAGGCTGCCTGATCTTGTAGAGCAGTTTTTAATGTTTTTTTTTTTTTATTAGTGACTTAATATTGGTCTACAAGATTTATAAGAGTATAATTGTAATAGGGGTATAATTCCATATAGTTCCCACCACCAGAGTTCTGTGTCCCACCCCCTCCCATTGGAACCTTCCCTATTGTTTATCCCTCTGGGAATATGGACCAAAATTCTTTTTGGGGGGTGCAGAAGGTGGGAGTTCTTACTTCTGTGATTGCTTCTCTGCTGGACATGGGCACTGGCAGGCCGATCCATATCTCCTGCATGTTTCTATCTTTCCCTAGTGAGGTAAGCAGAGCAGTGTTTTATGTTTTGTTTTTGCTTTTGCTTGCTTGTTTGTTTTTGCCACCAAGTTTATTGCTGGGGTTCTGTGCATGCCACGTTTTCCAACAGCCATTTTCATCTTTCTTTTTAAAATTATGACAGAGACAGAAATAAGCAAGAGAGGGAGGGGATGGGTGGGGGTTGATAGCATAATAGTTATGCAAAAAGATTCTTATGCCTGAGGCTTCAAAGTACCAGGTTCAGTCCCCCATACCACCATAAACCAGAGCTGAGCAGTGCTCTGGCTTAAAAAAAAAAAAAAATGAAGGGAAGGAAGAAAGGGGAAGGAGAAAAAAAGATACCTGCAACTTGCTCCACTACTCATGAAGTTCCCCTTCCCCCTACAGGTGGGGACCCAGGTCAAACCTGGGTCCTGGCACATGGCCACTTGTGCACTTTACTGGTTTTACCACCACCCAGCTCCTTAGATGAGTGTTTATTTTTGTGAATCCAGGTTTCTGAGGTCATCTGTCTCCACCCACCTCATAGACTAGGTCTCACCAGGACCTCATGCTCATTAAGTTCCCAGAAGTTTGATGCAAGAACCTGCATGCCTATTGATTTTACAGTGAATTACAATTCCCAAGAGGACCTGAAGCTCCTGGGTTCTGGCCAGTGCAATCTATCCCACTGCAGTACTATGCTGTGGTCAGGAGCTGGAAGTTTGGTGCCAGATTGCAAGTGTGTTGAGAGGGAGACTTAAAACTCCAACTCCCTAAGACTGTGAGGCTTAACCCCTAAGCAACTATGCTCTAGATCCATCTCCATGGCCCACCCAATGCCTTAACAGCTATCATGCAACTGCCATTTCACTGGGTCAAAAATGTGGTAAGTAACAGAACAGCTTAGGCCATGAACATCTGGGACTTGGACCTCTTTGGACTGTTAGAGATGGAGATTTTGCAAATGTATACATGTATTTAACATTTACATGTCAAAAGGATAAATGTCCTTATAGTCTTCAGTCACACACAGATTAATCAGAGGTAATGACAGTATTATGGAGTCTGTAGTGGGGGATGGAGGTGACAAAGAAGCACCTAGCATTCTAGAACTATACAGAGGAAGGGAGTCAATGAAGACTATTCTGGATAAAGAACACAGTTCCACATGGACAAAGCACTAATAGAAGGTGCATGTTAACAAAACCTCAAAACCTAGATATAGACCAGGGCCCATGAGATAGGGCATATGTACATGTTTCCATAAATTAGGGCAAAATATATACCTTAAAGCAAAAGTACACAATAATTTGAAGTGAGTCAATAAATAAAGCAGGCAAGTAGAAAGACCTAAAAAGACACCTTAAAGTACCTAATGAAACAGTTTCTAGTTAGACCTAGATACCCTCCTCACCTTCCTCCTATTACACATCCCCCAATCACTCCAAAGCTAACGTTGTCAGACAAAGTAAGGACTACAAAAGCTGAATAAGGGCAAGAGACTGGCATACTTTAATGATGACTCCTTAGTCACTACCAGGCCACCCCATCACCTGGGGCTCTATTCAGGGAGCCCTGGGGTTCCCACACAGACATGGCGGGCCTAGACCTCTAACAGATCCCTCTTGCCGCTGTTATTGGTCATCTCTATCAGGAACATAATGAAACCCTTTGTGGGCCCCTCTAGGACCTTTCCCTTAATGTGGATCAATAATGTTAAGGAATGTTCCATTCTCTGAAGGGAGGTTGGACAACATACTCTTTAACTATTACCTGAGGAAGATTGGTGCTGAAATTAGTGCAGCCTGGAATGTTCCTAGCTGTGACCACAGAATGTGAACTCAGACCTACAGGGATGCAGAGGTTATTACATAGGCTCCTGTGCTGACTAGGGGCCCTACATCAAACCAGTGGGGTTTACTGTTAACAATAATTATATACTTTCCCCATGTTTGGGAGCTATTCTCTTCCCAGATCCAGCTTTCTAGTCCTTTTTGCAACTATGACACCATCTCCCCAGACAATAACCTGGGTCCACCCGCATATTTGATGTCAGGCTCAGGCAAAAACTAGTAGTCATGGGCCCTCTGGAATATACCTAAAACAGATTTACTAGCTTTTTCCAAAATGGAGATTTGCAAATCTTCATCTGCAATATTCCAGCCTTTAGGTTCATGATTAATCAACAATTTGTTCTGCATTATATCTTAACTCTTTCAGTCACCAGGTTCCAGATGCTACCATGATGTCAACCTGACTTCCTTGGGCAGAGGACCTTGGGCTGAGTGCTGCATCATTCCATAAGTGCTGTAGCTGAGTGGCAGGTACTAAGTTCCTGTGGGGTGTCAGGCACCTTACTCATGTTGTCTAATATAGTCCCTTAACTCTGTGAGAACCATATTATAAGACTGAGGACGAAAGAGGTCAAGCAACTTGTCATGATCTTGTGGCAGGTATGTGGACAGGCTGGGATTTACACCCAAGATGGGAGACAGCATGGTGCAACAGGCAGCAGGGACCCAGACCAGCACTCCCACATAGTCAATACTGCTAATTCATTAGACAGTGAATAGACTTTTGGTAACAAAGACTGAGAAGTGACTTGAAGAAAACCCAAGAAACAACTGGTTCAGAGAGTAATTTTAGTACCTCTCTGTCATTAAAAGATTTACCTCAAGAATCTGGCCTATCTCTCAAAGATAGATATTACTTAGAGAGGAAGCTTCCAGTCTTGACAATTTTGCAATATCTAGCCCAAAGTGCTTTAGTTTCCAGTGTTCAGTTACAGTGAGAATCTACCACTGGCAGTATTTCCTACATCTCAGTCTATGTTTCATAGATTTATGGTAACAATACTTTAGTATTAGTTGTGATAACTAAACAGGACATCGAAGTAGAGGACACTGTGTACTTTATACCTGTGAGCTACCACTATTTGAAATTGCTATCAACCAACTTCACAGGGCATTTGGACCCTAAATGTGCGATACCTCTTTTATTAAAGATTAAAGTCCACATTTTAAAACACAATGGCTATTCTAAAATAGTTGTCTATGGAGGAGGGGGCAGAGAATTCTAAAAACAGAGACTACCCAAAGGCCCAAAGGTCCCAGATATCTATGAAAAAGCTATCTTTTTATATTGACTCAAACTGAAAATTCTTTAAAATCTGTCAAAAAAAAGTCCTTGCAGATGAGACCAAAATTCTTGGTAGATTGTTTCATCTCCGCTTCTGCACCTGCCCCTCTCAACTCCGGAGGCAATAGCAGATTTTTTTTTTAATGTGATGTATTTCTTCGATAATAAAGAATGTTTTCTATTGAACAAATTAATTTAGCATACGTTTCTTGAGCATTGTGACCACAGGAGAAAGGAAGGAAACACTGTTATGTAAAGCATATACTCTAACAAGGAAACCAAGATAAGCGTAATACTTATAATATGATAGTTATAGTTATGATATGATAATGGAAAGAGACAGCTAGAACTAGAAGAATTGAAAGTTTTGTGAAGGAGAAGAAAGGAAGGAGGAATGATTTAGAAAGCAGAGAGCGGAGCAGATGTAAAAGTAGAGAGAACAACACAGAAAGGGTTCAAGGGTCATTGAGTTTGGCTGACATTATGGCCAAATAGTTTGTAAAGATTTTCACTACAGCAATCAGTTCATATTTATCTTTAAAAAGACACAAAAGGGAAGGCTTTTCTTAAATGTATAAAGTTCATGAAGCAAATGACAGCTCCTTCAGAGGAGAAAAATGGAGTCTGACGAAAGGTACAGGTGAAGAAACAAGATAGGCCAGCTGTACACATTCACAATATTGCAGGTAGGGTTTGCCCTCTTTCTTACTTACCTCTTTGTATATCTGAATATCCCCATGAAAAATAACAACAACAAAAAAGTGAATAAAAGTCAGCTGACCTGGGAAGATACCAACTGATGGCACTCAAATGATGGAATTAATAACTAAACTTTCTAACCTCTTGTTAATTTGAAGAAGGTAAGGTGGAAATCAGCAGCAACTTCACGGGGGTCATATATGTAGCAACACAATGTGACTGAGTTCTGTCAGCACGATTGTTTTTGGTTCCCTATGCGCCTCTCTCCTCTGCCCTCCCCTCCCCTCCCCTCTCCTCCCCTCTCCTCTTGCCTCCTCTCCCTTCTCTCTCCATTTCCTATTGAGGAATCAAGGAACAGAGAACTCTGTACTAGCCAAGTTGGTCGTAAGTCAGAATAAGAAAAATGAAGCTACCCCTGCTGTCCTCGATATACTATGTGCTCATTGTAGGAGGTTATTGTTGACCATGTCAAATGTAATATTTGTTCAAACCACATACTTGTCTTATCAGATTTATACTTGTCTAATTCTTGCTCAAAAGTATTTATAAGCAATATGAAAAAAAATTAGAATCAACTGTGCCCTACCACCAAGAAAAAAGCATCTAGTGTTCAGCAATCCTTTTCCTTGTCCATAAATACACACTATCAGGTGCTTCCTTCTACATTAAGAATAGGATAACAAGGGGGCCGGGCGGTAGCACAGCAGGTTAAGGACACACGCACGAAGTGCACAGACAGCATAAGGATCCTGGTTGAAATGTCATCATCCCCCCCCCCACCTGCAGGAGAGTTACTTCACAAGCAGTAAAGCAGGTCTGCAGGTGTCTATCTTTCTCTCCCCCCCTCTGTCTTCCCCTCCTATCTCTATTTCTCTCTGTCCTATCCAACAACAACAACAATGACAATAATAACAAAAAGAGCAACAAAAATGGGAAGAAATGGCTTCCAGGGGCAGTGGATTCCTAGTGCAGGCACTGAGCTCCAGCAATAACTCTGGAGGTGCAAAAGAAAAAAGAAAAAGAAATAGGATAACAGGGCCAGGTGGTGGCTCACCTGGTTGACTGCACTTATTACAGTGCACAAGGACCCACGTTTGAGCCCATGGTCCCCACCTGCTTTGTGAGGGGTGAAGTGCTGCAGGTATCTGTCTCTCTTCCCCTCTACCTCCCCCTTCACTCTCAATTCTCACTGTCTATATCCAATCAATCAATAAATAAAGATAATAATAAAAAATTTTAAAAATAGGATCACAAACACTGTTAAAGACCATCATACTTTTAAAGCTACAAAAGTGTAGTTCATGACATTTCATGAAACAATATTTTATAATGCCAGGTTGAAGGCTACATAGTAGTCTCCTGAAGAACACTATGATCTGGTGCTCTTCTGACTTTGGATAGTAGCTTAAGTCAAACAACACTGCTTAATAAAATATTTCCATCTGGGGAGTCGAGCGGTAGCACAGCAGGCTGAGTGCACATGGCGCAAAGCGCAAGGACTGGAGTAAGGATCCCGGTTCGAGCCCCCGGCTCCCTACCTGCAGGGGAGTCACTTCACAGGCAGTGCAGCAGGTCTGCAGGTGTCTATCTTTCTCACCCCCCCCTGTCTTTCCTCCTCTCTCCATTCCTCTCTGTCCTATCCAATAACAACTACAACAATAAAAATCAACAAAGGCAACAAAAGGGAATAAATAAATAAAATATTTTTTAAAGTATTTCCATCTGACTGGAGATAACTGTGCTTAGTGAAGTAAGTAAAGAGGTAAAAGATAATTAAATGATGGTATCACACATATATAAAATCTTGAGAACTGAAACACAAGGAGGGAGAGGAGAAGGAGAAAAGCAGCAGCAGCAGTAGTAGCCAGGCAATTTCTAAGACTTAAGAGAACTATAGTAGTTATCATAGGGAGGGTCGGGGCACAGAATTTTGATAGTGGGTACAGTGCAGAACTATACCTTGAAATCTTCTGATCTTGTAAACAACTACCAAATCATCAATTTAAAACAATTTCCATCTGTGAGAGGGGTTGGCTCCCCCCCCTCAATATTAAATTGGATTAACAACTCTTAGAATTGACCCAGTTAAAACAACCTGCTCTATTGAGGGAGTAGAGGTAGCATTATTACCAAAGTTTTTGTTTGTTTGTTGTAAAAGCAACACACAGGCTTTGAAGGAGAGGCAAAAATAAGGCATTACACAGAGTAGCAAGTTTTCCTGCCTTTTTTCACCCCATTTCACTTATAAGAATTGGTTACTATTAACAGTTTCATATGTCTATCTTCCAAACACTTATAAAGCTATTTTAAATATATGGAATGTGGGCTGGGGAGATAGCATAGATAGCATGATGGTAATGCAAAAATGATTTTCATGCCTCAGGCACCAAAGGTCCCAGGTTCAATCCCCAGCACACCATAAACAAGAGCTGAATAGTGCTTAGGTAAAGTAAACAAATAAATAGAATGTATAACATGTATACAACTGAAGTACAAATGTAGTTGTAAAACAAACATATACAGACAGATACATTGTACTTATGCACATAATGTACGAATTCACTGAGGATTTTCCTTCCGTTTTGAATATGTCTTGTCTTTGCCCCTGGAATCAGTATAGCTACTAGAGACACTACTGGATTTTGTATAAAGACACCCAAAACTAGCACACTGGCTTAGATAGTGGATCCATCTATCCCAACATACTATCTGAGGTGGCTGAGAATAAAGGTCTCCACTCACACTACATGGCTTTATCATCAAAACTTGAACATACTTAGTCTCCCTTTAAATAACCTACTATGGATTGTCCATTCAACTAATTCCAAATTCTTCGTAGATGTTACTTCCAGCTATCTCTATTTTGGTATCCATGCACACAGTTCTGAATAAATTCCTTTCCATGACAATACCTCCTTGAAGTATGCTCCTATTCTGATATTCTAGAACAGCAAACTACGGTTGGTGATCCCCCCCCCTACACACACACACTCCCCAAATCACTTCCTCCAGGACATAATGATTTATAAGACAGCTGTGGACACATAGGTACATCTGTAACAGGTGTCTGAATACCACTCCCACTACCAACTTATATCTTCCTCCACCATCATGCACTGGGTCCCCAATACCCTCTCACCCCCCCTCCCATCTTCCCTCTTTAGAGTCCTTAGCTCTGCTGCAATAGACCACAGCTAATCTAGGTTTCACTGTTTTCCCTTCCTCCCTCCCTCTTTCTTTCCCTTCTCTTCTTAAATACCACCTATGAGAGAAGTCATCTAATATTCATTCTCCTTCTGGCTTATCACACTTAATGTGACTCCTTTAAGTTCTATCCAAGTGAAATTTCAACCTTTTCATAGCTGAGTAGTATTCCACTGTGTATATACATGTAGTCTATCATTTTATAAAGATAATTTTATTTCAAGAAGCTTGGGGACAATAAACAATCAAGTACCAGAAAATAATGAAAAGGCTTATTAACATATATGTACTAAAAGCCCAGACAGATAAGGAGAGTGCCAAAGTGAATGAAAGTGAAGTGAAGGAAACTAAACAGGACATCTCAAATCTTCACTAAGAACTTCTAGAAGAAAAAACTAAGAATTCTAAAGACCTGGCGGAATTTATTAGAAAACATGGGGAGAAATTATCAGTGAAATGAGATCCAGAGGAAAGCAATAATGCAAAGACTTCCTTTAAAAATTCACATTGGCCCACTAGAAGCCATGTTAGTTTTTCTAACTTATTATTTTTTTAAGTGACAATTAACCATCCTTTAAAGAAGGAAAAGTTCAAAGATAGAGTCATCGTATTATATTATCCAGAATTCCAGTGTTTAAATTATTGGTAATTAAATCCTATTGTTTGGGTTAAAGATGACAAATTATGGTAAAAAATTAAAAATATATTTTCAATACATATAGTTTTATTGGAACTCAGCTACACTCATGTGTTTATATATTGTCAGCAGTTGCTGTGACCCTACAAAAACAGAGGTGAATAGTTGCAACACTTACACAGCACACAGAGCCAAATACTCACTATCTGTCCCTTGGCTGAAAAAAGTC
This sequence comes from Erinaceus europaeus, assembly GCF_950295315.1. Classification (NCBI taxonomy): domain Eukaryota; kingdom Metazoa; phylum Chordata; class Mammalia; order Eulipotyphla; family Erinaceidae; genus Erinaceus; species Erinaceus europaeus. The sequence goes on along the minus strand of NC_080171.1, from coordinate 67,509,813 downwards.
TGCTAATTCATGTTCTAATATATGGTGAAAGTTGACTGCCTTTCCCTGTCAAAAGTTTTGGAGAACTGAGATCACACACACTATATCCAGTATTTTTGTTCAAATTAAAAAGTTCATTTTCTATTAAGATACAAATAGCATTGTGGCTATGACCATGGTAGCAGTGGCATGCTGGTAAATATTCTCTCCAGGAGGGGAAAGTGCCAATTTACACTATTTGCTGATTTTTAAGGTGGGAAAATTCCCATAGTGGCTTACTTCAAGCTATGATATCACTGAACATAGAGTTGGTAAAAGATACATACAACCACCCGTACGCACTAGTTCTGTCAAATTGCTGGTTCCCTGGGATATCAATGGACTAGCCCCTGACTTTAAAGATGAAGACACTGAGTCCCAGAGAGAGAGATGTCTTGCCCAAGGCTGGCCTAGGGACTGCCACGAGGCTGAAGTTCATTTCCCAGTACAGAGTCTGGCTACCTCATAAGGAGTCCCTTCCTCTGTAAAATGAAGAGCAAAGGAAGGGACATAAATATCCCACACTGTCTTCATTGTGTGGGACTCTTGACTTACTCGGCATATACTCTGAAGCACACATCTATCCCAGGGTACTGTTTTGTACACAGTACCCAATTTCACATGAACATGAAGAGTACACTGCTCAACTCACCAGCTGAATCTTAGCTACCAGGCTGTAGGCTCTGGAATGACAGGGAGTGCGTACGTTCATTCATACATGTTACTTTCCCTGCTGTTTAATACAGAACTAGGCACTTAGTGTGTTGATGGTGAATAACTACTTGAAGGGTATAGGAATGAGACCCTGCCATCAAAGTAGAGTTTTAGAGACAGAGCAAAGCAGGTGCTCAGAGATCCCATTCTCTTCTCCGGCCTGCAGATAGTAATAGCTGTGACCCACTGAATAAGCTTACAAACTCCCTAAAGTACAGGCTGCACAGTTCAAATGACTCCATCTGAGCACAAAAGGCTCAGTGGAAAAGAGAGGTCAGAGTTAGAGATTTTCTTTCTGTTTGACATATAGTTAGCCGGTCCTTCAATAACTGGGGGTTGGGATCAAAGACCCAGCACAGTCAAAAGTAAAAAATATTTGATTTTATAATTTTTTCAGGGGGAGAAAGTAGGAGAGGGAAGAAGAAGATAGGGAAAGAAAACAAAGTACAACCACACCATCAATGGAGCTGCTACCTATGGTGCCCTCACGGGGTGCTGGGGACTGAATCCAGGTCATGATGCATGCAGGGTAAGAAGGCAGGTCCTTCACCTACTGAACTAACTCCTAGGGTCCTCACATAGTTGTTTTTTTGTTTGTTTGTTTGTTTTTACAAAATACAGGCATGACTTGGTATTCTTGGCAGAGTAGTTTCAAGACCTTCCCATATACCCAAAGCCACAGATGCCCAAGTTCCTAGTAGTTGGTGCTCCATACCTGCAAGTCCTGAATCCAAGGGATCTGACTGACAGTCAACATTTTTGGGTGACTGAATCCATAAACCCAGTAAGAAAAAATACCCATGTAGAAGGACCCAACTTATTCAAACACATTTTTCAAGGGCCAACTATAAACATGTCTGTAATTTCTATCTGGAACCTGTGCTGACAGCATGAAGTCAAGGAAAGAATCAAGGGGGCCCAATTACTAGACCTCCATGTGCAGGCATTGCTTTCTGGCAGGTGGTAAGGAAGGGCCACTCAGATGACTCCTTTCTGAAAGTGAAACATGAAAAAAGCACCAGGATTGGGGAATATACCCAATAAAATTTATGCTTCACAACTACAATCAAAATGAACATTAGGGGAGGAAGGCAAAAAAGCAAACCTCCCTGCTCTTTTGGAAATAAATTCTAGACCTCTTGGTAACTTTCACACAATCTCAATATCCCCTTTGCCATACAGACACTATCACAGGCACCTGTGCATATGTCTCTGAACTCACTGGCCCTGTGCCCCACACCGCTGCTGCAGCCTGATGCACAAAGACAACAGCTCTGCAGGCAAAGAAACCACCAAAACCATCTGTAAGTTCCATTGAGTTTTGAGGAGCCCAGAAGTCTTTCCTGTTGTTCCTGTGATGACCTAGCTCTTGGTTTCCAAATGAAGTCAATCTTGGTCTCATATACCTAAGGTTAATACTATTCATGGCATGGGGTGGTGTGAACAAATCTTTAAAGCGTTTTTTTTTTTTTTTTTTTTTTTTTTTTTTTTGTAGTGGGAGACGCAATTGTTGGAGCTTCAACACCTCCATGACAATTTTTTCAGGCAGAAAAAAGATACCAGAAAGCTCCCTTCAATGGTGTGGTGGTTGGACTGAACCTGGCTACCAGTTTATGACTAAGCAGGCAAAGTATTCAGGTAAGCTATCTTGCCAGCTCCTGAAGCACTTTTTACAACAGTGGTTTTTAAAGTAGGGTGGAGAGGACCCCAGGGATCCACAAGGTTCAAACTACTTACATAATAATACCAAGATGTTATTTGCCTTTTTCACTGTCACATTTTCAGGAGTATAAAGAAGTTTTCCAGAAGTTACATGACACGTGACATAGCAAAAGACTAAATGAAAAAAAGAAGATATGAGAATCCAGTTGCTTTCTGTGTGACCCTAAAGGTATTTGCAAAAATACAAATGATTGCCACGTTTTAGAAAATGTAGCTACTTTAATAAAATGTTTCATAAAAGTAGGTCCACTATTATTTGTAAAGGTTAGAGTGCAAATTTCTCGAGTTTTATTTACATATCGCATATATCAGAATATAAAACTCACATGTACAAAAGTTCCACAGTAAATGAATTTTTAAAAGATTTATCTATTTATCTATTATGAAAGAGAAAGAGTGACTGAGAGGTGGTATAGTGAACAAAAAGTTGGACTTTCAAACATGAGGTCCCAAGTCTGATCCTCGGGATCTCATGCACCAGATCTCATGCACCGGTTCTCTCTCTTTAAATTTTTTTTTAATATTTATTTTATTTATTTATTCCCTTTTGTTGCCCTTGTTGTTTTATTGTTGTAGTTATTATTGTTGTTGTCATTGTTGGATAGGACAGAAAGAAATGGAGAGAGGAGGGGAAGACAGAGAGGAGGAGAGAAAGATAGACACCTGCAGACCTGCTTCACTGCCTGTGAAGTGACTCCCCTGCAAGTGGGGAGCCGGGGTTCGAACCGGGATCCTTAAGCCAGTCCTTGTGCTTTGCGCCACCTGCGCTTAACCCACTGCACTACTGCCCGACTCCCTCGGTTCTCTCTCTTAACTCCTCTCTCTCTCTCTCATTAATAAATTTGTTAGTATTTTTACTAACAAAGGAGGAGGAAAAAGGAGGAAGAAAAAGAATGAAGAGGGTGAGAAAGAGAATATCAGAAAACTGCCTGCCAAGGACTCTGAAGTTTCAGTCATGCTAGGCCTCTGAGATGTTAAGCTATCTCTCCTCCACAGCTAATTTTTAAGTGTGAAAGGTTTCTTGAGGTCCACCCTACACTTTGAGAACTACTGTATAATTAATTCTATTTTATATTTTATTTGAAGCCACTCTAATCCCCACCCTAATTATCTCCATCTCCTTCCACCCTAAGGTTCTCATTCAGTTTAATTTAAAGGAGAGTTTTATGGGTTGCAGTCTGTAAAAGGTGCCATTCTAGCTGCATGTATAAAAGGTAGGCTCTAAGTCCAACACTTGCACCTAAGGGCCTCTTAGCCGCTTAGCCATTTCCCCCTTCCTACTCGGTGTGGATCCTCTAATCTGTGGGCACCTCCGGAGGGGATTTCTCTACCGACCACCCTAGGCTCCGTGACGTCTTCGGAGAGGCCCGCACACCCTCCTCCGGGTTAGGCTCAGGGATAGGCGTGCGCACTCACTCCCGGGTTAGGACTCGCCGCTGCCCTCCGCACAGCTTCGGGGTTAGGACTCCGGGCGGGCCCGGCCCGCAGGACCTCTCGGTGAAGCTCCGCGGGTGCGGCCCGTACACACCCAACGAGTACTCCCCAGCGAGGCCCACGCACCTCCACGCACAGCCCAAGCGGAGAGGGACGAGGACAGACAGACACTTACCCGGCTAGGCACAGCCTGCGGCCAAGGCGGAGAGGTCAGTCTCAGGAAGGAGTCCCAGATTCTCTCCCTCGCCCTTCCCCAACTCTCCCGCGCCCCAGGCTGTTGTGCGCCCCTCGGTCCCGCCCCGGATGCCCGGGAAGAGGTTCGCACCCGCTGTCCCCGGCAACGTCAGTTGGGCCGACTCGGTACTCACCCCGATTGCACCACTGGGCTCCCGAGATCAGCAGTCAAGACCAAGCTGCGGGGCGCGCTCCCGTGCGCTGCGCGGTGCTAGTGGCCGCCCCCTCCGCGCTCCTGCTCGCTCCGCCCCCGGGTCTTCGGACGAGGGGCGGAGAGGGGGCGGGGCGGGGGGCTGCTGGTCGGGCCCGCATGGGCAGAGGCTGGAGGGGCGGAGCGAGCTTGTGGCGGCTCCCTGCCCCCATCCCTGCTGGGGAGACTTTGTCCAAGGCGGGCCGGAGGGGGAGGGCTTGCTGGTGGGTCAGCCTAGGAAGCCGACGCCCGCCTCCTTGGGCACAGTTCCCATTCTGCGGAACCCAGGTCTGAGGCCAGATTGACTTTCACTCACTCTGGGACACAGCGTGTGGCTGCTAAGCTGGCGCTTGCAAGACAATGAAAGGTTATGGGAAGAAATAAAACCTTTATTATTTTATTTTATTATATTTTATTTTATTTTTGTGATTCAATCATTCATTAGCTGACTGCTCTAGCACAGAAGTCACCTTGTCCATCCTCTTTCCTCTCATCCCTCAGTCACCACCCCACATTTACCCCTTGCCACTCCCCCCACCCTTTATTCCCGGCAAGGGCAAGTGAGCATTGGGATCTCTGCTATCATGATAGGACTTAGCATTTCCTTTGTCAGGAATGTAGTATTTCCCAGTCTAACTTTATAAAACATCTAACAAGTGGGACCTGTTCACCTGTCTTAACATGCATGTTATTTAGCTAATAGCATGCTATTCACCTGCTGGAAGTCAGAAAAATGGGTGAGAGTTGGCTATGAGTCGTTTTCTTCACAGGACCTGCTTTTAATATTTTTTAATTTGTCAGTATTAGTGATTTGTAAACAAGGGTTTACAAAATTGTAAGATTTCAGAGGTATAGGTTCACACCCATACATTGAGTGTGTAAGCCACTGGACCCTCCACAAAAGTTCTGTGCAAACCCCTTTCTACCCCATAACCACCACCACAATTCTCATATAGTCTAAGTGAGAGTTTGGTTTCTTTTTTTTTTTTCCAAGTTCATTTGCTTTTAGTTATTATATTCCACATGTGAGTGAAGCCATCCAGTCATTATCTTTTTATGCCTTTAATTATTTCACTCTGCATAATCACCTCCAGTTCTGTCCACGTGGTCAATCTCATCTTTTAAATTGCAGGGTAAGTGGCCAGGCTGTGTGGCACACCTGGTAGTGCATACTTGTTAAATTGCAGAGTTGTATTTCATTGAATATATATTCTCCAACTTATTTATTTTTATTGTTGGACATCTACATTGCTTCCATATTTTGGCGACTGTGACTAGTGCAACTGTGAACACAGGAGTGCATATGTCCTTTCAAATGAGTGTTTTCATGAGTTTTGGCTATATGCCTAGAAGTAGTATTGCTGGATCATAAGATATTTCCATTTTTATTTGTTTAAGGACTCCTGTTTTATATAGGGTCTGCCCCAGTTTGCATTCCAACATTACATATATATACATTTTTTTTCTTTTTTCTCCATATCCTCTTCTAGAATGTTCTGTGTTTGCTTGAGGAGCGTGTGCATTCATTTCTCTGGCCCAAATTTTACTTAATACTCTATGAAGCTGACAGTCATCATTCAGAGAATTGCAAAATAGGCTGGAAGACAGAGCTTTCATAGGACAAAGAATAAAGAAAAAGGAAGAAAGTCAGAAACATCTGATTGACTGGGGCCATAGGTTTAGGGAAAAAAGGCAGAGGAAGCTGGCTTGGCACTGTGGACTGGCTGGGTGGATATACTAAAAGCAAATGAACTTGGAAAAACAAACAACTGGTCAACTGGAGAGTTCATAGGAATAGGAACTTAACCAAGTTTCAGTTTACACCCTGGGTGAAAATAGCTGCATCTTGAGCCTAGAAAGTAATTTCAACACTAGGTATGTGATCCATCTATATAAGTATCAGTCAGTTTCCACATCAGAAAATGAGGACTAGGTAATAATAGTCAATACAATATTGTGTATTGTATTGTGTATTGGAAGGTACTTGCCCCATACTTGTCACAGGGCTTTTTATTGTTGTTTGTTTTTATTTATTATCTTTATTAGATCGAGACAGTCAGAAGACAAGAGAGGAAGGGGGAGATAAAGAGGAAGAGCGGGGGAGTCAGGCTGTAGTGCAGCGGGTTAAGCGCAGGTGGCGCAAAGCGCGGGTACCGGCATAAGGATCCCGGTTCGATCCCCGGCTTCCCACCTGCAGGGGAGTCGCTTCACAGGCGGTGAAGCAGGTCTGCAGGTGTCTGTCTTTCTCTCTTCCTCTCTGTCTTCCCCTCCTCTCTCCATTTCTCTCTGTCCTATCCAACAATGACAACAACAATAATAACTACAACAATAAAACAAGGGCAACAAAAGGGAATAAATAAAATAAAATATTAAAAACAAAAAAGAATTAAAAAAAAAAGAGGAAGAGCGACAGAGAGACACCTATAGTACTGCAGCACTGCTTTACCACTCACAAAGCTTTCCCCCTGCAAGTGGGGCCTGAGAGTTCTTGGTGCACTCAACCAGATGCACCACCACCCAGCCCCCAAGGCTTGCTTTTGATGGTTTAGCTGCAATTGTACCCTCTTAGGTAAGTCCAAAGGAGTGATGAGGTTTTCCTGCTAAACTTACATGGAAAATTACTGTAGTTTACTGTCTGAATAAACAGTATATAGGTTGAACAATTAGTAGTACCAACTGCTCATGGCTACTATACACTTACTCTGTGCAGGGTCCTAGGATTGGACCTTTGCCTCTAGGTATGAAATGTCCTGCAGTTGAGAGTCGATCCTCCAACTTGATGCTCAAGTCCACACTTTTTTTATCTTCATGCTACATGGTAGGGTACAGTTGTTCCCTAGTTACATTTAATTTTGGAAGAGGGAGTATTATCTGTATTTCCAAGACGGGAGATATTTTTCTGCCACCCACCTCCTAAATTCCTCCCATTCTCATTCATTGAAAAAAATTTTCTTTTTTTCCTAAGCTTTTAAAAATTATTTTTATTTATTTATTGAATAAAGAAAGCCAGAAATCAAGAGGAAGGGGGACATAGAGAAGGAGAGAGACAGAGAAACACCCGTGGCCTTGCTTGACCACTCACAACGCTTTCCCCCTGCAGGTGGAGACTGAGGGTTTGAACCCAGAGTCCTCCTGCATTTTAACATGTGTTCAACCAGGTGTGCAACCATTTGGCCCCCACAAATTTTCTTCAAATGTTCACCATACCCCAAAAGTCTATAATAAACCCTGAAAAAAACAATACTAGAGTCCTCTTGGAAGTTATGGAGAGTATAAGGAAAGGGGAAAGATGGAAAAGGGAGGAGTAGGGAAAAAAAACATATCTGGCTAAATTGATTCTTATTAAAGTAGTTCTTCAGAGAGAAAATTTTATTTTTCTCTTCCTCCTTCTCTACCTCCTTCATCTCTTCTTCTTTATAGGTAGAAACAGAGAAGGAGAGAGAAGGAGAGAGAGAGAGAGAGAGAGAGAGAGAGAAGGAAATAGACCACAGCACCAAAGCTTCCTCCAGTGTGGTGGGGGCTAGGCTTGAACTTGGGATGCACACTTGGCAAAGCAGCGCATGATTTAAGTGAAAAATTTCACCAGCCTGAGAGAAAAGTTTTTTAATATTCAATGATAGCAGTGCCAGTATCTATGGATCACTCCTAATCTCAGTAATAAAAGACATATGATAGCTGATAATCCCTGACAGAGGCTAAGTAAATCAAAACTATAAAAGGAATAAAAATTTATTAGTAAACACTCCAGTCAAAAGCATGAAGGAAGTAGTTACCACATCACTTCGTTTTGTTGCTCTTAGGAATGTTACTAATTATTTGCTGATTGCAAATGCTGTGGCGTCCTCTCTTCCTTGCTGGTTGCTGGGTGGTATTTGACACTGGTAATGAGTCTTTCCAGAAAATATTAATCACTTTCTGCCTTTAGAGTTCTCTGTTCTCATAATTCCCCTCATTGTCTCCTCAATCCCTCTGATTTGTGCTTCTCTACCACACTCATGCTTTACATGTTACTTCAAACACTGAGAAACATTTCTTCTATTCATTTTCTCTCTATGAAAACTCCTTCCTAGCCCCTTGTCTCTGTTATTGACCCCAACCTTCTTCTGTTCTCCACACTATTTCTAGCCATCTATGAGGCAGTACATTTTTTACATTTAAGATAGGAATTTATTATCTCCTCTAGTCATGTGATTATACTGCCTGACTCACAGTTTCTTCTTCATCCTGAATTCCACATTTTGAATTTGAATGATACAGTACGCTGAGAAAGTTAACCACTTGCAGGGTTTAGGGCCATATTGTTATGCCTGGTAAATGCTTCTATTATCAGGGACCAGGGAGATGGCTCAGCAGTAAAGTTCATGCCTTGCACACTTTAGGTCCCAAGTTTGATCCCCAGCACTGTGTATATCAACAAACAAGACAAAAGCAAATTGATCATAAATGTCAGAGCAGGGCTACTATATATCTATCTCTCCCCACACCTCCCCCTTACACCTTCCTACTTGCTCTCTTTTCTTTCCTTTCACCACACACAACACAAGGTCCTGTAAGTGGCCCAGAAGAGTGTATACACTTGATAGATGAACCCAAGAGGAAGAGTTAAGTATGCTAACTGTTCAGGCACCACATATCTGCTTCTGGGGCCAGTGGCAGGGGGCCTTAAGTTGAGATAACGGGACTGGGTCTAGTAGCCTTATCTGTCAGAAGCTTTTGTGACATCTGTCACAAGACCATGGAAAGTTGCCCCATTTCGCTCTACTAACTCCAATTACTTATACAAATAGTGACACAGTGAACAAGGTGGATCTCATTCCAGAACTTGTACTCTTCCCTCTACTTCTACAGAACCACATAGAAGTTTATTTTTTATTTTATTTCATTTCATTTTTAAAATTATCTATATTTACTGGAGAGAGCCAGATATTGAGGGTAGGGAGAGATAGAGAGGGAAAGAGAAAGACAGACAAGACACCTACAGTCCTGCTTCACTATTCACAAAGCTTTCCTTCTGCAGGTGTGGGGGGGCTTGAACCCAGGTCCTTGTGCATGCTATGATGTTGAGCTCTGTAATATAGTCCTATAATTTAGGTGTATTATGGAAAAGATGGTCCTTATCCCAGAGGGTTGGAGATACTGGAAATCAGGAGCAGTAATGCCTTTGTTCTCAGGTTATGCAACTACCTTTTTTTACCCCCAGCAAATTATTTGGTAATGTTAACAAATGAGAATGTAAAATAGCAGATTCATCACTAATTGGGCTCATTTCCACTTTCAGATTAAGAAGGCTGTTTTCACATGTTTAACTGCTTTTTAAAAATGGAAAAATCCCAGCTTTGTCTCTCTTCCCTATCCTCCTCCTTTTCCACTCCTTTCCATTACCCCTTTTCTTTTTTCATTCTTTATTTGTTATTAATAGTTTGTTACAAGATTGTAAGATTACAATTTATAGTTTCACACGACACCCGCCACTAACATTCCCCCCACACTCCTTTTTCTTTTTGCCTCCAGGGTTATGGATGGGCCTTGGTGCCTATACTACTAATCTGCTGCTCCTGGAGGCCATCTTTTTTTCTGTTGTTGTTGCTATTATTATTATTTTTTTAATATTTATTTTATTTATTTATTCCCTTTTGTTGCCCTTGTTGTTTTATTGTTGTAGTTATTATTGTTGTTGTCGTTGTTGGATAGGACAGAGAGAAATGGAGAGAGGAGGGGAAGACAGAGAGGAGGAGAGAAAGATAGACACCTGCAGACCTGCTTCACCGCCTGTGAAGCAACTCCCCTGCAGGTGGGGAGCCGGGGTTCGAACCGGGATCCTTATGCCGGTCCTTGTGCTTTGCGCCACCTGCGCTTAACCCGCTGCGCTACAGCCCGACTCCCTGTTGTTGCTATTATTATTGTTGGATAGGACAGAGAGAAATTGAGAAAGGAGGGGAAGACAGAGGGGGAGAGAAATATAGACACCTGTACACCTGCTTCACCACTTGTGACCTCCCCCCCCCCCCACAGGTAGGGAGCCAGGGGCTTAAATCGGGATACTTGCTCCAGTCCTTGCGCTTTTCACCACGTGCACTACCACCCACCCCCTCCTCCCTCTTTCTAAGAACAAGCCTAGTAATAAGCCATAGAACACTTGTCTATTTCTAGTTCAACCTTGAAACATGAATGAAGATTAAGTTAAGATATTGGTGATGGGTGTAGATAGCATAATGTATATGCAAAGAGACTCTCATACCTCAGGCTCCAAAGTCCCTGGTTCAATCCCCTGCACCATCATAAACCAGAGTTGAGCAGTGCTCTGGTAAAACAAACAAACAAACAAAGAAAAGATATCTGTGAGCTTTGTCCCTTTGTTGGTGGAATGTGAACTGATGGTAAATACATAGTCTATAGTAAACAGTCGAGTAAAAGAAGCAGAAACATTCAGTTAATGAAACTACAGCTGCTATATGTTCTGTACAACTTAGCCTCTAGATGACTGTTATTAATTCCTACCCTCAAAGCTTTGAGCATTTCTTATTATTTTCCCAGAGCATTTTGCTACTATTTATTATTTATGAAAGACATTGCAGCATATATCTTTGGCATGCTATAATCTAATGACGATTGTTGTTTTTTCTTTTCCTGGATAATGCTGGGTTATTTGTAACATTTGAACTGTAATTATTCTTTTTCCTTTTTCTTTTGTAATATTTTTATTTACTTATTTTAGATAGAGACAGAGAACTGAAGAGGGAAGGAGAGTACCTGCAGTACCATTTCACTGTTTGTGAAGTATCCTCTGTGCAGGTGGTGACCAGGGGCTTGAACTAGGGTCCTTGTGCACAATAATGTATGCACTCAACTAGATACTTCATTGCCCAGCCTCTCTCCTTGCACTTCTATGCCAATATTATCTTATATTTTATTTTTTAAAAAATAATTTTCACATTTATTAATGAGAGAGACACGTGGGGAGAGAGAAGGAGAACCAGAGCATCACTCTGGTACATGTGCTGCTGGAACTCAGGACCTTATGCTTGAAAGTCCAATGCTTTATCTACTGTGCTACCCTACAGACTACTTAAATTTTATATTATATTTGTTATAACTCTTCAAGCACTATTATTTACAGTTAATCTTTATTTTTTGTTAAACTTATTTTTGTGTTTCTTTCCTCAGGGTTCATGTTCCATCTGGAATTATTTTCTCATGTTTGAAAAGAATGTCTGCCAGTGCAGGTCTGAAAGTGAACGTTATGTGGCTTACATACATATGCTCTTAATGATTCACACACTGAATCATATAATTTTATACTGCAGTGTTACTTTTTTAATTTTTAAAAAATATTTATTCCCTTTGTTGCTCTTGTTTTTTATTGTTGTTGTAGTTATTATTATTGTTACTGATGTTGTCATTGGATAAGACAGAGAGAAATGGAGAGAGGAGGGGAAGGCAGAGATGGGGAGAGAAAAATAGACACCTGCAGACCTGCTTTACCGCCCGTGAAGCAACTCCCCTGCAGGTGGGGAGCTGGGGGCTCGAACCAGGGATTTTTACTGGGGTCCTTGTGCTTTGCGCCACGTGCGCTTAACCCACTGCCTGATTCCCTGAAATGTTACTTTAATAAGAATAATAATAGAAAAAATAAAATAAAATAACTATGTATTATTATTCCAGTAACCATTCCTCCTAAATGAAATCCATTGTCTTTAAACAAATGGTACAAACAATAAGAAAACAAGGCTTTTTAAATGAGTCCAAGCAGATTTCCTTTCAGACAAGTCTACCTTACTGGCAAACTGCTTGAAACTGAAAGTTGATGCCAGACTCAGCTTACTGCTATCAAACTGTTCTGTCACCTCTATATCTCACTGCTCCCTTCCTCTATGCCTCAAATTTAGCTGCTTTAAAGCAGAAGTTGAATATGCCCAAGGAACTTCAAAGAGGGTAGAAAACTTACTTTATTTTTTATTTCTGTTGGATAAAAGTGCCCAGGTCACTGTCTTACCCATCTGGTGGTGGTGGTGGTGGTGGTGGTGGTGAGGGTGGTTCCCAGAATATCTAAAAGCACCAAGGACTATGAGACAAACTGAGGTAACATGTGAAGTTTAAGAGACACCCCTCACAGCCTGTCTTCCTTTTTGCCCATCTGTGCACTATCCTGTCCCCAACTTTCTCAACTTCCAACAGCTGCAGCCCTTGGTATGGCCTATTGGTCCATAGGCCCATGTCCCCACAGTGCTGTTGGTATACCAGAGCGATTTAGTACCTTCTCTCTATATTTCCTCCTGGAATATTTGGGATATCACAGGTTGTGCAATTCAAGAGACAATTTCCTAGTACAATGTCGCCACCTGCCGGACACAGGCACCAAGTACGTCTTTGTTCTTAATTTTTAAAGATTTATTTTCACTTCTTCTAGCGTTTGCCCTTCTTCCGTAGCCAGTCAACAGCGTCAGGTTGAGCCTGATGTAAAGTTTCGAGACCTCCTTTGAATCTGGAGAGGTGGCAGTCGTTGACTATGTGGGTCATAGTCTGTCTGTAGCCGCAGGGGCAGTTCGGATCGTCTCTGGCTCCCCAGCGATGGAACATAGCGGCTGAGGAGGGCCCAATCATAACGTGCTAGGTCAAAGCCGGGTTGACACTTGCAGGGGTCTGTGATGAGGTGTTTGTTCTTTATCTCAGCTGACTGCCAACTCTGTTTCCAAGAGTCTGGAACAGAGAAGTTCAGTGTAGGCGTAGGGGACCAGATTGGGTGACGAGACGTCAAGCGTTGGACAGGGTGGGCGAAGATATCCGCGTATATTGGCAGGTCCGGTCGAGCGAAGACGTGGGAAATGAACTTAGATGATGCCGCATCCCGACGAATATCTGGCGGGATATCTGTTGCTAAGAACTGGCAGCCATGGAACCGTGGTGGAACGGATGGTTCCAGAAATTATCCTCATGGAGGAATATAATTTGGAATCGACCAAGTGGACATGGGGGCTACGGAACCATACTGGGGCACAGTATTCTGCAGTGGAATAGCATAATGCCAGAGATGATGATCGTAGTGTGGAAGCGCTCGCGCCCCATGAGGAGCTGGCCAGTCTTGCAATGATGTTATTCCTCGCGCCCACCTTTGCTGCAGTTTTTATGAGATGTTCGTGAAATGACAGGGTGCAATCGAGAGTAACGCCAACATAGACTGGCTGGGCTTCATGTCAGATTCTCATATCGCCAAGCTGCACATTAAGCTCAATGTGAGGCCGAGGCATGGTGTAGATGGAAAACAGATGATACCATTTTTGCAATGCTAGGGATTAGTCGCCATTTTTTACAGTAGTCAGATATCAGAGACATGTCTTTCGTGAGTGTTTCCTCGAGGATGTCGAACTTTGATGCCTGAGTTGCACAGCAGATGTCATCGGCGTAGATGAACTTCCTTGAAGAAGTTCCTGGGAGGTCACTGATGTAAATATTAAATAGCGTAGGAGCCAGAACAGAGCCCTGGGGGAGGCCACTTGAGACAAGTCTCCATCTGCTAGACTTGTCACCCAGATGCACCCGGAATCTTCTGTTTTGGAGAAGAAACGATATAGTGTTGGCCACCCATGGAGGCAGGCATCTTGAGATCTTGACTAGGAGACCACGGTGCCAGACCGTGTCATAGGCTGCTGTGAGATCAACAAAGACAGCACCCGTCTTTAAATTCTTCTGGAATCCATTTTCAGTGTAAGTTGAGAGGGCCAGGACTTGTTCGCAGGTAGATCTTCCTGGGCAGAAACCAGCTTGGGCGGGTGATAGGAATTTCTCTGTAAGAGGAGAAATACGTGACAGAAGCAGCCTCTCAAGGAGTTTGTAACACACGGAGAGGAGAGAAATTGGTCTATAGCTGGCAGCCAGTGTTGGGTCTTTCTTTGGTTTCAAAACCGCTATAATCTTCGCACGACGCCAAATTTTGGGCATAGACTCAGATTCCAAGATGTGGGACAGGAATGAAGCGAGCCACTTCTTTGCCGTGGGACCCAGGTTAAGAATGAGTTCTGGGGTGATGTTATCATAGCCAGCAGCTGTTCCCGGTTTAACCCTCTTCAAAGAGTCTTCCAGTTCAGACAGTGTAAAGGGAGAGATTTTTGGAGATGGACAAGATAACCAGAAGTGGGATGACCACTCATGGGAAATTTCTCTTTTCCAGACTGGGTCGATCTTAGCACGTCCAACTTGAGTTAGGTGACTGGCCACTGAGTTTGAAGATACGGGAGGATGGGAGATGGGAGGGGGTTGGCTACCAGCACCTAGACTATGAAGAAGCTTCCAGGCCTTCCTACTTGACTGGGTGAAGTTCAGACTTTCCATGAGTTGTTGCCAGCGGGCTTGGCGTGCTGCATCCAGGGAGGCAATGAGATGGTCAGCCACATCTGGGTCACCTGACTCATCATACTGCTTTAGTAGTTGCTCTCGGAAAGCATCATACTGCTTTAGTAGTTTGCTTTCGGAAAGCAAACTGGCGTCTGTTCAGTGATCTTACCAACAAATCTATTCCTGCAATTCCAATTAACTCTATCCCCTCTGAAGATTCCTACAGGTGCTTCCGCCAAGCCATCTTCAAAGCAGCTTCCCAAGCCATTCCTCGTGGGAGACGTGCTAACTATATGCCTTATCTTGATGCTGAATGCTCCCATCCTCCTGTATCTTCAAACTCAGTGGCCAGTCACCTAACTCAAGTTGGACGTGCTAAGATCGACCCAGTCTGGAAAAGAGAAATTTCCCATGAGTGGTCATCCCACTTCCGGTTATCTTTCTCTGCCCCTCTCTGTCTTCCGCTCCTCTCTCCATTTCTCTCTGTCCTATATAACAACGACAACATCAATAACAATAATAACTACAACAACAACGAAAAACAACAAGGACAACAAAAGAGAAAATAAATAAATAAAATATTTAAAAAAACCAAAAAAACACTTAAATTTGTAAAACAGGCTATATGTTTACAGAAAACTAAACCCTATGCCAATCCTCTTCAACCTATATTTTCCTACATCCAATAGGTATCCTATATATTTTTTTCTTATCCTTCAGTTTAACTAGATGAAAGCAAATACGAGAGTGTACTATTCTTCTCTCCTTACACAAATAGCAGTATCCCACACACATATTTTCTGCCTTTTTTTTTTAATGACCTAATTACCTATGATGGAGAGCACTCTACCACTGTTATATAGAATTGTTTCACATTCCTTTTTTTCACTATTTTGCCATTATATTATATGCACATACCATTGGTGGACATTCTTGTTTCCAGTTTTTTTTCTAATATAAATAGCTCTTCAAGGAAGATACTAGAACATTTATCTCTTTGCATAGGATGCTATAAGTGGTATTGTTGGGTCATTTTTCTTAGGTATTGTCAAACTACTTTTGGTATCAATTAGAGTCTTCAGTGAACAGAATATTTGTGTCTCCCCAAAGTATCTTGAACTCATGATCTTTCAATGTAATATCTGTTGGTAGGATCTTTGGGAGGTGATTAGGAGATAGAAGTTTTTTCAAGTAGGATTAGTGCACTTGTAAGAAAAGACTAATTGGTTAACTTGATCTTTTTCTGCCATGTAAGATTATATCACCAATTTGCAACCTGGAAGAGGTCCATCACCAGAATTCAACCACTCTAGGACACTGATACTGAACTTTCAGTCTCTAGAACTATGAGAAAGAAGTGTGTGTACTTGTATATGTATTATTAATTCCTAAAAAGGTGTGATAAGATAAAAAAATGTCAAAAAGACAGCGAGTGTAGGAGGTTGCTATCAGCTCTCAGCAGAGAAAATTTGGGGGGTGGGAGGGATGAGGGACTGGGACTACATGGACCTGCAACTCAGCTCTCTAAGGAAATGGTACTGCCAGACTGCTTATGATGGTTCTGAATTTGAAGCACAGAGCCTTGTGGGCCTGGGACCAAGATCTTTATGAAGGAGGTAGCTGTTTGAATTTTCTATCTCTTAGCGGAAGGGCAGGGGCTTGCAAGAATGGAGAACGATTTAAGCTGAATTTGGCTGATGCTGTGTGAAGGCAGAGCTGCTGCAGGTTGAAAAGCCTGGAAGGACTAATTTATGGTGAGCCTCAAGCAGCAGGAAGTCCACGAGGAACAGATAGAAAGGAGCAAATCCCATGGTCTCCCTCTAGCCTCTTCAGCTTTCTCTGGAATCTCTATTGACACATCCAAATTTACAGTGACCTGACAAAACAGAAAGGTGGAGTGAGAGACATAGTATCAAAAAGCAGTGTATAAAAGGAAAGAGTTGTATTTGAGAGGCAATAATTTAATAACCTCTGAGGGCACTCTCTCCATAGATGTAGTAGGACTGTTTTTGCATTTCTACCACCAAGTACTGCTTTATCACAGCCTTGGCAACAAATTACTATTTTTAGATTTTTGCAGTCAGTTCTTTTAAACAGCAGGTAACTATGTTTTACAAACTGTTAGTAAGTATAGGAAAAGATAGAAGATACATCGTTCTTACTGATTTTGCACTTATCATATATAATGACTTTAACAATCCTTGTAAAATATTTCAGAGCTCCCAAAACCTAGATATACACCAGTTTCTGTGAGAGAGAGCATATCCACATATATTCACATGTATCCATAAACTACTGCAAAATATATACCTGAAAGCAGAAGTACACTGGAGTTTGCAGCGAGTACCCCCCTAACACTTCCTCTCCACTATTCCAACCTTTGGGTCCATGATTTCTCAACAATTTGTTTGGCTTTGTATGTTAACTCTCTTTTCAGCCACCAGGTTCCAGATGCCATCAGGATGCTGGCCAGGCTTCCCTGTACTGAAGACCCACCATTGTGTCCTGGAGCTCTGCTTCCCCAGAGACCCCTACTAGGGAAAGAGAGAGGCAGACTGGGAGTATGGACCGACCAGTCATCGTCCATGTTTAGCGGGGAAGCAATTACAGAAGCCAGACCTTCCACATTCTGCAACCCACAATGACCCTGGGTCCATACTCACAGGGGGATAGAGAATGGGAAAGCTATTGGGGAGGGGATGGGATATGGAGATTGGGTGGTGGGAATTGTGTGGAGTTGTACCCCTCCTATCCTATGGTTTTGTTAATGTCTCCTTTCGTAAATAAAAAATAAAAAATATTTATTAAAAAAATAAAATTAAATTAAGTTAAAAAAATATTTCAGAGCTATATAGAAGTACAGCTAACACACGCTAATGAATATGTTTATAATGCAAAGTAAAATGGAGACCTCAGCCATTTGTTAGTAAGAACAATGGAGTCCTTGCTATGTGTTTAACAATTAAAATGGAAAATCTTCTCTATTTCTGATTCCTGTGACTTTTATATTTTATTCAGCTCAGATTTAAGCTAGAATCATCTTTTGCTATAAAATAACCTGTTATTTCTATTTGAATTTTGAAATTACCTATATGAAAAAGAAACCTCTAGATAATACCCCTATAAGTTATTTTCATTTTATAGGTACTTTGGACATATATATGTATATATTATTGAAAACCTATTTACCACTTATGATTTTATATCCTAATTTTTAAGATGATTATTTTTCACTTTTCTCAAATTAGAAATTCCAGTTACTGAAAGATATTGACCAAAATGTGTTCCCCTCTGGGTAAAATCACTCAGAGATACATCCTCTTAAAGTCTAAACACGTTCTTCATTGAGAGTTAAAATCTTTGATTGAAATCTGGAAAGGTTAAGTCATCACCTAAATAGCAGTGCTATTAACAATCACAAAATTAATGAGAATAATAATGAGCTTAAGTGTGTAAAATGCCAGAGTTATCATAAACATTGTAATACTTCTGCATATGACATTTTTGTTTAGCTATTGGGAAAAATTTTGCGAGCTAGTTTCCTTAAGTGGAGGCAATACACGATTACCACAAATAAACTGCTTATTTAATTTTTTTAACTAATTTTATTTATTTTTTAGATAGAGACAGCCAGAAATCAATAGGTTAGGGGGAAGTATAAGGTAGAGAGGCAGAGAGGCACCTGCAACCATGCCTCACCACTTGAAAAGCTTTTACCCTGCAGGTGGGGATGGGGGCTTGAACCTAGGTCCTTGTGCATTGTAACATGTGCACTCAATTAGGTGCTCCATTACCTGGCTCCTAAACTGCTTATTATCTAATCTGTTTTTATAACTTTTAGAGAAAGCCAAAAGAAGTATTCTTTTTTTTTTTGCCTCCAGGGTTATCACTGGGGCTCGGAGAATCCACTGCTCCTGGAGACCTTTTTTTTCCCTTTTGTTGCCCTTGTTGTTGTGGTCATCGTTGTCTGATAGGAAAGAGAAAAATCATGAGAGGAGGGGAAGACAGAGTGGGGGAGAGGATAGGCACCTGCTGACCTGCTTCACTGCCTGTGAAGTGACCTCCCTGCAGGTGGGGGGGGGGGTGGGGCCTTGAACCAGGATCCTTCCCTGGTCCTTGCCATGTATGCTCAACCTGCTGTGCTATCGCCCGGCCCCCAGGAGGTATTCTTAAAGGGGACATTTATAACTGCAGTTAAATTCAGTAGTGGTTTTAAATAGAGTTGGAATTAAGAACACTATTATGTATCACCTTCATTATCATTATAGCAATAAAATATCTTCACTGCAAAAACCTTTGAAAGTATACTCATGAGTGCATACATGCACACACACTTCATCAGAAATGTTCCACAATCTGTAGTATTACATAGAAGTAATCTATGTAGTATTCACAAATGGTGGAATGAGGCTGTGGTGCCTCTCCTCCTTCTCTCTCTTTTCTTTCACTCTCTGTCTGGAACAAGGAAGAAGTAAAGCAAGCACGCAAGAAGTGAGTTCACCAGGAGCAGTGGAATTGTGCAGACACCAAGTTCCCAAAAAGGCCTGGAGATAAAGTAAAGTCTCAGTCCTGCTACTCACTGATGACTTATCACTGTCATTGTTTACTTCTGTTAATTTATGTCATATCTAAATAAGTCAGGATAACACAATGGATAGTTTTATATGCTGCATCTTCTTCAAAATATAACATCAAAAACTCCGATCACTAGAAATTAATTGAAAACATGATTTTTTGTATTGTTGTGTTACACATAATATTGATATTGTATTATATTTAACAATCAACAGCCCCCATTTTCAGCCATTTAAAAATAGTTGTTGACATGGTAACTATTAAGGAGATGAAAGCAAAAGCTGAGGATTTGACCTTTCTAACAATGTAAACATTAACCATACTGTACTATTTGACTACTGTAGCTTTGTGATATAATCTGAAATCCAGAAGTATGATGCCTTCAGTTTTTTTTTTTCCCAAAACTATCTTGATTAGGGGCGATGACTTAGAGGGAAATTGCACAAACATGTATTGTGTTCTGTCATCATCTTGTGGACATGGAGTAGATGTACCTCAAGAGAGAATATTTCATAAAATTCAAATGTAATTATTAGGTGTGATTAAATCCATTTAAAAACTGCTTTGGTTCTACACCATCACTGGTCAACTACAACAGGAACACTATCATAAACCCTCTTGTGGGCCTCTATAAGACCTTGCTCTCAATGTAGAACTGCAGTGGTAGGGACTGCCCCACTCTCTAAAGGGAGGCTGGGCCAATGTACTCTACCACTCAAGGAAGACTGGTCCTGAAATTAGTGCAGTCTAGAATGTTCATGTGACCAACATATTCGAGCTGAGACTGACAGGGATGCAGAGGTTACTCAGGCTCCTGTGCTGAATATGGGCCCCAGATCAAATCAATGGGGTTTACAGTTCATGGTATTTATATACTTTTCCCACATTTGGGAGTTACTCTCTGCACTGATCCAGCTTTCTAGTCCTATTTCCAACTCTGACACCATCTCCCCAGACATGTCAGCAGTCGGGCTCAGGCAAAAATTAGTAAAGTTATGGGCCCCTTGGAATATACCTAAAATAGACCTACTAGCTTTTTCCAAAATGGGGACCCAAAATCTCATCTGCTATATTCTTACCTTTAGGTTCCTGATTATCAAACAATTTGTTCTACTTTATATCTTAATGCCTTTTCAGCCACAAAGTTGCAGATCCTATCATGACGCCAACCTGAATTCCATGGGCAGATGACCTCACCATTATGTCATGGAACCCCACCACTCCAGAGCCCAACTCCACTAGGGAAAGACAGAAACAGGCTGGGAGCAGGATCTACCTCCCAATGCCCAGTTTCAGTGGAGACACAACTACAGAAGCTGGACCTTCGACCATCTGCACCCCATAATGATCCTTGATCCATGCTCCCAGAGGGATAAAGAATAGAGAATTTTCCAGTGGAGGGGAGGGTATATGGAACTCTGGTAGTGGGAATTGTTTGGAATTGTACCCTCTTATCCCATAATCTTGTCTATTATTAAATCACTAATAAAAAAATAAAGGTGTCCACACCTATGGACATGTAATCTTTGACAAAGGGGCTCAGACTATTAAATGGGGAAAGCAGAGTCTCTTCAACAAATGGTGTCGGAAACAGTGGCTTGAAACATGCAGAAGAATGAAACTGAACCACTGTATTTCACCAAATACAAAAGTAAATTCCAAATGGATCAAGGACTTGGATGTTAGACCACAAACTATCAGATACTTAGAAGAAAATATTGGCAGAACTCTTTTTCGCATAAATTTCAAAGACATCTTCAATAAAATGAATCCAATTACAAAGAAGACTAAGGCAAGTATAAACCTATGGGACTACATCAAATTAAAAAACTTCTGCACAGCTAAAGAAACCATTACCCAAACCAAGAGACCCCTCACAGAATGGGAGAAGATCTTTACATGCCATACATCAGACAAGAGTTTAATAACCAACATATATAAAGAGCTTGCCAAACTCAACAACAAGACAACAAAGAACCCCATCCAAAAATGGGGGGAGGACATGGACAGAATATTCACCACAGAAGAGATCCAAAAGGCTGAGAAACACATGAAAAAATGCTCCAAGTCTCTAATTGTCAGAGAAATGCAAATAAAGACAACAACGAGATACCACTTCACTCCTGTGAGAATGTTATACATCAGAAAAGGTAACAGCATCAAATGCTGGAGAGGGTGTGGGGTCAAAGGAACCCTCCTACACTGCTGGTGGGAGTGTCAATTGATCCAACCTCTGTGGAGAACAGTCTCAAGAGCTTTCAGAAGGCTAGAAATGGACCTACCCTATGATCCTGCAATTCCTCTCCTGGGGATATATCCTAAGGAACCCAACACACCCATCCAAAAAGATCTGTGTACACATATGTTCTTGGCAGCACCATTTGTAATAGCCAAAACCTGGAAGCAACCCAGGTGTCCAACAACAGATGAGTGGCTGAGCAAGTTGTGGTATATATACACAATGGAATACTACTCAGCTGTTAAAAATGGTGACTTCACCGTTTTTAGCTGATCTTGGATGGACCTTGAAAAAATCATGTTGAGTGAAATAAGTCAGAAACAGAAGGATGAATATGGGATGATCTCACTGTCAGGCTGAAGTTGAAAACAAGATCAGAAAAGAAAACAGAAGTAGAACCTGAAATGGAATTGGCATATCTCACCAAAGTAAAAGACTCTGGGGTGGGTGGATGGGGAGAATACAGGTCCAAGAAGGATTCAGAGGACCTAGTGGGGGTTGTATTGTTAAATGGGAAATGGGAATGTTATGCATGTACAAACTATTGTATTTACTGTTGAATGTAAACATTAATTCCCCAATAAAAAAATGAAATAAAAAAACAAAGGTGAAGCTTCACACACAGACAAAAACAAAACAAAACAAAACAACAACTTTGTTTGCTATTATGTGGTCTATTGTATTTCCATGTGACTTTTAATATTGCCCTTTATTATTTTTTAACTGATTTATTTATTAAATAATGAGAGAGAGGAAAGGAAATAATTACATCACCATAGGATATGCCATCCTTGGTGTCAAACTTGGGACTTACTTATTTATGAATGATAAAGTTAGAAATAGGGAAGGGGAGATAGATAGGGAAGAGATAGAAAATACCAGCAGCGCTGCTCCATCAGTCTTGAAGTCCCCCCCCTTCCACTGCAGGCAGGAACCCAGTGCTTGAACCTGGGTCTTCATAGATGGTAACCTGTGAACTTTACAAATTGCACCACCTCCCAGCCCCCTAGGGTCCTCTTGTTTGAAAGTCTAATGCTTCATCTACTATACCACTTCCTGGGTCACAAAAGTGCCTTATCTATTTTCCACAAATAACATCATTGGAATTTTTTAAGGATTACACTGAATCTGTAATAATATTAATTCTAATCCATGAACATATAATATTTTCTGTTTATTTGTGTCTTTTGTTTTTGTTCATCAGTGTGCTTTAGTTCATCTGCTAAGAGAGTAAGTATGGTGTTATTACAAACATACAGGATTGGGATTAACTTGAAAAACTATATTGCAACAGAAACTTTTATTTATTTTGCACAGGTTATTGATGACTTATGTTTGAATTTTTTAATACTACACTAGCAATAGTATTATTGACCTTGTTATAATTAGATTATATAAACTTTCTCTTGATAATATGTGACTTATATAGTAGAAACAAATGATTCTTAAAGAAGAAACATTTAAAAATACCCCCCCCAAATAAGACAATAAGCATTAATAAGGGGGTGGAGTATCTGAACTCTTATACTTTGCTGTTGTGAATGTGAAATAGCACGGCCACTAAATTTGAAAAGTTTGGAGGTCCTTTAAAACATAGATTTACCATATGACCTATAGATGTTTAAAAGTTTTTTATTTATTTATTTTCCATTTTGTTGCCCCCCCTTTTTACTGTTGTTGTAGTTATTGTTGTTATTGATGTCATCGTTGTTAGATAGGACAGAGAGAAATGAAGAGAGGAGGGGAAGACAGAGAAGGGGAGAGAAAGATAGACACCTGCAGACCTGCTTCACGACCTGTGAAGAGATTCCCCTGCAGGTGGGGAGCTGGGGCTTGAACCGGGATCCTTATGCCGGTATTTGTGCTTGGCACCACGTGCGCTTGACCCACTGTGCTACTGCTCAACTCCCTAACCTAGAGATTTTGCCTCCAAGTATATATCCAAGGGAAATAAAACACATGTGCATATAAAATTTGTATATGAGTATTTTAATAGCATTTAAATAGTGACCAAAAGTAGAAAAAAACTTAAATGTTTATCAGTTGATGAATGGATAAGTATAAAGTAGTATATTCATATAACAAACTATGATTTATCATTGAAAAAGAATTGGGTACTTATTTATACTATTCTATAGAAGAATATTGAAAACTTCATGCTAAGTGGAAGAAAACAGTTACAAAACCAATGTATTTCATGGTTTAATCATACATTTTTGGTAGGAAGGTGGGAAAAGATAAATAATGTAAAGGCAAAAACCAAACCTATTGATAAATCCTCCTAAGTTATCTAAAGTGCATTTGCACCTTGGAACATATACTGCATGATTCATTCTGTCAGTAAACAGGACATCACAGTTCATACTGCACTTCATCACATATTATTCACAATAAGTAAGAATATACAGCAGTTGGGGGCCGGGGGCTCAGAGGTAGAGTTCAGTACTATGTGAACTTAGTCAGGTGTGCCACCGCCTGGCCCCAAGGTAGAGTTCAGTGCTTGCATATTCCATAGCAATTTCTTGGTTTTCTCTTTCACTCTCATTTACAAATAATCTTTTAAAAAATTAGAAGCTTCATTATGGATGATTATATAGACAATTAAAAAAAAAAGCATGTGAAATGTTCAGCATAAACAATCTTCAGCAAAATGCTAGTCAAGCTAATATGTAGCAATATGTAAAAATAATAAGCTATAGACAAAGAAATTTAATGTAGGAAAGAATGCTGATTCAACATTTGACAACCAACCACTACAATCCACTTTATCAATGGATTAAGAAAATCTAAAATCATCTCAGTAGATTGGAAAAGGCGTCTAATAAAATTCAAAATCAATTCATAGTAAAAGCTTTAGCAAATTAGGAATAGAAGAACACTTGTCAATCCAAGAAAGGGCATCTACAATAAACTTGTAGCTAACATTATAAAGGTGAAAGATGGAGTGCCTTCCCACTAGAATCAGAAACAAGGCAAGATGTCATCACTCCATTGTTATCACTTCTGCTCTATCACTTCTTTGATTTAGGTTGAAGCCAGTAAAATAAGCCAAGAAATTGCTACAGGCCCTTTGAAATATAACTAAAATATGCCTACTAGCTATCTACAAAATGAGTAACCCCCCCCCCCAACTCTTCATCTGCACTATTCCATCCTTTAAGTTCATGACTGATCAACAATTTGTTTGGCTTTGTATGCTAACTCTCTCTCTCTCTTTTTTTTTATTTGTTGAGCAATGTATTTGATCTTAGTTCAGAATAAGCACATATATTCCCCGGGCTCTCTGGAGCCTGGTGGCTGAAAAGAGAGTTAGCCTGTGAAGATGCTAACATGATGCGACCAGACTTCCCAGATGCTAGCATAATGCGACCAGACTTCCCTGGACAGATGACCCCTCCAATGTGCCTTGGAGCTCCGCTTCCCCAGATCCCTTCCCCACTAGGGAAAGAGAGAGGCAGGCTGGGAGTATGGATCAACCTGTCAACGTCCATGTTCAGCAGGGAAGCAATTACAGAAGCCAGACCTTCAACCTTCTGCATCCCACAATGATCTTGGGTCCATACTCCCAGAGGGATAAAGAATAGGAAAGCTATCAGGGGAGGGGATGGGATACGGACGTCTGGTGGTGGGAATTGTGTGAAGTTGTACCCCTCTTATCCTATAGTTTTGTCAATGTTTCCTTTTTATAAATAAATAAGCCAAGAAAAAGGATACAAATCATACAAACCCAGAAGAACAAAAACTGTATTTTAATCTCAGCTGACATGAAACTGTGTAGAATATTCTAAACAATTAACATAAAGATTACTAGCACTAATAAATAAGTTTAGTAGTGTTTCAGGATACAATGTCAGTTTATAAATTTAATTATATTTTATGTAACAAATACCATATAATTGGAAATTGAATGTTTAAGATTTCTCCAATATGTTTACAATAGCACAAAACAGTACTCAAGTGCATATCTCACAAATTATGTGAGAAACTAGTATACCGAAAACCACACAACACCAATGGACAAAATCAAAGAGTTAGATAAATGGAGAGCCATACAGTGTTCATGAATCTGAAGTCTCAATATTGTTAAGATGTCAAGCCTTTCCAAATTGAATAGTAGATTCAATGCAATACCAATCAAATCCAGCAGGTTATATACGTATTTTTTTTTTTGGTAAAATTTGATAAGTTTGTATGGAAAGACAAGTGAAATAGAAAATATATAACAATTTAAGAAGAATCACATTGCAGCATTCATTCTACACAAATTTAAGACTTATGGTAGAACTATGTTAATAAAGAGTGTGGCAAAAGAATAAACTCATAGATCTTTACAAGTAAACAGTCTGGAAATAGAAATACATATCTATATATGTGTGTGTGTGTGTGTCTTTTTTTCCCAAAGCCAGTTGATTTTCAACAAATGCAATGCAATGATAAAAGCTATAAACAATTAGATATGTATAAAAATCAACTTCAACCCTTACCTCATATCATAGTCAAAAGTGAATTAAAAACAGACCATATCCCTGTATTTAAAATATAAATCTATAAAACTTTTAGTGGGTAACATAGGGAAAGTGTTTAGGTTGGATTAACCACAGTTTTCTTTTTCTTTTTCTTTCTTTTTTTTTTTTAAATTGGGAGGTTAATGGTTATTGGCACAGGGATATAATTTTTCCCATCTCTGCATGCTAGGTGTCTGCAAATTCTCTCATCCCCAGCTTAGGTCTTTTTCATCATCATGTACCCAGACCTGAAAGACCCCTATCCCCCCTGCCTTTGTCCAGTTCTCTATGTTCCTTCCTCTGAGACCTTTGCTTTGGTGCAATGTTGAAGTTTTAGCTTGTTGACCTTCTCTGTTCTTGTTTCTTAAATTCTGCCCAGAAGTGAGATCACTCCATATCCATCCTTCTTTTGCTGGCTTATTTCATTTACCATGATTCCTCAAACTCCATACACACTGAGGTGAAGAAGGTGACTTCATCATTTTTAATAGCTGAGTAATATTCTGTAGTCACATATTTCCTATATTAGATGCTAAAAGCACAATTCAGAAAAAAAAATCTTAAGGTTCCCTCACTTCAGTCACATTTAGCCACATATCTTTGTTCTTTCTTTGACTGTACATATTATTATAAGAATATTTTATTGATTGTTATCTTTTATAGAAATTGGCAATGCTACAAGTAAATTTGGTTTTTTAGAGAGGGTTTAGGTTCACGCAAAATTGAATGGAAAGTACTGAGCTCCTTGATATCCTCTGTACCACATCTTCACCTCTCCCAATGCTGCCCCTAGGCTCCAAACACACTCCAACTTTTTTTTTTTAATTTAAGAAAGGATTAATTAACAAAAACATAGGGTAGGAGGGGTACAACTCCACACAATTCCCACTACCCAATCTCCATAACCCACCCCCTCCCCTGATAGCTTTCCCATTCTCTATCCCTCTGGGAGCATGGACCCAGGGTCATTGAGGGTTACAGAAGGTAGAAGGTCTGGCTTCTGTAATTGCTTCCCCGCTGAACATGGGCGTTGACTGGTTGATCCATACTCCCAGTCTGCCTCTCTCTTTCCCTAGTGAGGGGTAGACATGCAGCTTCCTGGGCCAGTGGGGGGTGGGAGTGGGTGGGAGGGATGGGTCACAGTCTTTTGGTGGTGGGAATGGTGTTTATGTACACTCCTAGCAAAATGTAGACATATAAATAAGTAGTTAATTAATATGAGAGGGTGAAAATCAATTGTATGTCTCAAATTTTTTCAAAACATAAACTGAATCTTTTTAATATATGGGCTGTGTATTTGATATGCGGACTCTCTCAAAAGCCTAGACCAAGTAGATTAGAAGCATCCAATAGCACAGCTATATACAAGATACTGGATACTGTACAGCAAACCATAACAAAAGGACTTTTCAAAGTTAACCCAATTACCAAATAATGTGATGATAACATTAATTATTGATTGTCTTTTTGAACCCTAAGACAGCAGGAACCTCACATCTCCACTATAAAGCCCCTACTTCCCCCAGTCCTGGAACCCTTGGATAGGGCCCACTTTCCCGTATGCATCTCCCAATCCATATCAAATAATATTGCATCTGCCGATCACAACCTAACCAAAGCAACGATTGCCACCTCAACATGCTTCACCTCAGACTGTGTCCAGAGACTTCACGTGTGGAATGACAACCCTTCAGCTTCATTACTCGGGTAAGACCTTTCCTTTCATAGTATACTCTAGTTTCATCTCAGGTGGTTCACTTTCTAACAAAGTCCCATAACCTAGATATACACCAGTTTCTGTGAGAGAGAGCTTATGTTCACACGTATCCATAAACTACTGCAAAATATATACCTGAAAGCAGAAGTACACTAGAGTTTGTAGTGAGTACCCCCTAACACTTCCTCTCCACTATTCCAAGCTTTGGGTCCATGATTGCTCAACAATTTGTTTGGCTTCGTATGTTAACTCTCTTTTCAATCACCAGGTTCCAGATGCCACCAGGATGCTGGCCAGGCTTCCCTGGATTGAAGACCCCACCAATGTGTCCTGGAGCTCAGCTTCCTCAGAGACACACTTCAACTTCTTTCTACTACAGACATCATGTGCCACAGGATGGTAAATGTGTCCCATCAATGAATATATATTGACATCATTTATACCCTGTGTCCATAGTTTGTGTTATGGTTCACTCTTGGTGTTCATATTCTAGTTTACTTATCATTCTCTGTATCTTCCTGCTAACAGATTAATCTCTAAATTTGGAGGTAGTGCCCTGTGCCTTTACTTCACTGGCGGATCTAAGAATTTGTTCAGATTTTTGCTTGTTGGCACAGAATGGCAACTATCTAAGCTCCTCCAAACCAGGTGGTAAATTGTTAAGTTTAGGGTCTTAACAAAAGTGATTCTCCTACTCAGTGAAGAATCATCTGTCACTTCAAGCCTCTGTATTGCAATGCTATATCTGTGTAAGTGTGTGTGTGTGTGTGTGTTTCTCTTCTTTGCAGGCTGCCTTCTGACCCCACCCCTCAGATTCCATCAAGGTGGGGTGAGAGGGGGCAGCACAGGAGGAAATCTGGAGGACTGGAAACATAAGAGCTGTGGTCTTTCATTCACTTCTTCCTGTCTAAAACTATGGTTTTCATTAATGACTTTATTTCCTCCTGTTTGTGTACCTCTCTGCTTTCAGGTCTTAAATTGTTTGGTCAGAGATTCCATTAAAGAAGCATGGAGAGGTCAAGAGGTTTAGGGGAAAAGCTTTTCTTTCTATAACTGTTAAAACTATCCTTTACTGTTTGTGAGGAGCTTGATATTTAAAACTCTGACTTTTTAAAGCCTCACATCAATCCTATGTGAGGGATGCATTGGATCGACCTTCCCGTGGTGCATCCCGTGAGTACCCGTTCATTGGGGAAACTGACAATCCTTCCTAGCCGACTGAATCCACATGGATCCCAGTCACTTTCAAAGCCATTAACTGGCTACGGAAGAAGGGCAAATGCTAGAAGAAGAATCCTATGTGATAATTAGTATCATTTTTATGTACACATTGGCAAAGAAATTTAAGATTAGAATAAAAGTAACTTGCTCAAAATCACCCATACATTGTGTAAGTAAACAGTTAAGTTTCAAGCTCTGATATGATGGGTAATACAAGAGATGAATTTATACGTAAATTCACTGCAGATACACAGCCATATAACGATTGTAACATTGTAGGAATTTTGAACATTTGTATGCTTTAAAAATTTTCAAGGGTGATATATTTTATTTATGAGCAACTGAGATCGCCTTGTCAAATGAAAGGAATAACTTACTCTAATGTAGAGATTTGTCGATGAGTGAGGAGTGTTGAGACTGGTACTGCTCTTACTTTTTAAAAATAAATCTATGATACATACTTATAAAACTGACTGGTCTCTCTGGATGTTCATCTCTTGTTACTTATAAGCTATTCCAAGTGACAAATTTGACATGTTGGTATTTCCAGTATTTTACTTAGTCTTTAAACATGCATTAAAGGTGACTTTCACATCCTAAACCAGCTTAGATTAAGTCTATGCATAATAATTATCCATTCCTTTATATCTTATTTTTTTGAAAATTTGTCCTTACTCATGTTGGGGTTAGAGAGTGTAATCTACAAGTCTCTTTGCCTGGTGATCATGCCATGAATTTACTTCCTACAGGCTTAATAACTGCTTAAGGCAGAGAACTTAATGCTGGGGAGATATACTTAATTATTGACAGTGGAGATTTTTTTGAGAGACTTAATGGGGTAAAATTTCCATAAAGTAATGGGAATATTTAATTTCAAGTTATTATCTGCAATTTTAAGTTGTACCAATAGATGGAGAAGTTGTTCCATATAAATCAGGCTTTGCTCCTCTCTGAGGAACAAAGAAATTCAGGTTTCTGGCAAGTAGAAAATGGATTTCCTCAATAAAAAACACGAAGCAGGAAAACTGGGTTACTTATACATTTTAACAAGAAGTAATTTTAACAGGGGACAGAAATTTCACTAATTTCAATTACATATACACACAAACCTTATTGCCTGCAATGCTTTTGCAATTTGTCCACAGTGCTTTTAGATCTGCACATATGAGTGTATGTGTTTATACCTGATCTAATACAAAATGGTATTAACTATGTACACATTAAAATAGTTTTTTTTATAATTTTTTTATTATATTTATTTACTGAATACAGACAGCCAGAAATCGAGAAGGAAGGGGAGATAGAGAGGGAGAGAAACAGAGGGTTTAGGGAGTGACGCAGCCAGTTAAGCACACATAGTACTAAGTGCAAGGACCTGTGCAAGGATTCGGGTTTGAACCCCCAGCTCCCCACCTGCAGGGATCTGCTTCATGAGTGGTAAAGCAGGTAGGTCTACAGGTGTCTTTCTCTTTCCCTTTCTATCTTCCCCTCTCCCTTCAATTTCTATCTGTCCTATCCAATAAAATGGAAAGAAATGGCTTTCAGGAGTAGTGGATTCATAGTGCAGGCACCAAGCCCCAGCAATAAGCCTGGAGGTAGAGAGAGAGAGAGAGAAAGATACTTGCAGCTTTGCTTCACCACTCACAAAGCTGGCCCTGGGTCCTTGCTCACTGTAACGTGTGCTCAACCAGGTGCACCACCCCTGGCCCCAGTATGTACACATTTTTATAAAAGATAAAATAAAACTAAATAAAAAGAAAGCGGAGGGGCCGGGTGGTGGCCCACCTGGTTGAACCCACATGTTACAGTGTGCAAGGACCTGAGTTTGAGCTCCTGGGCCCCACCTGTAAAGTGAAGTTTCACAAGTGGTGAAGCAGGGCTGTAGGTGTGTCTTCCCCTATTTATCTCCCCCCTCCCCTTTCAATTTCTGGCTGTCTGTATCAAATAATAATAAAATAAAGATAACAAAAAATAAAAAAAGATATTAAAGTTAAAAACAAAAAAAAGAAAGTGGAGTAAGATGGTATCGAATGAAGAGTAATGCCTTGCCTCTACTTGAGCTACAAATCTGGCCAGGAGTGTTAACACAAGTAGGAAAGTAGTGTCAGTTACATGGCTCAGTATCAATAGCTGTTGTGGATGACTTGTGTGGACGGATATCAGTGTGACCTATTAAATAGAGTGTGTTTTTTTTCTCCCAGGGTTATCGCTGGGGCTCAGTGCCAGCAGTACAAATCACCGCTACTGGAGGCTATTTTTTCCATTTGTTGTTGTTGCCCTTGTGGTTGTTATTGTTGTTGTTATAGCTGTTGTGTTGGATAGGACAGAAAGAAATCGAGAGAGGAGGGCTTCCAGAGAGCAGGAGAGAAAGACACCTGTAGACCTGCTTCACCACTTGCGAAGCGACCCCCTTGAAGGTTGGGATCTGGGGGGGCTCAAACCGGGATCCTTACGCCAGTCCTTGCGCTTTACGCCATGTGAACTTAACCCGTTGCGCTGCTGCGCTACCGCCAAGCCCCCTCCCTTTTAAAGTCACTTAAACGGAAACATCTTAGACATCACTTCCTGGAAGGAGTCCCTTTCCCAGCCTCTTTCTGGCTATCTCTTGCTGTTCCACAGTCTCTGTGCACAAGGCAAGTGTTTTCTATAATCTCTCTTGCTTGATCCTTCTCTTGTTCTGTTGGGATCTGTACTGTTCATGTTGTTTCAGGGGACCCTGAAAATCAAGCTGAACTCCCACTCTCTTAACCAGTCAGCTTACTGTTTAACCAAGTCAGGTTTTCTTCTTTTTTAAGGAAAGAAGATTTGAACACAGGTATATGTTTTATGACCTTATTCTAGATCAGCTTTCCTTGATTTCTGTGAATCTGTGATGCATTTAATTTAATTTTTTTTTTCAGAGCAGTTTGTAGGACTAGAAGCTTGTCTGAGAAAGTATCTCCAGCTCCATTTGTTTCACATCCATGCGCCGCCTTCAAACATGGTCTTGTTGAGACCTCAAGGTGAAACTGCCCAGAGGTAATTTAACCTATTTACCAACCACACAGCGCAGGTGTCTGCTATATCAGCTTCCCTCTGTTTTGCATTCTATTGATTAAAAACGCTACTAAATAGAATGTTGTATTCTATAGCCTGAGGATATGCTAAGGGTGTATTTTTGCTTATATTTCTACACAGTGATTGGGAGAGTGTGCCTTGAATTCAGTTTTGTTTCCATTAACCTTTTTCTGAGAAATTACTGACCCTGAATATTGGAGCTGCAAATGGATTCTCTTAACAAGTATCCTGTCAGGATGCAACCTCTGTGTATTATGTGGCTTTTAGTCTGCAAATGCTTCCTCTTAATGCATCGATTCCCTTAAGAAGTACTTATTTGACTGAATTTTCCTGTACTAGGATTTTAGGAATTTTTATTTCTCTGCTGTTTTAGGAAACCTATAGTCAGAAGAACTTACAGTTCACTGATTTTCATAGCTGGCAGTAGCTATTTAAACCCCTTGCTCTTATTCCTACCTGCGTGAGATCTTCCTAAATCAATGATTCCTTTGCTTTTTGAATAGGTTTTGTCTTAATCCTGTGCACTCAGTCTTAAGTGAGATATTTGTATCCTGACATATTTTTGCATGTTTCTGTCATCCTTGAGAAAATCATGCAAATTTTCCCCTCGCTTTGTGGAAAGCAGAGTTGTGCCACTACCATTTAGCCTTGAGTTAAGAGACTGTGTTTTGAGGTAAAGCAGCAACATGATTTTGATTTTATATTATTCAAATGATATCTTCTTTACTGTTCACTGCAACTCTAATGTATATAAAACATCTGAATATACTTCCAGAAAGCAAATGTGGTAGTCATGCAGTCTTGGACTGCAAGTATGCAGTCTTGGACCATTCATTATTTACAGGTGATCTTAATAACTACTCAGTCCCTTAAAACAGCAAGCCTGTGGACACCAGTCCCCTGGGGGTGCCCACTCATTTGAGCAAGTGTTCAGTGATCAGCTCTTAGCAGAGCTACAGGGGTTTATATTCATTATAAGCTCTACATGTTTTTAATCCTCTTCTCCATTTTCTCTTTAAAGTGTTTACTTATTTTTGTGACCAAGTGAACAAGAGAGAGAATCAGAGCACTTTAGACATGCAAGTTCTGCATTATATCACTCAATTTTCTTCTGATTCCTTCTATTTTCTTTTAATTTTTTTATTGGGGGATTAATGATTTACAGTCTACAGTAAAATACAGTAGTTTGTACATATGCAACATTTCTCAGTTTTCCACATAACAGTTCGGCCCCCACTAGATCCTCCTCTGCCATCATGTTTCAGGACCAGAACCTACCCCCCAGTCTTTTTTTTTAAATTCTTTATTAGGGGATTAATATTTTACAGTTGACAGTAAATACAGTAGTTTGTACACGCATAACAGTTCTCAGTTTTCCACATAACAATACAACCCCCACTAGGTCCTCTGTTACCTTTTTCCAGGATCTGTACTCTTCCCCCACCCACCCCAGAGTGTTTTATTTTGGTGCAATACACCAACTCCATCCAAGTTCTGCTTAATGTTTTCCCTTCTAGTCTTGTTTTCCAATTTATGCCTATGAGTGAGATCATCCCATATTCATCCTTCTGTTTGTGACTTAACATGATTTCTTCAAGCTCCATCCAAGATGGGCTGAAAACGGTGAAATCACAATTTTTAATAGCTGAATAGTATTCCATTATGCATATAGATCACAACATGCTCAACCACTCATCTGTTATTGGCCACCTGAGTTACTTCCAGGTTTTGGAAAATTGTGCTGCTATGAACATAAGTATACACAAATCTTTTTTTTTTTAATTTTTTTATTTTAAATTTTTTATTTAAGAAAGGATTAGTGAACAAAAGCATAAGGTAGGAGGGGCACAACTCCACACAATTCCCACCACCCAATCCCCATAACCCACCCCCTCCCATGGTAGCTTTCCCATTCTCTATCCCTCTGGGAGCATGGCTCCAGGGTCGTTGAGGGTTGCAGAAGGTAGCAGGTCTGGCTTCTGTAATTGCTTCCCCGCTGAACATGGGCGTTGACTGGTCGGTCCATACCCCCAGTCTGCCTCTCTCTTTCCCTAGTAGGGTGTGTCTCTGGGGAAGCTGAGCTCCAGAACACATTGGTGGGGTCTTCAATCCAGGGAAGCCTAGCCAGCATCCTGGTGGCATCTGGAACCTGGTGATTGAAAAGAGAGTTAACATATGAAGCCAAACAATTTGTTGAGCAATCATGGATCCCAAGCTTGGAATAGTGGAGAGGAAGTGTTAGGGAGGTACTAACTGCAAACTCTAGTGTAATCCTGCTTTCAGGTATATATTTTGCAGTAGTTTATGGATACGTGTGCACATAAGCTCTCTCTCACAGAAACCGGTGTATATCTAGGTTATGGGACTTTGTTAGAAAGTGAACTACCTGAGATGAAATTAGAGTGTACTATTAAAGGAAAGGTCTCACCCGAGTAATGAAGCTGAAGGGTTGTCATTCCACACGTGAAGTCTCTGGATACAGTCTGAGGTGAAGCATGTTGAGATGGCAATCGTTGCTTTGGTTAGGTTGTGATTGGCGGATGCAATATTATTTGGTTTGGATTGGGAGATGCATACGGGAAAGTGGGCCCTATCCAAGGGTTCCAGGACTGGGGGAAGTAGGGGCTCTATAGTGAAGATGTGAGGTTCCTGCTGTCTTAGGGTTCAAAAAGACAATCAATAGTTAATATTATCATCACATTATTTGTTAATTGGGTTAACTTTGAAAAGTCCTTTTGTTATGGTTTGCTGTACAGTATCCAGTATCTTGAATATAGCTGTGCTATTGGACACAAATCTTTTTGGATAGGTAAATTTGGTGTCATAGGACACATTCCTAGGAGAGGAATTTCAGGGTCATAGTGTAGTTCTGCTTTCAGCCTTCTTCTGGAGTGTTCTCCAGACTGCTCTCCACAGAGCTTGGGCCAATTGACATTCTTACCAGGAGTATAGGAGGGTTCCTTTGTCTCACAACCTCTCCAGCATTTATTTTTTTTTTCCTCCAGGGTTATTGCTGGGCTCGGTGCCTGCACCATGAATCCACTGCTCCTGGAGGCCATTTTTCCCCTTTTTTGTTGCCCTAGTTGTTGCAGCCTCGTTGCGGTCATTATTGCCATTGTTGACGTTGCTTTGTTGTTGGATAGGACAGAGAGAAATGGAGAGAGGAGGGGAAGACAGAGAGAGAGGGGAGAGAAAGATAGACACCTGCAGACCTGCTTCACCGCCCGTGAAGCGACTCCCCTGCAGGTGGGGAGCCGGGGCTGGAACCGGGATCCTTACGCCGGTCCCTGCGCTTTGCACCACGTGCGCTTAACCCACTGCGCCACCGCCAGACTCCCCCTCTCCAACATTTTTTACTGCTACCTTTTCTGATGTGTGACATTCTCATAGGAATGAAGTTGCATCTCATTGTTGTTTTTATTTGCATTTCTGTGACAATTAATGACTTGGAGCATTTTTTATATGTTTGTTAGACTTTTGGGTCTCATATTTGGTGAATATTCTGTTCATATCCTCTCCCCATTTTTGGATGGAGTCATTTGTTTTTTCGTTGCTGATATTGGTGAGCTCTTTATATATTTTGGTTATTAGCCTCTTGTTTGATGTATGACATGTAAAGATCTTCTCCCATTCTGTAAGGGATCTCTTTGTTTGTGTTGCTTTCTTTTGCTGTGCAGAAGTTTTTCTTTAAAAAATTATTTATTTATTATTGGATAGAGAGAAATTGAGAGGAGATGGGGAGACAGAGAGGGGAAGATAGAGAGACATCTGCAGCATTGCTTCACCAATTGTGAAATTTTCCTTCTGCTGGTGGGGACCAGGGGCTTGAACCTAGGTCCTTGTACACTGTAATGTATGCACTTAAACATGTATGCCACCACCTGACACCGGCTATTGTCTAATATGTCAAAACCGGCAATGAACAGAAGACCTTATTCATTATTAACAGTGCTTGGTTCAGTGAGTACATTTTGAAAATCTTTGAAATTCCAGAAGTATGTATTTTTATGTGTATATATGAGTGTGTGTCTTTGAGAGTGGGCCAGACTGTGGTGAGAGAGAGGGAGAGGGGGAGAGAGGAAATTAGGAGACAGGCAGGTCACAGAGAAGAGCTGAAGTTGGAGACACTGAGTGCTAAGGGTATATAATCAAAGCGAAAAACAAATGTTCCCTAAAGTCTTGCTGGAGTGTCAACCCAGAAAGCAAAATGAATCACAATCCAGACTGCTTCCCCCACCCACCCCCTTTTGTCTAAACTGTTCACAGTGTTCTGATTCCTAGACCTGAGTTATTGGTGACAAGTGAAATTAGGCTGTCTGGTTTCTGTGTAGCAGACTGTACTGAAGTGAAATATCTCAGGAACACCTCAGCCTTTATCAGAAAGCTAACAGAGCTGAGTCCAGATGGTACCTGTAAGGGTGCATTATAACCTTTCTGTACACATTACTTGTGTTTGCATTAGTAAGGTATAACTGTTGTGAAGCAAAATGCTAACTGAGAGGCTCTAGGAAAGATCTGTTAACACAACAACATCACATTGGTCTTGGTTGTATTGGAGCAAAGGAGAGCTTAAAGTCATGGTGGAGAATACAGACAAATTGAAAACCGAAACAGCATTCACATGGTCAGGAGAGTATGTGCAGCAGCTAGCAGGTTCTTCCAGATGGGAGAATTCCCCACCATTTCTTTACCATGAAAAGCATGGATTTATTAATTTTGATGTCATTGACTCCTCTATATTCTGGGAACAGCCTTGATTGAATGCACCAGACTAAGGGAAGAAGGAAGGGACTTTCTACACCCCAGTGAGATCTACAGAAAGTGAAACTACATAGGGCAGAGTGGGCTTGGGGGAGAAAACATAATGGTTGTGCAAACAGACTCTTGTCCCAGGTTCAGTCCCCCATACCACCATAAGCCAGAGGTGAGCAATGTTCTGCTAAAACAGACAAATAAATAATACAAAGAAAATGAAGCTATAAAATCATTTGTTGGTGGAGGGGACCTGCTTGAGATGGGGAACATGCAATGAGTAAAGGGAGCAAAAGAAAAAATAAAGGCGAACAAATATGTTTTACTGACTTGAGCATAGAGAAAATGGAGTGAAAAGGGAAGTTAAATGAAAAAGAACTGAAAAAAAATGATAAAAACAACCCCATACAAGAAATAAACAGACAAACAAAAAAAGTGTGACAGCCAAGAAAGCAATACAGCTGGCAGAGAGCATGATTTAAAAAAAAAAAATTTATAAAAAGGAAACATTGACAAAACCATAGGATAAGAGGGGTACAACTCCATACAATTCCCACTACCAGAACTCTGCATCCCATCCCCTCCCCTGATAGCTTTCCTATTATTTTATTTTATTTTATTATTTTATTTTATTATTTATTTAAGAAAGGAGACATTAACAAAACCATAGAATAAAAAGGGTACAATTCTGCACAATTCCCATAACCCGATCTCCACATCCCACCCCCTCCCCGATAGCCTTCCCATTCTCTATCTCTCTGGGAGTATGGATACAGGGTTGTTGTGGGTTGCAGAAGGTGGAAGGTCTGGCTTCTGTAATTGCTTCCCCACTGAACATGGGTGTTGACTGGTCGATCCATACTCCCGGCCTGTCTCTTTCCTTAAGGTTAAGGCTCTGGGGAAGTAGTGCTCCAGGACACATTGGTGGGGTTGTCTGTCCAGGGAATTCTGGCCTACGTCATGCTAACATCTGGAACCTGGTGGTTGACAAGAGAGTTAACATACAAGGCCAAACAAATTGTTGATCAGTCATGAACTTAAAGGCTGGAATAGTGCAGATGAAGAGTTGGAGGGTACTCATTTTGTAGATAGCTAGTAGGCATATTTTAATTATATTCCAAAGGGCCTGTGGCTATACAAGTTTTTTTTTCCCTGAGCTTGAAATCTAATATACAGGTGGATCCAAGTTATTGTCTGGGGAGATGATGTCATGTCTGGAAATGACCAGAAAGCTGGATCAGGGAAGAGAGTAGCTCCCTAATATGGGAAAGGGGTCTAAATATTGTTGACTGTAAGCCCCATCTATTTGATTTGGTCTGGGGTCCATATTCAGCTTAGGAGCCTATGTGACCTCTGCATCCTTGTAGATCTGAGCTCACATTCTGTGGTCATGAGTAGGAAGGTTCCAAGCTGCCCCAATATCAGGACCTATCTTCCTCAGGTGTAGCATAGAGTATGTAGTCCATCCTTCCTTCAGAGGATGGAACATTTTCTACCGTTGTTGCTTCCATCTTTCCTTTATAAAAATATCTCCTTGCACTTCTATTGGTGGAGTGTATATTGAGTTTGGTAGTGCTCAATCATATAGGTTTTTGCTCCAATAAACTCTTAACAATTTTATATATGCCTCAGTTTTCTTTTTTAATACTATATTAATTTTTTTTCACTTTATTTATTGGGTATAGACAGTCAGAAATCAAGAGGGTAGTGGGAGATAGAGAGAAGGAGAGAAAGAGAAACACTTGCAGCACTGCTTCACCACTGCAACATTTCCCCCCTGCAGGTGGGAACCAGGGGCTTGAACCCAGATCCTGCTCATTGTAAAATGTGCACTCAATCAGGTGTGCCATTGCCACCCCCCATCAGCTTTTCTTTTGACTAGAGGTAATACAGTACAATACCTTGCTCAATATACTTACATAATTTTAGAACCTAAATTAAGTTTTAAAAAGTACAAAGTATTTTCATCATAGCAGTTATTTAAATACAAATGCCAGTTACAAAATAGTACTCTCATACAAACACACAGAGAAAGGAGAAGTTGTACTCAAACCTTAATGGTGATTACATTTAGAAAATGGATGGTAGTTAATTTACTTTTCCTATGCCTGTCTACATTTCTGCAGTGAACATTTTTTTTTTTTGCATTAAGAAGCACATTATTCTTTAAACAGTTGCAAGAATCATTCAGAACAGTACTTTTTCTCTATCTCCCCAAATGTGGATTCAAGAATGTCTAACTTTAGTCAATGTTCTCACCTCTATTTCAGTTAGGAACATTGATGGCTAACCCCTGGTACTTTGCAGCTCAGAGAGCTATATTTGGGTCAGAAATGTCCAGATCTCTCACTTGTGCTTTACAAAAGGCATAATAGGTTTATAACAACAGACCTTAGTTGTTCACAATTTTGCTGATGAAAGGAGCCAGAATTGCAGACAAGTTTGGATCAGACACGATTTCCTAAGATCTGCAGTGTGAAGACTAATTATTTGGAGGACCGTCACTTTGCACATGCCTTATTCATCTATGGGCAATGCCATAGAATTGGCATTTAGCCAAGACAATCTTCTGAGGGGGGCTCAGTGGAGCAGCTGCTCTAGAGTGGAAAATGCCACTCTCCAACTGGGCATGCATATAAACCACCTGGGGATAGCTGGGAGCGCCTGAAAGCAAGCATTTGCTAGGGAAGTGATGCTTGCCCTCAACAATGTTTGTAAATGGACAACATCATGTTGTGTTTCTATTTCCTCTCTGCTAGAACCCAGTGAACAGTGTTATATGATATGGTGGAAATTTGGGAGAATTGTGGTGGTGATAGTGGTTTTAAGGAGCAAAGAGAAAGAAGAATGGCGATCTGGCATCCAGTTAGGTTGCCACAGTTCAGTTAAAAAGTAACAAAGGAAGCAGAGAAAGAGTTAAGAGTTAGATGTGCCTGTGAACAGCTCTCCACCTCATCTTAAGCACTGCCTCATATTTTGATCTGTTCTGGCACGATTTGATTTTGGGCAGGGATTCAGCCTTGTCCATGTTGCCAGAGGCTGTGTGTAATAGAGGCATCACATGCAGTGACAGGTCTGTAGAAAAAGCAGTCTGCACTGATACAGATCAAACGGGAGTATTTCCATTGAAAAATGAAGTACAGGTTGCTTTTTGCATCCCACTAATATGGCTGTTCAGGCTCTCCCAGCCAGCTGTTGTCCAGGTGTACATGACACTCAGCAATGATGATGGACTTTGAACTAAACATCTCACAGTAACCTAGTTCTTAGTTGAAGAGGCAGTCAGTCTGAGGAAGCTTCCTGAGCAGGGGGTCTATGACTGGGAATATAGAATCCTGAATACTGGCATCCTGGGTTGTTTAAGCCTTGGGCACAACTCTGATCCTTTGTCAGAAACTGACAGTGCATGACAACTGAAAGCTGAAGCATAGGGATTATTCACTCCCTTTATTCCTCATTCTTCTGTACATCACTTTGCTCTCAAAACTTCCAGAAGGCAGATGGCAAAAGAGGAAGAGAGGAAAGGCAGGGCATGCTTTTTCCTCCTCCTTCATTAATGATTCTCTTAAAAGGCATTGTGGTGGTAGGAAACCCATGATAGTAATAAGATTTATCAGGAAATTTGGGGTTTCAAATTATCTATTTTCACTTCCTCTGTAACAATGAATGCCTCTCTATATATTAGGTACATGAGTCTTGGATTATATATTTTGTGTGGGAAATTTGTATTAATCCATTTTCATGTCCAGTCAGATTGATGAGCTGTTTGACCACTCAAAGTTATTCTGTATTGATTTTTTTTTTTTTTTTTTGCTGAGGTTCTTTAAATGTGTTCTGTGTTGGTTGATTGACAACTCCATTAAAACATTCACTGTATACCCACTGTGTACTAAAACTTGAGCAGTGATATGAGGTGACCCAGTTAAGTGCAGTTCTGCTCTCTGGAATTTAATGTAATTAGAGGGATAAAAAGTTAAGTAAGTAATTAGGATACAATGTAGCAAGTGCTCCGATAATGGAAACCTTATTATTAAGATAAGTAGAGTTAACAAAGAGAAGGTGTGAGAAAGAACTCTTACAAAAGTCTAGCTGGACTATGATTATTAACAGATCTCTCATCAAGAAGAATTTCATTTATCTCCCCCTTATGATACATGTCCATTCAGCTTTGTACTATGGCTACTTTGTACATCTTCAAAGGGTTCTAGGGCCTAGAAGGCTCTATCTTTGTATCTGTTTGTGTCTCTCAGATGGGGTAGGCTTGTTGAATGACGGATTAAAGAATAAATTACTCAAGATACATTGGAAATCAAGTCTACATCTCAAAGCTTTGGAAGTCAATTCACCTTAATTTGTGAGCTTGACTCTTTA
Organism: Erinaceus europaeus; assembly: GCF_950295315.1. Classification (NCBI taxonomy): domain Eukaryota; kingdom Metazoa; phylum Chordata; class Mammalia; order Eulipotyphla; family Erinaceidae; genus Erinaceus; species Erinaceus europaeus. The sequence goes on along the minus strand of NC_080171.1, from coordinate 67,468,735 downwards.
GTGCTTTGTGGAGTGGCCAATGGCTTGGCTGTATCTGACCTTCCTGAAGGTTCTTGTTCTTTACCACTTTTCCTCTGAGCAACTATATCTCTTTCCTTCAGACTGATTAGACTTAACCTGAAATAGGAACGCTGATTCATATCTGATATATCTTACTGTAACTATAGTCAAGTTGTTATGGTTGCACAGCATTATATGCATAGCTTAGTCAACAGATATTTCAATTCCATTGACTTCATTCTTCTTCTAGCATTTGCCCTTCTTCCGTAGCCAGTCAACAGCGTCAGGTTGAGCCTGATGTAAAGTTTCGAGACCTCCTTTGAATCTGGAGAGGTGGCAGTCGTTGACTATGTGGGTCATAGTCTGTCTGTAGCCGCAGGGGCAGTTCGGGTCATCTCTGGCCCCCCAGCGATGGAACATAGCGGCGCACCGGCCATGGCCTGTTCTATACCGATTGAGGAGGGCCCAATCATAACGTGCTAGGTCAAAGCCGGGTTGACGCTTGCAGGGGTCTGTGATGAGGTGTTTGTTCTTTACCTCAGCTGACTGCCAACTCTGTTTCCAAGAGTCTGGAACAGAGAAGTTCAGTGTAGGCATAGGGGACCAGATTGGGTGACGAGACGTCAAGCGTTGGACAGGGTGGGCGAAGATATCCGCGTATATTGGCAGGTCCGGTCGAGCGTAGATGTGGGAAATGAACTTAAATGATGCCGCATTGGATCGACCTTCCCGTGGTGCATCTCGTGAGTACCCATTCATTGGGGAAACTGACGATCCTTCCTAGCCGACTGAATCCACGTGGATCCCAGTCACTTTCAAAGCCAGCAACAAGCAGCTCCTGACAGCTTTCAAGCTGTTGGTCCTGCTCTTCGAGTCCTCCAACTTAATGTTGAGGGGCTGTCCTTTGCCAAACGCGTTCTTATTGGTCAATTGACTTCATCATAATTGAGAGCTTCCTATGATCCATACTCTGTGACAGGTGACAACAGCACAAGGATAAAAAAAGATACAATTTTCTCCCCAAGTTACTAGCAAGTATTATATGCCAATGGTTCAACTGAGCTAGAGATTATGGTAGTGGGGTCAGGTAGTTGGATGGGAAACCCTAACATCAAGATTTCTGGGCATGAAGCTGGGGAATTTTCTCAGAGGTTAGGACATGGGACTTGCATGTGTAAGGAACCAAGTTCAGTCCCTAGCACCAAATTGTCAAACTGGTGCCCTGGTCTCTTTCTTCAGCTGATTCTCAAATAAAATCAACCAACCAATCAATCTTTAAGAAGAATATTGGGTAGTTGTTCTTCAAATCAAAAGGGAATGTTAACTCAACTCAGGAACTTCTAAGATATTTTCAATAGAAAATAGAAACTGGTGCTTTGAGTGATTATAATCCTTTTCCTGACTAGTCCAAAATGGTGGGTATGAAGTTATTTATGTTCTTTCACAATGGTCTCTTTTTTGGTCCTGCACTGGGTGGGGCTGAGGTCATTTGGGAGACTCACACCCATCATATTGTAGAACAGGCCTCTTAGCCATTTGATAAGTTTGATGTGTAATCTAATAAGAAATATGCATTTAGTCTTTGTCCCCAGTTCCTGGCACAGAGCTTCTAAAACTTTCGCAATTTTCAGACTGATAGGGGGAAGTGATAAGAGCACTTTTTTGCTATAATATTTTATCTTCAACCTTAATTCCTGGTGCACACACACACACATACACACCGTTGTTTGAACCTCATATATGCATAGTTATTATTAAACTAGCCCCACAATTTCAGATCTCTGTCTATATAGAGAGAGGCTGATATCCTACCTGGTGAGTGAGCTATTTCTACAGACTATGAAACAAAACTCCTAAGACTCTTAGAATCTCAGAGTGACAAGAGTGTCTTTCTTTATGCTAATGAAGTGACAGGTGGCTGTGGGTCTCCAGATAGCTTCAGGATGGGAAGAGTTTGTCTGAAAAACAAAGGCATAATTAGAGGGTTGGAATGTTTACATTCATCTCCTGATTTCCATGAAGGGCAAAGGAGGTAGAGGTTGAGCTAATCACCAATGGCAAGTGACTTAATAAATCATGCTAACTTAATGAAACCTTCTTATAGACTTCTAAAACATGAGATTCAAAGAGTTTTTGGGTTGGTAAATGAGATACTGGGTGAGAAGTATTCCTGGGGAGGACATGGAAGCTCTGGGTTTTTCACTCCATATTTTTTCTTATGCCATGTTTTCTATGTGGCTGTTTGTGAGTTGTGTCTTTAATAACACACTTGAAATAGTAAGTAAACTATTTTTCTGAGTTCTGTGAAATGTTATAGGAAATCATCATTGAACCTGAAGAGGGCATCATGGGAATGACTGATTTTGTAGTGAGTTGGTTAAAATGAGGCCCAGGATCTGTGACTGGCACCTGAAGTGGAGGCAATCTTCTGAAAAGCTATAGGTTCCTTTCTAATTCTAGATAGCAAGTAGTAAAAGTGAATTGAATTTCAGACACTCAGTTAGTGTCTGGAGAGTTGGTGAATTGATTGGTGAAGGGGAAAAATTCCCCCCACGCAGAGTTGGAAGTGTTGTGAGTAAATCGAGTTCAGAAGCTTCACAATACACCTAGATAATTCTCTAATTCAATTTTCAAATTAGTATGCTTAAAAAAATCTGATTCATTTCGAGTTTATCACTTCATAATTTTTGATTCTTTGAAACAATTGAGGATAAATTTATTTTCACATTATCTATGAAAAAGGAATCTGGGTACACAATAATAATGAAAATACACAAGTACTTTTTTAAAAAATGTTTTTTAGCAACACTGGAAACACACGTCATTGACATACTAATTAGAAATAATATTTACAGTTTCATGAAGACAGTTCTTCAATATAGCAGTCATGTAAAAATATATTTTGTTGAAACACTATGGTACCAACTCTTCACTAAGGAAGACTAGGATAACTAGTGCTGATTTCCAGACTACAAATCACCCATCTGTGTTATACAAAGAGATAAATGAACAATGACATAAATCTAATGGTTGTTTATCTCCAGAAGTAGTGAAAGTTATAAAACCATGACAACTAATGTAGTCAGGGACAGTGTGAAAGGGACTTAAACTCTTGGCAAAAATGAGTAGAAAAAATTTGAAAAGGTCTAACAATTCTAGGCAGATTAATTTTCCTCCCTTCTCTCCCTTTTCCATCTCTTCCTTTCTGTTCTCTCTTTCTTCCTCCCTTCTTTTTTCTTTCTTCCTTTTCTTTCTTCCTTATTTCTTTTTCCTTCCTTCCTTCCTTCCTTACTTTCTTCCTTTATTTCTTTTTCATTTTGCTAGAGGAGTTGACTCCTAGCAGGAATAGTAATTATTGTGAAGAATTATTTATTGCTTCCTCTGAAATTCTTATTTTGTAATTCTAAGCTTAGTGGCACAGTTTTATTCAAAAGTTCGTGGACATGTTTTTATAGAGAAGGTAGTGACAGCAATAACATGTCAAGAAACTTACAAAGAACTCAATATGTACATGTAACTTAAACTCTCAGATTCTCTCTTTACTAATGTCATCTCTAAGGATATACATGAGCTACATTAGGTCATGAGAAAAATTATTATGTCATTTCATCTACTGGTAAAAAAAACAAACAACAAAAACCTTTAACTGTCAAAGCTTGGATATGGATGGTAAAACTGCTTCTTGGACATTAGTGTATATTTTAAACTACCTGATGCTTGATCAACTAGATAGAACAAACTATATCCATTTGTTCAGCAGTGATTTTCTGATTCAGATCAGGATGTTTATAGGACAAATTAAAATACCACAAAGCTCTCCTCTTCACTTTTCAGCCCAAATTCAGCCTTTTCTTACATAAAGATTCCTTGGATTATTGAAGAGATGGTTCAGTGGGTAGAGTACAGTACTTGAATGTCAGAGGTTCTAGGTTTGATCACACACATCCCATAGGCTAGATTGTGCTCTAGCTTTCCTCTCTTTCAATGACTAAATAAGCCTTTTAAAATACTTCTGAGATTATTGCAAGCCTTTAAATAACCTGTAGTGTTCTAGAAAAGGTAATTTTGATGTGTGCTTCTCTGTGTGTGCATTAACCTGTGTTCTTGTTGCTTTTGCCAAGGGGGTGGGTTCTTATACTTATTCTGAAAGTGCTACTTTCCAGTCCTTTCATTTTAGTTTTGTATGCCAATTAGCATTCAAAGTCAAGGAGACTGAAATGGGCTTTTGTGCACCCACATGACTTCATACAGGGACAAGTCATGTCTGTTACAAAGGACCCAAAGCAGTGAGTCAGAACATCTGTTATTGGTGTTATAATTATTTTTTCTCAACCTGGAGAGGAGCAGACAGTTTAAACCTGAAGACAAAAGAAACACCACAGGTCAATAGCTGTGGCCACTTAAACAAATTTTCCAAGTGAAGAATGCAGTAGTTGAAACTTGAGACATTTCACAAAACTAAATTGCTGCTTAAAGTTGTTACTATTTAAAGTTCTTGTTTATACCTTTTGCCTTCAGGGTTATCGCTGGGGCTCGTTCCTGCACTACAAATCCACTGCTCCTAAAGGCCATTTTTTCCCTTTTGTTGCCCTTGTTGTTTGTCATTGTTATTGTTATTACTATTGTTGTTGTTCTCATTGGATAGGACAGAGAGAAATCCAGAGAGGAGGGGGAAGACAGAGGGGGAGAGAAAGACACTTGAAGATTTGCTTCACCACTTGTGAAGCTACCCCCTTGCAGGTGGGGAGTTGGGGGCTGGAACCGGGATCCTTAAGCCGGTCCTTGCACTTCAGACTTCTGTTTTTCTTTCTTTTTTTTCCCTTTTGTTGCTCTTGTTGTTTAACATCTTTGTGGTTATTGATGTCGTTGTTGTTGGATAGGACAGAGAGTAATGGAGAGAGGAGGGGAAGACAGAGAGTGTGAAAGAAAGACAGACACCTGCAGACCTGCTTCACCACTTGTGAAGAGACTCCCCTGCAGGTGGCGAGCCCAGGGCTCAAAACGGGATCCTTATGTAGGTCCTTGCGCTTTGCACCAGGTGCGCTTAACCTGCTGCGCCACCGCCCAACTCCCTAGACTTCTGTTGTTAATGTCAATTTGGATGCTTCTATTCAGTGATCATGATAGAAAATATATTTGTGCTTCCTCAAGCTGTCTTTTAGTACCCGTTCTCTCATATTCCTTCTCTTCAAGGACAGTGTAGTCAAGTTCAAACAATGATCTCTCCCTGAACCACCCCCCTCAACTATTCTTCTCTCTTTGAAGGCCAGAGTCCATAGCAATGAATTAAGACAGCGCCATGTAAGTTGGGAAATACTTGTATAGCAAAACTTTCTTTCTTTCTTTCTTTCTTTCTTTCTTTCTTTCTTTCTTTCTTTCTTTCTTTCTTTCTTTCTTTCTTTTTCTTTCCTTCTTTTTTCCCACATTCATTGACTTCAAAGAATCAAATGAAGAAGTTGAATCCAAGGAGTAATAGTTGAGGACTGAGTGGCGCACCTGGTAGAGCACACGTTAGTAAAGAAGTATAGTTGCATAAAGTTAATTTGACTTTAAAATGAGATATCTCAGACAATGAGCACTCTAAATAATCTCAGCTGCCTCGTTCTTTGTGAATTTCCCCACATTTTCTCCGGTACAGTGAGTTTTGCCTTCTGTTGCACTTGAAATAAATCTGCCTTTGATGGCCTTCTCATTTCATTATAGATACCGCTTTGCCCACTGGTACTCAACTGGGACAATTTTGTTCCTCACTGGAACAAAATACTTTACAAAGTATGAAATTTTTTTTTTGTGAATTTATGCAGATTTCTAAATTATACCCAGATTTCTTTTTGTTTTAAATTTACTTTTATTAGTGATATAATAATGATCGACAAGATTGTGGGATTACAGAGGTACAATTCCATACAATTTCTAGTACCAGAGTTCTGTATCCCATCCCCCCCACTGGAAGCTTCCCTATTCTTTATACCTCTGGGAGGTTGGACCAAAGATTTCTTTTATTTTTTAATTTATAAAAATATAATTTACTGTATAACATTAAGAACATTTTATATATTACATAAAAGGTGATATTTTAGTATTAAATGTCTCTTTTGCATGTGGACATAATTAGATTTGAGATGAAATATATTTGACCCATAGACACTCACTGGTAAAGTTATCAGTGGTTGCAAGGACATTAATGATGTACTTAGAAGCTATAGTTATAATTCAGCATGAAAATAAAAATTCTGGAAAATTAATTGACTATGATTAATATAAAGGAATTTTTGTTGTTTAAATAATATGAGATAGAGGAGATATAGCGAGAAACCACTGTACTACTTCAGTACATGTGGCACTAAGAATTGATCAAGACACCTCAGGCTTGTAAGTTTGTTATAATAACTAGATACATTATGTACGTTTGCAGGAATAACTTAAGGGTGGTCACTTTACTCATCTACTCTTTATTAGTTAATATTACTTCATACATAGAAATAACAGTGTGGAGAATTCTATGTAAATTTTGGGGTTCATATCTAAATGAATTCTGAGGTACTCTTCAATATTCTATATATACATTATGTTCCCTTTTTAAGCTTTTTAATTCTTTTTTTAAATGTCTTACTTGGGGATTAATGGTTTATGGTTGACAGTAAAATACAATAGCTTGTACATGCATAATATTTCCCAATTTTCCACATAACAATTCAACCCCCACTAGCTCCTCCTCTGCCATCATACTCCAGGACCTGAACCCTCCCCCCACACACCAGAGTCTTTTACTTTGGTGCAGTACACCAACTCCAGTCCAAGTTCTGCTTAGTGTTTTCCCCTCTGGCCTTGTTTTTCAGCTTCTTTCTATGAGTGAGATCATCCCATATTCATCCTTTTGTTTCTGACTTATCTCACTTAATATGATTTCTTCAAGCTCCATCCAAGATAGGCTTAAAATGGTGAAATCACCATTTTTAATAGCTGGTAGTATTCCATTGTGTATACATACCACAACTTGCTCAGCTCATCTGTTTTTGGACACCTGGGTTGATTCCAGGTTTTGACTGTTACAAACTGTGCTGCTAAGAACATAGGTATACACAAATCTTTCTGGATGAATGTGTTGGGTTCCTTAGGATATCTCCCCAGAGTGGAATTGCAGGATCATAGGGTAGTCCATTTCTAGCCTTCTGAGAGTTCTCCAGACTGCTCTCCACAGAGATTGGGCCAATTTACATTCCCACCAGCAATGCAGAAGGATTCTCTCCAGCATTTGTTGCTGCTACTTTTTTGATGTATGACATTCTCACAGGAGTGAAGTGGTATCTCACTTTGTCTTTATTTGCATTTCTCTGACAGTCAAAGACTGGGAGCATTTTTTCATACATTTGTTGGTCTTTTGGATCTCTTCTGTGTTGAATATTCTGTTCATATCCTCTCCCCATTTTTGGATGGGGTCATTTGTTTTTGTTGCTGAGTTTGATGAGCTCTTTATATATTTTGGTTATTAGCCTCTTGTCTGATGTATGGCATATAAAGATCTTCTCCCAATCTGTGGGTGGTGGTTTCTTTTGCTATGTAGAAACTTTTAAATTTGATATAGTCCCATTGGTTTATTTTTGATTTAGTCTTCTTTGTAATTGGATTCATTTCATTGAAGATGTTTTTAAAAGTTAGATGGAAAAGAGTTCTGATAGTATTTTTCTCTAAGTATTTGATAGTTTCTGGTCTAACATCCAAGGGATGTTGAGATTCCCTACTATTACTGTGTTGCTGTTAATATATTGCTGTAGCTCTTTCAATAGATGTTTTATGTATGTAGATGATCTCTCACTGGGTGCATAGATGTTAATAATCGTTAAGTCCTCTTGATTGACAGATACTATGAGGATTGAGTAATATCCATCCCTATCTTTTTATTTTATTTATTTTAAGGTCTATTGTGTCAGATATGAGAATAGCTGTTCCTGCCCCTTTTTTGTGGGCCTTTTGCTTTTATGATAGTTTTCCATTCTTTCACTTTGAGTCTGTGTTTGTCTTGTTGAGTTAGGTGTGTTTCCTGTAGACAACATACTGTTGGGTTGTGTTTTCTGATCCATCTTCCTACTCTGTGCCTTTTAATAGGTGAATTCAGGCCATTTACATTTATTGATATTTTAGAATTAATATATTTTAATGCCACTGTTCTAAAATTTTAGAGTGTTCTGATAGATGACATGTTTATGATATTGTGATTGTTTATAAGAGAACTTTCAGAACTTCTTGTAGGACAGGTTTAGTGATAGTTGATTCCTTCAATTGTCGCTTGTCTGAGAAGGTTTTTATGCTTCCATCTAGTCTGAATGGCAGTCTAGCAGGATACAGTAGTCTTGGTTGAAAGCCTTTCTCATTGAGAACTTGATATGTATCTTGCTATTCTCTTCTGGATTTTAGTGTTTGTGTGGAGAAATCTGCTGTTAATCTTACAGGTTTTTCTCTGTAAGTGACTGTTTTTCTCTTGTAGCCTTCAGGATCCTTTCTTTATCCTTATTCCTTTTCATTCTAAATATGTTGTGTCTTGGTCTTTAAGTCTGGGTTTATTCTGTTTGGGACCCTCTGAGCTTCTTGAGCCTTCATGTCTTTTCTCTCTCTCTCTTTCTCTCTCTCTCTCTTTTTTTATTTAAGAAAGGAGACATTAACAAAACCATAGGATAAGAGGGGTACAGTTCCACAGAATTCCCACCACCCGATCTCCATATCCCATCCTCTTTCCTGATAGCTTTCCCATTCTCTATCTCTCTGGGAGTATGGACCCAGGGTCATTGTGGGTTGCAGAACGTGGAAGGTCTGGCTTCTGTAATTGCTTCCCCGCTGAACATGGGTGTTGACTGGTCGATCGATACTCCCAGTCTTCCTCTCTCTTTCTCTAGTAGGGTAGGTCTCTGGGGAAGCAGAGCTCCAGGATACATTGGTGGGGTCGTCTATCCAGGGAAGTCTGGTTGGCATCATGCTGATATCCGGAACCTGGTGGCTGAAAAGAGAGTTAACATACAAAGCCAAACAAACTGTTGAACAACCATGGACCTAAAGACTGGGATAGTGCAGATGAAGTGTTAGGGGGATATTCCCTGCAGGCTTATGTGTTTCTGCTTTCAGAACCTTTATGTCTTTTATCTTGTCTAGAGTAGGGAAGTTCTCAGCTATTATGCCCTGTAGAATGCTTTCTTCCTCTTCCTCGCTTTCTTCCTATGGTAAGCCAATAACATATCTATTTCTTGTTTTGAAGTCATCCCATGTGTCTCTGTTGTTATTTTCAGTATCTCTTAATCTCTTTTTGAGATCTCCTACTTTTTTCTTATTTTTCTCTAATTCATCCTTGATCTTGCTAATTCTGTTTTCTGACTCACTTATTCTATTCTCTCTCCCCTCTGTTGTTTTCTACAGCTCAACTATTTTGTTACCCTGTTTTGATAATGTATTAGCTTGTTCAGCTAGTTGTGCTCTTAGCTCAGCTGTTTCAGCTTTCAGCTATCTAATACCCTTGAGATAATTAGTGTTTTCTTTCAGAGTCTCATTTTTTGTTTCCCCATTTCTGATGTTATTATTTTCAAAAGCTTTCCTCACTCCTTCAACTAGTGCCTCAATTAGTGTTTGAATGTTGTCCTCATTCTTATGTGCTTATTTACCTTACTTTTATCTGGGATTTTGTCCTGGTTCATTTCTCCAATGTTTCTTCTTGGTTTAATCATTGTATTTGGTGTGTTATGAAGTCCCTTTCTCAGTACTTTTCAATCCACTAATCACACTTGCCTAGACTGACTTGTTTCTAAGGTACTTAAAGAGTTCATAGTTGTGGAAATTAACAGTTATTTCAGTGTTGTCTTAATCACGGAGGTGAAGCAAAATGGCTGTTAAACCCTCTTATGTTCTTTTTCTTCCCTGTAGGTTATGGGAGCCTGCAGGCTTTTTGAGTATAAGTAGATTTTTTTAGCTTAATTACTCACTCCTAACCAAGAGATAAAACAGGGTGAGGGAGAGATAACACAATGGTTATGCAAAGAGACTCCCATTCCCCAAGGGCCCAAAGCCCCAGGCCCAATTCCAGCAGTTAGAGCCAAGAAGGGCAGCACTCCTTGGCCCTATGAGTTATAAATAAATAAATAAATAAATAAATCCTGTTTGTACTCTGTGGGTTCTGAGGCAATTATTCAACATATCTCTGAATTCATGGGGAGAATAATGTGGAAGGGCTCCCACTATACAGCCCCACTTCCAGACTACCAGGAATGTATGTCTTCTCTTGAGGTGCCCAATCAGGTCTTTCTCCCTCCTCTCATGTCAGCACAGGGTCTCCCCACTGCTGATCCAACCTCCAAGGAGACTAACAGCTGTATTTGTTGAGCCCTAGGGGATCCACTCCTCCCTTCAGCAGTTTTTTTTGTTGATAAAATTCAGACCAGAGATGGTGTCTCAGCTGGCAAACCACCATACAGTTACCAGTTATTCCTGAGTAGATATAAGCTTTTAGCTCCAGGAATCTCTCCTTAAGCTCCTCTCTGTCCACAAGTCACATGTGTTTGCATTCACCCATGACTTGTTGATTCCCAAAGTGGTCTTGGTCTTGTCTTTTGTTCTCAAGTGATCTTCTTTGCTATTCCTGTATGACTGGGAAGAGGAGAGAAACACAGCTGCTGCTATTCTGTAGCCCCGCTTCTGGAATTCTCCCCCCTTTTAACATAATTTATTTATTTATTTTTTACCAGAGCACTGTTCAGTTCTGGTTTATGGTGGTGCAGGGGATTGAACCTGGGACTTTGCAGCCTCAGGCATGAGAGTCTGCTTGCATAACCATTATGCTATCTACCCCCCTAATTTTTTAAAATTACCTTTATTTACTTATTGGATAGAGACAGCCAGAAATCGAGAAGGAAAGGGGTGATAGGGAGAAGGAGAGATACAGAGAGACACCTGCAGCCCTGCTTCACCACTCGAGAAGCTTTCCCTCTCGAAAACGGGGGCTCAAAACCGGGTCCTTGCACACTGTAACATGTACGCTTAGCCAGGCGTGCCACCGCCCAGCCCTTAAAATAATTTTAATGAGAACTAATTTTTTAAAATTTACTAATGATTGAAATTTAAAATTTACTAATGATTAAAATTTACTAATGACAGTGGGTAAGAGGGGTACAATTCCATTGTGCAATACTCCAAACTCCATATGAAAATATTTTTACTTGGTATAAATGGAGTGTGGAATGCTAGTGAGTTGAGTTTATGTTTACCAGCTATCCAACAATGCACAGGACAGCAAAGTAAAGAATTATCTTTCGCTAAATGTCAGTAGTGCTTATATTGAGAAATCCTGCTCTAGTCAATGAGATTTGAGGGAAGAGATCTTGCAGATAGATAGATAATACTAAATAAATGATAAATTAATGAGCTGAATCAAGAACAGGGTAGGAAATTTATACATTTCTTCTTTTCGGTTGCAACCAGTGGTTTGAGGACTTGAAATGATATATTTAAACATTTCTTTTCTTGGTTAGTCACTGAAAGGGAAATCTAAAAAGATCAAAGAATCCATTCATCCATCAGAATAAATGTCAAAAGCATATGAAATGCGGCAACCTGAAGGGCATGGGGGCTAAGCTGAAAATTGAATTCTATGTAACATTTCTTTAGAAAGGCATCATTCAATCTTAACTTCTGGGGCTAACACTCTTCATTCATCAGAATAGACACATACTTTACCTGAGTTTGTTTTATTCCTCAGTGAGGCCTTTGGATGTGGACTTGATTTACTGCCCTCTGTTATGGACAGAGTCTCAGGATAACACAATAAGAGCTACACAGAGAGCGAGGCACACATGGCAGAGAAATGGGAGGCAAATTAAAATTAGAAGAAAGTTGTTCTATAGCCTGCTTATTCCCATATGAACAGAAAGCATACTTTTGATGTTTGGACAAAAAATATAGAGAATATAGAGGAAGAGATTCCTAGAACCTAGACCTTGCTTGACAGTAGATGTCTTTGTGAAGGAAGACTGTATCTTTCAGACACTTTTAAAAAAAAAATAAATAAAACGAGCACAGTCCTGAAGTCCTATGCCTTCACTCTCTGTCAGTATCCTATTGGGATACAAATGTGCACGAGGCCAAACACAGAATTCAGGGACTTATATATAAAGCAAGAACTTAATACATGATTTTGGAAGAGAAGTAGACTTTTGTAATAATTTCACTAGTTAATATTTGTTGACTATTTACTCTTGGTCAAAATGCTGTTTTCATTTACTTCATCTAACCATTCCTGTGAGTTAAAAATTCTCTCTCTCTCTCTCTCTCTTTCTACAGATGAGAAAACTGAGTTCAATAGAGCTCAATTAATTTGCTCACAGTGACAGAGCTTGTGTATGAGAGTTAGGTCTGTGCTTCCTCAAGGGAAAAACTTTCTGTGCAACCTGTAGAAGTAATATAAGGGATGAGGCAGAAGTTGGCCAGGGGCTGCTTCAGCAGGTACCCATGCAGCATCCATGCTGATCATCAGATGTATTCTTTTTTTAAAAAAAAAATTTTATTTATAAAAAGGAAACATTGACAAAACCATAGGATAAGAGGGGTACAGCATCACACAATTCCAAACACCAGAACTCTGTATCCCATCCTGTTCCCTGATAGCTTTCTTATTCTTTAACCCTCTGGGAGTATGGACCCAAGATCATTGTGGGATGCAGAAAGTTGAAGGTCTGGCTTCTGTAATTGCTTCCCCGCTGAACATGAGCATTGGCAGGTCAATCCATACTCCCAGCCTGTCTCTCTCTTTCCCTAGTGGGGAAGGGCTCTGGGGAAGTGGAGCTCCAGGACACATTGGTGGGGTTGTCTGTCCAGGGAAGTCTGGACTGCATCATGCTAGCATCTGGAACCTGGTGGTTGATAAGAGAGTTAACATACAAAGCCAAAAATATTGTTGAACAATCATGGACCTAAGGGCTGGCATAGTGCAGATGAAGAGTGTGTGTGTGGGGGTGTCCTCCATTTTATAGCTAGCTAGTAGGCATATTTTAGTTAAATTCCAAAGGGCCTGTGGCTATACTAGGTTTTTTTTATTCTTTCTCCTTTTCCTCTTTGCCCTCAGCCTGAAATCTGATATGCCAGTAGTTCCAAGTTATTATCTGGGGAGATGATGTCATGGTTGGGAAAAGGACCATAAAGCTGGATCAGGGAAGAAAGTAGCTCCCTAATATGGGAAAGGGGTCTAAATATTGTTGACTGTAAACCCCATAGATTTAATGTGATCTGGGGCCCATAATTAGCTTAAATTAGAGGCCTATGTGACCTTTGCCTCCCTGTAGATCTGAGCTCACATTCTGTGGTCATGAGTAGGAACATTCCATGCTGCCCCAATATCAACCCATCTTCCTCAGGTGTAACATAGAGTATGTTGTCCATCCTCCCTTTGGAGGATGGAACATTCTCTACCATTGTTGATCCAAGTTGAGGGCAAGGTCCTATGGGGGCCCACAAAGGGGTCTATTTTGTTGTTCCTGATAGAGATGACTGGTAACAATGGAGAGAAGGATTTGTTTGAGGTCTAGGCCCATCAAGTCTGTTTGGGAATCTCATGACTCCCCAATAAGTGTCCCAGCTGATGGAATGGACTGATAGTGACTAAAGAGTCATTGTTAAAGTATGCCAGTCTCTAGCCCTTATTCAGCTTTTGCAGTCCTTGCTTTAATAAGGTTAGCTTTGGAGTGAATGAGAGAACTGTAATAGGAAGTAGGTGAGGAGGGTATCTAAGTCTAAGTGGACACTATTTCATTATGAACTTGATAGTGACTCACTACAGACTATTGTGCATTTTTGCTTTCAGGTATATATTTTGCCCTAATTTATGGATATATGTGAATGTATGCTCTATCTTATGGGACCTGGTCTATATCTAGACCTGGTCTATATCTAGTTTTGGGACTTTGTTAGGAAGTAAACCTCATGGAATGGAATTAGAGAATACCATGAAAGGAAAGGTCTCACTTGAGTAATGAGGGTGAAGGGTTGGCATTCCATGTCTGACATCTCTGGACACAGTCTGAAGTGAAGCATGCTGAAGTGGTACTCATTGCATTGATTAGGTTGGGATCAGCGGATGCGATATCATTTGGTATGACTTGAGAGAAGCATGCAGGAAAGGGAGCCCCACCCCAGAGGTTCAAGGACTGGGGGAAATATAGGCTCTATAGAGGAAGTGGGTGGTTACTGCTGTCTTAGGGTTTAAGAAGACAGTAGCTAGTTATTGCTATAATCACATTGTTTGGCAATTGGGTTAACTTTGAAAAATCCCTTTGTTAGGATTTGCTGTATCATACACACCATCACCATATTTTATGTCCTTTGACATTATTTGTATATATCTATACCACGGTTGTTTCTTTTCTCCCTGGACTTAGCTTTTAAGAGAATCAACATATCAAAGACAGCCTATGTATTAAAAAGACTCAGTGTGTGCTTTAAAAAGTTTGAGACATTCAGTTTTTCCCCTCTCGTATTACTTAGTGATTTATATGACTACAAATTAATAGGAATGTACATAAACACCATTCCCACCACCAAAAGACTGTGTCCCAACCCCCCCACCCCCACCCCATGAAGCCAAACATCCACTCTCACCCTCAACCTAGGGTTTTTACTTTGGTGCCCTACTACAAATTTAGTCAGATCCTGCTTTGAATTTCCCTTTCTGTTATTCTTTCTCAACTTCTGTTTATGAGTGGGATCATCCCATACTCGTCTTTATCTTTCTGAGTTAACTCACTTAACATAATTTCTTCTAGCTCCATCCAAGATGAGTGAGAGAAGGTGGATTCATTATTCTTAATAGTTGTATAAGAAAGTATTCTTTAAGGTAGGCTTAAGTGAAGCCAACATAAGGATCAAGCTAGCAATGACAGGATTCTTCCTCTGTAATAGTCCACTTTATTGCACGTATATGATCTGTGACTGACTCTTCTGCTGGTACTCACATGGGTGGCCTCTCTGCAGAGTTAAGCCGTACTGGCTTCTCATGTTAACTCTAGTGGCTAACAACAGGAAAAGATGAGGAGACCATTTGGTTGCAAATGATCTGTTTATTGTACAGAAAGCAGGATTTAAGTAGCAGAAGAGAACAAAGGACATTTCAAAACCCATCACGATAATGATGGGTTTTGAAGGTCAGAACCCTCATGGTGAAAGTTCTAAGGAATGAAGAGAATTGATAGTGGTAAAGGGGAGTTCCAGAATGATTAGTGGTGAGGGACAAACAGACAAAGAGGAGCCTTGAAGGCAGAGAGATAAGATGGAGGAGTTAGATCAAAGTGAAGGAGAGGGTTAAGGTAATAGAAAAAAAATAGAAAAGAAGAGCCTTTTGTTCAAGGCAGAATGTTGATATATGGAGTATGTGTGATCAAAGCAGGTGAACTATAGTGAACTTTAAGCAGGCAAACCATTTGGTTTATAACAAGGATATGAGAAAAATGTTAGGGGGTGTAGGTTCTTGTGATTCTTACAAGACTGACAAGGGGAAATTGAGTCATGAAAGCGTTTCCCTCCTTGCTCAACCCCTGAAAGGGAGAGACTGACAGGTGGGGTATCTTTTCAGACCTCCATCTTTATGATAGGAGTTTCCCTATGTTCTTACCATGCTTTCACAATTATCCCTACACTCTTCGGTGATACATTATGCATAGAGTCGTAATTGCTGCCACCATTCCATGTGTCATAGGTTTATCAGCTAGTGAAGAAACTCAGCCCTCTGTGAAATCCTACAAATTTTCCTTTCTTGCAGATCCGTATGCATATGTCAGGCAACTGTCTTCCATATCCTTTGTTCCCCTTTGTCTTCCGTCTGACTACTGTCATGTATATTCAATGTGGTGCAGTCCTGAAGGGCATAGACTCTGGAGTCAAACTCCAACAATTTGTAGCTGTCTTTTGTGACTGAATTGCTGAGAACTTGGATAATTTTCTTATGTTGACTTTCCTCATTTATAAAATAAGAATGATAATTGTGCCTAGTGACAAAGTTGTACTAAATGAACTAATCTATTAACAATGTTCAGCCTGGTGTTTTACAGACTTCCTTAAATCTTAGCTACTACTGCTTTTAATTCCACCATGTCTTTCAGGCATGGCAAAAAGCAGCAATGTTGGGAAAATACCTGGGTAGAATGCTTTTTAGAGAACTACCTGGACACAGATCCATGTATAGATGGGATGTTTCTGAATATGAAGAAAAAAATGATGGAAGGTGGTGATTTCCGTCAAAATGGATTGAATATCCCTCAACTACTCCTTTTCTTATAGGAAAATTGAAGTGTTTTATTAACCTGATATTATGTTTTGTTTTATTTTATTTTATTTTACCTGAGTACTGTTCAGCTCTGGCATATGTTGGTGTAGGGGATTAAACCTAGGATGTTGGAGCCTCAGGCAGGAGAGTCTCTTTGCATAACCATTATGCTGTCTACCCTCACCCTGATTATGTTTTTATTAAACATCTCATGAAAATGTTATGCCTTCAAGTATGAACAGGTATGTTATGCTATTTATGAAAATGCCTATGGTATTTACCTAATTTGTGCTAACTTTTCCTGGTAAATTTTTTTCTTATTGGGGGGATTAATGGTTTATAGCTAATAGTAAATACAGTTGTTGGTACATGTGTAAAATTTCTCAGTATTCTGCAAAACATTCTAAGCCCCTAACTAGGTCCTCCTCAACCATCATGCACGAGGATTAAAAGTTTCCCCCCACCTCCCAGAGTTCTTTGCTTTGGTGCAGTACACCAAACCCAGTCCAAGTTCTGCTTTGTGTTTTACTTCTGTTCTTATTTTTTATTTTTTAAATTTTTGTTTATAAAAAGGAAACACTGACAGAAACCATAAGATAAGAAGGGTACAACTCCACACAATTCCCACCATCAGAACTCATTATCTCATTCTCTCCCCTGATAGCTTTCCTTTTCTTTTATCCCTCTGTGAGTATGGACCAAGGGGAGCTATGGGGTGCAGAAGGTGGAAGGTCTGGCTTCTGTAATTAATTGCTTCTCCGCTGAACATGGGTGTTGACAGGTCGGTCCACATTCCCATCCTGTCTCTCTCTTTCTCTAGTGAGGCAGGGCTCTGGAGAAGTGGGGCTCCAGGACATATTGGTGGGGTTGTCTGCCCATGGAAGTCTGGTTGGCATCATGCTAGCATTTGGAACCTGGTGGCTGAAAGAAGAGTTAACGTATAAAGCCAAACAAATTGTTGACTAATCATGAACCTAAAGGCTAGAATATTGCAGATGAAGATTTGGGGGACTCTGTTTTGTAGATAGTTAGTAGGTTTATTTTAGTTATATTCCAAAGGGCCCATGACTATACTTATGGTTTTTTTGTTTGTTTGTTTTGTTTTCTGAGCCTGAAATCTGATATGCAAGTGGGCCCAAGTTATTGTCTGGGGAGATGATGTCATGACTGTTCTTATTTATGTCTGAGTGATATCATCCCATATTCATGCTTCTTTTTCTGAGTAATCTTACATGATTTTTTCAAGTTCCACCCAAGATGAGGTAAAGAAGGTGAATTTATTATTCTTTTTTATTTTTTTATTATCTTTACTTATTGGATAGAGACAGCCATAAATTCAGAGGGAAGGGGAGATAGGGAGGGAGAGAAACAAAGAGAACCCTGAAGCCCTGCTTCACCACTCATGAAGCTTTCCCCCTGAAAGTGGAGACTGGGGGCTCAACCTGGATCCTTGTGCACTGTAACATGTGCTCTCAACCAGGTGTTCCACCACCAGGCCGTGAATTCATTATTCTTAATAGCTGAGTAGTATTCATTATGTATATATACCACAACTTTCTTGGCCACTGATCTATTATTGGCTATTATAATTGTGCTGCTATGAACATAGGTATACCCAGATCTTTTTGAATGTTTGATTCCTCAGGATATATCCCTAGGATAAGAATTGCAGGGTCATAGGGTAGGTCCATTTCTAGCATTGTGAGAGTTCTCCTCTCCACAGGGATTGGGTCAATTTACATTCCCATTTAAGTGCTGGAGGGTTCCTTTGTCCTCACAATTTCTCCAACACTTGTTGTTGCTATCTTTTCTTTCTTTCTTTCTTTTTTTTTTTAAATGTTTTTAATCTTTATTTGTTGGATAGAGACAGAACTTGAGAGGGAAGGTGGTGACAGAGGGACCGAGACAGAGAGACACCTGCAGCACTGCTTCACCACTTGTGAAGCTTTCCCCCTGCAGGTGGGAACAAAGGGCTTGAACCTGGGTCCTTGCACACTGTAACATGTGCTCTCAACCAGGTGCGCCACCTCCTGGCCCCGTTGTTGCTATCTTTTCTGATGTGTGTCATTCTTACAGGAGTGAAGTGGTATCTCAATGTTGTCTTTATTTGCATTTCTGTAACAATCAAAGACTTGGAGCAATTTTTCATATGTCTGTTGGCCTTTGGAATATACTATTTGGTGAAGATTTTGTTAATATTCTCTTCCCACTTCTGGATGGAGTCCTTTGTTTCTTTTGTTGCTGCGTTTGTTGAACTCTTTATATATTTTGGTTACTAGCCTCTTGCCTGATCTATGTCTTCCATTCTGTAAGGGGTCTCTTTGTTTGGATGGTGGTTTCTTTTGCCTTGCAGAAGCTTTTTAATTTGATGTAGTCCCATTGGCTTATTTTTGATTTTGTCTTCCTTGAAATTGTACTTTTTAAAAAATTTTTTATTTAAGAAAGGATTAATGAACAAAAACATAAGGTAGGAGGGGTACAACTCCACACAATTCCCACCACCCAATCTCCATAACCCACCCCCTCCCATGATAGCTAGCTTTCCCATTCTCTATCCCTCTGGGAGCATGGACCCAGGGTCGTTGAGGGTTGCAGAAGGTAGAAGGTCTGGCTTCTGTAATTGCTTCCCCGCTGAACATGGGCGTTGACTGGTCGGTCCATACTCCCAGTCTGTCTCTATCTTTCCCTAGTAAGGTGTGTCTCTGGGGAAGCTGAGCTCCAGGACACATTGGTGGGGTCTTCAATCCAGGGAAGCCTGGCCAGCATCCTGGTGGCATCTGGAACCTGGTGATTGAAAAGAGAGTTAACATACGAAGCAAACAAATTGTTGAGCAATCATGGATCCCAAGCTTGGAATAGTGGAGAGGAAGTGTTAGGGAGGTACTCACTGCAAACTCTAGTGTACTTCTGCTTTCAGGTATATATTTTGCAGTAGTTTATGGATACGTGTGAACATAAGCTCTCTCTCACAGAAACTGGTGTATATCTAGGTTATGGGACTTTGTTAGAAAGTGAACCACCTGAGATGAAATTAGAGTGTACTATTAAAGGAAAGGTCTCACCCGAGTAATGAAGCTGAAGGGTTGTCATTCCACACGTGAAGTCTCTGGATACAGTCTGAGGTGAAGCATGTTGAGGTGGCAATCGTTGCGTTGGTTAGGTTGTGATCGGCGGATGCAATATTATTTGGTTTGGATTGGGAGATGCATACGGGAAAGTGGGCCCTATCCAAGGGTTCCAGGACTGGGGGAAGTAGGGGCTCTATAGTGGAGATGTGAGGTTCCTGCTGTCTTAGGGTTCAAAAAGACAATCGATAGTTAATGATATCATCACATTATTTGTTAATTGGGTTAACTTTGAAAAGTCCTTTTGTTATGGTTTGCTGTACAGTATCCAGTATCTTGTATATAGCTGTGCTATTGGATGCTTCTAATCTACTTGGTCTAGGCTTTTGAGAGAGTCCGCATATCAAATACACAGCCTATATATTAAAAAGATTCAGTTTGTGTTTTGAGAAACTTTGAGACATACAATTGATTTTCTCCCTCTCATATTAATTAACTACTGATTTATATGTCTACATTTTGCTAGGAGTGTACATAAACACCATTCTCACCACCAAAGGACTGTGACCCATCCCTCCCGCCCACTCCCACCCCCCACTGGCCCAGGAAGCTGCATGTCTACCCCTCACCACTGGGTTTTTACTTTGGTGCCCTACTTACAATTTGATCAGGTCCTGCTTTTAGTTTCCCTTTCAGATCTTCTTACTCAACTTCTGTTGATGAGTGGGATCATCCCATACTCATCTTTATCTTTATGACTTGGTTCACTTAACATAATTCCTTCTAGCTCTGTCCAAGATGGGTCAGAGAAGGTGGGCTCATTGTTCTTGATAGCTGCATAGTATTCCACTGTGTATATATACCACAGCTTTCTCAGCCACTCATCTGTTGTTGGTCACCTGGGTTGCTTCCAGGTTTTTGCTATTATAAATTGTGCTGCTATGAACATAGGAGTTCACACCTCTTTTTGGTTGGGTGTTATGGAGTCCTTGGGGTATAGCCCCAGGAGAGGAATTACTGGATCATATGGAAGGTCCATGTCTAGCCTTCTGAGAGTTTTCCAGACTGCTCTCCACAGAGGCTGGACCAATTTACATTCCCACCAGCAATGTAAAAGGGTTCCTCTGTCCCCACATCCTCTCCAGCATTTGTTGTTGCTGTCCTTTTTGATGTATGCCATTCTTACAGGAGTGAGGTGGTATCTTAGTGTTGTCTTAATTTGCATTTCTCTGACAATCAGTGACCTAGAGCAGTTTTTCATATGTTTGTTAGCCTTTTGGATCTCCTCTGAGGTGAATGTTTTGTTCATATCCTCTGCCCATTTTTGGATGGGGTCATTTGCTTTTTTGGTGCTAAGTATGCTGAGCTCTTTATATATTTTGGTGATTAGTTTCTTGTCTGATATCTGGCATGTGAAGATCTTCTCCATTCTGTGAGGGGTCTCTTTGTTTGTTTAATAGTTTCTTTGGATGTGCAGAAGCTTTTCAATTTGATGTAGTCCCATTGGTTTGTTTCTGCTTTAGTCTTCCTTGCAATTGGATTTGATTCATCAAAGATGTCCTTGAGGTATAGGTGGTAAAGTGTTTTACCAATGTTTTCCTCTAAGTATTTGATTGTTTCTGGTCTGACATCTAGGTCTTTGATCCATTTGGAGTTGATTTTTGTTTCTGGTGAGATAAAGTGGTTCAATTTCATTCTTCTGCATGTTTCAACCCAGTTTTCCCAGCACGATTTATTGAAGAGAGCCTCCTTTTTCCATTTAATCCTTTGGGCCCCCTTATTAAAGATTAGATGCCCATAGGTGTTGGGATTTACTTCTGGGCTTTCATTTCTGTTCCACTGGTCTGTATGCCTATTTTTGTTCCAGTACCATGCTGTTTTGATGATGATGGCTTAAAATATAGTTTAAGGTCTGGGAGTGTGATGCCTCCATTTCTGTTTCTTTTCCTTAAGATGGTTTTTGCAATTCTAGGTATTTTCAGGTTCCAGATAAATGATTGTAGTGTTTGTTCTATTCTCTTAAAGAAGCTTGGTGGAACTTTGATGGGTATTGCATTAAATCTGTATATGGCTCTGGGGAGAATATTCATTTTGATGATATTTATTCTTCCAATCCATGAGCATGGGAGATCTTTCCATTTCTTGGTATCAGTTTCTATTTCCTTGAGTAGCGACTCATAGTTTTCAGCATACAAGTCTTTCAATTCTTTGGTCAACTTTATTCCTAGGTATTTTATTGATTTTGCTGAAACAGTGAATGGGATTGATTTCTGGATGTCTTCTTCTTCAGATTTAATGTATGCATAAAGAAATGCCACTGATTTTTGTACATTGATTTTGTAGCCTGATACCTTGCTATATTGCCTAATAACTTCCAGTAATTTTCTACTGGATTCTTTAGGTCTTTCTATGTATACTATCATATCATCTGCAAATAGTGAGAGCTTGACTTCTTCCCTTCCAATCTGTATTCCTTTGATTTCTTTCTCTTGCCTGATTTCTATGGCAAGAACTTCCAATACTATGTTGAAGAGTAACGGTGACAGTGGACAGCCCTGTCTAGTCCCCGATCTGAGGGGGAATGCTTTCAGCTTCTGTCCATTGAGTATGATGTTGGCTGTAGGTTTGCTATATATAGACTCCACTATCTTGAGGAATTTCCTATCTATTCCCATTTTTTGTAGAGTTTTGAGCATTAACGGGTGTTGGATTTTGTCGAAGGCTTTCTCTGCATCTATTGAGATAATCATGTGGTTTTTGGCTTTGCTTTTATTGATGTGATGAATGACATTGATTGACTTACGGATGTTGAACCAGCCTTGCATTCCTGGGATGAATCCCACTTGGTCATGATGAACAATCTTTTTGATGTGTTGCTGTATCCGGTTGGCCAAGATCTTGTTTAATATTTTGGCATCTACGTTCATCAGAGATATTGGTCTGTAGTTTTCCTTTTTTGTTCTGTCCCTATCAGCTTTTGGTATCAGGGTGATGTTGGCTTCATAAAAGGTGGAAGGGAGTATTCCTGTTTCTTCAATCTTATGGAATAGCTTAAGAAGTATGGGCATTAACTGTTTCCTGAAAGTTTTTTATAATTCGTTTGTGAAGCCATCTGGTCCAGGACTTTTGTTGTTGGGGAGATTCTTAATAACGGTTTCAATTTCTTTGTCTGTAATTGGTGCATTTAGATTTTGTTGTTCTTCTTGGTTCAGTTTTGGAAGTGCATAGGTTTCTAGGAATTGTTCCATTTCTTCCAGATTCTCTAGCTTGGTGGCATATAGTTCTTTATAGAAGTTTCACAGGAGTCTCTGGATTTCTGTGGTGTTGTGATATCTCCTGCATAGTTTATAATTCTATTAATTTGAGTCTTCTCTCTTTTTTGTTTGGTGAGTCTGGCTAGGGGTTTGTCAATTTTGTTTAATCTTTCAAAGAACCAACATTTGGCTTCTTTGATCTTTTGTATGGTTCTTTTATTTTCGATGTTGTTTATTTCTGCTCGAACTTTAGTGATTTCTGTCCTTCTGGTTGCTTTAGGGTTCCTTTGTTCCTCTTCCTCTAAGTCCTTGAGGTGTGCAGTAAGGTCGTTTATTTGAGCTTGTTTTGTTGTTTAATATGTGATTGTATGGCTATAAGTTTCCCTCTCAGTACTGCTTTAGCTGTGTCCCAAATATTTTGATAGGTTGTGTCTTCATTTTCATTAGTTTCCAGGAACATTTGAATTTCCTGTTTGAGTGAGTCTCTGACCCAGTGGTTCTTAAGGAGCATGTTGTTTAGTTTCCAAATTATGTGTCTTTTAATAATTTTCCATTTGTTGTTAAATGTTAGTTTTACTCCAATGTGGTCTGAGAAGATATTTGGGATTATTTCAATGCTCTTGAATTTATTGATGCTGTCTTTATGGCCTGAAATTGTACTTGTATCATTGAAGATGCCTATGAAAATTAGATGGAAAAGAGGTATGCAATTTTTTTCTCTAAGTATTTCATAGTTTTTGCTCTAACATCCAAGTCATTGATTCATTTGGAGTTTACTTTTGCATGTGATCTAATGTAGTTGTTCAGTTTCATTTCTGCACATTTCAATACAATTTTTCCACTCCCAGAGCTCCAAACCCAATTTCCTCCCTTGATAGCTTCACTATTCTTTATCCCTCTGGGAGTATGGACCCAGGATCATTATGGGGTGCAGGTTGATTCATACTCCCAGCCTGTCTCTCTCTTTCCCTAGTGGTGCAGGGGTCTGGGGAGATGGGGCCCCAAGACACATGGTGAAAGTCAGGTTGGCTTCATGATATTATCTGGAAACTGGTGGCAGAGTAATGAAGCTGAAGGGTTGACATTCCATGGCTGAAGTTTCTGGACACAGTCCGAAGTGAAGCATCCTGAGGTGGTATTGGTTGCATTGATTAGGCTGGGATCAGCAGATGCACTATCAGTTGTTATGACTTAAGAGAAGCATGCAGGAAAGTGAGCCCCTCCCTAGAGGTTCCAGGACTGGGAGATGTATGGGCTTTATAGAGAAAGGGGAAGTTTCCTACTGTCTTAGGGTTTAAGAAGGCAACTGGTAGTTATTGCTATAACAAAATTATTTGGCAGTTGGGTTTACTTTGAAAATCCCATTGTTAGGATTTGCTATATCATACAAGACCTCATTATAATTTGTCCTTTTATGCTATTTATGTATAGCTGTATCTTATAAAGTAACATCACCAGTTACTGGTCTAAGCTTTTAGGAGATTTAATATTTCAGAAAACAAGTTATTATTAAAAATGTGTTCACAGGGGGTCAGGTGGTAGCACAGTTGGTTAAGCACACATGCCATGAAGTGCAAAGACCAGTGTAAAGAGCCTGGTTCGAGCCGCAGCTCCCCACTTGCAGGGGGTGTAGCCTCACAAGCTGTGAAGCAGGCCCACAGGTGTCTCTCTTTCTCTACCCCCTGTTTGTCTTCCCTCCTCTCTCAATTTTTCTCTGTCCTACCCAACAACAACATCAGTGGCAAAAATAACAATAAGGGCAACAAAATGGGAAAAAATGGCCTTCAGGAGCAGTGGATTCATGGTGCAGGCACCAAACCCAAGTAATAACCCTGGAGGCAAAAAAAAAAAAAGAAATGTATTAACAATTTGAGCTCACTGTTGAAATTTAATATGATTACCAATTTTAAGCCTTAAGTGCATAGACTGAAGGAACGTATATATACTCAGTCTATGGTCTATGCATAAAGAAGTTTGAGGCATTTGATCCATTTTCCCCTCTCTCATATTAATTAACTAGTAATTTGTGAGACTGTAAGTTAACAAGAGTGTATATTAACACCAATCCCACCACCAAATGTCTGTATCTCCCCCCACCCCCTAGTGAAGCTGAACGTCTACCCTCACCCTCCACCCAGAGATTTTTACATTGGTGCTCTACTCCAAACTCAGTCAGATTCTGCTTTGAGTTTCCCTTTCTGTTCTTCTTTCTCAACTTCTGTTTATGAGTGGGATCATCCCATACTATTCCCCCCCCCCCTTTTTCTATGGTCCTGCCCTCTCTCCCTTTCTAAGTCACACCTACACCTATTATTACTTTCAAATGGCCTTCCTTTTTTCCTTTTCTCTCTGGGTCCTAATGAAATTGGAGTTCAGACCCCCCCCCCCTAGCCCCAGTCATCATCCCCTAACATTTGTCCCCCTCTGGGAGTATGGGCCAGAATTCTTAATAGGGTACAGAAGGTGGGAGTTCTAGCTTCTGTAATTGCTTCTCTGTTGAACATTGCCCTTAGCAGGTCATTTCCTACCCTCATCCTGTTTCTATCTTTCCCTAGTGGGATAGGGCTCTGGAGAGGTGAAATTCTGGATACACTGGTGAGGTTATCTGCCCAGAGAGATTAGAATGGAATCATAGTAGCATCTATAAATTAGTGCCTGAAAGGCAGTAATATATAAAGCAAGATAAAGTGTTCAATAAACAGAAGCCAAGAAATAAGAACAGAGCAGATGAGATTAGGGATCTTGGGGTGGAAAGAAGCTAGGAAGTTTATTTTGTTTTAGTTATGTTCCTAGGATCCCATGACTTCAGTAAGTTTTGCTTGCACTTGATAACTGACATGCAGGTGAACTAAAAATATTGACTGGGAAGATGGTGTCAGAATTGAGAGTAGAACTAGAAAACTGAATTAGGGCATAGAGTAGCTCCTGAACTAGAAGAAAATTTATAGATACTGTTTTTCCCCATTGATGTGATTCTGGGCCCATATATATTCATATTTAGCACAGGAGTGTCATTTGTTTCATCCAATCTAGTATATAGTTTATGAGGTCTGGTGTCAAGGAGAAAATAGATATAAGGTTTTAGTGTGGTCTAAGTTAACCTT
Source organism: Erinaceus europaeus (assembly GCF_950295315.1). Lineage (NCBI taxonomy): Eukaryota > Metazoa > Chordata > Mammalia > Eulipotyphla > Erinaceidae > Erinaceus > Erinaceus europaeus. The sequence continues at coordinate 67,443,027 of NC_080171.1, read as the reverse complement.
AAGTTTTACTGAATTTACTTGTTTGATGGTTATAATAAAAATTGTCATAGGGACAATAATTGTCCTTTAGTTGATCTATATTTTTTTGCCTGTATATCTCTTGGTCAATTGTATACAGTGTTTCTTCTAAAGATTATCAAGGGGTGACAATAATGCTGATGCTGTCAGAAGAGATTAGGAGATACATCTTACTCTCTTTTATGTAGTTAGTTGAGTAGACAGAGTGACTGAAGGAAGTGAAGTACGGAGTATGAGAGGAAGGTGTTTAGGCCTAAGTAGTAAATATTTGATTAGTCCAATTTATGGCAACTTCTTTAGGCTTTTCTATTTGATTGCTGAGTTTATTAGATCTAAGTCTAAACACAGAGGACTGTTAAGCACTTTTACTTTGCGGTATATTGCTATACCCCATAATGTTGGATACATGTATCAAACTTAGGCAAATATTCCTAAAGGCATAGGCTCCTAGGAACATAACAAAACAAAATAAACCTTCTAGCTTCTTTCCACCCCAAGATCCCCAATCTCATCTGCTCTATTCCTATTTCTTGGCTTCTGCTTATTAAACATTTTATCTTGCTTTATATCTTACTGCCTTTCAGCCATTAATTTACAGATGCTACTATGATTCCATCCTGACCTCTTTCAGTGTGTCCCAGAACTTAACCTCTCCAGAGCCCTATCCCACTAGAGAAAGATAGAAACAGAATGGGGGTAGTAAATGACCTGCTAAGGCCTATGACTAACAGAGAAGAAATTATAGAAGCCAGAACTCCCACCTTTTGCACCCTATAAATAATTTTGATTCATGACCTGCCAATATCCATGTTCAGTGGGGAAGCAATTATAGAAGCCAGATCTTCCACCTTCTGCACTCCATGAAGAATTTTGGTTCATACTCCCAGAAGGATAAAGAATAGGGAAACTTCCAATGGAGGGATACATAATTCTGGTGGTAGGAAATGTATAAAATCATACCCCTGTTATACCACAATCTTGTTAATCATTATTAAATCACTAACATTTTTTTTGATCTGTACTTCCAGAGTGGTACAAATGTTAGGGGAAAATGACCAGAGAACTCCAATTCCATTAGAACCCAGAGAGAAAAGAGGAAAAAAAAATGCACAAAGGACATTTGAAAGTAATAATAGGTATAGGTGTGACTTAGAAAGAAAGAGAAGGCAGCATCATGGAACAAAGGGGAAAGTCTATATGATTATAGGCAGATAGTTATAAAAATAATAGTCAACCCACATCTTTGACCTTGGGAAAAATACTGCAGTCTTGAATGGAGGGAAAGAGGACACAGAATCTGGTGGTAGGAACGGTGTGGAATTGTACTCCTCTTATCTTATAATTTTGTAAATCAATATTAAACCATTAATACAAAATCTTTAGATCTCAATAATTTTAAACACAATTTGAAAACATGTGTCCCCCCCCCCCCCCGGAGATGCAGTAAGGCAGAGAAACAATTGCTTATTTTTTGGATACAGACAGAGAAATCAAGAGGGGAGTGGGAGACAGAGAGAGTGAGCCATCTTCAGCATTACTTCACCGCTTGAAAAGTTTCCTCCTGCAGATGGGAACTAGAGACCTGAACCTGGGTTCTTACGGGTTGTAACATGTACACTTAGTTTGGAGTGCCACCCCTAGCCCCAGCAGAGAAAATTTTTAATAAGAATTTCAGGTACCTTGAGGCATATTATCCATTCTAGATAATAGGTAAGTTAAAGTATGAGGAATTCATAATTTGGAATATATTATAAGTGTTCATGATATATATTCTGCCTGATTTCTGGAAAAACAAACAAAAATGGGGATTTTTCCTGGTTTCTTTGGCCAGTCTGAGAGCTACAACTACTAAGGGAGAGGCAACTTCCTGCCCTTCCCCAAGTCTTTTTGGAGCTTTAATTAGATGCTTCATTATACAGCAAAACCAAATCCTTCCTACAGCTTGACCTGCAGAAGAGTCCAAGCTTGAAGCTGATTTCATCCACCTCTGTGGCCAGTGAGGAGCATCTGAGATTGAACGAACCTGAATAACTCCTGTGAAGAAGCCATTATGCTTATTAAAAGATTTATTTCTTTATTATGAGAGAGGAAGAAGACAGAGTATCTGCTCAGGTATATGAAGATGCTGGGAATTGAGCCTACAGGCTCTAGGTCTTCAGGTATGTAAGTTGCTCCTTTGACAGTATGAACTAGCTTTTCCCCCTTGCAAAATCATTGACTTAAAAAACAGAGTTAATAGAAACAATATTTAATTCTACTTATAAGTATCTATTTCTGCTGGAACCAGCAGGATTCTCATTGTAATCAGCTGGGCTTGTCCTTGCAAATAAGAGAATCCATTCTCTTCAGTCAAAGCACAAAGGTGATTTAACTAATAAAATTATCCAGTAATTCACAAAACCCCAGGTCAGCCAGAAGGCCCTGAAGTCAAGAACAATCCTCAATTGCATTGGGGTCTGTTCCAGTGGTTACACTAGTGCCATTGCTGTGGAAACAGATATGCTGGTGTTAGGCGTGGACACTTGCCCTGCCACATTGCAAAAAGATAGATTCCATGTAGAGTCTACTTCCTTATAACTTTCTTGTCTTCAAAACTTCAGTTTCATGTAGGTGCATCTGATTGTGGAATCTAAATTGCATACCACCCTTGATATATTGAGGCTGGTGCAAGCCAGCTCACGAGTTAACTTTTAAGCTTATGATATTTTATAATCCATTTCTATAACTATTAGTAACATGATCAAGGCCATTATAAGAGTATTTATACTAATGGAAATTGAGAAATTCTGTAATTTTTTTACAGAATTAAAAAAATTGATTGTGAGATGTTTGCCATTCCATCATCTTGAAGAACAGTAGGTAGAGTTATGGAGATAACTTAGACTCTTAGAGCATAGGACTTGCATATCTGAGATCCCAAAGACTGCAAATTCAATCCCTGGTACCACTCATTCCATCACTGAGTAGTATCCTGGCATCTCTTCCTCCTCTTCATTCTTTCTTTTTCTTATAATAAATACATAAACAAAGAAAAGTAAAAAAAATGAAAGGTAGATCTCTCTATATATGGAATGCTCTAGAGACAGAAATGCTATTTGAAATAGGCTGTATAATCACTAACAGTGTCAAATTATTATCTTCAAAGTTTCCTTTCAATGGTTCTCTTATCAAAATACCTTCTGATGCTTGAGATAGAGAACTGTGAATGTGTTTCATCTTATAGCCAGAAGTCACAGCTTTCTCCCTTATTGTGCAGCCAAATTCTGGTTTCAGTGAAATAACCCAGACTTTCCTTAAAGGACAAAAGGTGACCTTTGGAAACATTGAAACTATGAAGTGTTGGGTCATGACCATTCTGAGTATAGTAATCTTCTAGTGTTAGGTCTTCAGAAATTATTCTCAGAAGTAAAGTAGATATAATCAACTGTAAAAATAAACTGATCATGGAAATGGTCACACAACTATTGTAAGAGAGATGTAGCATGGCTTTTTATGTCTAAACAGAGGAGGATACTTATTTGACCAACTCAGAAGTGGGGAGAGCTTATATTGCTGTCAGAATCTCTCCATTGGGAACAAAAGATACTGGATAGACTATGGTATGAAAGGTAGAACTACCTTTAGAGATGTTAATATAGGTGGGTGTCTAGATCCCATGTCTCTTTTCCCTCCCACATTATCTGCTCTGGCCTCTAGAAAGGTCTTTTCAGAATGCAGTGGCAGTTCTAGCTTCACCCAGGACAGAGAACTAATCTTGACAGGTCAGCCACACATCAGGATTGTACTCATCTAAGCTTTTCTCAACTACAAACATGATTATTTACCCTGCTCTGGAAAGTCTGGGTTCATACCTGGCTTATGGTAGAAGAGTCAGGATAAGACAGTTAGCATTGATCAATGTTAACTTTTATTAATGTTACTGCTAATATTTTATATTCTCCTTTCCCCATCACGCATATTCTTTAAAAAGGAACGGAAATTAATGGACCCATTTCTAATCTATTCAATTGAAAACTCTGGATTGAAAGCTATTAAATGTGTTCCATAGAGTGAGCATGGGGTATTACATACACAATGATGGAGGAGGACTTAAGTGGGTAGTAAGAATAGGGTGCAGGCACGTTATCACAGAAAGATACAAGATTTTACTCATGTGACAGCAACTATCTTATAAACTTACTAATAACAATAATAAAAACACATACTTCAGGCCTTTCAATGCATGTCAAAATTTGAGAAAAAATTACCAAAGCAAAATAAGAATGGTCTTGACCATTTCTGTCTGGAAGTTCCTTCTCATCCTTAAAGAATCAGTTTTTTAAAAAAATTTCTTTACTGGGGGATTAATGTTTTACAGTTGACAGTAAATATAGTTTGTACATGCATAACATTTCTCAGTTTTCCACATAACAACACAACCCCCTGTAGGATCTCTGTCATCCTTTTTAGACCTGTACTCCTCCATCCCCCAGAGTCTTTTACTTTGGTGCAGTACACCAACTCCAGTTCAGGTTCTACTTGTGTTTTCTCTCCTGATCTTGTTTTTCAACTTCTGCCTGTGAGTGAGATCATCCCATATTCATCCTTCTGTTTCTGACTTATTTCACTTAACATGATTTCCTCAAGCTCCATCCAAGATGGGCTGAAAATGGTGAAATCACCATTCTTAATACCTGAGTAGTACAAGAATCAGTTTGATCCTCACCTACTCCATGAAGACTTTTCTGCTTTTGTTAAGTAGTGTTTTCACTCTTTCCTCAGACCCCACACATATCCATTGTTAAATGTACTACACTGCTTTGCATTCACTGTTCATTTCTCTGACTGGACTGAGATACTTGGGGGAACAGAAGTTCTCTAACAGTTTAATCAATTCCCTCCCCACCATGCCAAATACATCTTCTATAAAAGAGATTGCAGGGTATAATAGGAAGCCACTCAGACTGTTTCCACCAGTTGTGATCTCTTCTGATTGCCTTTTCCTGTGCCTCACCATGAAGTGATCTTCCCAGTTGTTATGAGATATAAAGGGAATTTATCTGTCTTTCTTGTCTGAGAAAGTTTTTATGCCTCCATCTAGTCTGAATGACAGTCCAATATTTCTTCTTGGTTTAACCATTGTATATAGTGTGTTATGAGGTTCCTTTCTCAGTACTTTTCAATCCACTGATCACTCTTGCCTGGATTGATTTGTGTCTAAGTAAGGTACTTAAAGAGTTCACAGTTGTGGAAATTAACAGTTGTTTCAATTTTATCTCAGTCCCTGAGTTGAAGCACAGTAGTGTTGGTTTAAATCCTTTCTCATTGAGTACTCAATAGATATCTTGCCATTCTCTTCTTGCCTGTAGTGTTTCTGTGGAGAAATCTGCTGCTAATCTTATGGGTTTTATGTGACTTGGTCTTTAAGTCTGGGTTAATTCTGTTTGGGACCCTCTGGGCTTCTTGAACTTTTATGTCTTTTATCTTGTCTAGAGTAGGGAAGTTCTCAGCTATTATGTCCTGTAGAATGCTTTCTTCCTCTCCCTCTCTTTCTCTGGCAAGCTGATAATGCATATATTATTTCTTTTGAAGTCATCCCATATGTCTCTGTTGTTATTTTTAGTATCTCTTAATCTCCTTTTGAGGTCTCTTACTTATTTCTTATTTTCCTCAATCTTGCTAATTCTGTGTTCTGCCCCACTTATTCTATTATCTCTCCTCTCTGTCATTTTCTGTAGCTCACCTATTTTGTTACATGTTGTAACTAATATTTTTCTTTTTTTAACATTTATTTATTTATTCCCTTTTTGTTGCCCTTGTTGTTATTATTATTGATGTCATTGTTGTTGGATAGGACAGAGAGAAATGGAGAGAGGAGGGGAAGACAGAGAGGGGGAGACAAAGATAGACACCTGCAGACCTGCTTCACCGCCTGTGAAGTGACTCCCCTGCAGGGGAGACAGTGTGAGGAATAGAACCCAGGACCTCACCTATGCAAGGCATGTACTGCACAGATAGGTCATTTCCCTAGCTGCATCTTCAGCTCTTGAAAAAAGTGGACCTTTTGTTAGAAAATGGTCAGTTACTGTTACTGTAGATTAGTAACTCCTTGTTTTCTGTCACCCTACTCTTATTTTTAAATGGATCAGTTGAAGTCACAGTTGATTATATCTTATCTTCAATTTGAGAGCTACAAATACTTTTTACTTAGTAAAGTGTAAGTCTCTTAAAGAAAACCTAAAGATACCTATTTAGGGAGACTAGTCTTTTACTATCTGATTATCTTAATGTGTTCTGTTAGTCTTTTACTAGAAGAGATTCTGATGTGGACTCAAAAGAAAAGGCAAAAAAGAGCCAGGACAGATAACAAGCAAGGAAGGGTAAAGACTGGGCCTTTATCCTCTAATAATGCCTCTTTGTGGTTGCAAAAGTAGTGGTTTCAGGATGGGCTTGTGGACTGACCTGCTAATACCCATGTCCAGTGGAGAAGCAATTACAGGAGCCAGAACTCTCACCTTCTGCACACCAAAAAGAATTTTGGTCTAGGGTGGGGGTAGATAGCATAATGATTATGCAAAGAGACTCTCAAGCTTGAGGGTCCAAAGTCTCAAGTTCAATCCCCTGCATCACCATGAGCCAGAGCTGAGCAGTGCTCTGATAAAAAAAAAAAAAAAAAGAATTTTGGTCCATATTCCCAGAGGGGTAAACAATAGGGAAGTTTCCAATGGAGGGAATGGGACACAGAACTCCAGTGGTGAGAACTGTATAGAATTATAGCCCTGTTATAATTATACCCCTTGCAATTCTGTAAATCAATATTAAATCATTAATAAAAAAGATAAAACAATAGTAGTGGTTTCTAGTATAGGCAAAATAGGCAAACTAGAGGGATGCTTGCTTTGTTTGTCTTGGGGCAATTATAAAGACTTCTCATGTTGGTTAATGGCTCAGCCCTCACAGCATTTTCTTTCTGTAGGTGACCTCAGTGGTCAACAGTACCTAACATGTATACAGCAAATTCAAAATATATTATAGCTTAACTTCTAATCATGAATCCTAGGGTTTATGGAAACTAGACTACATAAAGTCATTTACCTTTGTCCTGTTATTTGGATTGGGTCCTAGATTTTCTTGAGAAGTCTTAATTGAAAAAGATAGAAGAAAGCAGCCTGTGGCTACATTATGCTTTTTCTCCAGACCAGAAAGAAGCTTTCTTATAAGCCATTTGATGAAGGAGCAGATGGTGAAGTTACAGCCTTTGTTGCTCTAAGACTTAATAGCAGCCACGATCAACTATAGTAATGGACTGTCTTGTAACCCAAATTGATGCCTTTATTGTGTCCTGATGGACTAGTCACTTGTTCTGCCTGTTTGTTAATTATGACAAAAATCACCATAATTATATGTATTGAGCAATAAATCTTTGGCTAGTATTCTTTAGACATAATTTGTGTAACTGACTCTTTTTAGTGTCACTTTAAGGACTAAAAAGGAAAGAGTGACTGAAAAATCCAGGGCATTTCTAGATAAGTATGAATTGGATTGTAATGGGCTGCAGTGAGAAAGCCAGAATATGCTGGAAGTATTAATATTCAGCAGAGCTCAGCTGGGCTCTGGCAGGCAGGAATTCTGGGACACAGATTCTCTCCAGTAAAACTCTTAATTTATGCCAGTAATAGGCCGATTAAGGATGCAGCAGTGGAGTGATTTGATTACCAGCTCAGCTTCTTCAGGCTGAAATTATAGATCCCAAGAGTCACATATTCTGTGTGATGCTGCCCGGATGTGGGCCTTGTATATGAGCAGTGACTGAATGAATGCCTCTCTGGTGTAAGGTACCAGAGATTAATAGAAAAGGCTGCTTTTTGTCAGGTATTATAATCAGGAAGATGAAAGTTTCCTCTGTAACACAGTTTTTACTTCCGTATGTAGGCTGCTACAATTAAAGGCCGGGACAGAGGATGGGGACATGAATAATGGGAATGCCCAGTATTAGCACAACATTCCATTCATCAAAGCTGAAGGGCAAATGTGTAACCCTCAAAACATTCCCAGAAGAGGGAGAAGAGGTGCAAGCTCCTTGTACTGTGATTTACCACTCAACAGAGTATGTAAGGGCCTTCATGTAGTAAGAGACTAAGCTCTTTGAAGGTTACCACTTGTAATTATATTTCTAATGGATACCATTATGTGTAGCTTATCACATGATTGATAATTTGGATATTTTTTTCTTTTTAAATTTTTTAAAATTTTTATTTGATAGAGATAGCCAGAAATTGAGAGGAAGGGGGAGATAGAGAAGGAGATATAGAGACATATGCAGCACTGCTTTACCACTTGTGAAGCTTTCCCCTTCAGGTGGGTACTGGGGGCTTGAACCCGGGATCTTGCACACTGTAACATGTGTGCTCAACCAGGTGTACCGCCACCTGGCCCCGATAATGTGGATATTTCTAGGTACACATTTGATTTCACATTTATGAACTCCCTGTTCACTGAGGGTCATCTACACCAGCAACATTCAGTAGTAACTGGACTTGGATTTAACACTCAGAACAATTCACTCTCCTTCCCCACTTTTCCACATGCACTCTGTACCCTCTTTTTTTATTTCTTTATTGGGGCACTAATATTTTTCAGTCAATAGTAAATACAATAGTTTGTACATGCATAACATTTCCCAGTTTTCCACATAACAATACAACTCCCACTAATGTACCCTCTTTTAAAAGCAATGTGATTATACAGTATATTTGGTGTAAAATTTGTAGAGGCTTTCTGTCTGAATTTTACTGCTTCACAATCAGCACACAATATTCCCTCTCTCTCTTTCTCTGGAGCAAGGGTCTTACATATACAAATTCACCATTCTAAGGTTTCCTTTTCATTCAGAAATACTGAAATACAGGGAGACACACAGAGGGAGAGACATCTCAGCTTTAGAGTGTCCTTTCATGCCACCTCCCATGTGGTGTCAATACCTAAACTTAACACAGTCTCACTCAAATATGTGGCAAGACCCTATCCTGTGACCTAATGCTTTGGCCTGTGTTTACAATATTCCAAAACAAAGACTAGAAAACTGGAACCTTTAGTTTGGATCAGAATAAATGGAAAAATACTTGACTTTGGGAAGGGTAAGATGATTTGATTTAAACTATGTCTCCAGTTAGGGGCAACAAGGACTATAGTAGTATTGAGACTCCCAAAAGAGACAAGCATGATCTTTGTGCCTTAGTTGCTTCCCTTGAGCTCAGGTGGTCCTAGAGAGCTGTGGGAGTGTAAAGTAGGAAAATCAAGGAAGTCATGTCACAGAGTCTGGACCAATAATGAAGGCAAGGGAAGGGGCAGGAGGATGTGACACTGTAGAAGATAGAAACAAAAGAGGTAATTTTTAAGATTTATTTGTTTGACTTGATAATCACCAGTTTATTCTTAGTTTATTTTCCTTAACCTGAGGATAACAAGCACAAAGCAGAAATGTGATTAGGGGACTACCAGATGAGCCAGGGAAGATACCAAGTTCATGGGCATTAACATCAGTTCTAGTACATTTGAAATCTGAAGTTGCTGCTGCTATTCTTCCTTCCCCTGTGACATGGGCGTACAAAGGGTCATAAAATAATCTTCCTGGGAGGGGTTGAAGAAGAAAAATCAGAGAGAAAAGAAAAGGTAGGGGCTGACCTCATGTTTATGCAGTGTTTCCTGGAAGGTTCTGTCATGAGACAATGTTACAGAAACCAGAAAGAAGGGCTGTTTTGACAAACCTAGCTTGGATTGGAGAAATCTATGACAGTCTAGACAGCAGGGACTGAGAGATTAATGGAGAACTTCAGAGAATGAATCTTCTATCTTTTTTTTAAAATGTTAAATATTTTATTCATTTTTAAATATTTATTTATTCCCTTTTGTTGCCCTTGTTGTTTTATTGTTGTAGTTATTATTGTTGTTGTCATTGTTGGATAGGACAGAGAGAAATGGAGAGAGGAGGGGAAGACAGAGAGGAGGAGAGAAAGATAGACACCTGCAGACCTGCTTCACTGCCTGTGAAGCGACTCCCCTGCAGGTGGGGAGCCGGGGTTCGAACCAGGATCCTTATGCCGGTTTTTGTGCTTTGCGTCACCTGCGCTTAACCCGCTGCGCTACAGCCCGACTCCCGAATCTTCTATCTTTTAAAATTTTGTTTATTATCGGATAGGGACAGACAGAAATTGAGAAGGAGGGGGAGATAAAGAGGGAGATAAAGATAGATAGACACCTGCAGCTTTACTTCACCACTTGTGAAACTTCCCCCACAGGTGGGGACCAGGGGCTTGAACCCAGGTCCTTGCACATTGTAGTGTGTGTGCTTAACCAGTGTGCACCACCGGTTAGCCCCGAGAATGAATTCTTTAATTCTGCCAATGAGCATAATATTGAACACATATTCAGATAGACAAGTCTGTGCACTCTCTGTGTCTATTCTGTTTAGTGGGTTGTCAGCTGAGATCCATTCTAGGCAGTTTCACTGTACATTCTTTATTGCAAATATTTTTGCTGCATAATTCATTGATCACAAGACTATTCTTCTGTAAAATCAGATACTATCACAGGGCTTGGGGGATAACCCATTGGCTAAAGCATATGCTTTACTATTGCATGTTATCTTGGGTTCAATTGGTAGCATCATGTGAAAACACCATGGACAGCAGCAAGGGAACTCCATTGATGGTGGAGTATAATGTTTTCATGTTTATCCCTTTATTTTTTAGTTTTTTTAAAGAGTTTTTCTTTCAATGTTACAGAAACCAGAAAAAAGGGCTGTTTTGACAAATCTAGCTTGGATTGGAGAAATCTATGACAGTCTAGACAGCAGGGACTGAGAGATTAATGGAGAACTTTAGAGAATAAATCTTCTATCTTTAAAAATTTTGTTTATTATTGGATAGGGACAGCCAGAATTGAGAGGGAAGGGAATTATAGAAAGGGAGAAAGGATCCAGGTGGTGGTGCATGTTACAGTGTGCAAGGATCCAGGTTTGAGTCCCTGTTCTCCACCTGCAGGGGGAAAGCTTCACGAGTGGTGAAGCAGTGCTGCAGGTGTCTCTCTGTCTCTCTCCCTCTCTGTCACCCCCTTCCCTCTCAATTTATGACTGTGTCTATCTAATAAATAAATGAAGATTTAAAAAATAAGATAAAAGAATGTGAAAAAAGAAGAAGAGGGAGAAAGAGAGACACCTGCAGCACTGCTTTATTGCTCGAAAAGCAGGTGCATCACCACCTGTGTTGGTATGTTTCTAGTTCTGCTTCTGGGATCCCTTCTGCTACATTGCTTGACGTTGTGGTCTATTTACATGGTCATTCTGTTACATTGGTTTGGTTTCACTCCCCCTGCCTCCGGGAGATTTTGGTTTAGTCCTTGCCTTTTTGCGCTTCTTCCTTCTCCCTGCCCCCTATCCTACATACTTCCTTGGTTCCTGACTCTTCTGCCGGAGGAGAGAGATGGAGGAGAGAACTGTGTTATAATAAGAAGAGTTTGTTGTACTGGTCTCCGCTGGTCAATAAAGAAATACTGCTTCTCCACTCAGCCATGAGTCCCTGGTTGTGTCTCCCGCCATGAAGCTAGCCCGGCATACTGGTGCCCTGAACTCTGACTGACACACCTGGCCCCTACTTCTTCCTTTATATTTCAAAAATATAATATAAAATGGGACTGGGGAGGTGACTTGACAGTATTGTGCATGCATGAGGCTCTGGGTTTGTTCCTTAGCAGTGCATTAAAAAAAGAATAAATATCATAAAAAAATAAAAGAATGGGGCTGCATAGTAGTGCATGTAGTTTGAGTGCACATGTTACCATGCACAAAGACCTAGGTTCAGGCTCCCAGTCTGCAGGGAGGAAGCTTTAGGATCTGTGAAGTAGTGCTGCAGGTATTTCTCTTTCTCTTTCCCTTTCAGTCTCCTCCTTTCAATTCATCTTTGTCCTATCAAAATTTTAAAAAGGGAAAGAATGGTCTCCAAGATTTCTGAATTCCTCTACAGGCACCAAGCCCCTGTGAGAATCCTGATAGAAAAAAAATTAATAAAAGAACATTATGGAACAGCAATGGTCTGCAGTGAGTCAACATACACTGCCACTTGAGGAAGACTAGTCCTGAAGTAAGTGCAGCTTAGAATGTTCCTAGCTATGACCGTGGAATACAGAGCTTACACAGGCTCCTGTGCTAAATAGGAATAGACATGGGTCCTGGGTCAGACTGCTGGGGTCTACAGTTAATAGTATTTATATACTTTTTGCATATTTGTGAGCTACTCTCTGTCCTGATTCAGCTTTCTAGTTGTAGTCACAACTCTGACACTATCTTCCTAGACAATACTTATAGCCCACCTGCATGTTAGCTATCGGGCTCTGGCAAAAATTAGTAAAGTCATGGGCCCCTTGGAATATACCTAAAATAGACCTGCTAGCTTCCTTAAACATAAAGACCCCAAATCTCATTTGCTCTATTCTTTACCTTTAGGTTCATAATTATTAAACAATTTTTTCTAATCTATGTCTTAATGATTTTCAGCCACCAAGTTGCAGATGCTACCATGATTCAACCTGACTTCCATGGGCAGACGACCTCACCAATGTGTCCTGGAACTCCACCTCTCCAAAGACCTACCCCACTAGGGAAAGGCAGAAACTTGCTGGAAGTATGGCTTGACCTGTTAAAGCCTATGTCCAGTGGAGAAACTATTACAGAAGCCAGACCTCCACCTTCTGCACTCTATAAAGATCTTTGGTCCTTATTCTCAGTTACATAAAGAATAGGGAAACTTCCAATGCAGGGGATGGGATACAAAACTCTAATGGTGGGAATTGTATGGACTTGTACCCCTCTTATTCCATAAACTTGTCAATCATTACTAAGTCACTAAAATAAAAAAATAAAAAAAGTAAAAATTATGAGGGTCCTTTAATTATTTACTAAATTTATTTTACTAAGAAAAATATTGGAGCCAAGTGGTGATGTACCCAGTTGTGCACATGTTACAATGTATAAGGGTTCAACCCCCTGGTTTCCAACTTCAAAGGAAGGTTCAAAAGTGGTGAAACAATGCTACACGTGTCAATTTCATTCCATCTCCCTTATCCTCAATTTCTCTGTACTATTGAATAAAAGAAAAAAAAATGCTACCAGGAGTGTTCAGGCTGATGCTTAAAAAAAAAAAAAAGAGAAAGGTGACATTGTATTAGTGAAGTAGCTCACTTGGAAAGTGCTGTTTGGCCATATACATTATCCTGCCTGGCTTGAGCTGGACCCTTTTGCTGTACTGAAGGAAGCTTTGATGTATGGTTTCTTCCACGTGTTCTCTGCCTTTGTACTTCAATGTCTCCACCTGCCAAAAAAATAGTTTTACTTTCCCAAACCAGGATTCATATAAATGAGATTTATTTTGCATTTTGAAAGTTCTTTAGATTGTTTGTTCTTAGCATACTGACACATGTCCCTTGATGAACAATGTTGTTCTATGAGAAAAGTGAGCTCAAGTTTGGTCTTTGAAGCACTTGCCCTGGCCTTCTCCTCCTCCTCCTGCTCTACCAATATAGTGCCTTTAAGAATAAGAAGCCAACCTTTAGGGCAAATCAATATCAGCTTGATAAAGCCATCAATAATGCTGTTAACTAGAAGAATACTAAAAATATAGTGCATTTAATTTTCATGTCAAATTCAGCATCTGTTTAATAAATTTGGTAAAGGCAGCATTAAAAACAAGCTATTGTTTTTAATTAAAGAATTGAGAATTAATGCTTTTAAAGACTGTTGTGAATCATTAGACACCTCTTTTATATTTGCCATAGCTTAGTAAACTTTGGTTTTGTTTGGTGAGAGAGCTGACTGTGTTCACTGAACAATTTGCAAACTGATAATGTCTTTATTTTTTAGTATACTACTCAATCTTACTTTACACTATCTTGTTTCACTTTTCAGTAAGTTTTATATCAACTTGATGTATATATATATATATACATTATATATATATATATATATATATATATGTATATATATATATATATTGCACTGATTCAAGACAGTTATGGCAAACGCTAGAAGAAGAAGAAGACAGTTATATCTATGAATATTTGCTACTATGCAGACCAAACCTGAAACTAAACTAGAAAGTCAAAGTGTCAACCAATTATATTATCTTTCATGACAAAATTGCCTTACAGCCAAGTAGTTATTCAGTGAATATGCTCATGGAAAATAATTTATAGCATAGAACTAAGAGTGAATATATCAACCATGCTGAGATTCAGATATGCCCCTCAAGGTTTTTCTGTCCCCCAGAAACTCACTAACAAGACTTATGTCTCCTGCTGACTACTGTGTCTACCTCAGGAGACTGTCAAAATTGGTGGACAGACAGGCACTTTTTTGCACTTACTTGTTTAATTTAATGATGCTCAGTTTATTCTTCTTATTTTGGTTTCTTTTAGTTGAGGGGGTTAAAATGGAAAGAATGCTCAGAATGGTAGCTCTATGAAGGTTAACGGGATAGAAGAAACCTCATTTTCAGTTCCTAGGACACACTTTCCTCTTTTTGTTGCCAGCTGAGACCTAGAAGCTACTTTTTCAAGAGAGAATGGAGCCTTTTATTTCTCTTGGTTTCTGTGTTGTGTGACTCAGCCCCTGTTGGAGCTGAAACTTGATATAAAGCCACAATAGGCTGAGTCACACATGCTGTTTTTTAGGTTTCCCCTGACAGTACCTTGTTTGGAAAGAATTATAACAGAAAGTTAAATGAATTCCCTCTGGCCAAGGACTTGAGTTAGAAATGCTTATTTGAGGAACTTTTTTTTTCTGTTTAAATTATCCACTGATATAAATAAATGTTTATGAGTATTAGGAAAATTCAAACAAACAAATAAAACCCTGTATATTTATTGCAAATAGAAATATGTTAGAGTGTTGTTGTGTGCTGCGGAGAAGAGAGAGAGGAGGTCTGGAGTGAAAAGGGAACACAAATCTTTATTTGCGCTGGCACCTCAGAGTTGGGTGCTAGAGAAGTAGGTTGGGCCACGTGGAGGTAGCAAAAATGGCCGCCTCACGCAGTAACCTTTCCTGTGTCTGAACACTGCAGTGAAGTGCTGGCAAGAGAGCGAGGTGTGTAAGAAGAAGGGCTTTTATAGGAGTAGCTTTCACAAGAATGGGAAGGGGGAGGAGTAACCATAGCACTCCAGGATAGGATAATAAATCTTGTGAGAATGGGAAGGGGGAGGAGTGACCAAAGCACTCCAAATATTGCGGGGAAATAGACAATGCCCTGAGGGCACAACATGGTGAAACAGGCACTCCGAGAATGTCCCAACATCTTGCGGGAACTAGCAGTAGCCTGAGGGGACAACATGGCAGATGTGACTGCATCTGCACAATATCCCAGCACTAGAGGTTCTATGGAAGAACTGAGGGATGGGAAAGAGGTTGCCACTTTCTGAATAGAGGAGATTAACAATTTTCACTAGCTCAGATACAAACACATTTTTCTTTTTTAAAAATAGTACTTGGTTAGTTCTTGCAAAAGTTTTGCCTCTTTCTAGGCATACTGAAACACCCAAAATATTAGGTTCAAATAACAGCACTATGATTAATGCTCACCTCATCTCATGTGACTAGAACTACTGAAAAAACAAAAGCATCTCTTGATATTCAGGAACTGGGAAGACATACTGAAATTCTGCTAAACATAAAGTCACATAGAAAAGGATTCTAAGGTAAGAGAGAAAAAAATAAAGAAAATTTCATGGTTTTGCCTAACATACATACACACACACACATACACACTCACTCACTCACACATACACACCGACATTTTTCTCTTGATTAATATGAATGACATCATAGCACTACTATTTCACTTTATAGATAAAATTTTTGAAGCTAGCCAGATCCAAATTGCTATTATTTTCAGTAGCATCCAAATTCAAGGCAAAATTCTGCCTGTTAACCCATGCCCAACTTCTATGATTAGTATTTTGTCACATTTTCTTTTTTTTTAAAATTTATTTGTAAAATAGAAAATATTGACAAAACCATAGGATAAGAGAGGTGAAGTTCCACACATTTCCCACCACCAGAGTTCAATATCCCACCCCTTCCATTGGAAGCTTTCCTATTCTTTATCTCTCTGGGGGCATGGGCCCAGGGTCATTACGGGGTGCAGAAGGTGGGAGGTCTGGTTTCTGTAATTGCTTCTCTGATGGACATGGGCATTGACAGATTGATCCATACTCCCAGCCTGTCTCTATCTTTCCCTACTGTGGCAGGTCTCTGGAGGGAAGGGGTCCCAGGGTACATTGGTGAGGTCATTTGTTCGGAGAGTCAGGGGGACGTCATCTGCAACATGTGTTTGGAATGTGTATTCTTTTGCTTCCTCCTTTCTTGTGAGACTTGGTTCAGGAGTTCTCGTAAGGTGGGGTTGATGGTGGCAAATTCCTTTAGTTCTTGAATATCTGAGAAAACTTTTATTTATTCCTCTTATTTGAAGGATAATTTTGCAGGATCCAATATTCATGGCTGAAATTCTCTCTCTTTTAGAACTTTGAATATGTCATTCCACTCTCTTGTTTTCTTTAGAATTTGTTAAGAGAAATCTGATAAAAGTCTTATAGCTCTGCCTTTGTATGCAAATTCTTTCCTTTCCCTAGCAAGCCAGCAATTTTTTTTCCTTGCCATTGAGTTTTGGTAGTTTTACAATAATGTGCCTTGGCATTAGTCTTTTTGTATTTATAAATCTGGGTCATCATTCTGCCTCTTGGATGGGATTATTCTGATGGTTTCCTAAGTGAGGAAAGTTTTCAGCTGAAATTGCTCTGAAATGGACTCTGGGTCTTTGGCCTTGTCCTCCTCTTCAGATATACCTATCACTCATATTCGATCTTTTGATGGAATCTGCAATTTCACAGAGAGTTGCTTCAGTCTTTCTAAACCATTCCTCTCCCTCATCTTTGAATTGAAAGAGTGGGCTGATTGTATCTTCTAGACTGGAGATTATTTTTTCTGAATGTGTGGATCTACTTGCTAAGCCTTCTACCTGGGCATGGGTTGCAGTTAGAGTGTCTTTTACTTCCTGGAGTTCTGACTGAAGTTCTTCTTTCAAGATTTGACGATTCTTAGTGATCTCTGTTTTAAATCCCTCTCTCATGTGTTTTAATTCCATAGTAACATGCTCTTTTAATTCTTGCTTAATTTCTTGGAGAGTCCTCATAATGAGCTCTGTGAAGTCTGTCTCTGAGAGTCTCTCTAAATCTATAATTTTTTGGATGTCTTCTGTTTCATTTTTGTCTGGCTTATATGGTATAGTTGGCTGTTTAGTTCAGTTTTTCTACTTGTGCATTTTTTGTGCTGGTTATTGATGGCCAGCAGGTGGTGCTATTGTGATCTCTAGGTTTCTCTTTGTATGATCTGAGGCATGTGGGATGGGGTGTGGGTGTGGTTGCTTTGGGAAGCACAAATGCCCTGTTTTATGTCCTTGCCTTGAATTCAGAAGGCTAACCCTCTTCCCCAAGTCAAAGACTGAGAGGTTTTAAGCCCCTGTCTCTTTTCTTCTGGCACTAGGAACAATGTTACTTGCTTGCTGCACTTAAAGTGAAATTGACAAAATGGTGCTGCTCAGCACCTGCACCACCCAGAGCTCTGATTTGAGTTTGCTGTCCTTCAACCTGTACTTGCTCCCCTTTTTGCTCCAACCGCATAAAGATTAGACTTTTATCCATGCAGCATGTGAAATAACATATTGTGTTATATTTTCTTAGAAATTTCATCAACAGTCTAACTCTATAATTCTTTCAAGAAGCAAACTGATAAATTTTCCAAGAGGATATGAATATTTACAGATTTTTTAATTAAAATTATTTTAAACATTAAAAGAAAAAATCAGGTTAACATAAGGCTTCTTCTCAAAATAGTAATTATAAGATAAAAAAACAATATGAATGTATTGCAACCAAAAATTATTATTCATGTGAAAAGAAGAAAAAAAAACCATTACAGAAATGCTAGTGAGTCATGTAACAAGAAGGAAAAGGAAAAAGCAGAGAGAGGAGAGGAATAAAAGAGAAAAAATTGAATAATGGAAGAAAGGTGTGTTGAGTAGAAGAGAGGAAGGAAAGGAGGAAAAATGATAGTTATAAATGTCTCATAAAATAAGACACATAGGGTCTTCTACCTCTAGAGAGGTAGAAGAGAGACTCAATAGCATCACATAGCTTTGGCATATGGTGGTGCTGTGGATTGAACCTATGATCTCTGGGGCTTCAGGCTTACAAATTCTGTGGTCTAACAGGCTGAGTTGCTAAGGTATCTTCCCAGTCCAACTATTGTTTTTAATACATGTCCGGTGTATTTTAAATCCATCTCTCTCTTTCTCTTTCTCTCTCCCTGGAGAGAGAGATGGTAAGAGAGGAGGAGAAACATCAGAGCACTGTTTAGGTTGGGTGTAAGATGGTACCAGAGTTTAAAACTTTAGCCTTTGGGGCGTCGGATATGTTAAGTTTCATGTTCTAACAGATTGAGCTATCTCTCTGACCCTATGTGTCTTATTTTATGAGACATTTATAACTATCATTTTTCCTCCTTTCCTTCCTCTCTTCTACTCAACACACCTTTCTTCCATTATTCAATTTTTTCTCTTTTATTCCTCTCCTCTCTCTGCTTTTTTCCTTTTCCTTCTTGTTACATGACTCACTAGCATTTCTGTAATGGTTTTTTTTCCTTCTTTTCACATGAATAATAATTTTTGGTTGCAATACATTCATATTGCTTTTTTATCTTATAATTACTATTTTGAGAAGAAGCCTTATGTTAACCTGATTTTTTCTTTTAATGTTTAAAATAATTTTAATTAAAAAAATCTGTAAATATTCATATCCTCTTGGAAAATTTATCAGTTTGCTTCTTGAAAGAATTAGAGTTAGACTGTTGATGAAATTTCTAAGAAAATATAACACAATATGTTATTTCACATGCTGCATGGATAAAAGTCTAATCTTTGTCAACACTTGGTAATGTCAATATTTAAACATGTTAGATATTCTGATGGGTACACTGTGGTACCTTACTGTGATTTTAATTTGTTTTTTCTGATTATTAATTATATTGAACATATTTACATATCTTCATTATTTATTTTTCTCATTTTTTTCCCTCCAGGATTGTCTGGGGCTTGGTGCCAGAAATACAAATCTATTGCTCCTGGCAGCCATTTTTTAAATTTTATTTGATAGGACAGAGAGAAATTGAGGGAGGAGGGGGAGATAGAGAGGGAGAGAGAAAGATAGACACCTGCAGATTTGCTTCACTGTTTGGGAAGTGTCTCTCTTGCAGATGGGTAGCAGGTGCTAGAACCTAAATCCTTACATGGGTCCTTGCTCTTTATACTACATGTGCTTAACCAGGTGTGCCATGACCAGGCCCCCCATGTCATTTTTTTTTAATGTATATTGAGCTCTTTTGCCTATATTTTGCTGTTTTGCTTTACTTCTTTATAGTAAGCCAAAAGATAACTCCTTTTTACATTTGGATATAGTCTGTTAAGTAGGTATCTGCCACTTTTAAGTAACTGACCTCTAAATTGTAGCTGAATATGTGGGTGGAATTTAAGAAAAAGGTCTTATGTAACTCTAATCTGTGATATCTATTCAATTTTACAAGAGAGATTGAAAGAGGGGAGAACACTGCTTGAAATCCATTCCAAAAAAAAAACAAAAACTTTTGTTAGGACATCAAAAGTCTGACAGGTGAATGAACAATTACATGGCTTAATCTGAAATGTTTATTATACATAGTTTCTATTACTGCTGTGACCAATTAATTCAACACAGTGGATTAAAAACAGCACAGATTTATTATCTTACAAGGTCTGTTGGTCACAGGTGTAAAATGGGTTTCACAAGGGTAAATTCCAGGTGTCAGTGGAGACACTTTCTTTCTGGGAGCTCTATGTTAGAATCCATTTCCTTAACTTTTCTATGTTGTAGAAAACTCTTGAAACCTCTTGATTTGTATCTCTTTTCCCCTTCTTCTTCTTCTTCTTCTTCTTCCTCTTCTAGCGTTTGCCCTTCTTCCGTAGCCAGTCAACAGCATCAGGTTGAGCCTGATGTAAAGTTTCGAGACCTCCTTTGAATCTGGAGAGGTGGCAGTCGTTGACTATGTGGGTCATAGTCTGTCTGTAGCCGCAGGGGCAGTTCGGGTCGTCTCTGGCTCCCCAGCGATGGAACATAGCGGCGCACTGGCCATGGCCTGTTCGATAGCGATTGAGGAGAGCCCAGTCATAATGTGCTAGGTCAAAGCCGGGTTGACGCTTGCAGAGGTCTGTGATGAGGTGTTTGTTCTTTACCTCAGCTGACTGCCAGCTCTGTTTCCAAGAGACTGCAGTGATATCAGTCTGAATCCTTCAGTCTGGTTCCTTTTTTTTTTTTTTTCTTTTTCCATTTTTTAAAAAGTATTTATTTATTTCCTTTTGTTGCCCTTGTTTTATTGTTGTAGTTATTATTATTGTTACTGATGTCATCATTGTTAGATAGGACAGAGAGAAATGGAGAGAGGAGGGGAAGAAAGAAAGAGGGAGAGAAAGACAGACACCTGCAGACTTGCTTCACCGCCTAGGTGGGGAGCCAGGGGCTCGAACAGGAATCCTTAAGCCAGTCCTTGCGCTTTGCACCACATGCACTTAACCTGCTGCACTACCACCCGACTCTCTCTTTTTCCATTTTTTAAAGACACTTGTGGTTACACTGGACTCTTCCAGGATCATCATCTTAGTAACAACTGTAATTTCACTCATAATCCTAATTCTTCTTTGTGATATGATATCTATACATACTCTAAGAATTAGGATGTGGACATCTTTGGGAAATTATTGCTCTGCTTATTTTCATATTTTTAGTAGCTTTAAAAACATTTATTTTTTTTTATTAGGACATAAATTTCTGGTCTAAATTGCATCAGAAGATGAGGTCTTCTATAGTATCTGAGGCAATCTGACAATGTAATGACAAGAGATAAAGTTGACAGTTAAGTAGAATAATTGCCTTATATTGGTGGAGATCTTGGGACAGAGATAAATTATGTACCTGGAAAGTGACAGGGCTCAGACTTGAACCCAGGTTCTTTGATTTTTACTGGCTATACTTTTTGACTCCTGCAAGTCAGGGAAGCTAGAATATTAAAATATGGGAGGCAAGAGGGATACTTAACTAAAAAGACACAAAACTGTAATGAAAGCTATCACATTTTGAAGATTTATTAGAGGGTGATATTAAAGTAGATCAAGCAGAACACAGTGAATAGTGGCAAGGACAAGGTAAAGAGCCATGACCACTTTCATTCAATTTTTGTGGAAAAGTTGTTCATGATCAGCATTAAGTAGCATACTCCCTTGAGTACCAAAGTAGCTGAGTGGAGAATTCAGGAAGGTGGTCAGAAGAAGCACTGTTCAGAAACACTGGAGATGAATGCAAACTCTCTCACTCAGAAGGATGAGTGAAATCAGCCTAACAGTGGTTATACTGGCAGAGGCTGAACCTAAAAATTGTCTATCTGATCTTCCAGTTATAACTGAGTGTCCAGCTTGATAAGGCCTATGTATGAGTAGGGATGACAGTGAAATCTGGGGTTATGTAATTTTGTGATGTGTAAGTGATATATATGAAGACAAAAATTAAAACAACAGGTCCATAACTTTAAGCTTCTGAGGACTCATTTGGGTAGCAATAGCACAGGTTTCAGAAATAGGCATAAAAGCTATTTCTTTTTTTTTAAATTTATTTATTTTTTAATTTTATTTAAGAAAGGATTAATTAACAAAACCATAGGGTAGGAGGGGTACAATTCCACACAATTCCCACCACCCAATCTCCATTTCCCATCCCCTCCCCTGATAGCTTTCCCATTTTCTATCCCTCTGGGAGCATGGACCCAGGGTCATTGTGGGTTGCAGAAGGTAGAAGGTCTGGCTTCTGTAATTGCTTCCCCGCTGAACATGGGCGTTGACTGGTCGATCCATACTCCCAGTCTGCCTCTCTCTTTCCCTAGTAGGGTGGGTGTATGGGGAAGCGGAGCTCCAGGACACATTGGTGGGGTCTTTAGTCTAGGGAAGCCTGGCCAGCATCCTGATGACATCTTGAACCTGGTGACTGAAAAGAGAGTTAACATATGAAGCCAAACAAATTGTTGAGCAATCATGGACCCGAAGCTTGGAATAGTGGAGAGGAAGTGTTAGGGGGGTACTCACTGCAAACTCTAGTGTACTTCTGCTTTCAGGTATATATTTTGCAGTAGTTTACGGATATGTGTGAACATATGCTGTCTCTCACAAAAACTGGTGTATATCTAGGTTTTGGGACTTTGTTAGAAAGTGAACCACCTGAGATGAAATTAGAGTATACTATGAAAGGAAAGGTCTCACCAGAGTAATGAAGTTGAAGGGTTGTCATTCCACACGTGAAGTCTCTGGACACAGTCTGAAGTGAAGCATGTTGAGGTGGCAATCGTTGCATTGATTAGGTTGTGATCGGCAGATGCAATATTTGATATGGATTGGGAGAGGCATATGGGAAAGTGGGCCCTATCCAATGGTTCTAGGACTGGGGGAAGTAGAGGCTCTATAGTGGAGATGTGAGGTTCCTGCTGTAATTTGGTGAGGTCCTGCTTTTAGTTTCCCTTTCAGCTCTTCTTACTCAACTTCTGTTGATGAGTGGGATCATCCCATACTCATCTTTATCTTTATGACTTAGCTCACTTAACATAATACCTTCTAGCTCTGTCCAAGATGGGTCAGAGAAGGTGGGTTCATTGTTCTTGATAGCTGCATAGTATTCCATTGTGTATATATACCACAGCTTTCTCAGCCACTCATCTGTTGTTGGGCACCTGGGTTGCTTCCAGGTTTTAGCTATTATGAATTGTGCTGCTATGAACATAGGAGTACACACCTCTTTTTGGTTGGGTGTTATGGAGTC
Organism: Erinaceus europaeus; assembly: GCF_950295315.1. Lineage (NCBI taxonomy): Eukaryota > Metazoa > Chordata > Mammalia > Eulipotyphla > Erinaceidae > Erinaceus > Erinaceus europaeus. The sequence continues at coordinate 67,420,044 of NC_080171.1, read as the reverse complement.
CTTGGGGTATAGCCCCAGGAGAGGAATTACTGGATCATATGGAAGGTCCATGTCTAGCCTTGTGAGAGTTTTCCAGACTGCTCTCCACAGAGGCTGTACCAATTTACATTCCCACCAGCAATGTAAAAGGGTTCTTCTATTCTCACAACCTCTCCAGCATTTGTTGTTGCTGTCCTTTTTGATGTATGCCATTCTTACAGGAGTGAGGTGGTATCTTAGTGTTGTCTTAATTTGCATTTCTCTGACAATCAGTGACCTAGAGCAGTTTTTCATATGTTTGTTAGCCTTTTGGACCTCCTCTGTAGTGAATGTTTTGTTCATATCCTCTGCCCATTTTTGGATGGGGTCATTTGCTTTTTTGGTGCTAAGTTTGCTGAGCTCTTTATATATTTTGGTAATTAGTTTCTTGTCTGATGTCTGGCATGTGAAGATCTTCTCCCATTCTGTGAGGGGTCTCTTGGTTTGTTTAATAGTTTCTTTGGATGTGCAGAAGCTTTTCAATTTGATGTAGTCCCATTGGTTTGTTTCTGCTTTAGTCTTCCTTGCAATTGGGTTTGATTCATCAAAGATGTCCTTGAGGTATAGGTGGTAAAGTGTTTTACCAATGTTTTCCTCTAAGTATTTGATTGTTTCTGGTCTGACATCTAGGTCTTTGATCCATTTGGAGTTGATTTTTGTTTCTGGTGAGATAAAGTGGTTCAATTTCATTCTTCTGCATGTTACAGCCCAGTTTTCCCAGCACCATTTATTGAAGAGAGCCTCCTTCTTCTATTTAATCCTTTGGGCCCCCTAATCAAAGATTAGATGTCCATAGGTGTGGGGATTTATTTCTGGGCTTTCATTTCTGTTCCACTGGTCTGTGTGCCTATTTTTGTTCCAGTACCATGCTGTTTTGATGATGATGGCTTTATAATATAGTTTAAGGTCTGGGAGTGTGATGCCTCCATTTCTGTTTCTTTTCCTTAAGATGGTTTTTGCAATTCTAGGTGTTTTCAGGTTCCAGATAAATAATTGTAGTGTTTGTTCTATTCTCTTAACGAATAAAAGCAATTTCTTTCTTTTTTTTTTAGTTCAACTAAGCCAAGTTGTTTATTATCCTCTATGACCCAACATTCTTGTTCCCAGACAGATGTGAATATAGTGCCACTGTTAAATAACTTTTTTAAGATAGAGGGTAAGAGACAGAGGGAAGAAAAGAGACAGAGAGAGACCACAGTACTAATCTGCCACTTGTGAAGCTTCCCTTTGCATTCTGCTCACAAAACTTGAACCCAGGTCCTCAAGCCCAGTTGCTCATGCATGGGAAAGCATGTGTTATATCAAATGAGCTGTCTCACTCGATATAACTATTTATCAACTGATAAATATTCTTAAACCAAATTTCTTTCTTTTTGGTCATCACCAACCACTCTGGGTTGACATTTCATATGGGGTGGTGAGAGGAAAGGGGAGAGAAGGAGAGAGAAATGAAGGGGTGTGGGTAGGGGAAGGGGAAGGGAGAGAGAGAAGGAAGAGAATGAGGATGGACACAACAGCATTGAAGCTTCCCTCCCCTCAGTACCGTGGTGGCCAGGCCTTTCAGCCTCAATCTTAAACACTTCCAGTAACAAAGAATAAAACACAGTTCTTTCTGGCAGATTCTTCAGAGTCTCTGTGAGAAGAAGAAATTCCTCTTTCTCTAATGCTTTGACTTAAGGATACGTGATTTTCTGGGTATCTGTAGTCCAGAGAAGATTTAAAAAGAAAAAAGGGGGGGCTTGATTCATTATACCAACTAAAAGTGATAATGACAACATTTATATTCACACAGACTTCCAAGATGTTCACGGTTCATCTACATGCCATCAATTTTCATGTACATCTCATCATGGCAGAAAGGTGTAACAAGGAGGCAAGAGATCCTTGCTATGAGAACACTGTCAGAATCCACTCTCAGTGAGTCAGTCTCTGAAGGTTGGATTCAGTGTGTGGAGGCAGGGCCATTGGCTGGTTTAGCAACTTATTCACTATGCCAACTTTGGCATCTTGCTTCTCAATATCTTCATATGGAATCCAAGACATAGCTTGTAGGCACCAAGGAAGTCAAGTGGACAACTTGGCCCCCATTCCTCTGGTGAAATAATGGAAAAATACTTTTGACCACTTTCCCGCTATAAAGGTAATAAATTTTTCCAGGTTTTTTTTTTTTTTTTTCTTACTATATTAGAAGCTATGTGGTGTAAATCAGCATCTCTGTGAGCACCTTCCAGTACCATCCTGTCTTGTTGTTGCAAATGCTGGATTTGCTCAGCTATGACTTGTTCGGATGAATTCATCAGCCTTCTGTATCTGCTTTGCGAATGCCACGAGGTCTAACGGTCGCTGGCCCGGTTGGTGTGGTAGGGGCTCACCAGGGCTAGGCCGCTGGGGGTCAGGGTGAGCTCCAACAGTGGTTCTCCCTGACTTGTCGACTTGTCATTGACTGAACTACTTGGTTTCCAGCAAGCTCCTTAGTCCGGACCAGAGCTGCAGAGTTCTCCATGACAACGACTTCAACTCACTACCAGCTGGTGAAGCGGAAGAGCATGTGCATCTCTCTCTCTCTCTTTTTTAATTGTCATTATATATGCAATTTCTATGTGTTATCCAGAAAAACCCAACAGAGAACAAAGTAATTCCCTCTTTAACAATGTCAAGTTGTCTCATTTCTGCACTTTGTTATTCAAAGTCTGACCGCTTTCTTCCAACTTATACTCTATGGAACTGAAAAATCATCTCTAGGCATTCCTAGTTCCTGCTTTAGAGGACCTGAGTTTCCTGATTAGACTACAGGTTGTAGGGCTAGGGAGATATGCAAATGACTTCCATATCTGAGGCTCCAAGGAGTTTTAGATTCTGTCCCTAACACCACTATGAACTTGTCTTTTCACTTTGGAACTATCTATTGAGTACCTCCTGCTAGGATATGAGGGGTCCCAGGTCAGGGCCAGAGGCCTGAACAGATTAAGAGATTGTGTCTAGTGATCTACACCAGAAGCAGCATATATACTATATTATATTTACAAAGACATCAATTAAAATTATGTGGGATAGCATCAATATTTAAAAAATTAAAGGTAAACATTTTGTAGATAGCTATCTGCACTATTCCAGCCTTTAGGTCCATCACTGGTCAACAATTTCTTTGGCTTTGTATGTTAACTCTCTTTTCAACCACCAGGTTCCAGATGCTAGCATGATGCCAACCAGACTTCCCTGGACAGACAACCCTACCAATGTGTCCTGGAGCCCCGCTTCCCCAGAGCCCTTCCCCACTAGGGAAAGAGAGAGACAGGCTGGGAGTATGGATCTACCTGTCAAAGCCCCTGTTTCCCCAGTGGGGAAGCAATTACAGAAGCTAGACCTTCCACCTTCTGCATCCCACAATGACCTTGGGTCCATATACCCAGAGGGTTAAAGAATAGGAGAGCTATTAGGGGAGAGGAGGGGATACAGAGTTCTGGTGGTGGGAACTGTGTCAAGTTGTACCCCTCTTATCCTATGGTTTAGTCAATGTTTCATTTTTATAAATAAAAAAAATTTAAAAAATTAAAGGTAAACAAAAGTAATTGAAAACATGACTTTTAAAATGAAGACTGAAAAATAGTATTTTGAGAAGTTCTTAATGATTTCTCTTTCCTCTCATTTCCACCTTCATTTTTTCCCTACATTCTTGATTGATTTTTATGAGAAAATGCAGGCTTCAAAGAATCCTTTCAAACCTTGAGGAAATTATTGTAGTATTTTGTTGGTAATACTGAGCTGTTTAACCATTTTTCAGACTATGGCCTGTTTTCTAGGATTACTAAGCCAGAACAAATAAACCAGACTACTGGTTAATGTGTAACAACAAGAAGAACTATGAAGACAATTTCTGAGTGTCAGGGAGACTGTATGTTGCAAGGTTTCATTTTGTCACTTGGGATCAAAGCTGCAATCTTCATTCTCTGATGTTCCCCAGAGCCTTACACACAGTTTTTTCTTGTTCTCATGAAGAGTATCAAAGGAGAGCTGCATGTGTTGTATTCTCTTGTCTATTTCTCAAACATTTTTTTTAGTTGCTACACAAAAATCTCCTTCCTTTTACACTCAAAAGCAAGAAATATTTACTTGCAAACAGATTTATGCAAATGAATCCCCTTTGGCCTCCTGCTATTTCACTAGACATTTGTAGATAGATGTGTTTGGATCTCAGTGTGGATCCATTTGTTATTAATACAACATTTATCATGTTCACATGCATATGCAATTCTGGTCAATTTGGTTTATTGTTGAAATAAGAGGCTGTCCTTGGAATAGAGACTTCTATAAAATATTAAATGTGTTAATGACTTACCATTTAATCACTTTTCACATGGGCCAACATTGCCTTATGGTTTGGTAAATGTCAAGAGTACCGGTTATGTGATTTTTGAATGACGCTCTATGGCTCTCTGAATCTGGGCAGGACCCATCTGGTCACTTGAAGATTTCAGCATATGGGTCATTGCATGTCTAGTAAACACTTGATAAACTCAAATTGTAACTAATATTGATACCATTCAAATTGGTACCATAAGTTCTTTTTATCAATAGTTGGCAGTAAGCCTCAGAGCAGATGTGGCTTCTTTTGCCTTGGTGCATATGAAGTAGGAAGAACAGAACAACAACAAGGAAAAACAAACAGAGGGAAGGGGAGGGCAAAATGGACAGATTAATACAATCAAATGTTGGTGAACCATGGCAACCTTAAAAAAGACTGTTATGCTCCACTTGCAGGGTGGAAGATTCATGAATGGTGAAGCATTGCTGCAGATGTTTCTCTCTCCCTTTTCATTTTTTCTTCCTTTATCAATTCCTCTGTCTTATCAAATAAATAACTAAGAAAAAAGCTGTTGTAGATATTCTAAGTTAGACATGACATTTTAGTAACCACAAAACAAAATATAGCACAGTGATAATAGAAAACATATATGTAGTCCGTGAGACAATCATAGAAAACCACCCAAATAAAGTAACAAGCACAAGTAATTAGCAAGAGTCAACAAGAAAGTCAAACAACTTGAAACAAAAAACAGAATGGTTATACATAAACTTCATGTATCATAATCACTCTAAATTCGATTAAGTTCACCAATCAAAAGATTTGGAGTGACTGAATCAATTAAAAGCAAGACCCACCTATTCTTTGTATTCAGAAAATATACATCTGAAAGAAAGAAAAACAGAAGCTCCTATGACAGGCTGGAACAAGGTATTTCAAGCCAATAATACAGAAAAAAGGGTCAGGAAAAGCTGTCCTACTATCAGACAAAATAGACATTCAGGCAAAGAAGGTGATAAGAGATAGAGATGGACACTACATATTGGTCAGAGGATCAGTACTACAGGAAGACATAACTATCATATATATATATATATATTACTAATATGAATGCACACAAATTATATTACAAATGCTTACAAAACTCAAGGGAGACACCAACAGCAACACAATAATAGTAGGTGACCTCAACACAGAACTCACAGCAAGAGAGAGATCATCAGGACAAAAATTCAATAAGGAAGTAAAAGCCTTAACTACATTCATAGATGAGATGAACTTAATAGATATATTCAGAATCTTTGATTCTCAAAGAAAAGAATATACATTTTTCTGAAGTTCACACAGGAACATTCTCAGTGATTGACCATGTGTTAGGACCCAAAGAGAGCCTTAATAAATTTGAACATTGAAATTATAAAGAACATCTTTCTTGAACATGAGGTGGTGAGATTAGAAATTAATCACAAAAAAGAAATAAATACCTTCAAGCTATGGGGAATAAATAGTATTTTTATGAATAAAACCTGGGTTAATGAAGAAATCAAAATAGAACTTAACAATAAAAATGAAGAGACCAAATACCAGACCCTGTGGGATGTGGCAAAAGCTGTCCTAAGAGGGAAGTTTCTAACAATATGGGTCCACATCAATAAACAGTGAAGATCTTAAATAAGCTGATATCACAAATGAGTTAACTAGAAAAGGAACAACAAAGAGACTTAAAAGTTAGCAGGAGGAAGGAAATAATCAAAATCAAAGCAGAAATTAGTGAAATAGAATCCAGAAAGATGATCCAAAGATTAATGAAACCAACAGTTGGTTCTTCACCTCCTGCACTGCTGGTGGAAATGTCAATTGGTCCATCCTCTGAGGAGAACAGTTTGGAGAACTCTCAGAAGGCTAGAAATGGACCTACCCTATGATCCTGCAATTCCTCTTCTGGGGATATATCCTAAGGAACCCAACACACCCATCCAAAAAGATCTGTGTACACATATGTTCTTGGCAGCACCATTTGTAATAGCCAAAACCTGGAAGCAACCCAGGCGTCCAACAACAGATGAGTGGCTGAGCAAGTTGTGGTCTATATACACAATGGAATACTACTCTAGCTGTAAAAAATGGTGACTTCACCATTTTCAGCCGATCTTGGATGAAGCTTGAAAAATTCATGTTAAGTGAAATAAGTCAGAAACAGAAGGATGAGTATGGGATGATCCCACTCTCAGGCAGAAGATGAAAAAAAAAAAAAAAGATCAAAAGAGAAAACACAAGGAGAACCTGAACTGTAATAGGTGTATTGTAGTTTATGGATACCTGTGAATATATGCTCTGTCTCATGGAACCTGGTCTATATCTAGGTTTTGGGACTTTGTTAGGAAGTGAACCACCTGGGATGGAATTAGAGAATACTATGAAAGGAAAGGTCTCACCAAAGTGATGAAGCTGAAGGGTTGTCATTCTACACCTGAAGTCTCTGGACACAGTCTGAAGTGAAGTGTGCTTGGGTGGCACTCGTTGCGCTGATTAGGTTGCAATCAGCGGATGAAATATTATTTGATAAGAATTGGGAGAAGCATATGGGAAAAGCATATGTGCCCTACCCTAGGGTCCCAGGACTGAGGGAAGTTTAGGCTCTATAATGGAAATGTGAGGTTCCTGCTGTCTTAGGGTTCGAGAAGACAATGGATAGGTACTGTTATCATCACATTATTTTGTAATTGGGTTAGCTTTGAAAAGTCCCTTTGTTAGACATACAATCAATTTTCCCCCTCTCATATTAATTAAATAGTGATTTATATTACTACAATTTAATAGGTGTGTACATAAACACCATTCCCATCACCAAAAGATTGTGTCCCATCCCATGCACCCGCCACTACCCCCCAGCCGGCCCAGGAAGCCTCATGTCCATCCTCCCGAACACCACAGGGTTTATACTTTGATACCCTACTTTCAGTTTAGTCAGATCCTGCCTTTAGTTTCCCTTTCTGATCTTTCTCAACTTCTGTTGATGAGTGGGATCATCCCATACTCATCTTTATCTTTATGACTTAGCTCACTTAACATAATTCCTTCTAGCTCTGACCAACATGAGTCAGAGAAGTTGAGTCCATTGTTCTTAGTAGCTGCATAGTATTGTATTATGGGTATATACCACAGCTTTCTCAGCCACTCATCTGTTTTTGGGCACCTGGGTTGCTTCCAGGTTTTAGCTATTATGAATTGTGCTGCTATGAACATAGGAGTACACACTTCTTTTTGGTTGGGTGTTATGGAGTCCTTGGGGTAGATCCCCAGGAGAGGAATTACCGGATCATATGGAAGGTCTATGTCTAGCCTTGTGAGAGTTCTCCAGACAGATCTCCACAGAGGCTGTACCAATTTACATTCCCACCAGCAGTGCAAAAGGGTTCCTCTGTCCCCACAGCCTCTCCAGCATTTGTTGCTGCTGTCCTTTTTAATGTATGCCATTCTCACAGGGGTGAGGTGGTATCTCAATGTTGTCTTTATTTGCATTTCTCTGACAATCAGCCACCTGGAGCAATTTTTCATATGTTTGTTAGCCTTTTGGATCTCCTCTGGAGTGAATGTTTTGTTCCTATCCTCTGCCCATTTATGGATAGGGTCATTTGCTTTTTTGTTGCTAAGTTTGCTGAGCTCTTTGTATATTTTGGTGATTAGTCTCTTGTCTGATGTATGGCATGTAAAGATCTTCTCCCATACTGTGAGGGGTCTCTCTTTTTGTGTGATAGTTTCTCTGGCTGTGCACAAGCTTTTCAATTTGATGTAGTCCCATTGGTTTGTTTCTGCTTTAGTCTTCCTTGCAATTGGGTTTGATTCATCAAAGATGTCCTTGGGGTTTAGGTGGGAAAGTGTTTCACCAATGTTTTCCTCTAAGTATTTGTTTCTGGTCTAACATCCAGGTCTTTAATCCATTTGGAGTTGATTTTTGTTTCTGGTGAGATAAAGTGGTTCAGTTTCATTCTTCTGCATGTTACAACCCAGTTTTCCCAGCACCAGTTATTCAAGAGAGCCTCCTTCTTCTGTTTAATCCTTTGGGCCCCCTTATCAAAGATTAGATGTCCATAGGTGTGGGGATTTATATCTGGGCTTTCAATTCTGTTCCACTGGTATGTGTGCCTATTTTTGTTCCAGTACCATGCTGTTTTGATGATGATGACTTTATAATATAGTTTAAGGTCTGGAAGTGTGATGCCTCCATTTCTGTTTCTTTTCCTCAAGATGGTTTTGGCAATTCTAGGTGTTTTCATGTTCCAGATAAATGATTGTAGTTTTTGTTCTAGTCTCTTAAAGAAGTTTGGTGGAACTTTGATGTGTATCACATTAAATTTGTATATGGCTCTGGGGAGAATATTCATTTTGATGATATTTATTCTTCCGATCCATGAGCATGGGATGTCTTTCCATTTCTTGGTATCAGTTTCAATTTCCTTGAATAGTGACTCATAATTTTCAGTATACAAGTCTTTCACTTCTTTGGTCAGCTTTACTCCTAGGTATTTTATTGATTTTGCTGAAACAGTGAATGGGATTGATTTCTGGATGTTTTCTTCAGATTTAGTGTTTGCATAAAGAAATGACTCTGATTTTTGCACATTGATTTTGTAGCCTAACACCTTGCTATATTGCCTAATAACTTCCAGTAGTTTTCTGCTTGATTCTTTAGGTTTTTTTATGTATACTATAATATCATCTGCAAATAGTGAGAACTTGACTTCTTCCCTTCCAGTCTGTATTACTTTGATTCCTTTATCTTGCCTGATTGCTATGGCAAGAACTTCCAACACTATGTTGAAGAGTAATGGTGACAGTGGACAGCCCTGTCTAGTCCCTGATCTGAGAGGGAATGCTTTCAGCTTCTGTCCATTGAGTATGATGTTGGCTGTAGGTTTGCTGTATATAGATTCCACTATCTTGAGGAGTTTCCCATATATTCCCATTTTTTGTAGGGTTTTAAGCATGAATGGGTGTTGCATTTTATCAAAGGCTTTCTCTGCATCTATTGAGATAATCGTGTTTTTTGGCTTTGCTTTTATTGATGTGGTGAATGACATTGATTGACTTACGTATGTTGAACCAACCCTGCATTCTTGGGGTACATCCCACTTGGTTGTGATGAATAATCTTTTTGATATGCTGCTGTATCCAGTTGGCCAAGATCTTGTTTAATATTTTGGCATCTATGTTCATCAGAGATATTGGTCTGTAGTTTTCCTTTTTTGTTGTGTCCCTATCTGCTTTTGGCTTCATAGAAGGTGGGAGGGAGTATTTCTGTTTCTTCGATCTTATGGAAAAGCTTTAGAAGTATGGGTACTAACTGTTTCCTGAAAGTTTTGTAGAATTTGTTTGTGAAGCCATCTGGTCCAGGACTTTTATTGTTGGGGAGATTCTTAATAACGGTTTCAATTTCTTTGTCTATGATTGGTGAATTTAGGTTTTGTAGTTCTCCTTAGTTCAGTTTTGGAAGAACGTATGCTTCTAGGAATTCTTCCATTTTTTCCAGATTTTCTAGCTTGGTTGTGTATAGTTCTTCATAGAAGTTTCACATGATTTTTGGATATATGTGGTGTCAGTTGTGATATCTCCTCTACTGTTTACAATTCCATGAATTTGAGCCTTCTCCCTTTTTTGTTTAGTGAGTCTGGCTAGGGGTTTGTCAATTTTGTTTAATCTTTCAAAGAACCAACATTTGGGTTCATTGATCTTCTGTATGGTTCTCTTATTTTCAATGTTGTTTATTTCTGCTCTAATTTTAGTGATTTCTGTCCTTCTGGTTGCTTTAGGGTTCCTTTGTTCCTCTTCCTCTAAGTACTTGGGGTGTGCAGTAAGGTCGTTTATTTGAGCTTTGTTTTGTTGGTTAATATGTGATTGTATGGCTATGAGTTTCCCTGTCAATACTGCTTTAGCTGTGTCACGAATATTTTGATACGTTGTGTCTTCATTTTCATTTGTTTCCAGGAACATCTGAATTTCTTGCTTGAGTGACTCTTTGACCCAGTGGTTTTTAAGGAGTATGTTGTTTAGTTTCCAAATTTTGTGACTTTTAATAATTTTCTGTTTGTTGTTAAATGTTAGTTTTACTCCACTGTGGTCTGAGAAGATACTTGGGATTATTTCAATGCTCTTGAATTTATTGATGCTATCTTTGTGGCCTAAACACGTGGTCTGTCCTTGAATATGTGTTGTGTGGATTTGAGAAGAATGTGTATTCCAGTTTTTGGGGGTGAAGGGCTCTGAAGATGTCCAGGAAGTCTAGTCTGACCATCTCTTCATTTAATTCTCTTGTTTTTTTGTTAATTCTCTGCTTTGTTGATCTGTATAAGTGTGAGAGTGGAGTGTTAAAATCTCCCACTATTATTGTATTACTATTGATGTATTTTTGAAGTTCTTTCAGCAGGTGCTTGATGTATTTAGATGGTCCCTCATTGGGTGCATAGATGTTAATAATTGTTAAGTCTTATTGGCTGATTGATCCTCTAATCCTTGCCTATCTTTTATTACTTTATTTAATTTTAAATCCATTGTGTCTGAGATGAGAATGGCTGTTCCTGCCTTTTTTTGTGGTCCATTAGCCTGTATGATAGTTTTCCATCTTTTCACTTTAAGTCTGTGTTTATCCTGTTGTTTCAGATGGGATTCTTGCAAGCAGCATATGGCTGGGTTATGTTTTCTGATCCATCCTCCCACTCTGTGCCTTTTGATGGGTGAGTTTAAGCCACTGACATTTATTGATATTATGGATTTAATGTATTGTAGTGCCATTGTTCAATGAATTTTTATTTGCTCTCATATATGGCAAGTATTATAGTGAAGTTTTTATTTATAAGAGGTATTTTAGAACCTCTTTCAATGCCGGTTTGGTTATGGTTGCTTCCTTTAACTGTTGTTTGTCTAAGACGGTTTTGATCCCTCCATCTAGTTTGAATGAAAGTCTAGCAGGATATATTATCCTTGGTTGAAACCCTTTTCCATTCAGGGCTTGATAGATATCTTGCCATTCTCTTCTGGCTTTTAGAGTTTGAGTGGAGAAGTCTGCAGATAGTCTTATGGGTTTTCCCCTGTATGTGACTTTTTGTTTTTCTCTTGCAGCCTTTAGGATCCTTTATTTATCCTTACTCCTTCTCATTGTCACTATGATGTGTTTTGGTGTCTTCAGGTCTGGGTTGATTCTGTTCAGAACTCTCTGGTCCTCTTGAATCTTAATGTCCTTTCTGTTCTTCAGGTCTGGGAAATTTTCTTCTATAATTTCCTCTAGAATTTTTCCTTCCCCTTCCTCTCTTTCTTCCTCTGGCAGGCCAATTATATGAATGTTACTTCTTTTGAGATCATTTTGAGATCATATGTCTTTGTTGTTGTTTTCAGTGTCTCTCAATCTCTTTTTGAGCTCTTTAACCTCTTTCTTAGTTTTCTCTAACTCATCCTCTGTCTGACTAATTCTGTTTTCTGCTTCTGTTAGTTTGCTTTCCCTTCCCTCAGCTGATTTCTTCAGTTCAGCAATTTATGCTTTCAGTTCTCTAGCTGCCTCAAGATAATCAGTATTTTCCTCGAGGATCTCAACTGTTGTTTCCCTAATACTGCCATTCCTTTCCTCCAATGTTGTTTTCATTTCTGTGATTAATAAATTTATTAGTGCTTGCATATTTTTCTTATCTATGCTTACTTCTGGATGATTTGTAATTTCTTCTGGACTCTTGTCTTCATTCATTGTAGTAGCAGTTTTATTTGCTCTTGATCTACCCATTTTTTTGATTAATGTGTTTCTTATTTTTATGTTATGTTGTTCCTCAGTTTTTGTGTTTTGAGTACAAGCAACACTGTACTAAATACCTTTATGACAAATGCAACCACCAACCTCAGAAATTACAATAGCAACTGCAGCAAGGATTGAAGCAGTTTAACCACTACCAGTTAGCCAAACAATGTCTCCAGTCCGTGAAAAAATAGCAACCAAGTCCAAGTGAAGAAGAAAGAGAAAGGAAAGGAGTGTTAGCAAGAATAGATAGTTATGCAAATCTACTATCCACTGTATATTCTAGGGGTAGCAAGAGGAGAAAGGGAAGTAGAGCAGAGATACACACATAGAGAGTCCACTCTGAGTCAGATTTCTTCCCCAAAATAATTCACAAAGGAGTATCAGTGAATTCAGAAAGCCAAGGAAGGAGGAAGGAAGAAAGGAAGACAAGAAAAAAAAGGAAGAAAAACAAGAGAGAGAACAGAAAAAAAAAACATAAGAGAAAGAATTGTAATAAAGGAGCAGTGAAAGGAAAGTTTTTTAATTAATTAATTAATTAATTTTATTTTATTTTTTAATTAGCTAGGAGGAGGGAGAAGGGGAGAGTGGGTAGAGGAGGTAGGAGTAGTGCAACAAGTTCCTCTTATAATGGATAAGACGCCTAGTCCCCTAGTACTGGAAAATACAATAAGAGTTAATTCTGGTCATCCTATGGGGGGGAAAGAGATACACCTTTATATAATATTAATAATAAAATAGAGCAGGGTAAAAAACCCTGTCCCAGATTGCCTCAAGCTGCCTGAGCAGAGGCAGCTGATTGTTAAGAAAGTAAAACAAACAAACAACAACAACAAAAACCCCAAAAACCAAAAAAAAAAAAACCCCACCTCAGGACAGTCTTTCCCTTTTGTAGATCCAATAGACCATTTAGAAAGAAAGAGGGTTGAGGGTTTCAGAAAGAAATAGACTTGGAATGGAACCCCTGTTGAGCTAGGAATCTTGGTAAAGAAAGAAGCTCAGCAGAGAAGCTTGCTAGGAGCAGCTCTGGCTCCCAGGGACTGGTTATGTGGGGGGGGGGGGGCAAGGGTGCACTTTAGGAATAATAAAAAAATTTTCCTTTCTTTTTTCCTCTATATTCTAACCCAAACTCGGCTATATTTGCCCCCTTGTTGTCACAGCTAGGACTCCGAATTCACTGTCCTTCTGAAGGCAAAAAATCCTACCGTTTCCAGTTGTTGTCAGAACTCAGACCAGAAGCTACTTCTCAGTCTGCCATCTTGGCTCCTCCCCCACTCCAGTCGAGTTCTTTCCAACCCAGAGAGTACTGGCTGGGAAGAGGCACCCCCACGCTAGCCCAGCAGTTTTCACTGGTGCAGGCGCTGCTATGCGAGCTGCTTGACAGGGTACCAGCTTTGCAGGAAGTTTAGCACAGCTGGACTCTCAAGGCCAAGCTGAAACCATCTTGCCTTTTGCCATGTATAGGGCTTGGGGTTAAGCTCTGTGTGGTCTTAATAATCTTTACCTATGGCCAGGCTCAGAGCCTGATCAATAACAAAAAATAATGACAAAAGCCTCACTGCACTCTGTAAGACTGATCATAATGGAACAAGCCATACCAGTAATGCAGAAATTTTCAGGAGACTCTTTCAGGAGACTTCTAGAGGAAGAATTGTTTCCCCCTTTATCTACTCCACTTCCTTCAGTATTCCCACTAAAATATAGAGAAAGATTGGTGCTTCCCACAGTGGAGGGGCCACCTTATATAGCATAATTAATAAAGTTATAGTACTCACCTAGATACAATGGGCCTTTTAATCTACCACCCACCACTATGCTTCCAATTCCTTATACAGGAATAGTACATGAGAACCTAGGTCACATAGTGAGCATACACAGAAGATGGATTCCAGTTAGAGAGCTTAACTTTATGGAGAGGTTGGCCAGGTCAGCTCCACCTTGGTGCCTTCTCAGTAAGGAACAAAAAAAAACTTGTTGATCAAACAATGGAACAGATTTTATGAAAAATGGGCTGCTCATTTTGTTTAAGGCCCCTAGAAACATAATAAGCTTGAACTTTCTATGAACTATGGCTTCTGATGCATAGGGGCTAGAGGATGGCATAAACATACAGGTAGAATATTAATCTTAATCAATAGAATATCTGCCTAGCACACAAATACAGGAATAACAAAAGAAATAAAAACTGTGATGTGATCTCTAGGGAGAAAAGTGCCCCTGGAATCTCAATGTTCCACAAAGTAGGAGGTGTTCCCTACCTGTGCTGTTCTTACTTGGTGATTTTTGTTTTAATAATCAAGGCCTTGGTGATTTATGTATTAGTGACCAAAGCCTTGGTGATTTTTGTATTAATAATAAAAGTCTTGGTGATTTTTGTATTGACAATCAAAGCCTTGGTAATTTATGTATTAGTGACAAAAGCCTTGATGATTTTTGTTTTAATGATCTAAGCCTTATGAGACTATAAAAATAAAGTTCTGCCTGAGCATGGCGGAGATGTCTCTTTCCTACTTCCGAAACAGTGTCTCTCATTTCATTCTCGCTGATGACCCTCATCCTTCAGGATACCCTAATAACCTGATGGGGCTAGACCCTGGTACTTCACCACTGCAATAAGACAAAAAAGATATGTCAAAGATACGCATATTAGAAAGGAAGTAATCAAACTACCACTGCTGATGACATGTTAGTATGCTTAAAGAAACTCAAAGACTCCTAGAAATAATAAATTCAGTAGAGTTGATAGATCCAAAATCAGTACACATAAAGCTGTGGCATTTCTGCATATAAACTAGGAGTTAGAGGAAAGGGATATAAAAGGCTCAGTCTCATTTACAATTAAACCCAAAAGATAAAATACCTTTGGATGAATCTCACAGAGGGTGAAGGAACTTCATGGGGAAACATTGTTGAAATAGAGAATGCCATGCATGAATGGAAGAATATTCCTTCTTTCTGAATTGAAAGAATAAAATTAATTAATGGCCATTCTATCAAAATCAATCTACAATTTCAATGTAATCCCTATCAAGATACCAATGGTATTTTTCAAGGAAATTGTACCACTTGTTAAAAAATTTGTGTGAATTTACAAAAAATCATAATCAATCAAAGCAATTCTGAGAACAAAGGATTAATATGGAGGTATTTTTAGTATAAACCAGTTTATTTATAAGGAAATAGTAATTAAAACAACATGGTACTGGAATAAAAATACACTTCGATAAATGGAACAGAACTGAGAGCTCAGAAGCTAGCCCACACGTATTCAGTCACCTAAGATATGACAATGGTGCAAAAACCATTGAGTGGCATAAAGAAGGTATTTAAAAAAATAGTGCTGGGAAAATTGGACAGCCACATGTAGTAAAGTAAAACTAGACCACCACCTAATACCATACGCCAAGGTCAAATGAAAATCGATGCAAGGTATGGATATTAGACCAAAACCTCTAAAATTTATGTAAGAAAACATCAGTGAAACTTTACAGGATCTCTACTTCAAAGATGTAATTGGAGATACAACCCCAAGTTTAAGTCCCCAGTTAGCACCTGCAGGAGGAAAGCTTTGCAAGCGATGAAGCAGTGCTGCAGGTGTCTCTCTCTCTCCCTCTCTATCTTCCTCTACCCTCTTGATTTCTGGTTGTCTCTATCCAATAGATAAAGATTATAATAAAAAATTAAAAAGGGAACACATGAACTCACAAAGAAAAAAATCAAAACAAAACACAGAACCAAGAAAATTCTTTCTAAAACTTCTTTAGTCTTTGGAAGGTGGGAAGGTGGGGACACAGAACTTGAGTAGTGGGTGTGGTGTGGAACTAAACACTCTAATCTTAAACTACTATAACCCATTTTCAATCACAGTTAAAAAATGGAAAACAACTACATAGAAATTACATCACACATCTCTGAGAATGGCTTACATCAACAAAATAGGAAATTATAGATGATGTCTATAAGTTGCAGAGAAAAAGGGACTGCTACACTGCTGGTGGGAATGTAAACTGGTTCAGCCCCTTTGGAAAATTGTACAGAGAGTCCTTAAACAAATAAAACTGGAATTACCTTATGGTCTAGCAATACTGCTATTAGGTATTTATTCAAAGTACATACGAGAACACTAATTTGAAGGGACATATGAACTCTATGCTCAGGCTGCATTATTCACAATAACCAAAGAGTAGAAGCAGCCTAAATGCTCATAAACAACAGGTAACTGGAGAAACAAATTATGAGATATATACTTCATGGAATACTACTCTGCAATAAAAAATGATTTTTTCCTTTGGCACAAAATGGATGGAAGTGGAGGTGATTACACTTAGCAAAATAAGTAATGATATGAAAGACTATTGGATGGTTTCACTCATATGTGATAGATATCTAGAGAACTGATATATATGAACTTGCAAAAAGCAAACAAGAAACCAAAATTAAAAACCAAAACTAAGTAAGTAAATGTTTTATATGACTTTGTGAGAATTATGGTGGTTATCTTTGGGAAGTGAGAGGGTGGGGACACAGAACCGTGGTGGTACATGTGGTATGAAATTATCCACTGTTACCATATAATCTTGTGGCCTACTATTAATCACAAATAAACATAGACAAAAAAAAAAAAAACAACTCAGAAAGTTTGGCTAGTGTGTTCCTTGATTCAATTTGTTGAACTTTATGGCTGAATACTAACTATGAAGACTTCCCATGCTTTAAAAATCAGAATTTCGTTAGTTATGAGAGCTTTGAATTTCTACTTGCATAGAGGCATTTCTGGTAGTTGGCGTTTTAGCTTCGCTATTTCAGCTTTCATTACTCTAATTACCTCAAGGTAGCTTGTATTTTCTTGGAGGTTCTTCTCTGTTGTTTCTCTAATTCTGTTAGCCCCTTCCTCCATAGTTGTCCTCATTTCTGTGATTATTAGGTTTACTATTGCTTGCATACTTATCTATGGTTACTTCTGACTGATTTGGAGTTTCTTCTGGGCTCTTGTCCTGATTCATTGTGGTAGCTGTTTTATTTACTCTTGATTTAACCGTTTTTTTTAAATTGATGTGGTTTTTACTTTTCTGTTCTGTCATTCTTCAGTTGTTGTGTTTTGAGTACAAGCCATGCTATACTATAGACTTTTATGAGAAGTTCAGTCACCAACCTCAGAAATTACATTAGTAACTGAGGCAAGGATTGATGCAGTTCAACCAATACCATTTAGCCAAACAACACCTCCAGCCCAAGAAAAAATAGCAACCAAACAAAAGAAAAAGAAAGAGATAGGAAAAAAGGGAAAGCAAGAATAGACAATTATGCAAATCTACTTTCCACTATAAATTCTAGGGATAGAAAGGGGAGAAAGGGAAGTAGAGAAGAAACATACACATAGAGTCCACTCCAAGTCAGATTTCTTCCCCAAAATAATTCACAAGTGAGTATCAGTGAATTCAGAAAACAAAAGGAGGAAGAAAAGAATAAAAAAAGAAAGGAAGGAAGGAAGAAAGAAGAAAAAAGAGCAGTGAAAGGAAAGTTTTTTTTTTTTAATTAGCTAGGAGGAGGGAAAAAAGGAGAGTGAAGAGAAGAGGTAAAGAGAAACTAGTTCCACTCACAGTGGATAGGACACCCAGTCACCTAGCAGTGGAAAAAACAACAACGGTTAATTTTGGTCAACCTGAAGAAGGTGGATGGGAAAGGGACACGTGTATATAATAACAGTAATAAAACAGAGTGGAAACCCCTAACAGTCAGTTTTCAGCTGGGACCACTCAATTGGCTGCACACAACCTGAGCAAAGACAGTCAATTTTATAAGTATCAAAAAAAAAAAAAAAAAAAAGATCCTCCAGGTAGTCTTTCCCAGGCAGGAATGAGGCTCTGATTGGTCAGGTATTTTGTTACTCAAATAGAGCTCCAGCCACTTAACAAAAAAAAAAAAAAAAAAAAAAAAAAAAAAAAGGAAGTTAAAGGAAGAGCCTTAGAATGACACCCCTGGTGAGCCAGGAATCTTGGTAAAGAAAATAGCTCAGTGGGGAGCCTGATAGGAGCTGTGATGCCCCTGTGGGCTGGTACTGGGTTGGGGGATGGTAAGCTCAGAAATAATCAAAGGATTTTCCTTTGTTCCCCTGATCTCTGTTTGTCAGTCCAAGAGAGAGTTATGGGACTGTATTTTCGTGTCACTCTGACCAGCCCGTGTCCACCCTCCTACAGATAGTCCAATATCTTACCAGATCCAGCGGATTCGGGATTGCAAGCTGCTGCCTCTTGGAGCTCAGGGCAGCTGTGGCTCCAAAGTCGCCATCTTAGCTCTGCCCTGCAAGAATATGGGCTTAGGACCTCATTGGTCTGAGTTTAGTCCCAAGTCATTTATTTATCAGTATTCTGCATGTTTTCCTAAACACTTTCTTTTTTTCTTTTGTTATCTTTATTTATTTATTGAACAGAGATAGAAATCGAAAGGAGTGGGGACATAGGGGAAGAGATAGACAGACACCTGCAGCCCTGTTTCACCAGTCATGAAGCTTTCCCCCTGCAGGTGGAGACCAGGGGCTTGAACCTGGGTCCTTGAGCACTGTAACATGTGTGCTCACATGTGCTAACATGTGCACCAGCACCTGGCTCTCCAACACTGCTTCTACACTTGTGAGAGCATAATAATAGGGTTCTTGGGACGTGAAAAGTAGCTCAGTGGTGGACCACGTGCTTGCCTTTTGTATACTACATCAAGGATAACGGTGACTCCATGGATGGTGGAGATACTTTGGTTTCCCTCATTTTTCTTAAAAATAGAAAAAATATTGGGTGGAGGGAGTTCAGTGGCATTAGGCCAGTGTCAGATCCCAAAATAATAAGGTTGTTATGAAAATTAAACAATATAGTTAAATCACTTACTAGGAAATATGAATATTTAGCAAGCACTAATTATTTGTGTTGATTTTGTTTTTAGTCTGCTGTGTTGTTTCTGTCTGAAGATCATTAATATTTATTGTAGAGTAGGTAGGTTAGCAACAAGTTTCCTCATTTTTTGTTTGAAAATTATTTATTTTCTCTTCATATTTGAAATGCTTTTTTTGTTGGATATAGACTTCAGGGTTGACAGTTTTTCTTCTCCTTATTATATTTTTTATTTATAAAAAGGAAACATTGACAAAACCATAGGATAGGTTGACAGTTTTTCTTTCACAATGTTAATGGTGTTTTCTTCTAGCTTGAATATTTCTTACAGGAAGTTTGCTGTGGTTCTTGTCCTCCTACTTCTGTATATGTTTCTTAAATCTCCGACTGCTAGAATTTCTCATTATCTTTATTCTCTGCAGCTTGAATATGATAAGTCTAGATTAAAAAATCTTTTTATTTATAATGCTTGTTAGTCTCTGGACTCTTGTTTCATGACTATTAATAAAATTCTTGACTATTGTTTTTTCATATATATTCTTTTGGTTCTTCCTTGTCCTCTGAAATATTATTTTACAGCTTTAGATGCTTTAAATTTAATTTTTCCTTTTTTTTCCTTCTTCACTGGGTTTGTTTACTTAATTGCTAGTGACTTTTCTTCAAATCTGTTTATTTCCTCTCAGCTCTTTGATCTACAGAATGAATTCATTGTTTCTGTGAAGGTTAGATTTATTTATATCATTTCCCAGATAATAATTACCCATGATGTTAGATGTTTCCTATCTTTGTCAATTAGAATCCTTAAGATACTAGTCAATGTATGGGGAAGAGGTGTGAGTTTGCATAGGATTTTAGTAAGTGCTGTGAGCTGCTTATCACTGTGAAAGTTTATAGAGAATAATTACAGACCAGCAAGCTCAGTTGTTCAACTTTCTGAGAGTAAAACTGAAATAACAACACAGAAGAAATATTGAGTACACTTCCTGTTAGAATACTATTCTCATTGGAATACTCAAATACCATAAGCCTATTTCTACAACTCTAAATTAAAAAATTTAATCTCCACCATAAGAGCATTATCCTAACTATAGCTTTCATATAAACATTTTAAGCACTATGATAAGTAGTACATAGCAGGTTATTTTTTTATCCAATTATTTAAAATATTTTTCCCTGTCATATGATCTTCCCCAAAATTTCTTTAGAAAATACTCCAGTGCTTTCCAGTAAAAATAATATCAAGATTTTAAAAAACATAGTAGTGTTGGGGCTGGATGGTGGCACATCCATAGAGCACATAGGTCACCATGCATGATGACCCTGGTTCAAGCCCTTGGTCCCCACCTGCAAGAGGAAGCTTCAGTAGTGGCTCAGCAGTGGTGAAAGTGTTTCTCCTTTTCTCCACTTCTACCTCAGTTTCACCCTTTATTAAAAGAAAGCAAAGAAGTCCACTGAAAGCAGTATAGTCATTGTGCAGGCAACAAATGTCAGTGAGAATTTTAGTGGCTCATAAAAAAACAGTACTGTCTTAATTTATCTTATGAAATAGTGAGTCACAAATATTATGTAGGTGGCTTTGATGAATAAACATATATGCTCAAATAATCTCGCTATTGCGGAGTATGGTCTTGAAGTAACTATTTTTCTTGACATGTGAATAAAATAAACTTTAGCAGTTCATTTATTTATCCACCCATTTATCCATTCATCCACTCATTTACTCAACAAACCTATTGTGTGTACCTATATTAACTAATACTTCATGAATAATATAAAGAAAATTCCTATATTGGCTTTATCATTTAGTAGAGGAGATAAGACATATAATAAGTAACAATAACACATACTAAAAGTGTGAAATTCTCACTACTCCCTAGAAGCAGAGCTCGAGTGGAACACCTGTTTGCCCTTTCAGTCGTTAACTAATTTCCTGCAAACACAGTCTCCTGTGTTTAGTTGCACAACTCAAACACAGAATGAGATTGTTGGTGTTCCTTGCATGTTCTCTGGGGTTAAAAATCTCTCCCTGATGTACATACACAATCCCAATCATATTTATGAAAGTTACTAGCGTCAGCAGGAGGCTTTGCCCCTGAAGCTGTTTGAAGGCATTTAAATAGCTTTTCGGCGAAGATTAATGGTTACAGAATAGAAAAAAAAAATTTTTTTTTTTGGTTTGTCAGCTAGAAGTTAAGTTGAATGGATATAATGGAAGAAAGCCAGAATGTATAATTCACAAGTGAGGTGTGTTTCAGGAGTTGATGTTGGAACTGAGACTTTGATGAATTACATGTATAGTGCTACTGACAGGAAGATGTCAAAATTTGTGGATAACAACAGAGTAAATAATGAGGGTTACTATTCCAGAGTGCTAGAACACACCAATAATCTGTACAGGAGAATAGTAAGAAAGCACATTTCTTTGGGTTAAATTCATTTGCCAAGACAGATTTAGAAGGAAAGTTGTCCCATGTGTAACTGCACAACTATAAAGAGGACACAGATTATACTTCCAATATTGACTCAGACTTTGAAACATTGGAGATCAGACAAGACTGGGCATGTTCAGGGTGGTATGGCCATAGACCTTTCAAACTTCCAGTGAGCATAAGATTGTGCAATTAAATTGAATTTAACTCTCTGTCTTTCTTGTCTTCCTCTGCCTATTTGAGAGGAGAATCTAGATAAAAACATATAGTATGTAGAGCCCTGCAAAATGGAGTTTATCTGTTTCCTCAATACACATTTATTTGATCTTTTTTTTTTTTTTCTAAACAAATGCCCCTTAGATATCAGGTTTCTACAAAGTCTCCTGTAAACCTTGATTCAATGACTTAGTGCTATATCCCTTATTCTTTCACTGATTTTAGTGGTTTAAAATCTCAGACTGTACTCTACATTATAGAAAGTAGCAAGGATGAATCAGGAAAGGAGATCTCACTCTGAATAACATTTACAATTAAAGCAGAGGTCTCCTTGTCTACCTACCAGTTACAATCTTTCTAAAAAAGTCATCACCAGAAACAGAATCTGTAGATAAATCTTCTCATTCTCTCAGAATCACTTGTTCAACTCAGTCTTTGAGCAAAGACATGTTAACATGTATCTCAGCAGATGATTTACCTGTCCCTCAGAGATGGTCTAGTTTCTCTCTTTTTTTTTTTTTAAATTTTAATTTATTTATAAAAAGGAAACACTGACAAAAACCATAGAATAAGAGGGGTAAAACTCCACATAATTCCCACCACCATAACTCTGTATTGCATGCCCTCCCCCAACAGCTTTCCTATTCTTTAACCCTCTGGGAGTATGGACACAAGGTCATTTGTGGGATACAGAAGGTTTCCACAAAGGTCTGGCTTCTGTAATTGCTTCCCTGCCGAACATGGGTGTTGGCAGGTTGATACATACTCCCAGCCTGCCTCTCTCTTTCCCTAGTGGGGTGGGGTTCTGGGGAATCGGACCTCCAGGACACATTGGTGGGGCTCTCTGTCCAGGAAAGTCTGGTTGGCATCCTGCTAGCATCAGGAACCTGGTGGCTGAAAAGAGAGTTAACATATAAAGCCAAACAAATTGTTGAACAATAATGAGCCTAAAGGCTGGAGTAGTGCAGATGAAGAGTTGAGGGGGGTGGGTTGTCTCCATTTTGTAGATAGCTAGAAGGCATATTTTAGTTATATTCCAAAAGGCCTGTCTCTATACTAGTTTTTTTTTTCCTTTTTCCGGCAACAAATACCACCTTGGTATGCTTCACTTTAGACTGTTTCTTTTGTTTTTGACACATCATTTCTTCTTTCAATTAGAGGAAAACATTGAAAAAGTATACATTTCTCTTTTTTCCCCTTTATTGGGGGATTAATGTTTTATACTCAACAGTAAGTATAATAGTTTGTACACACATAACATTTCTCAGTTTTCCATATAACAATATAACCTCACTAGGTCCTCTGTCATCCTTTTTGACCTGTACTCTCTCTCACCCACACCAGAGTCTTTTACTTTGGTGCAGTACACCAACTCCAGTTCAGGTTCTATTTGTGTTTTCTCTTCTGATCTTCTATTTCAACTTTTGCCTGTGAGTGAGATCATCCCATAGTCAACCGTCTGTTTCTGACTTATTTCACTTAACATGATTTCTTCAAGCTCCATTCAAGATGGGCTTAAAATGGTGAAATCACCATTTTAAATAGCTGAGTAGTATTCCACTGTGTAAATATACCACAACTTGCTCAGGCACACAGCTGTTTTTGGACACCTGGGTTGTTTCCAGGTTTTGGCTATTACAAATTGTGCTGCTATGAGCATAGGTATACACAAATCTTTCTGGATGGGTGTGTTGGGTTCCTTAGGATATATCCCCAGGAAAGGAATTGTAGGGTCAGAGTATAGGTCCATTTCTAGCCTTCTGAGAGTTCTTCAGACTGCTCTTCACAGGGGTTGGACCAATTTACATTCTCACCAGCAGTGCAGAAGGGTTCCTTTGACCCCACAACCTCTCCAGCATTTGTTGCTGCTACTTTTTCTGATGTATGAAATTCTCACAAGAGTGAAGTGGTATATTATTGTTGTCTTTATTTGCATTTCTCTGACAAACAATGACTTAGAGCATTTTTTCATACATTTGTTGGTTTTTTGGATCTCTTCTGTGTTGAATATTCTGGCCATATCCTCTCCCCATTTTTGGATGGGGTCATTTGTTTTTTGTTGCTGAGTTTGATGAGCTCTTTATATATTTTGGTTATTAGCCTCTTGTCTAATGTATGGCATGTAAAGATCTCCCAATCTGTGGGAGGTCTTTTTGAGTGGTGGTTTCTTTTGCTGTGCAGAAGCCTTTTAATTTAATGTAGTCCCATTGGTTTACTTTTGATTTAGTTTTCTTTGTAATTGGATTAGTTTTGTTGAAGATATTAAAATTTAGATGGAAAAGAGTTCTGCTAATACTTTCCTCTAAGTACCTGATCGTTTCTGATCCACTTGGAATTTACTTTTGTGTTTGCTGAAATATAGTGGTTCAGTTTCATTCTTCTGCATGTTTCAACTCATTTTTCCAACACCATTTGTTGAAGAGACTCTGCATTCCCCATTTAATAGCCTGGGCGCCTTTGTCAAAGTTTGTATGTCCACAGGTGTGGAGGATTATTTCTGGGTTCTTAATTCTATTCCACTGGTCAGTGTATTTATTCATGTTCCAGTACCAAGCAGTTTTGATTACAGTGGTCCTATATACAATTTGAGATCTGGGAGTGTGATGCCTCCAGTTTTGTTCTTTCTTCTCAAGATTGTTTTGGCAATTTTAGGTCTTTTCTGGTTCCAAATAAACATTTGTAGCATTTGTTCTATTCTCCTAAAAAATGTGGTTGGGGTCTTGATGGGGATTGCATTAAATTTGTGTGTGGCTCTGGGTATATATTCATTTTAATGGTGTTAATTCTTCCAACCCATGAACATGGAATATCTTTCCACTTCTTTGTGTCTTTTTCAATTTCCTTGAGTAGTGACTCATAATTTTCAGTATACAAGTCTTTCACTTCTTTGGTTAGGTTTATTCCTAGATATTTTATTGTTTATGTTGCTATAGTAAAAGGAATTGATTTCTGGATTTCATTTTCTTCTAACTTAGTGTTTGTTAGTGAAAACCAATGACTTTTGTATGTTAATTTTGTAGAATGACACCTTGCTATATTGCCTGATAATTTCAAAAGCTTCTTGCTGGATTCTTTAGGTTTTTCTATGTATACTATCATTTCATCTGCAAATAGAGAGAGTTTGAC
Organism: Erinaceus europaeus; assembly: GCF_950295315.1. NCBI lineage: Eukaryota > Metazoa > Chordata > Mammalia > Eulipotyphla > Erinaceidae > Erinaceus > Erinaceus europaeus. The sequence continues at coordinate 67,395,294 of NC_080171.1, read as the reverse complement.
ATCTTCTCTTTCAACCTGTATCCTTTTAATTCCATTCCATTTCTATAGCTATAAATGTCTATGTTCTCATTTGTATTTCATGAACTATATTGATGTTAATATACTTAAGGGTAAAATAAAGACAATAAAAATTTAAAAGAAATAAAAAGAATGAGGAATAATTGGTAATCTAAGGCTATCACATACTATTAGTAACTAATTGGACACAAGAAGAAAAATAAATATTTGGATTTAGGTTAAGAGCTCCCTATGATTATAGTTTCCCAGATATTTCAATAAGAAGTTGATTTCTATATATAAAGAGATTAGAATTTATTTTGTAAGCTAGTATTTCAGTAATACTAGCTATAATAATAATAATTTTATATTGTGCAATTTATAGTATTATACTATATAAAATTTTACATATGCTATCTCTTTTTCTTTTAAAGTCTTAAGAAAGGCTATCTTATCACAGTCACAAAATGTTGAAATTTAAAACAAAGATTTTGTCATATTTGAGTCTCATTAGATAACCTTCTAGATTTTAATACTTGTTATTGTATAACAAGTATAACTGTATGTAGCAAAGGCTATATAAAATATGCAGGGACATGCAAGTCAAGAATAAAACCAGTTATGAATCTTCCATGTAGCAGAACTGAAGACTGATATCACTTAAGAGTTAAAAATCTGATCAAGAATGGGGCTGGTACTCCTTCCTCTTGGTTCTCACAAGATAGTTAATGGGTCATGAGATTTTCTAGTTGAAAACTATCACTGTGTGACATAAGTAGAGTTTTCTTTTAATTTGTAGAATCTGTTTTTTTTCCCCCCACAAATATAGCATTGTTGGTAATCAATAGTGTTTAGAAAGAATGGAATGAACCAGAATCTGTTCTTTATTCTTTAATAAATTTCACCTTGGCAATGACCAATTGGACTATGATCACAGTGGTGCAGGAAAAAAAAAACAACTCTTCATTTTAAAGAAATGTCAGCATCTAGGATCCATCCATATTACATGATTTTCACTACTAAGAAGATAAAAAATTAATGATTTTTATGTGGACAATTGCTTGGCTATTGGAAATTATCTTGGAGGTATGTTTTAAAATAATCAGTTCAGGGAAAAAATTCACCATTATCCACTATGTAAGACAAGAAAAGACTGATACTTAAGTAAGAACTGCCTTTTCAGGGTAACCATTAAATATTTATGTAGGACACAGCAAATAAGCATAAGAATGAGTTTGGGCATGTTAACAGCACCATTTATCTTTAAGGCACTTTTACAAAAACAAGCTAATTAATCCTCCTGCCCTTTAGATGATAAAATTAAACTGTTGAATGTAAATTGGTCCAGCCTCTGTGGAGAGCAGTCTGGAGAACTCTCACAAGGCTAGACATGGACCTTCCATATGACCCAGTATTTCCTCTCCTGGGGTTATACCCCAAGGACTCCATAACACCCAACCAAAAAGAGGTGTGTACTCCTATGTTCATAGCAGCACAATTCATAATAGCTAAAACCTGAAAGCAACCCAGGTGCCCAACAACAGATGAGTGGCTGAGAAAGCTGTGGTATATATACACAATAGAATACTATACAGCTATCAAGAACAGTGAACCCACCTTCTCTGACCCATCTTGGACAGAGCTAGAAGGCATTATGTTAAGTGAGTTAAATCAGAAAGATAAAGATGAGTATGGAATGATCCCACTCATCAACAGAAGTTGAGAAAGAAGATCTGAAAGGGAAACTAAAAGCAGGATCTGACTAAATCGAGAGCAGGGCACCAAAGTAAAAACCCTGTGGTGAGCAGGAGGGTGGACATGCGGCTTCCTGGGCTGGCAGGGGGGTGGGTGTGGGAGGGTGGGATGGGACACAGTCTTTTGGTGGTGGGAATGGTATTATGTACACTCCTAGTAAAGTGTAGTCATATAAATCACTAGTTAATTAATATGAGAGGGGGAAAATTAATTGTATGTCTTGAAGTTTTTAAAACACAGACTGAGACTTCTTAATATATAGGCTGTGTATTTGACATCCAGACTCTCTCAAAAGCCTAGACCAAGTAGATCAGAAGCAACCAGTGGCACAGCTATTTACAAGATACTGGGTACTATACAGAAAACCCTAACAAAAGGACTTTTCAAAGTTAACCCAATTACCAAATAATGTGATGATAACATTAACTATCTATTGTCTTTTGGAACCCTAAGACAGCAGGAACCTCACATCTCCACTATAGAGCCTATATTTCCCCTAGTCCTGGAACCTTAGGATAGGGCCCACTTTCCTGCATGCCTTTCCCAATCCATATCAAATAATATTGCATCAGCAGATCGCAACCTAATCAATGCAACGATTGCCACCTCAGCATGCTTCAGCTCAGACTGTCCAGAGACTTCAGGTGTGGAATGACAACCCTTCAGCTTCATTACTCGGGTGAGACCTTTCCTTTCATAGTATTCTCTAGTTCCATCCAAGGTGGATCACTTTCTAACAAAGTCCCAAAACCTAGATATAGACCAGGTTCTGTGAGAGAGAGCATATGTTCACACGTATCCATAAACTACTGCAAAATATATACCTGAAAGCAGAAGTACACTAGAGTTTGCAGTGAGTACCCCCCCAACACTTCCTCTCCACTATTCCAAGCTTTGGGTCCATGATTGCTCAACAGTTTGTTTGGCTTTGTATGTTAATTCTCTTTTCAGCCACCAGGTTCCAGATGCCATCAGGATGCCAGCCAGGCTTCCCTGGACTGAAGACCCCACCAATGTGTCCTGGAGCTCCTCTTCCCCAGAGACCTACCCTACTAGGGAAAGAGAGAGGCAGATTGGGAGTATGGACCGACCAGTCAACGCCCATGTTCAGCGGGGAAGCAATTACAGAAGCCAGACCTTCTACCTTCTGCAGCCCACAAAGATCCTGGGTCCATGCTCCCAGAGGGATAGAGAATGGGAAAACTATCAGGGGAGGGGATGGTATATGGAGATTGGGTGGTAGGAATTGTGTGGAGTTGTACCCCTCCTACCCTATGGTTTTGTTAATTTATCCTTTCTTAAATAAAAAATAAATAAAAAAAAAAGAAACTGAGCTCAGATCTATAGGGATACAGAGGTCTCATAGGCTCCTTAGCCCCAGATCAGAACAAATTGATGGGGTTTACAGTCAACAATATTTATACACCTTTCCCATATTTGGGAACTACTCTCTTCCCTGATCAAACTTTCTGGTCCTTTTTCCAGACATGACATCATCTCCCCAGACAATAACTTGGATCTACCTTATCAGATTTCAGGCTCTGGGAAAAAAGAAAAAAAAAAAAACTAGTATAGCCACAGGCCCTTTGGAATATAATTAAAATATGCCTACTAGCTATCTATAAAACGAGACCTCCCCAAATCTTCATCTGCACTACTCCAACGTTTAGGTTCATGATTAGTCAACAACCTATTAAGCTTTATATGCTAACTCTCTTTTCAGCCACGAGTTTCCAGATGCTACCAGGATGCCAACCAGACTTCTCTGGACAGACAGCCCCATGAATGTGTCCTGGAGCTCTGATTCCCCAGAACCCTGCCCCACTAGGGAAAGAGAGAGGCAGGCTGGGAGTATGGATCATGGATCAGCCTGTCAAGACCCATGTTCAGCAGGGAAGCAATTACAGAAGCCAGACCTTCCACCTTCAGCATCCCACAATGACCTTTGGTCCATACTCCCAGAAGGTTAAAGAAAAGAAAAGCTATCAAGGGAGGGGATGGGATATGGAGTTCTGGTGGTGGGAATTGTGTACCCCTCTTATCCTATGGTTTTGTCAGTGTTTCCTTTTTATAAATAAAATAAAATAAGTCTCAAAAAATTAAACTGTTACCCTTCTGCTTTTCTGGTTCATAAACTTAATTTTTACTTAAGTAATTTTTAGTCAGAATGTTTTTTTTTTTTGTTGTTGTTGTTCTACTTGACATCATCCTCAGTGATGGATTTACTGTTGCTGGCATGGAGACTCATCTGATGAAGTGATACTCTCAAAGAGAAGTTAGTCATATGGAACCAGCCAATCACAATTTGAGTTCTCATTTATAATTCTCTGAAGTTGTAAATGAACTGAGACTTCCCAGAGTACCATGGTTTTGGACAAACGAACAATTCCTGTCATACATTTCTCATTAAAAGAAAGCTAAAAGTTAGCTCCATGAAAGTGATCAATTAAGTGCCTAAATTTCACTAAGCCATTTAGCATCTCCCTGTAGAAAGCCTGTCTTGTATTTATATAAACTGATTTCTTCACTTATCAATTTTTAAAAAATTGTTTATTATCTTCATTTATTTATTGGATAGAGATAGGCAGAAATTGAGAGGAAGGGGGAGACAGAGAGGGAGAGAGACAGAGAGATTCCTGCAGCCCTGCTCCACTGATCGTGAAGCTGCCCCTCTGCAAGTGGGAAGGGGGGGCTTGACTGGGATCCTTGAGTGCTATGTGCGCTCAGCCAGGTGCACCGCTGTTGACCCCTCAACTTTTTTCTTTATTTTGTTGAGATATAACTGACACAGAATTTTATTTATGTATGTATTTATTTACTTTTTTATTTTTTAAAATGTTTATTTATAAAAAGGAAACACTGACAAAAACCATAGGATAAGAGGGGCACAACTCAACTCCACACAATTCCCACCACCAGAACTCCATATACCATCCCCTCCCCTGATAGCTTTCCTGTTCTTTATCCCTCTGGGAGTATGGACACAGGGTCATTATGAGGTGCAGAAGGTGGAAAGTCTGGCTTCTGTAATTGCTTCCCCACTGAGCATGGGCATTTACAGGCCTATCCATAAATCCCAGCATGTCTCTCTCTTCCCTACTGGGGTAGGGCTCTGGGGAAGCGGGGCTCCAGGACACATTGTTGGGGTTGTCTGCACAGGGAGGTCCGGTTTGCATCATGGTAGCATCTGAATCCTGGTGGCTAAAAGAAGAGTTAACATATAAAGCCAAACGAATTGCTAACTACTTTATTTACTTTTACCAGAGCACTACTCAAGCTCAAGCTTATGGTGGTGCTAGGAAGAGAACTTGGGACTTTAGAAGTTTAGGCATAAAAGTGGTTTGCATAACCATTATGTTATCTTCCCAGCCTAAAAATCATTTTAATTTAAAATGTACAATACTAATTAAGTATATGCATATGCTGTAAAATAATTATCACAAAACTTTGGTTAACATCCATACCATATATATATATGTATATATATGTATATATATATATACATATATATACATATATATATATTTTAAACTTTTAGGATCTATTCTAACAACTTTCAAATATAAAACACAATATAGTAACTTTAGTCACCATGTTGTACATCCTTAGATTACATATATCTATTTTTTTCCTCCAGGGTTATTGCTGGGGCTTCATGCTGGCACTATGAATTATTACTCCTGGTGGCCATTTTTTTCCATTTTATTGGAAAGAACAGAGAGAAATTGAGAAAGGAGGGGATATATATATATATATATATATATATATAGAGAGAGAGAGAGAGAGAGAGGTCAGGTGTTGCTACACCTGGTTGAGTGCATACATTATAGTGTGCAAGGACCTGGGTTTGAGCCCCTGGTCCCTACCTGCAAGAAGGAAGCTTTGCAAGTGATGAATCAGGTGTTTCTCTCCCCCTTTATTGCTCCCTTTGTTCTGCATTTGTGGTTGTCTCTATCTAACAAATAAATAAAAATAATAAAACAATTTAAAAAATGATGGAACGGGAAAGATAGGTACCTGTATACCTGCTTCATTGCCTATGAAACATTGCCCCTGCATATGGGGAACTGGGGGCTTGAACCTAGATCCTTGTGCAGGTCTTTCTGCATAGTACTATGTGTTCTTAACCGGCTGCACCACTGCCTGGCCCTGAACTTATTTATTTTATAACTGGAGGCGTGATTTTTTTTTTCCATTACCTTCACCCATTGTCCTCCAGCTCTCACTTCCAATTTTTGGTAGCCATCAACTTCTTTTATGTCTGTATGATTTTTTAAAAAATTCCACATGTAAACAGGACAATATGATATTTGTCTTTTATCTGTCTGACTTATTTCAATTAGCACAATACCCTCATGGTCTACTGATGTTATCACAGACAACACAGATTTCCTTTTTTATATATTTCTTTACTGGACAGAGACAGAGAAATAGAGTGGGAAGGTGGAGATAGAAAGAGAGAGACATTGTCAGCATTGCTTCACCATTTTGTGAAGCTTCCCTTCTGCGGGTGGGAACTGGGGACTTGAACCCAGGTCTTTGAACATTGTAACGTGCACTCAGCCAGGTGTGTCACCATCCAGCCCCAATTTCTGTTTTTAATGGGTGCACAGTATTGTACTGTGTATGTGCATGTGCAGTCATGTATCACTTAAAGATGTTTCAGTCAGCAACAGATTGAATATATTATAAAGGTATATATTACAAATATAAATTATGCCAAGAAGCCAAGTTAATACTATGCAAGTCAGTATAATTAAATTCTAAGATTATAGTACAGCAAAATCTGAGGTGCATTTTTCAAAATGTATCCTTGTTGTTAGGTGGTTAGATTGTATGTATATTTATATCTATATCTATATCATCTACACATATATCTAGGCACAGCTCTTATATGCAAGTATACATTAGTGGATGTGTATATCTATTACATATGCTATGCATACACACATACAGTATTTTTTAAGCTACTCATTTTTCAATGGGTAGTTAAGCTGTTTCTATGTTTTGGCTATCGTAAATGATGATGCTGTGAACATGGAAGTGCAGGGAACTCTGAGATAGTGATTTCATTTCCTTTGCATAATATTCATAAGAGGAACTGCCTCAAATGATAGCCTTATTTATTTTAGTTTGAAATTTTTACATAATTTTAAATATGCCCAGAAAACTTGGAATTGTATAAACAAGTCCTCTAGACTCTACTTTGATTCTGTCAGTTGTTTACATTTTTGCTCCATTTCCTTTAGCTTATTTCTTTTTTTTTTTCCTGAGTCACTTGCAAATGTAAACACTATTCTTTTTTACCCTTAAATACTCAATATTTTAGGGTATGTTTCCTTAGAACAAGGGCATTTTCTTTTAAAAATAGTTTCTGTCAAAAACTTATCAAGATATAATCGACACATGACATATTATTTTCAGGTGTAAAGCAGTGATTCAAGATGTTTAAGTTAACAATCAGCACCTCACATTAACATTTTTTTCTTGTGCTGAGAACTTCTAAGATCTATGCCTTTTAGTAACTTTGCAATATGCAGTAGAGTATTGTTTACTCTAGTCATCATGCTACATTATTTTCCTGAGAGTGACATTTTATTGTTTATTTATTTATTTAGCCTCCAAGGTTATTGCTGTGAATGGGTGCCAGGATTATGAACCCACTGCTTCTGGTAGTTATTTTTTTCCCTTCTTATTTATATTTTATTTGACAAGACAGAGAAAAATTGAAAGGGGCATGGGGGAATAGAGATCTCGGGAGAGAGACAGAGAGACACCTGTAGACCTCCTTCACTGCTTGTGAAGCTTTTCCCTGGCAGGAGGGGAGCGGAGGTCAGGCTGTAGTGATATGTACGCTTGCTTAATCAGGTGTGCCATGGCCTGCTGCAAACATTTTTTTTTTTTTTTTTTGCCTCCAGGGTTATCCTTTGGACACGGCGCTTCATTATAAACTCACTGCTCCTAGAGGCCATTCTTTTGATTTTTTTTTTTTTTTTTTTGGATAGGACAGAGAGAAATTGAGAAAGGGGGGAGGGGAAAATAAGAAGAGAGATGTCTGCACACTTGCTTTACCGCTTGTGAAGCAACCCCCCTGCACATGGAGAGTCGGGGCTCAAACCAGGATCCTTGTGAGGGTCCTTGCACTTTGTACTATGTGCACTTAACCTGGTGCACCACTGCCTGGGCCAGGAGACTTACATTTTTTATAACTGAAAGTTTGTTCCTTCTGACCTCTTCATGAATTTCACTCAATCCCTAATCCTCACTTCTGATCACTGATCTGTTATTTGTGTCTATGACTTGCTTTATTTCTGCTTTCTTTGTCATACAAATTTTGTCTTACTCTGTCTGATTTATTTCACTTAACATAATATTCTCAAGTTCTATCCATGCTGTTGAAATAACATTACTTTTTATGACTGAAAATTATTTTTTTTATCCATTTGTCCATAGACATTTGGGGTTCTTCCATATCTTGGTTACTGTTAATAATACTTCATGGATATTGGGGCATATATATATCCTCTGCAGTAAGTGTTTATTTTTCTTTCTGACTAAATACCATGCTCTTGCCAAAACTAGTCATTTACTATCTTCTTTATAAGCATTTTAACCAGTTATGTGAAGTGACTATCTCTTTGTAGTTTTGAATTAATTACCTAGATAATTAGTTATATTGACCATCTTTTGATATTGAACATCTTTTGATATTGAACACCATATTGCTCATTTGTATGTCTTCTTTGGAAAAAATGTCTAATCAGACTTCTCCATTTAAAAAATCAGATATTTTTCTACCCAATTAAGTGAGTTCTTTATATATTTGGGGTGTTAGCCCCTTATTAGATATATGCCTACATTAGGTAGTTTGTCTTTTCACTTTGTTGATGGATTCCTTTGTAGTAAATTGATTTAGTTATTTTGTTCTGTGCCAGAGAGTGAACTCATGGTATTGTGCAAGTACATTACTATGGAGTTACCTCCTTGGAGAAGTAAGTGTGTGTGTATGTGTGTGTGTGTGTGTGTGTGTTTAAGAGTAAGAAACAGAGATGGGAAGATAATATATAGGTAGATAAATAGAGCAAAAAACCAACTCTGCCATCCATTAATTTCTTTGTGCTACGATGTGCTATCTGGGATTGAACCTGGCACCTCATGCATGAGAGGCACTCTGTTGCTGAGCCATCATCCTACTCCTTTGTTGTAGGTTAACTGACCAAATATGTGTGGATTTATTTCTGGGCTCTCAATTTTGTTCTATTGACCCACTGTTCCTGTTTTGATTGTTACAGCTTTATTTTTTAAAAATATATTTATTTATTATATGATAGAGATGGAGAGAAATTGAGAGGGAAAAAGGAGATAGAGAGGGAGAGAAACAGAGAGACACCTGCAGCCCTGCTTCACTACTCCTGAAGCTTTCCCTCTGCAGGTGGGGACCAGGGGCTTGAACCCGGGTCCTTGCACACTGGGCTGTATGCACTCAACCAGGTGCACCACCACCTGGTCCCCCTTTTAAAAAATTTATTTGTTTATTATTGGATAGAGACAGCAAGAAATTGAGATACAGAGATGAGAGAGAGACACCTGCAGCCCTGCTTCACTATTCCTGAAGTTTTCCCCATGCAGGTAAGGACTAGAGGCTTGAATCCAGGTCCCTGAGCACTATGTGCACTTAACCAGGTGCAACACCACCTGGTTCCTTCTTATAGTTTTATAATATAGCTCAAACTCAGGAAGTATCATCCACTAAGCTTAGTTCATCATTTTCTTTCTTTTCTGCTAGGGCTTTATTGAGACTTGGCATCTATGCTTATATCATTCTTGAAAACTTTTTTTTTTCTTTTTTTAGATAGAAGATGAGAGACAAAGAGGAAGAGATAGACAGGAACACCATAGCACTGTTCCACTGCTTTTGATCACGGTGATCCAATGTGATGACCTGCGACATAACACCTCCTATAGAGTAAGTGTGCATTCAACTGGGTGAGATATCTCCTGTCTTGTATTATCTCTCAAGTTTGCTTTTGTTATTTGGGATATTTTGTTATTCCAATTTTTTTTTCAATTTTGTGAAAAATGTTATTGAGATTTTGATAGGGGTTACACTGAGTAGGCAATTTATTTTGGTAATGCAGGCATTTAACAACACGAATTCTTTTAGTTCAAGAGTGCAGAATATCTTTCCATTTAGGGTCTTACCTCTGCATTCTTAGACCCTCCAAACTCCTTAAGTTCCATAATGAAAGCATTTTCACAAGGAAAAAAATGCTTTGGCACTTGAATTTGTTCTGACACTGGGATGGCACTGTCTCTGTCCCCCAGCTGTGGGACCGCGAGTGGCGTGGGGGCTGTGAGCCAAGGACTCAGGGGTTCGGCTTGCTGTACAATCCCAATTCAGGACACAGTCTAACTTTCTGGTCTGCCTTCTACCACCTGACCTCACAGTATGAGCGCCTGGAGGAGGGGCGGCAGGTAGTGCGCTTCTCTGCGCATGCCCAGAATTTCCACACTGCTACCTGCCTGTGTAAGGTATGCCCACCACCGCCATGGAGTGTGCCCACTGCCTGCTATCTGGCTATATCTGAGTGGGGCATGTCTGCTGCAATGGCCCTCTGGAACATAGGAGCACTCAGAACTTTCTCCAACTTAAAAATGTTCCGTGAGGTTGTAAAAAGGTGTCGAAAAAAGGTTGCAGCTGGGTTTCACTGCCGAGAAAGTCCCATATGCGGCCCTTCTACTCACAACTGGCATTTTCTACATTATCTGTATCACAAGGGAAAAGACTCAGCGGTTGGTCTGCTGGCATCGGACTGGGGTCCATGGGAAGCCTTGAAAGCCCTGGAAGGCTGGGTGTGTACGTGAATCCGGAAGTGTGGTTTCATCCCCTCACAGAGAGGTCCAGATAATCAGATGGGGAACTTGGCCTGTTCAGTTCAGCTGAAGAAGTGATACAGGGGAAAAGCTACTAGAGGAGACGGGTGAGCAGGTGGACACTGCATTCATATTTTGTCAGGGGCAAGGAACTTCACCCAGGAACTCCTGTCTGAAGGCCGTACACTTCTCCAAAGCCCCAGATCTGGCCTTCACCTCACGGCAACTTCTTATCCTTCCTTGTCTCAGCACCTTTTCACCAGGCCTTCAATTCCCGTCGGTACAGGTAAAGTGAAATTAATTTTATCTAATTACGTTTTTTTAAAAAAATTTATGTGCATCTAGTTTTAAGGTTTTGCATCAAACAACTCCATCAACTTATAAATTGCCAAGTAAAATGTGAGTTTTATGGGAAGAAAGTGAATTGCTTCAGTTTTCGTTACTACTTATGGGAAAAGATTTATGTAGTATTTATTATTTTTTGCCACCTGTTATGCTTTCTGGAACCAATTTACAATGACTATATTGTATTCATAGAGTATTCAATTTCTTTCATCAATATTTTAGAGTTTTCAGAGTAAAGGTAATTTTCTTCCCTGCTTAAATTTACTTCTATGTATTTAATTCTTTTTGATGCAAATGTAATTGGAGTTGTTTTTTTTAATTTTCTTTCTGCTAGTTTGTTAGTATTTTATTGGAATACAATATATTTCTGTATATTGGTTTGTAGTCTGCCACTTTACTGAATTAATTTATTACTTTTAACATTTTCTTTTGTTTGGAGTCTTTAGGGCTTTCTATATATAATATGCCACCTGCTAATACTGACAATTTTATTTCCAATTTGGATGCCTTTTATTTCTTATTTTTTTCTAATTTCTCTGATTAAGACTTCTAATACGGTGCCTAATCCAAGTGGTAAGAATGGACATCTTGTCTTGTTTTTGACCTTAGAGGAATTAACATCATATGACTGAGTATACTGTTAGATTTGGACTTTTTCCATATGACCTTTTTATTTTTAAGGTTTTGATAAATTTTGACACTGTTTTACATAATAGCTGCACTAATTTCCACTACCACAAACAGTATACAAATATCCTCTGTTCTTTATATTTTTAACAATAATTTTTGAAAAAAATTATTTCAGTAGATGTGAGGTGATATCTCACTGCATTTTTAACTTGCATTTTTTGATGATTAGCTACATTGAACACATTTTCCTATAGCCATTGACCATTGTATGTCTTCTTTGGAAAGATATCTAAGTTTCTTAACTTCTCTTTCTCCCTTCCTCCCTCCCCTCTCTTCCTTCCTTCCTTCTTTCCTTCCATCCATTTTCCCTCCCTCCCTCCTTCCCTCCCTCCCTCCCTTCCTTTCTTCCTTCTACCAGTGTTATAGATTCAACTCAGTGCTTGCATGATTCCTAGCAGCCATTTTTTTCTCTTTTTCTCCATGATAGAAGGTGAGAAGCAGAGATAAAAAGAATGAAAGAGACGAGACACCTGCAGTATTAACCACTGTGGAGTTACACCTGCAACTGGGAACTGTGGGAGTGATCCTTGTGCATTATAACATTTGTGCTCTATCAGATATACAACCACTTGCCTCTTCAACTTAGTTGTAATGCTAAAATCTCAGTTCTCCTTAACTTTCATCTCATCACTATCTACTTACTCACTTTGTATGGTGGGGAGGGTTGGAAGGAGTGGGCTATTGAAACAGTAAAGTATCCATTTTCAAAAAATATTTCTTTATTCCCTTTTGTTGCCCTTGTTTTATTGTTGTAGTTATTATTATTGTTGTTATTGATGTCGTCATTGTTGGATAGGACAGAGAGAAATGGAGAGAGGAGGGGAAGAGAAAGATAGACACCTGTATACCTGCTTCATCGCTTGTGAAGTGACTTCCCGGCAGCTGGGGAGCCGGGGGCTCGAACCAGGATCCTTATGCTGGTCCTTGTGCTTTGTGCCACCTGCACTTAACCTGCCTTTCTCCCAAGTATCCATTTTTTAAAAAATGTTTATTTATTCCCTTTCGTTGCCCTTGTTTCATTGTTGTAGTTATTATTGTTGTTATTGACGTCGTTGTTGTTATATAGGACAGAGAGAAATAAAGGAGGGAGAGACAGAGAGGGGGAGAGAAAGACAGACACTTGAAGACCTGCTTCACCGCCTATGAAGCGAACCCCCTGCAGGTGGGGAGCCGGGGGCTGGAACCCGGATCCTTACACCAATCCTCGTGCTTTGCTCCACCTGCGCTTAACCCGCGCTGCGCTAATGCCTGACTCCCCCAAGTATCCATTAAAATTTTTTTTAAGTATCTTTTTTGGTTTTGTTTTCTTTCTTTCTTTTTAATATTTATTTATTTCCCCTTTTGTTGCCCTTGTTTTTTTAAATTGTTGTAGTTATTATTGTTGTTGTTATTGATGTCGTTGTTAGAGAAGACAGAGAAATGAAGTGGAGGAGGGGAAGACAGAGGGGGAGAGAGAGAAAGACACCTGCAAACCTGCTTCACCGCCTGTGAAAGGACTCCTCTGCAGGTGGGGAGCCGGGGGCTCAAACTGGGATCCTTATGCCGGGCATTTGTATTAAATCTTTTAAAGTTAGGGCTAGCCCTACAACATAAGTGATTGTAATTACTTAGAAGTGTCATTTATGGGGAGTCGGGCGGTGGCGCAGCGGGTTAAGCGCAGGTGGCGCAAAGCGCGGGTACCGGCATAAGGATCCCGGTTGGAGCCCCGGCTCCCCACCTGCAGGGGAGTCGCGTCACAGGCGGTGAAGCAGGTCTGCAGGTGTCTGTCTTTTTCTCCCCCTCTGTGTCTTCCCCTCTTCACTCCATTTCTCTCTGTCCTATCCAACAACAACGACATCAACAATAAAACAACAAGGGCAACAAAAGGGAATAAATAAATATTAAAAAAAAAGAAGTGTCATTTATGTTTCCTAGTGCATTTCTAAAACAAGGAGATGGATGAAAGTAATATTTATTTTATAATTTAGAGCATGAATGTTTAACCTTTCAAACTTAATAGCATGTCACAGAATAATAAATTATTTATTTTTATGAGAGCACTGCTCAGCTCTGGTTTACATTGCTTTGAGGGACTGATCCTGGGACTTCGGAGTCTCAAGTATGACAGAGTCTCTTTGCATAACCATAATGCTGTCTGCCCCCACTTATTTTTACACTAATGAAGTAAAACTTTTTTATTAGTTACAAACGCTAGAAGAAGAAGAATAATGCAAAAACTCATCACATTCACTATTAGGGTTTGTCCTTAATTTCTTTTGATTTGCATTTGGAATCAGGGAGTGCACTGCATCTTTAAATAGAATGTGATGATATAAAACAAGTCTAAAATCTTCAAATAAATCTGAAAATACCTGAATTAGAGTTTTCACATCATTATCACTTTTGGTAAGGAAAGTGGAATTGTAATAATGTATTTTTAAAAAGATTTTATTGGGGGTTTGTTGCTGGTGCACTGAGTTAAGTGCACATAGTGCAAAGCACAAGGACCAGTGCAAGCATCCTGGTTAGAACTCTGGGCCCCCACCTACAGAGAGGTCGCTTCACAAATGGTGAAGCTGGTCTACAGGTGTCTGTTTGTCTCTCCCCCTCTGTATCTTCCCCTCCTCTCTCAGTTTCTCTCTGTCCTATCCAATAAAATGGAAAAAATGGCCACCAGGAGCAGTGGATTCGAGGTGAAGCTTTGTATGTGATATATATCTATATATATATTTACCTCTTTTGGAAAAACTGGTTTCTGTACTTGCATCAATAGCCCATCTAGGACATTGAATTGACACTTTTTAAAATTTATACTTTGTTTGCTAACTAGAGCCAATGGAAAGGTTTAAGAAAAGTTGGATAGCTCATCAAGAAGTAACCATAGATTCTTTTTAAAAAATTTCTTTGAGTCAATATTAATTTTAAGTTAAGAGTTTCATGTATTATCCTGAAATGTAGTATCATTTCCTGTATCAAGAAAATAATGGTCAATTCAATAAGTATCACATACTCTTGAAATATTGATTTGTTTCTGTCAGAAGAGATTACCATTGTACTGCAAAATATTACCTTTCTCCATAAATAGTTTGATATTGTGAACTCAGGGCTATGATTTTGTTTTTTCATTGTTAAAGTATTGCTCATTAATTGTGGACAAGTATACAAATACTTCCTAGGTGTTATTGGAAACAATATTTACTGACCAGTAAGTGAAATACTTACCTAGGATTGAATGAGTTATGTATTAAGTTCCTGGCACTGAATAAAGACTCCAAAATTTACTTGTTATTTTTAGATCCAAAAGAAAGTAGCTTAAGATTGTTGTTTTTACAGAGCTATGTGACTTTTCCCACATACACTTTAAGCATCATTATTTTGCACTGTATGTATTTGCATGGAAAAGTACTCTAATGGATGTGATGAAATAATGCACTGGAGCTTTGTGTCTGCATATAAATGAAGGAATTTCTTTTAAAAATATTTATTTATTTATAATAAAGACAGAAATAAATTGAGAGAGAAGAGGTGGGAGAGAGAGAGAGAGAGAGGCAGAGACAGACAGAGACACATCTGAAGCACTGCTTCACCCCTCATGAAGGTTCCCCCCATAGGTGAGGACTTGGCGTTTGAACCCAATTCCTTGTGCATTGTAATGTGTGTACTCAACCAGGTGCAGCACTGTCTAGTCCCAACAAATACATTTTTATAGCAGAATCTCCAGAGGAAAGCTGCTAAAAATAAGCACACATCATAATTTATTTTAATAGCATGATGTGTAGAATTTGACATCTGACTTCAAGGGTAACTTGGAACAGCAGGGTTTTCAGATACTATACTTAACCAGTTCTTGCTTACTCCTCCCTCAGCTGCCAGTTCACTATTGGTGAATACATGCAGCTGCTAATGAGGGCATGGAAGGGAAAAGGCAGACAGAATTCTTATGAAGGTATTGCTATTTCTGGAAAATCAATGCTTGGTTATGTAGGACAACACATTTATCTGGAGGCCTTTTTTAAAAAGTGAACATTGCCTTAAAATGAATACTAAATAAAACCGATAAAATCTAGATTAATTTTTAATGAGTAGCAGTTGTGTACTGCATGTAATAATATTGAAATTAATACATAATTAAAGTAGGTTTGTACAGACTAGTTCACCTGAGAGTTGAGTACTGGAGAACAAATGGAACATCTCCAAGGGCAACCCACAACTCTGTACCCAGATTTTTTGGGTACAGAGAGAGATATCAGTGTTTTTTTTTTTTAAATATTTTTACTTTGGAAGGATTAATAGTTTACAGTCAATACAGACATTGGTACATGTGTAAAATTTCTCAGTTTTCTGCAAAACACTCTCACCCCCAGCCTAGATCTTCCTCTACCATCATGCCACCAGGACTTAACTCCTCCCCCCTATACTTCCTCCACTGAGTCCTTTACTTTGGTGCAATACACCAAACTCAGTCCAAGTTTTGCTTTGTGTTTCCCATTTCTTTTCTTTTTTAAAAATTTTAAAATTATTATTTATTTTCCCTTTTGTTGCCCTTGTTGTAGTTATTGTTGTTGTCATTGTTGTTGGATAGGACAGAGAGAAATGGAGAGAGGAGGGGAAGACAGAGAGGGGCAGAGAAAGATAGACACCTGCAGACCTGCTTCATTACCTGCGAAGCGACTCCCCTGCAGGTGGGGAGCCGGGGGCTTGAACCGGGATCCTTATGCCAGTCCTTGCACTTTGCACCATGTGGGCTTAACCCACTGCACTACTGCCTGACCCCCTGTGTTTCCCATTTCTATTCTTATTTAACTTCTGTCCATGAGTGAGATCATTCCATATTTATCATGAGGCTGATTCCCACTTTCTTGCTACACTTGAGATCTTTGGGAAAATTGAAAGAGATGAAAACATTCTGTGCTGGTTCATAGTTAGTGGCACCAGACACTAATTAGGACAAAATTGGCACATGTCACATCATTCCCCAGACCTCTGTCACTGTCACAATGACTATATATTCTCTGGCTGGTTTTCATTTTTGAGTCAGGTCTTTCATGAAACTTTACTACACTGTAAAGTAAGCAAGCAGTACTATCAATAGTTTTAAATATGATCTGAAACTATGTTATTTTAGGTATTATAATGGAATAATGGACACCTTCTTCCATAAATGACCACAAAATACACTGGGGTTTAATTTCTTGTTTTCCGTACAAACCACAGTTGTTTCAGTGAATGACCATCTTTCTTCTGCAGAGGGCACTTTTACGTGGGAAGAGAGCAGCAATGAAATTAAGCTAAAAGGTGGTTCAGTGAACAACTATTGACCCCTCTTCTGCCACCAGATCCCCAATTTTCCTCAAGGGTACTATCTCTCACATACTTTCAACACCATGCGCTTCAGAGGGAGTTAACTTCACCCATGGTTTCAAGAGTGAGATTGTGAATGCAGGAGAAGTTCACAGTTACCTATCCATCACAGCTTGGGAATGAGCATGTGACCCAAACTAGACCAAACTTTGTCAGTAAAACTCAGTTTTCAATTGCTAGGAAGCTGCTGGGAGAGAAGCCTTCTTTCTCTGAATTTAGAGTTGAGAAAAGGTCACCCTGGTACTGGAAGATGTGCTAAGGTTCAAACTTTTCAGAGAAAGAAGGCAACCCAGAGAAAAACAGATCTTCCCCCCACCTGCAGGGGGTCACTTCACAAGTGGTGAAGCAGCTCTGCAGGTGTCTTATCTTTCTCTCCCTCTCTCTGTATCCCCTCCTCTCTTGATTTCTCTCTGTCATATCCAAAAACAACACCAATGGCAACAGTAACAACAATGACAACAAGGGCAACAAAAATGGGAAAAATGGCTTCTAGGAGCAGTGGATTCGTAGTGCAGGCACCAAGTCCTAGTGATAACTTTGGAGGCTAAAAAAAAAAAGACGAAAAAAATTTTATTTGTAAAATAGAAAATATCGACAAAACCATAGAATAAGAGGGGTGAAATTCCACACATTTCCCAGCACCATAGTTCCATATCCCATCCCTTCTACTGGAATCTTTCCTATTTTTTATTCTCTGGGGGCATGGACCCAGGGTCATTATGGAGTGCAGAAGGTGGGAAGTGTGGTTTTTGTAATTGCTTCTCTGATGCTCATGGGCATTGACAGGTTGATCCATACTCCCAGCCTATCCCTATATTTCCCTACTAGGGCAGGGCACTGAAGAGGTGGGGTTCCAGGGTACATTGGTGAGGTTGTCTGTACAGTCGAGTCAAGCTGGCATCCTGGTAGCATCTGCAACTTGGTGTTGGGAATGTGTATTCCTTTACTTCCTCCTTTCTTGTGGGACTCAGTTCAGGAGTTCTTGTAAGTTGGGGTTGACTATGGAAAATTCCTTTAGTTCTTGACTATTTGAGAAAACTTTTATTTATTCCTCATATATGAAGGATAATTTTACAGGATACAATATTTGTGGCTGGAACTTCCTCTCCTTTAGAACTTTGAATATGTCATTCCACTCTCTTCTTGCCTCTAGAATTTGTGAAATCTGATGAAGTCTTATAGCTCTGCCTTTGTATGTAAATTCTTTCCTTTCCCTAGCAGCCAGTTACTCTTATATTTGATCTTTTGATGGCATCTGCAGTTTCACAGAGAGTTGCTTCAGTCTCTTCTAAACCATTCCTCTCTCCCTTTGAATTGAAAATCTTTGAATTGAAAGAGTGGGCCGGCTGTATCTTCTGGATTGGAGATTATTTCTTCTGAATGTATGGATCTACTTGCTAAACCTTCTACACAGACATGGATTGCAGTTACAGTGTATTTTACTCCCTCGAGTTCTGACTAAAGTTCTTCTTTCAAGATTTGACGGTTCTTAGTGATCTCTGTTATAAGTCCTTCTCTCATGTCTTTTAATTTCATAGCAACATGCTCTCTTAATTCTTGCTTAATTTCTTGGAGAGTCCTCATAATGAGCTCTGTGTAGTCTGTCTCTGAGAGTCTCTCTAAATCTGTAATTTTTTGGATGTCTTCTGTTTCATTTCTGTCTGGCTGATATAGCATAGTTGACTGTTCAGTTTCTCTACTTGTGCATTTTTTTGTGCTGGTTATTGATGACCAGCAGGTGGTGCTATTGTGATCCCTAGATTTATCTTGTTTGTATGATCTGTGGCATGTAGGATGGGGTGGGGATGTGGTTGCTTTGGGAGGTCTGTGGTCACAAATACCCTGTTTTATGTTGTGTCTTTGCCTTGAATTCAGAAGGCTAAAGCTACCCTCAGGAGTCAAAGACCGAGAGGTTTTAAGCCCCGTTTCTTTTCTTCTGGCACTAGGAACAATGTTACTTGCTTGCTGCACTTAAAGTGAAATTGACAAAATGGTGCTGCTCAGCACCTGCACAGCCCAGAGCTCTGATTTGACTTTGCTGTCCTTCAACCTGCACCTGTGCTCCTTTTCAGTCTAACCACACTTGAGCACCCACCTGAGGATGCAAAACTTTCAGGTGTAGATTATGTCTTCAGTTGGGTCTTTTGTTGTATTTATTTATGTTGGAAGTAGAGGTGATTTGGTCCTAGTTATTCCATGGCCACGCCTCCTGAAAGTGCAGAAGTATTTTTTCTATGTAAAAGTACATCATGACTTTTCATTTTTTAAAAATTATTTTATTTATTGATTTATTTTTGAGAGAAATGCAGAGAGAGAAAGACACAGAGAGAAACACCAGAGCACTGCTCAGCTTTGGTTTATGGTGGTGCCGGGGATTGAACCTGGAACTTCAGAGCCTCAGACATGAAAATCTCTTTGTATGACCATTATGCTATCTACCCCCGCCCTACATCATGAGTTTTTCAACAACCTAATATATATATGGATGGACCTAGTTGTAGCTGTAATTGCTTCGATAGATTTTAGTTACAATAAACTGATAAATTATCCCTTTTTTTTATTAAGTTTAATTTTCTGTTGCTATAAGTCAAAGAGCCAAAAAGACGCCCAGAAGTGTGTCTGTGTCTTTCTCTAATATGAGCTTAATAAAATCCAAAGATTCTAAGACTCCCCTCCACTTCCCACTCCTCCCCAACACACACACACACACACACACACACACACACACACACACACACACACACACACCCCCTCCATTCCTGCCAGCTTTGTGTAGGTTCTGCTGGAATTTGCACCTAATGTAGCCTTTGGCATCACTTCAGGCATCTTGCTCTATGAGTGATACATATGACCCAGGAAAAGTGTGCAACAGAAAGAGCTGCTAGTATGTTGGGAAATGGGTAACAGAAAGAATAGGACAAAAGAATGTTGGAGGAGTTAAGGATTTAGGCATCCCACATTTTTCTTTTCTCTTTCTTTCTTTCTTTCTTTCTTTCTTTCTTTCTTTCCTTCTTTCTTTCTTTTTTTATTGTACCTAGTTAGAGAAAAATCCCTCCAGACAAGAACTCATTAGACTTTAAGAGAAATGCAAATCACCTGAAAATTGTGTTAAATGAGCAGATGATGATTCTAAACAAGCTTTGTGGGTACCATTGGTCTAGGGACCACAATCTTGAGTTAGTTGATATTGCTGTAGCATATCCAGTGTCTTCATGTTTCATCTCTGTTTCAATCTAGAGTCAAGGTTGATTCTACTTGGAAGTAGAACTCTTTAAGGAATTCTCTAGGAGAGATTTTCCTTCAGTCTTTATTCTCCTTTTAGAAACACTGTTGAGCTGAGAGGGCTTTGCCTAGGGCTTATACTAACAGCTATGAATGAAATAACTAGAACTATCTCCAATTTCTTGATGACAAATCACTTATTTTTATTCTTAAATAACTTACAAAACACACACACACACACACACACACACACACACATATATCTGGCATTAGAACAAAACACCTACTTGCCTTCTTGTTCTTAAAGTCCTCCCCCCCAAAAAAAACAGAGCACTTATTAAAGATGATCAAAAGACATGCTTGATCTGACCAAACAGTGCGTGTTTTAATCCTTCTAGGCACCTGTGAATATCACTGTGTAGATTTCCCGTATCAACTCTTTAGTGGCTCGGCAAGGACTCAAAACTATATTACATTAAAAAAAGGGTAAGAGGTCAGAAGTTCATTAATAAATGATTTGTCATTTATTATATTATGAACAATTATTAGTTAATCGTTATTGCTTTATTCTTGATGAAAGATGCTTATTAAATCTTCTGCATTTGTTCTGAGTCCACAAGTGTTTTCTTAGATTTCTTTATAAAATGACAGGATAAATATTTTGGTGAATTTCATGCTAGTACTAAAAAAGAAGAATGAGACAGTAATTTCTTTCTTTGTTAAATTTTTCTTTATAAAATAGAAATACTGACAAGACTATTGGATAAGAGGGGTACAATTCCACACAGTTCCCACTCCCAGAACTCCATATCCAGTCCCCTCCCTTGATAGCTTCCCTATTCTTTATCCCTCTGGGTCCATACCCAGGATCATTGTATGGTACAGAAGGTGGAAAGTCTGGCTTCTGTAATTGCTTCTTCCCTGAACATGGGCATTGGCAGGTCGTTCCATACTCCCACTCCTCTCTTTCCCTAGTGGGGCAGAGACCTGGGGAGGCAGGGCTTCAAGACACATGGTAGGGTCATCTGCCCAGGGAAGTCAGGTTGGCATCTTGTTATATCTGGAACATGGTGGCTGAAAAAGAGTTATGATATAAAGTAGAACAAATTGTTGACTAATCATGAACCTAAAGGCAAGAATACTGCAGATGAAGATTTGGGGTCTCTGTTTTGGCAAAAGCTAGTAGGTTTATTTTAGGTATATTCTAGGGGGCCCATGACTACTAGTTTTTGTCAGCACCTGACATCTAATAAACAGGTGGACCTAGGTTATTGTCTAGGGAGATGGAGTGATAGAGAGTTGGAAAAAGGCCTAGAAAGAGAGTAATTTCTAGAGCACATAAAATGGAAGACAAATGGAAGACAGCTGATGTAAAACAAGGGAGAGGATCCTTCACAATAGCACAGAGAGGAACCACTGCAGAAAGACTGTGATTCTAGTCACCAGCTCTGAAGCCATCTGTGGGAATTGAGCCACTTTGTTGTGAACTGGTTTGCAAGCTAAAACTTAAACTTTTTTTTTTCTATCCGTCTACAGAGATTTTCATAGAACATTAGTAGCAGAAGATATGTAAAACTAGGAGACTAGTGTAAATGAAAACTTGAAAAATACGGGAAATACCTGTATGTGTTTAACCTAACGGAGGGTGGGGAAGACTCTGAAACCACTGGAGATGAAAAGTTGAAGGTCAATAGAGTAGACAGTCTTGGTGAACACGAAGTAATGAAGTATGTGTCTGGTGTGTATTTAAAACCAATGACAATTTTTTAGATAGAAAGTTAAAAAGATATAGGGTCTTAAGGACCAGACTTTAGGAATCTGTCTTTTCATAGTTATTAGAGTAAGACACATGCTTGATTAGTATTCTTTCTGGGCCTTTTGCTTAACTTCAAGCTAAGGGTTTTATTTCCCTGAAATATGATTCCAATATGATGATCATAAGCCTTGGTTAATTTTAAGACATTTCTTTTCACTTATGAAAAAGGGTTCATCAGCAATACCTGCCAAAAACTCATTAAAAGACCTTTTTAGCTCTACTTTAAGGTCATTTTTAGTATTTGTTGCACTGTTAATTAGAAAACTGCAGTTGCCTTTATTCCTACCAGAAACCCTCTCTAGTAGCATCTTTTGACTCTGGCATTTTGCTGACTGCCCTGTTTCCCTAAATTTAACTCTAACAGAATAAATGACTCAATTTTTGCTTCCCTATATTTTCCATAGCTATTAGTTTTGCAACCTCTATTGCTGATAAACCTACAGCTGTCATTTATTAATTTATTGAGATGCTCTTCACATTCTCCACCGAGTCAGAGAAGATGCCAATTAAATTTGTTGCTGCAAAAGTGAGACCACAGAAAATAAATGTATATTTTCAGAGTAGTTATGGACATCAAGTTGAATCCCAGTTTCCTAAAGTACAAAATGTCTCATATGTAAATTCAATATATACTTATTGCTGTATCTTTGAAGACATTCAGCAACTATAATTCAATTTTAGCCTTCAGAAAATGTATAGAGGAAAATGTCAATTTCTTTTGCATGTGTCAGAAAGATAACTAAAGGGAACACAGGAAACCTAGCTTCTAGTTCTAGTTATGGGACTTATCTCTACAACTACTCAGGGACAAACTTTAAGTCGATATTCAAAAAATTTGATCATGCTTCAGAATTAACTGGGAGCTCTGTAAAATCCCAAATCCTTATGGAACCTACTGAATTTGTCTCTCTACTGTTATGGCTCATGGATTTTCTTATATGTAAAGCTTCTATAGGGATTATGATATCATTAGTCTTTCAAATCCTATTCAACAATCAGTATCTTACACTGGGAATATATAAAAATATTGGAGTTGAAAACTTTGTATATTTAATCTATATTAGCAAAGGTGAAAATCTAGCCAGAAACAGCTCTTCAATTCTGAGTTGAAAAGCGGTGAAAAACCTCTTTAACTGTGGATAACAGATGAGAAGTCAGTAAACAGAAAGTGGGGTTTCCTATATGGTAAAGTGATTAAGTTTGAACTGGAATAAAACGTCCTAAATTAGTAGTAGAGAAGCAGTGAATGGAAGGAATAATGCTGCTATGTTGTAGAACTCCAGAAACCATTCATATTATAGATGTACTAGGTATCCATCACTGTAGCAGGTGATCCTATGTAGCAACCTAAAACAACAAATATTTATTATCACCCAGCTTCTGTGGATTAGAATATAATTTTTCAATGTGGTTGCCTTCAAGCTGGGCTCTTCTCAGACCTTGGCTAGAGGATGATGTGCTGTTTCTTCTTTTTCTTTTAAATTGATTTAATAATGATTGACAAGATTGTAGGATAAGAGGGGTATAATTCCATACAATTCCTACCACCAGTGTTCCGTATCCCATCCTTTCCATTGGAAGATTTCCTATTCCTTATCCCTCTAGGAGTGATCATTATGGGCTGCAGAAGGTGGGAGGTCTGGTTTCTGTAACTGCTTCTCTGCTGAACATGGGTGTGGACAGGTTGTTCCGTACCCCCAGCCTGTTTCTATCTTTCCTTGTGGGCCAGGGCTCTGGAGAGGTGGGGTTCCAGGACGCATTGGTGAGGTCCAGGGATGTCGGTTTGGCGTCATGTTAGCAATGGCAACTTGGTGGCTGAAAAGGCATTAAGATATACATCAGAACAATTTGTTTAATAATCAGGAATATATATATGTCAGATGAGATTTGGGGTCTCCATTTTGGAAAATCTAGGAAGTCTATTTAGGTATATTCCAAGGGGCCCAGATGTGCTTCTAAGCTCGTTATTGTTGGAAGACCAATAAAAGCCTACTTCTAAGCTCACTCACATGGCTGCTGGTAGTCCTTGGCTCTATGCCATGTGGATGTGTTCAGAAACCCCATGACATGACCCACATTCAGTGATGAAATTCCAATAGAACCTGTAATCTTGTAGCCTAATATTGATAGTGGGGTCTTCGTATCACTTCAGCATGTCCTGTTGCCAGAAGTGAATCACTAAGTCCAGTTTGCACATAAGAGTAGAAGTATTGGGGCAAGGTAGTAGTTTACCCAATTAAGCACTCATGTTACTGGTCCTCACACTGCAATGGTGTTGTGAAGCAGTGATTCAGTTCTCTCTCTCTCTCTCTCTCTCTCTCTCTCTCTCTCTCTCTCCCTCTATCCAAAAGAGAAAGGCAGCTAGGAACGGTGGAGCTGTTGTGCAGGCACTAAGTTTCAGTGATAACCCTGGAGGAAAAAAAGAAAGAGATGGAGTATTAATCACTTTGAGGGCAAGAGTGTCAATGAATTTGTAAACCTGCCTTTAAAACCTCCACAGTAGTTTATGTCTCCTGGCAGGACACAGTTTACACAGCTGCACATGGCAGTCCTGGCTGAGCAGAAAGCAAGACAAACCTGAGAAGAAGTTCTGATTCCATGATAGGGTAGCATGGGAAGCTGATGAGTACCGTGATTAAGGGCTTCTAGTTAATGGCATGGTTCTTGTGTCTTTGTCTTATTAGCTTTTGCCAGTAATTTAACAACTTAAGTTTCAAATAAAAAAATTCTGTTTAAGAATGATAAGTGGACAGTGTATTTGTAAACCCCATACAGTTGCTTCTCAACTCAATTCTTCTGCAAGTGTTGTTTCCACCACTACTGCACATCTCAGATCAATTCATTCTCTTCTTCTTCTGTCAACTCCCTGAGCCAGACCTCTGCCATCTCTGCCTGGATGACTGTAGTGACCTTTTCACTAGTTTCCCTACTTTTTCTCTGTCTGATGTGAAGCTTGTCCTCCCATACACAATAAGAATTATCTTTAAAAAGTTGAAATCAGATCATATTTTACCTCTGCTTAGACTATTCGGCTTCCATGCAACTTTAAAATAGAATCAAAACTCCCCTCTTCCCCCTTCCCCCTTTTCCCCCCTTCCCCCCTGTTCCCCCCTCTTCCCCCCTCTTCCCCCTCTTCTCACCCCTTCCCCCCTCTTCCCCCTCTTCTCCCCCTTTTTCCCCTCTTCCCCCCTCTTCTCCCCCCTCTTCTCCCCCTTCCCCCTTCCCTCTCTTCTCCCCTCTTTCCCTCCCTCTTCCCCCTCTTCCCCTCCCTCTTCCTCTTCTTCCTCCCCCTCTTCCCCCCTTTCTCCCCTTCTTCCCCTTCCCCCTCCCCCTCTCCCCTCCTCTCTCCCCATTCCTCCCCTTCTTCCCCCTTCCACCTCCCCCCTCTTCCCCCCTTCCCGCATCTTCCTCCCCCTCTTCCCCCCTCCTTCCCTTCTTCCCCATTCCCCCTCCCCCCTCTTCCCCCTTCCCCTATCTTCCTCCCCCTCTTCCCCCCTCCTTCCCTTCTTCCCCCTTCCCCCTCCCCCTTTTTTGCCTCCAGGGTTATTGCTGGAGCTCAGTGTCTGCACTACGAATCCACTACTCCTGGAGGCCATTTTTTACTATTTGTGTTGCCCTTGTGATTGTCATTATTGTTATTGTTGTTATTGCTATTGTTGGACAGGACAGAGAGAGAAATCGAGAGAGGAGGGGAAGACAGAGAAGGGGAGAGAAAGATAGACACCTGCATACTTACTTCACCACTTGTGAAGTGACCCTCTCCCCCCACCCCCCCGCAGGTGGGGAGCCTGGGGCTCGAACAGGGATCCTTGCGCATGTCCTTGAGCTTTGTGTCATGTGTGCTTAACCTGCTATGCTACTGCCTGGCCCTGAGAGTCTCTTTGCATAACCATTATGCTATATGGTAGATATACTCACACTGTATTTATTTATTTATTATTGGATAGAGACAGAAAAAAATTGAGAGGGGGAGGAAGAAGTAGAGAGGGCAAGAGACAGAGAGACACTTGCATCCCTGCTTTACCACTTGTGAAGCTTTCCCCCTGCAGGTAGGAACAAAGGGCTTGAACCTGGGTCCTTCTGCACTGTAATGTGTGTTTGTAACCAGGTGAGCCAATGACTGGCTCCTTTTCTCTCTCTCTCTGCCTTTGTTTTTCTATCTAAACAAGTTGGTCCATAGGACTTGGTCTACAATAACTCGATATCTGTATAATTGGAATCCTTAGATATTTAATGCAATTTTCAAACTTCCTTATTGATACTATTTAGATTTAAAAATGTCAGTCTATCAAGTATTGTGCGCCTTATAGAGAAGTGTGAGATAAGTGAGCTGTATATTGTTTTGGACACAATTTGTTCCATAAAGTTAGTCACTTAATAGATCTTATTGTTGGAAGCATCATTAACTCTAGCATTCCATTTGCTAGCTCCTCTTATACTTGACAAAAATAGTCTTGTTTGTGCTAGAATATTTGTTCTCTTGTAACAAGGATGAAAAAAAAATTTTTAGATAGTACCAGAAAAATGTGTTACTTGAAAAAACAATTCTTTAAATATAAGGATTATTACTGTAGGATTCATCTTGATTGAACTCTGTAATGCTCCAAGGTCATATCTCAGGATTTCTCCCATGACAATGAGCCTGGTAGATGGACAGTGCTTATAAGTGCTTGTTCTAACAAGGGAATAGTTAGTTGAAGTCTAGATTGGCACCTGATGCACAGTGTAAGTGGAAAGAATGTGAGACCAAGGGCTTCAAGCATTGACTTAAAGTCGGTCTCTTATTACTTATTAACTGTGTCATCTCAGACAAATTACTTAGCTCCTCCAACTTTGGATTCTGAAACCATAACAGGAGACCACTGTATACTTAGTAATATGGGATTGATGTGGTAACAAATGAGAGATGTCACATATACTGAAAAGAGACAGAGAGAAATTGAGTGTGAAGTGGGAGATAGAAAGGGAAACAAACAGAGAGACACCCTCAGTACTGCTTTCAATGCTCATTTTCACTTCACACTCAATTCTTTCTTTCTCTTTTCGGTATATATGGCATCTCTCATTTGTTACCACATCCACCCCATATTACTAAGTATACAGTGGTCTGTATGTTCTAAAGAGAGGGATGAATTCTGGATGATCTCATTTATAGCTGAACGAAAAGCAAGGAAAACACAGGATGAAGCATTACTAAAGTGTGGTCTATGCCAGCAGATCCAAGGATTCAAAGGGATAAAGATAAAGGGACTTGAAAAGGAGTTAGGGACTCAGTGTCCTATAGCGGAGTGAGATAACAACTTATTGCTGGGTGAGGTATGCTGACACCTTTCTTGTGGAGATGTTAAATGGTACCTGTGTGATAATGACTATCTTGTAAAACAGTATTTCCTCTTGTAAACAATATTTCCTCAAGAAAAATAAAATCCAATTAGGAAAAAATTTGAGAGCAGCTGATTCTTTCTAGGCCAGAACATACTAGGAATCGAGGGCCAAGAGATGCTGTTGTATCCATCCTAAAAAATTGGAGGGTTAGAA
The DNA here is from genome assembly GCF_950295315.1 of Erinaceus europaeus. Taxonomy (NCBI): domain Eukaryota; kingdom Metazoa; phylum Chordata; class Mammalia; order Eulipotyphla; family Erinaceidae; genus Erinaceus; species Erinaceus europaeus. Next base: position 67,367,717 of record NC_080171.1, on the reverse strand, counting down.
GTTTAAGTGTATGTGTAACTGGGTGGTTCTTAGAATATTTTAAATATTTATTTTATTCTAATGAGAGAGAAAGAGAGAAAGACACCAAAACACTGCTTAACTCTGGTTTATGATGGTGCTCGGGATTGAACCTGGGACTTCAGAGCCTCAGGCATGAAAGTCTTTTGTAATACCATTATACTCTCTCCCTAGCCCAGAGGATTTTTTTTTTTTTTGAGACTGCAAAGACATGTCAACTTGGGCTTCAGATATCTTGAAGCTTGATGGAGACTGAGTCTGTCCATGTGGTTGCTGGTAAACATTAGTTCTTCACAGGCTGTTGATTAAAGGTTAGTTATTCACTTACAGTTGATTGTAGGCTTTCTTCAATTCCTTATTTCATGGACTTTGCTTAGGGCATCTCACATATGGCAGCTGTTCCCCAGAGTTTGAAAATAAGAAGAGTCAGGGAAAAATTGAAATAACATTCTTATGTAACCTGACCATGAGCATTTTTTCTTTATTCTATTCATGAGAAAGAAGATATTTGGCTTAGTTCACGCCCAAGTTAAGGGAATTACCTGAAGACTTGAATACCAGGAGGAAAGAAAATACTTGGGAAATGTCCTTATTAAAGGTGTATCCATTTCCACAGTCATCATGGGAGAGTTGAGGTGGTGGAAGGGGAAAGGGACATTTAGACTTAAAAATTGTTGAACCGTGGGCCCGTGGGCCACAGTGTGTTAAGTGCACGTGGTGCAAAGCACAAGGACATCCCGGCGTAGGCATCCCGGTTTGAGGCCCCAGTTCCCCACCTGCAGGGGAGTCATTCACAGGCGGTGAAGCAGGTCTGCAGGTGTCTGTGTTTTTCTCCCCCTCTCTGTCTTCCCCTCCTCTCTCGATTTTTCTCTGTCCTGTCCAACAACAACAACAACAATAATAGTAACTACAACACAGATAAACAACAAGGACAACAAAGGGAAAAAAAACGGCCTCCAGGAACAGTGGATTCATGGTGCAGGCACTGAGCCCCAGAAATAACCCTGGGGGCAAAAACATTGTTAAAACAGGAAAAGATGAACAATGCCTGATTGGAGAATTTCAAATACCTAACTTGAATTTGGGACACAGACATAGGATGGTGAGTAATGATGATGGTAGAAGTGGTTGAAGATGAGATTAAAAAGATAGGGAAGATATAGGCTATAGGGACTTTAAATAGAGAAAACTGAATTCTTAGCACAAGATGCCAAAGAACAATTAAAGATTTTTTAAAAGAAAATTTCATTTGTAAAAAGGAAACACAGTAAAAAATCATAGGATAAGAGGGGTACAACTCCACACAATTCCCACCACCAGAACTCTGTGTCCCATCCCCTCTCCTGATAGTTTTCCTATTCTTTAATCCTCTGGGAGTATGGACCCAAGGTCATTGTGTGATGCAGAAGGTGGAAGGTCTGGCTTCTGTAATTGCTTCCCTGCTGAACATGGTCGATCCATACTTCCAGCCTGTCTCTCTCTTTCCCTAGTGGGACACAGCTCTGGGGAAGTGGGGTTTCTAGGACACACTAGGGGGATTGTCTGCCCAGGAAAGTTTGGTTGGCATCATGTTAGCATCTGGAACCTGGAAGCCTGAATTAAAGATTTTTAAGGAGAATCATGATTACACATTCAGCTTAGAAAGAATAATCTTAAAACAGTATTGATTAGGTAGGTTTTAAAAAAACTAATGTAATTAATTTATTTATCAGAGCACTGATCAGCTCTGGTTTATAGTGGTATGGGGATTGAACCTGGGACTTCAGAGCCTGAAGTGTGAGAGTATCTTTATATAACCATTTTGCTATCTACCCTGCCCCATAGAGTAGTATTTATATTCCTTAGAATAGATCCTATTAGACCCTCGTAACCAATCTGCCTGCCAGGTTTTCTGGTCTGTGAAAGTGGGGAGTTTGAGGGATATACAAAGAACATCAGTAGGGGAATAGATAACACAGTGGTTATGCAAAGAGATTCTCATGCCTGAGGCTCCAAAATCCCAGGTTCAATCCCCAGCACCACCATAAACCAGAACTAACTCTCTCTCTCTCTCTCTCTCTCTCTCTTTCTCTCAAGCAATCTGTTCTATCACTGTGTATGGGGCTTATGTATGGTCCTGGTGGTTGAATGTCCAGAGAATGGTGGGTAACTTATCACATCTTCTATCCCAGGAAAACTTAAACCATGATCAGTTGCTGGTGTCCCTTAAGTGAATAAAATGCAATCAGTTTTTTTTTCCAGATTGTTCACTTTAGCCACACTGATTGAGAAATATCCATTCTCTTTATCTTGAAGCCTTATTATTCTGTAGTTGGAGAGTTTTAAAAATTCATTAGCAATGCACTAAAAGCACAAAAACATGGACATATTCTAGTGATCTTTTAGAGATTTAGAAGGCTTTTGAAATGGAACTCAACAAAGCAATTGTGTCTCAGTTCCTTGTTTGTAAAGCCATAATCTTGAGCACAGTTGTCTCTGAGGCAAGTTTCACATTCTGAGCTTTTCTGTAAGAAGCACAATTACTTGGCAAACTGTTTTTATTTTACTTTCAGAGATTAATCTTAGGGCAGGGTGTATTCTTCCCATTGAAATAATTCTCCTCATTTCAGCCTGACATTAATTCTTTGATGTTTTTGGGTCACATCATGGCAGAGAAAAGCTTTTCTTTTTGCATTTTTGCAAAATGCATAAAAAAGCCGATACTAAAATAACATAGGAACTTGTAAATGCATTTACTTCTAGCTATACTACTGACAGGCTGAACTTTTTTTTTTTCTTTTACAGGAGGTACAATTCCATTTCCAACAGGGCATATAAAAGGCATGGAAAGAAGAACAGCCTCAAGTAATAAAGCAGAGGCATAGAGGCTGTCCTACTGTTGTCAGTCAGCTGGGAAGTGAACAAAAGGCCAGTCATGCACCTGAGTTTGCTCAGAGACTTCTTTACCTTGCTCACCCACTTATGGTGCAGAGCAATGCTAGAGCTGTGCAGCAGCACTAAAGCTAATCTAAACTCGTTCATTTTAAACTCGGGAGGCCTGTGGGGTTAGATAAAGGAATTTTCTATTTACCACCACCTACAGAAGGTTATTCAACTTGGTAGCAGATGAAGATGGCAAAGGAATTTGGGGAGGTTTACTAATTTATTCTTCAATGAGAGCTTCTATATGTAATACATATAGTACTTGTAGATATTTATTCATAAAAGGGAAATGTAGGCTTTTGAGATAACTGCAGGATCTGCTCAGTAATGAGATAAGATTCTTAAACCAGTCCAAGAGGTGTATTGAATGGGCTTTAAGTATAATATTAATAATTTTTAAAAATTTCTTTTTTAAATATTTATTTATTCCCTTTTGCTGTTTTATTGTTGTAGTTATTATTGATGTCATCATTGTTGGATAGGACAGAGAGAAATGGAGAGAGGAGGGGAAGACAGAGAGGGGAGAGAGAAAGATAGACACCTGCAGACCTGCTTCACCCGCCTGTGAAGCAACTCCCCTGCAGGTGGGGAGCCGGGGGCTCGAACTGGGATCCTTACGCCGGTCCTTGTGCTTTGCGCCACATGCGCTTAACCCCCTGTGCTACCACCTGACTCCCTAAATTTCTTTTTTAAAAAAATATTCTATTTATTTATTCATGAGAAAGATAGGAGGAGAGAGAAAGAACCAGATAGCACTCTGGTGCATGTGCTGCCGGGGATTGAACTCAGGACCTCATGCTTGAGAGTACAATGCTTTATCTACTGCACCACCTCCCAAACCACTTAAAATTTCTTTATTGGGGGGTTAATGGCTTACAGTTGACAGTAAAATACTATAGTTTTTAATTTCTTTTTTTTTAAAATTTATTTATTTATTTATTTATTTATTTTTTATAGGGTAGGAGGGGTACAACTCCACACAATTCCCACCGCCCAATCTCCATATCCCACCCCTCCCCCGATATCTTTCCCATTCTCTATCCCTCTGGGAGCATGGACCCAGGGTCATTGTGGGTTGCAGAAGGTAGAAGGTCTGGCTTCTGTAATTGCTTCCCCGCTGAACATGGGCGTTGACTGGTCGGTCCATACTCCCAGTCTGCCTCTCTCTTTCCCTAGTAGGGTGGGTCTCTGGGGAAGCTGAGCTCCAGGACATATTGGTGGGTTCTTCAATCCAGGGAAGTCTGGCCGGCATCCTGATGACACCTGGAACTCCAAACTCTAGTGTACTTCTGCTTTCTTACTTTGGTGCCATACTCCAAACTCAGTCAATTTCTGCTTTGCATTTCTACTTCCCCTCCTGGGGATATATCCTAAGGAACCCAACACATCCATCCAAAAAGATCTGTGTACACATATGTTCTTGGCAGCACAATTTGTAATAGCCAAAACCTGGAAGCAACCCAGGTGTCCAACAACAGATGAGTGACTGAGCAAGTTGTGGTATATATACACAATGGAATACTACTCAGCTGTAAAAAATGGTGACTTCACCGTTTTCAGCCGATCTTGGATGGACCTTGAAAAAATCATGTTGAGTGAAATAAGTCAGAAACAGAAGGATGAATATGGGATGATCTCACTCTCAGGCCGAAGTTGAAAAACAAGATTAGAAAAGAAAACACAAGTCGAACCTGAAATGGAATTAGAGTATTACACCAAAGTAAAAGACTCTGGGGTGGGTGGGTGGGTGGGTGGGGAGAATACAGGTCCATGAAAAATGATGAATGAAATAGTGGGGGTTGTATTGTTAAATGGGAATCTGGGGAATGTTATGCATGTAAAAAAAAAAGAAGTAGTTTTTAATTTCTTTTTAAATTTGGGCAATGAGTACATAGGTCTTCATAGCAGTATTTGTATCCATTTAAAACTGGTGGAAATGGTAGATGGTAAAGGAATTTTTAAACAGATTTTTGAGGTTTCATTGACATAGGTAATAGTTGTAAAAATTGAAAAGTGGTAACATGTTGGTATGGTTCATATTGGTTTGCTCTCCTTCCCCCCACCTCTGAGAGAATTGGTTTGGCCCTTGCTAGTTTCGCACCCCTCTTTCTCCCCGCCCCCTATGCTAAGGACGTGCAGGGTCCCAGCAGCAACCTGCGAAGGAGAATGATGGGGAAGTACGTGGTGTGGTGATTTGCCCGTTTGTAATTGTTGTATGCTTTACAATGGTTTGGTCTCGCTCTCCCCCCGCCAGGAGAATTGGTTTGGCCCTTGCTAGTTTTGAGCCTCTCTTTCTCCCCGCCCTGTAGTTCCAGAGTTCTGGTGTGGCCGAGGGAAGAGAAGGATGCAGGACAGATCTGTGTGGTGATTAGTTTGGTTTATTTTATGAATCATTGTTCGTGAATAAAGAAATACAGCTTCCCGGCCCAGCCGTGTGTCCTCAAGTCTTCTCTCTACCCTCTACTGCTGTGAAGCTAGCCCAGCCTGCTGGAGCCTCCAAACTTTAACAACAGTAACATATGTATACACCTGTGAAATTATTGTCACAGTGAACAAAAAGAACATAGCAATCATTACCCAAATTTTAGAGGGCTCCTTTTAAGTTGTCTTCCATATTCTCTCTCTCTCTCTTCCCTACCTCTCCCTCTCCAGGATTATCGCTGGGGCTTAGTGTTGGCACTATGAACCCATTGCTCCTGGTGGCCATTGTTTTTAAATTGGATAGGATAGAGAGAAAGTGAGAGGGGAGGGGGAGGTAGAGAGGTTGAGAGAAAGAGAGATACTTGTAGACATGCTTCACTGCTTGTGAAGTGTCCCTCCCCACAGGTGGGTCTCAAATCCAAATCCTTGTGGGGGGGTCCTTGTGCTTAACCGAGTGGGCTAATTACCAGCTCCTTCTCTTCTGTTTCTCCGTACCATCTTCGTCACTCACAACCACTGATTTCCTTTCTGTTACTACGGACTAGTTTGTATTTTCCAGAATTGTATTCTATACTGGCTGACATCTTTTGCTCAGTATACCTAAGAATCATCAATGTTGCATATAATAATAGTTTATTCCATTATACTTTTGAGAGTATTCCTATGTATGAATATGAAGGCATTAAACCTTAACTTGTTTATTTATTTACTTAATAGTGAAAGTTTGGTTTGTTTTCAGGTTTTAGACATTACAAATAAAGATGTTATACACGCCTTTGTACAATGGTGTGTGTGTGTGTATATGTGTGTATTATACATAGTTTCTTTTTCTCTTGGATAAATATTAAGGAATGACTATAGAGTAGAGGTATGCTTTAAAATCATGTTTTTAAAGAAACCATGATTTCCCCCCCAAATACTTGTACCATTGTATTTCCAACAATAGGGCATGAGAATTCTTGTTCTTACACATTTTCTCCAATACTTTTATTTATTTTTTTCTCTCCAATACTTTTAATGACCAAGCTTTTTATTTTTAGTCATTTTAATAGTTATGCAGTGATATATCACTGCAGTTTTAATTTGCATTTGTCATAATTACAGCTGAGTATTATTCTATTATTATATATTTCACAGCTTTCTTAGTCACACATCTGTTGTTGGACATCTTGATCGTTATTACAAACTGTGCTGCTATGAACATAGGTGTACATAGTTCTCTTTGGATAGGTGTTTTTGTGTTCTTTGGGTATATCTCTAGGAGAAGAACTACAAGGTCATAGGGTAGGTCTGTTTTTAGAGTACTGAGGAAACTCCAGACTGTTTTCTGTTCAACGCGGGTTGAACCAATTTACATACACATCTATAGTGTGGAAGTGACTATGAGCATTTTTTCCCCTATAAGGTTTGTTGGTCATCTGGATCTCTGCTTTAGTAAAAATTCTATCCATATCCTCTCCCCATTTTTTAATGGGGTTGTTCATTTTTTTTTGTTGTTGAACTTTGTGAGCTCTCAATATATTTTGGTTATTAGCCCTTTGTCTGGTGTATGGAACCTGAAGATTTTATGTTGGGTAGTTGCCATCTCCCCCTGGCTTCTTCTTATCCATATGGCTATATAGGGATTTACTGATCCAAAGGTTTGGTCTACTTACATAAATCACTTTTACATAAAGCACTCCAGGGCATTGGTGGTTCAGTTATAGGATTCTCGCCTGTTCCGCCCCCTCCTTGTCACACTCTGATTTTCACCAGTCACTTTTCTCTCCACCCTCTCTATATCACATCCTGTTTCCACCCTACTTGGAGAGTATAAAAACAGCTGCTCTTCTGATTAAAGACACTTGGAAATTGCTTTCCGGCTCCGAGAGTTCCAGAGTGTATCTCCTGCGGAAGTTGGTGCAGCACGCGTTCCTGATCCCTCTCCCACACAGCAGCCTAGATCAGCTCCAGTTGAGTTCTCTCCAACCCAGAGAGCACCGGCTCGGAAGAAGTACCCTCAGGCTATCCCGGCAATTTTATCCCATTTAATAGGGTATTTTTCTGTTTTGATGACAGTTCCTTTGGTTGTGAAGGTTTTCATTTTGATGTAGTCTTATTGGTTTATGATTACATTTCTTTTATTAAAAAAATTTTATTATATTAATTTATTTATTCCCTTTGTTGCCTTTGTTTTATTGTTATAGTTATTATTATTATTGTTGTCATTGTTGGATAGGACAGAGAGAAGTAGAGAGAGGAGGGGAAGACAGAGAGGGGGAGAGAAAGACAGACACCTGCAGACCTGCTTCACCGTTTGTGAAGCGACTCCCCTGCAGGTGGGGAGCTGGGGGGCTCGAACCGGGATCTTTATGCAGGTCCTTATGCTTTGCGCCACGTGGGCTTAACCCGCCGTGCTACCACCCCCATAATTACATTTTTGTAATGTATCACTCGCCTATGATTACATTTTTGTATTTCTTCTTTTTGTACTTGTTTCTTCAAAGGTATTTCCCCCCAAAAAATATCACGGAGTGTTCTGCCACTGTTTTCTCCTATGCATTTGATGATTTTTGGTCTAATGTACATGCCTTTATCCATTTAGAGTTGACTTTTATGCATGATAATATGTGATGGTTCCATTTCATTCTTTTAAAAATTCCAGCATAATTTTCCTAACACCATTTGATGAAAAGCCTTTTTACATTTGATGTTTTGAGCCCCCCTTGTCAAAAATTAGTGATTTAATGCTGATTTAGGTAAATACAAAGTTTCATGGATATACTTTCACACCCACATATATGTATGTACAGCTTGCCATAGGGAACTTGTTTTTCTTACATTTTCTTAGAGAGTAATATACGTGCCACTGCTCTCTTTATACATTAAGTCCAGCACTCTACTTGCTAGGTCATTTTATGGGTTGCTTTAAAAAATATTGTATTTATTCATTGGATAGAGAGAGAGATAGAGATGGAGAGAAGGAAAGAGGAAAAGAGACACCTGCACCACTGCTTCACTCCTCACCAAGCCCCCCTATCCCATTGTGGGGGGTGAGGGTTTGAACAAGGGCCCTTGTGTACTGTCACATCTACACTCAACCATGTGTGCCACCACCATGCCGAATGGTGGTGTAAAATCCAGTAACTCCACTGTTGTTGTATAGCATGGACTTCTTTTTTTAAGACTTATTTTACTGGATTTCTCAATGGGCTTTACTTCTTTTTTAGAAGGCTACACCCTTGAGCACCATGAAATTTGGTACTCTTTTGATTCTTCTGCTTCCTTTATTTCCGCCAGGGTATTACTAGGACTTGGTGTTGGCACTACAAATCCACTGCTTCTGGTAGCCATTTTTTTTTTTTTCTATTTAACTGGGTAGGACAGAAAGAAATTGAGAGAGGAGGGGGAGATAGAGAGGGAGAGAGAATGATAGACACCTGCAGACCTGCTTCAGCACTGGAGAAGTGCCATTCCCTGCAGGTGGAGATGGGAACCCGGATCTTTGCTCTTAGTACTATGTGCCCTTAACCAGATGTGCCACTGCCCGACCCCCAGTTCTTCTGCTTCTTATACTGTTTGCTCAATTAATTTCGACTCTTTAAAAGTCATGTAAGTGACTTCTAAATGAATTATCAAATTGTGTGTACATTGGAGTTATTTTTAGTTTCTTACTAAGTTTCTCAGATTGGGTACTGAATTGGAAATCTTACTGATCATTTTTGTTTTTAAGTTTAGTAGGTCATATGTTTGAGTTTTATTTGATTAACTTTTCATTTGGTATTAAAATAACAGATATTCATTTAGGTTTGTATACCTGTTCTATTTGCAAAAACCTTAGTGACTGATAAATATATGAGCTAAAAAATTGAATTAAGAGGGAGTCCAGCAGTATCACAGCGGCGTAAGCGCAAGGACTGGCATAAGACTCAGTCTGCTGCAGGTGTCTATCTTTCCCCTTCTCTGTCTTCCCCTCCTCTCTCCATTTCTCTGTCCTATCTAACAATGGTGAAATCAATAACAACAACAATAATAACTACAACAACAATAAAAAAACAAGGGCAACAAAACGAAAATAAATAAATAAATATAAAAAAATTAAAAAATTGAATTAAGAACTTGCATTCCAAAGGGCAGAAACACACAGTGCTGTGCTTTTAAAAGCATGAAAACCTTAGAAATTTTTAGCGAGAACTGAATTTGGAGCCTAGAGGTAGAAAATATGATTAAAGAGAGTATGAGGACATCTAACCAACAAGCTTTTTTTTTTTTTTTTTTTTTTTCCTGGGCAGGAGGCAAAAAAAAAAAAAAGACAAATCATACTTGTTTTTTCCTCTACCACATAAAGCATCAGCATCAATTTAAAATCTTAAATTGATTTTAAAGTTTAGTTGTTGCTTTTGACATTTAAATAGATTTTTGGCATATTGCTAATCCTTGTTTAAATCAGCAAGATAGTGTGGAGGCATAGAGGTAAGGATAAATTCTTTCTACATGTGATTTCACTGTGATATTTGATAGAACAGGGAGAAAATACTGCATGTTAATTTTTTTTCTGTGAGTTTAAAAAATATTTTTACTGGATGGAACTAACTTTAAAAAAAAATTTTTTTTGGTGGGGGTGAGGGTTATGGAGACAGCATAATGGCTATGCAATGACTTTCATGCCTGAGGCACCAAATGTCCCAGGTTCAAGCCCTAGTATAATAAATATGAGCTCTGTGATGAGCACTAGTGAAAAATAGAAGAGAAAAATTAAGTCAAGTTTAAACCATTTTTAATCATTAGAAAAGGCCAATCGTCATTTCATTTATTTAAAAAAAAATTAGGTGTACGGAGAACTTTTTTTTAAACCTACCAAATTGGATTAAAAAGAGGTCCATGAATACTTGTGTGAAATAAGGCATTAGTGTTTATTCTTTATTTTATCACAAGAGATTTTGCTTTCTTTCTCTTGCTTACATGAAATATATCTGGTTTATGCCCCATAAACAGCACTAACCTTCTGCAACTGAGAGTGGCAGCATGTCTGACTAATGGCAGTTTAAAGTCTCTGATACTCAGGGATCCCATTAAATAAGGTTTCTGTGTTGTCAAGATGTAGAATCTACTGATACAGCAACATTTATTTATCAGCTTTTTATTTAGCTTTGAAGGCTAGCGGGTCAGCGGCTTTTGATTGCTCTGGCTGCCTTCCAGGACTAGCAGTTAAAATTCCACTAGGTGGCAGTCTTTGATGGATAAACCCACTCTCATTTCCAGTTATCACTGTCTCTAGCATACCTCTTCTTTTCATGCTTTCCCTTCTTATTTTCTTTTGCTTCCTCCCCACCACACCTTTTCTTTGTCTTTTTCTTTTTCACTGTCCTGCATGTTTTCTCTATTTCAGACAATATTTTTGCATCTTATTCACAAGAAATCTCGTGTATCGTTATCAACATATTTATTATTAACTTCGTTACTGTCACAAGCATCTTTCCATTTTGACTAGTGTAGGCTTCTGAATGAAATAACAGTGAGTTGACTATTCTCTTACACATAATAAATGCACATCAATTATTATAAAGCATTAAGTGCACATGGCGTAAAGCGCAAGGACCGGCGTAAGGATTAAGGACTTTGCTGCTTTTGGCCTTGCAGAGTTTTCAAGACAGCTATATAGATGGGACATGAAGATGTAAGAGACCTGTCCTGCTTTTTGAGGACAAAGTGGTATTCGCCTGACTAACAGCAAGAGAGAGACTACATTAGTCAGTAAAGCCAGTTTTACTAATTCTCAAAGGAACTGCAGGTGGGATGGAGTTGATTGAGTCAAATATATTGTTTCATTCAATTCTTTTAACTGTTAAGTTATAGATTAAAAAAAAAAGAAATCCTATGGTTCATGAAAGCTACTGACTTGTCGAGTCTATGTACTGTATTGCCATTAGAAAAAAGACTTAGGCTCACTAAAATCAGGATTTGACGGAATCTGAAGTAGGACACCAAAGTAAAAATGCTGGGGTGAGGGTGAGGGTGGATGTTAGGCTTCCCAGGGCTGCGGGGTGGGGGTGGGGTTGGGGGAAATGGGATGGGACATAGTCTTTTGGTGGTGGGAATGGTGTTTATAAAATAAATAAAAAAAAATAATAAAAAAGACTTAGGCTCAGGTCTTTTCTGATACTGATGCCCAACAGACTAGTAGTCTGTCTTCAGTTTCATTATATCAGGCATTTTTCTGAGATTCTATTCCATTCCTCTACATTTATCCCCCTCTTTATATTTTTCCCATCTCTCCTTGTTCTTGAATTCATTAGTTCATCTCCCAGATCTTTATTAGATTTATATTTGACCACTGCAACTGTCGCTGTTGGCCCGCAACAACTACACGGACACCAGAGTCTTCTTCCTCAATTTCCCTTTATTTCCTTCTTATGGCCACCTTAAGTACCTTTCACTGTTACATAGTCAGCCAATGGGCATTAAGCAAGCATACAGCATTCATAGATCATGCAGCCTTCTACCAATCATAAAACAGTTCACGTGTACAGCACGCAGTCTGTGATGTGAAGTTGGATCATCCAGCTTCTGCAAAGTTGTTTACCACTTTACTGGTTTAGCCACCACGTGGCCGGCGCCATCTTAGGGGCGTTATGTGCAGTGTCATTATGGCTCCAGACAGCAACTATTTCAGTTGTTGTCAATCCCAATACTGTTTTTAATTTTCCTGATTTTGGTTACTAGTAAGGTCAGCTTTTAAAAAAGGGATTATGTCTATAAAAATCTTTGGTCCATGCTCACAGAGGGATAAAAAATAGGGAAACTTCCAATGGAGGGGAGGGTGTATGGAACTCTGGAGGTGGGAATTGTATGGAATTGTACCCCTCTTGTCCCACAATCTTGTAGTTTAATATCTGAAATATTAAATCACTAATAAAAATCAAAGGGGTTCTACATTGCTTCTTTTGTGAGTATCTGTTACCTTAGTCCTCATTGCAACTCTCACCTGGGAGATCTTTGCTAATTTTGCTAATTTTACTATGTATTGCATATATTACACCTTTGCTACATATCTGAAATATGAAAAAGCCCATTTTTAGTTTGTTTATAAAAGCTATTATGTCATAGAAATTTTTATTTTTAAATTTTTTATTATTTATTTTTGCCTCCAGGGTTACTGCTGGGGCTCGGTGCCTGAACTATGAATCCATTGCTCCTGGTGGCCATTTTTTTCTTTTCTTTTTTTTTTTTTTGTATTGTATAGGACAGACAGAAATTGAGAGAAGAGGGGGAGACAGAAGGAATGATTGATAGACACCTGCAGACCTGCTTTACTTCTCCTGAAAAGTCCCTCTTGCAGGTAGAGATAGGGGGCTAAAACTTGGGTCCTTGTGTGGGTCCTTGAACGTAGCACTATGTGTAAGTAACCAGGTACACCATCTCCTGGCCCCCTGAAACTTTAATTTTTATTAATTTGAATCTACTAGTTTTAGGGGCTGGGAAGTGATGCTTGCCACTCATGAAGCTTTCTCCCTGCAGGTTGGGGCCAGGGGTTTGAACCTGGGTCTTTGTGTACTTTAATATGAATGCTAATATGAATGCTTAACCAGGTATGGCCTGTTTGTACAACTTTTTCACCTCAGAATTGGAAAATACAGCTTGTAGAAGATTGTAAAATACCACTATATTGAGATATGATTGGTATAGAAAAATCTGCATATATTTACATGATGCTGTCACCAAAAATCTATGTTAAAAATATATTCACCCCTCAAAGTTTTCACTAAAAGATTTAAAAAAAATTTTGTGAAAATAACACAGTATAACATCTAGCATTTTAGCAACTTTTAAATTATGTAATGCTGTAGACTACAGTCACGGCTCTATGCAGTATATGCTAGGACCCATTTGACACTGAAGTGAACTTACTTCCTGTTTCCACATAAAGTCAAAAATACTGTCACACCAGCTTTTGCAAGGAGAGAAAGGCCCTTTATTGGAACCTGGAATATTTAAGGAGAGCAGGAGCAATGCTCAGATCTACACCTGGTCTTGTCTCTTTATTTCAGGGACTGTTTATACAGGTAGAAGGTGGACCTTGAGATTTGAATCCTGTCTATTTCTTGAAAAACAGGAAATTGGTCTTTGGACAAACAGGATAGGAATCTTGAGGGAAAGCATGAGATAGGATAAATAAGATGGAGGCTATTTAAGTTACTTAGCTCCTGGGATCATGTGCTTATGTGCATTTCTTCCTAGAATATAACTTGTAAGGTATTTGCTGCTTCTGCAAAGAAATTTCTGAAAAACAGAGTCTGAAAGAGATATTACTTTTTTCTTAATCCAATTTTCCCATGCCAGGGAGGCCTGTTCATTTAGGGTCATGGCCTGAATTCCTATTGCATACTAAAACTTTATACTCTCTGGTAGTTTTTTTTTTTTGCCTTCACTGACAATTTTATAAACTTTAATCCAGTTATTATAGGGGCATATGATGTAAGGAAGAATTCATTTTATTTCATTTTGAGAATACATCTTTTGAAGTAATTAAAAAATGCATTAAAAACTGGGCATATAGCCAACTTTATGAGATAGATACTATTTTTATTTCTGTTTTTCAGAGGAAAAAATAGTAATGCAGAAGGACAGAAAAGTTACATTATTTACCAAAGTCTAAGCAATAACACTTGACTTTAGAAATCATAAAAATCAGTATTTTAAGAAAGTAGTCTTACTTGGACGACTGACTTAGAGATTTGAATCTTTTCTGAGCGATTTAAGTATGACACAATTTTTCTAATAATTTGATTTGTATTTTTCTTCTAAACATTTAAAATTAGGACAAAACTTAATGTAATTTCAGAATATATTATGAAAAGAAAGGTACTAAAGGCTAAATATAAAGAGTAAAATATAAACATTATGCTATTAGTGCAAATACAAATCTGTATGTGTCTTCTAAACTCAACGCATCTAAAATGATTCACCATTTACATAAAATACCTAGTTATGATCTCTTTGAAACTTTATCTGTCTCTGTCTATTCAGTTTTAATTGTCTTCCCTTCTAGAATTATGGGTATGTATTGACTTATTGGCTGTGTTGTTTCTGCTTCTTGTGACAAACGACCTAGATTTGCTAGTGTTTGGGATGCAGTGTGTTGCTTTGGAGTCTGCCCAAACTCACTCTCCTAAACTAATCTCACACGTTTCAGGCTCATTAACTCTATACTCTAACAAGTTAAGTTCATTTGAGTTACATTTGTTAATTTACTCTGCTAGGGAATTACATTGTGTGTGTGGCAATGCACTGGTGACCATAGAGAATGATCATTGTTTATTATCTGAGAGTCATTTCAACTAGGGGAAAGAACTAACTATATCAGTTTTATCTGTACCATCAGAATTTATATTTATTTTGTCATTGCTAGGGTTTTGTTCTTCCAGGATGACTGTTTTAGATAGGGGTGTGTGTGTGTGTGTGTGTGTGTGTGTGTGTGTGTGTGAACAGGGAAGAGATTATAACAGTGAAGCTTCTTCCAGTATTGTTATGGCTGGGCTTGAATCTAACTTACACACAACAAATCAGCACTCTATCCAGCAGGCTAATTTTCTGGCCCAGAATTTATCTTTAAATACTTGACTTCTTGCATCCAGAAAAAGGTTTGAAATAAAATAAAATTATTAAAGCAGAAGAGAAAACCAGTATACTCAGGGGATCTGGTGTGAAGTTATGGATATTATTGCATGTAAGTGATGAAATAATTGTCTTGAACAGAAGCAATAGTCAACTCAACATTTTTGTGACTCAAATAGAACTATCTTTTAAATTTTGTAGGATGAAAATTGTGTTTTAAGAATTATCATGTTAAATCTCACACTGAATTAAAATTTTGTCCTTGTAAGTAATTTTGGGTGTGGATTATATTTTGAGTTATAGAATATGATAATTAATAGCATCTCTGTGCTTGTGTCTCTCTCTCTCCCCTTCTCCCCCTTTCTCTTTACCCCCTCTCTCTTCTATATAGACAAAAACACTATAGCAGAAGTCATTTTTTTTTAACTTGCTTTGATTCCTTGTAGAAGAAACCCAAATTGGACAAAACCAAAACCAAACCTTCTTTCTCTTTCAGAAGTACCCAAATCTGCATAGTAGTCTTTGAAGAAGAGACTGAAATGCAGTAGATAAACATTCTCAGTTTAAACTCTGAACTTTGGTCAGTTGAAACTAAGTGTTAAGAATGTTTGATGATATTAAAAGCGTAGATACACCAAATAGAAAACATCTCTGCAGCTTAGAAATAAAAACAGAAAGGGGAAACATAAACTAGTACTTGGACTGGTTTTGGTGTATTACACCCAAGTAAAGGACTCTGGGGATGGGGGTGGGGGTGGGACTTTCAGTTTCAGTGTATGGGGTTGGGGTGGGGAACAGTCCTTGGTGGTAGAAATGGTGTTAAACTGTACTCTTATTAATTTGTAGTCTTATAAATAAGTATTAATCAATAATCCAGGGAAAATACATTGAATATTTCAGATTATATAACTGCTAACAAACAAACAAAACCATCAGCCTACCATTGTGAATAATGGTACAGAACAATGTGAATTCAGGGATTCTTGGAATCAGTCAAAATGACAGACTTAAGAAAAGGCAGGAAAAAAAGGTGGGCCTGAGCCATATCAGGAGAGAAGTATTTTCTTTATTTATATTTAACTACAATTTACCTCTCTATTTTTTAATTGAAGAAGTATAAGTTAACAACAAAACCATACTGCATAGTGTATATAATTTATTTATATCATTGTAAATAATTATTAATTCTAATGAGTTGTCAAGTGTAATTCATTGTACAATCACTTAACATCTATGCTTTCTTTTGTGAATATAAATGTTTTAATGAGCTTTTTAAAAATTGAAATATCATTGCATTTTCCCACTATAGTCTAAGAGTTTATTATTATGCCCCCGCTCCTCCCTGTAGGTACAGGGTACTATGTGTGTGCAATTTCACTGCTCCTAGGGCAGACTTTTCCATTCAGCGAGAGACACCATAACTAGAACTTCTCTCAGGCAGCACCATTCTCTGGGCCTCAAACCTGAGGAAGGTATGTGTCCTATTCAGTGAGCTGTCTTTCATTTTCTACTGTTATCTATGTATTGATAGTTCATTTGTTTATTTTTGCTGTGTACCACATCTGAGTGATAGAACGTGGTATTGTTCTTTTTTTTTTTTTCTGGCTTATTTCATGTTGCACAATACACTTTAAATTCATCCTTGTTCAAAATCACAGGTTTATAACTACATTGTATTCCACTATGTGTAAAATAAAAATATATTTTCTCATCCATTCATAAATCAAAAGGTACTTAAGTTGTTTCTGATTCTCGACTACTGTAAATAATATTGTTGTAAATGCAAAAGTGCATCTTTTTTTTTGCCACCAGGGTTATCACTGGGGCTGGGTGCCTGCATTATGGTCCATAGCTTCCAATGACCATTTTTCCTATTTATTTATTTATTTTTAAATTTCTGTTTTTATTTGTCAGGACAGAGAAAAATCAAGAGGGGTGGGAACGTAGAGAGGGAGAAAGACACTTGCAGACCTGCTTCTCAGCTTGTGAAGAGTAACCCCCCCCCCCCGCAGGTGGGGAACGGGGTCTCCAGCCTGGGTCTTTGTGCTTGGTGATATGTGTGCTTAACTGGGTGCACCACTGCCTGGGTTCCATGTATCTCTTCAAATTAGAATTTTTGAATTATTTTGTTACTCAGAAGTAGGATAAACATATCATGTGGAATTTCTATTTTTAGTTTTTTTTTTTAGTAATTTTTATAGATAGTGTTGAAGAGAAATGGCAGGCCTTGGTAGAATCTCTGATGATAATTTTTTTTCAAGATTAAGAAGGGCAGAGTAAGTTAGCGGCATCCTCCAGAGCATGATATCTACTTAGGGTCTTTATTGTTTGGATTAATTGGGAAGGAGAAGAATGATATACCAGTGCTGGCAGTAAAGGGACTTTAGACTACATCTTTAGCCAATTCTTCAAATCTGAAGGAATGTGAGGTCAGGACAGTAAGTTACTTGTCTCAGGCTACCAATGGGAGGTACTAGAGGACCAGGACTAGAATATAAATCTCTAGGCCTGATTCCTTGTTTATTTACTCCTGTGTCCTGGTTTCACCAAATCTGCTGATTTTTGGCAAAAGAGAAAGTCTCTCTTAATTTGTTTCAGCAATAAAATTTTCTCTGTCATTTGCAACACTCCAGAGAATTGAAACATAACAAAATCATTGTTGTGCATTAATACTTCCATTTTCAGCCATCTCAGCAATCAATCAGAACTTTTATCTTCTTGCCTGAAGAGACAAGGACATTTAATTCACAACAATTTCCCTTTTCCTTTCTCTAAGCTATTCTATTAAATAAAACATGATGGATCACACTCTACATTTGCATGCTAGCTAAAACAGGGCCAAGGCTCTGCTAGAACAGAGAGGATCCTGCCCTTAACTCAACATGACAGTGTTAAAATGGACAGAAGTACTGGAAAATGCACCATTCTGCACATGTGAGCATTTTTACTTAAAGGAAGAGACTCAATTAACAGCAAGAATGAAAATTGGAAGCTATACTAAAATTAATAATTTAACTCTAATCAACAAGGAGTGTAGTTCTGCCTCATTAGCCTAGTCTTTAATAATAAAGTCTTAACTGAGCTGGGGCATGATCTGGCTAAGTAGTTAGTTAGATGTCCATACTAGTTATTTCAGTTAATTACCTTCTTGCCTTAATAATTAGAAGTATTTTTTGAATCTGTCCATTTATAGGACAGACGTACTTCCTTCTCCCCCCTCCCCCAGAGTGCTGCGGTATTTGTCTTGTATGTATTTTTTTGTAGCCCAAAGGTTGCAAATTATTGTATATTTTTGTATATGGAGCTATTGATGACATCATGGACTAAAGCGTAAGGGAATTGCTCAGTTTGGTCTCTTGGTTAGAAAATAAATTTTCTTTTGTTTATTTTTATTAGTGATTTAACAGTGAGCTAAAAAAATATAAGATAACAGAGGTATAATTCCACATAGTCCTTACCACCAGAATACTGTGTCTCGATTCTCCTTCAGCAGAAACTTTGATAATTTTCCCAAGGTTACAAGTATGGGTTGGGTTGACTTTATATCTACAACTATCTGTATCTATGTCTCTCACTCTCTCTCTCTGTTTTTTCCCATGGTTCCGCTTTCACTTCCTTTCTAAGTCACACATCTTTTTTTTTTTTTTTTTTTTTTTTTAACCAGAGCACTGTTCAGCTCTGGTTTATAGTGGTGCAGGGGATTGAACCTGGGACTTTGGAGCCTCAGGCATGACAGTCTGTTTGCAAAATCATTATGCTATCTACCCTCCACTAAATCACACATCTATTACTACTTCTGAGTATAATTTCTTTTTCCTCTTCTTTCTTTTCTGTTTTTTTTAATTTTAGTTTTTTTTTTTTTAAGAAAGGATAAATTAACAAAACAGTAGGGTAGGAGGGGTACAACTCCACACAATTCCCACCACCCAATCTCCATATCCCACCCCCTCCCCTGATAGCTTTCCCACTCTTTATCCCTCTGGGAGCATGGACCCAGGGTCATTGTGGGTTGTAGATGGTGGAAGGTCTGGCTTCTGTAATTGCTTCCCCGCTGAACATGGGCGTTGACTGGTCAGTCCATACTCCCAGTCTGCCTCTCTCTTTCCCTAGTAGGGTGGGTCTCTGGGGAAGCAGAGCTCCAGGACACATTGGTGGGGTCTTCAGTCCAGGGAAGCCTGGCCGGCATCCTGATGACATCTGGAACCTGGTGACTGAAAAGAGAGTTAACATACGAAGCCAAACAAATTGTTGAGCAATCATGGACCCAATAGTGGAATAGTGAAGAGGAAGTGTTAGGGGGATACTTACTGCAAACTCTAGTGTACTTCTGCTTTCAGGTATATATTTTGCAGTCATTTATGGATACGTGTGAACATATGCTCTCTCTCACAGAAACTGGTGTATATCTAGGTTATGGGACTTTGTTAGAAAGTGAACCACCTGAGATGGAATTAGAGTATACTGTGAAAGGAAAGGTCTCACCCGAGTAATGAAGCTGAAGGGTTGTCATTCCACACGTGAAGTCTCTGGACACAGTCTGAAGTGAAGCATGTTGAGGTGGCCACCGCTGCGTTGATTAGGTTGTGATCAGCAGATGGGATATTATTTGATATAGATTGGGAGAGGCATACGGGAAAGTGGGCCCTAGAGTCTCTATAGTGGAGATGTGAGGTTCCTGCTGTCTTAGGGTTCAAAAAGACAATTGATAGTTAATGTTATCATCACATTATTTGGTAGTTGGGTTAACTTTGAAAAGTCCTTTTGTTATGGTTTGCTGTACAGTACCCAGTATCTTGTATATAGCTGTGATATTGGTTGCTTCTGATCTACTTGGTCTAGGCTTTTGAGAGAGTCCACCTATCAAATACAGAGCCTATATATTAAAAAATTCAGTTTGTGTTTTGAAAAACTTCAAGACATACAATTAATTTTCCCCCTCTCATATTAATTAACTAGTGATTTATATGACTACATTTTACTAGGAGTGTACATAAACACCATTCCCACCACCAAAAGACTGTGACCCATCCCTCCCACCCACTCCCACCCCCCACTGTCCCAGGAAGCTGCATATCTACCCCTCACTACAGGGTTTTTACTTTGGTGCCCTACTTAGAATTTGGTCAGGTCCTGCTTTTAGTTTCCCTTTCAGATCTTCCTACTCAACTTCTGTTGATGAGTGGGATCATCCCATACTCATCTTTATCTTTCTGACTTAGTTCATTTAACATCATTCCTTCTAGCTCTGTCCAAGATGGGTCAGAGAAGGTGGGTTCATTGTTCTTGATAGCTGTATAATATTCCATTGTGTATATATATAGAACAGCTTTCTCAGCCACTCATCTGTTGTTGGGCACCTGGGTTGCTTCCAGGTTTTAGCTATTATGAATTGTGCTGCTATGAACATAGGAGTACACACCTCTTTTTGGTTGGGTGTTATGGAGTCCTTGGGGTATAACCCTAGGAGAGGAATTACTGGATCATATGGAAGGTCCATGCCTAGCCTTGTGAGAGTTTTCCAGACTGCTCTCCACAGAGGCTGGACCAATTTACATTCCCACCAGCAATGGAAAAGGGTTCCTCTGTCCCCACAACCTCTCCAGCATTTGTTGCCGCTGTCCTTTTTGATGTATGCCATTCTTACAGGAGTGAGGTGGTATCTTAGTGTTGTCTTAATTTGCATTTCTCTGACAATTAGTGACCTAGAGCAGTTTTTCATATGTTTGTTAGCCTTTTGGATCTCCTCTGAGGTGAATGTTTTGTTCATATCCTCTGCCCATTTTTGGATGGGGTCATTTGTTTTTTTTGGTGCTAAGTTTGCTGAGCTCTTTATATATTTTAGTGATTAGTTTCTTGTCTGATGTCTGGCATGTGAAGATCTTCTCCCATTCTGTGAGGGGTCTCTTTGTTTGTTTAATAGTTTCTTTGGATGTGCAGAAGCTTTTCAATTTGATGTAGTCCCATTGGTTTGTTTCTGCTTTAGTCTTCCTTGCAATTGGGTTTGATTCATCAGAGATGTCCTTGAGAT
The DNA here is from genome assembly GCF_950295315.1 of Erinaceus europaeus. Classification (NCBI taxonomy): domain Eukaryota; kingdom Metazoa; phylum Chordata; class Mammalia; order Eulipotyphla; family Erinaceidae; genus Erinaceus; species Erinaceus europaeus. The sequence goes on along the minus strand of NC_080171.1, from coordinate 67,346,734 downwards.
GTAGGTGGGAAAGTGTTTTACCAATGTTTTCCTCTAAGTATTTGATTGTTTCTGGTCTAACATCCAGGTCTTTGATCCATTTGGAGTTGATTTTTGTTTCTGGTGAGATAAAGTGGTTCAATTTCATTCATCTGCATGTTACAACCCAGTTTTCCCAGCACCATTTATTGAAGAGAGCCCCCTTCTTCCATTTAATCCTTTGGACCCCCTTATCAAAGATTAGATGTCCATAGGTGTGGGGGTTTATTTCTGGGCTTTCAATTCTGTTCCACTGGTCTGTGTTCCTATTTTTGTTCCAGTACCATGCTGTTTTGATGATGATGGCTTTATAATATAGTTTAAGTTCTGGGAGTGTGATGCCTCCATTTCTGTTTCTTTTCCTCAAGATGGTTTTGGCAGTTCTAGGTGTTTTCAGGTTCCAGATAAATGATTATAGTTTTTGTTCTATTCTCTTAAAGAAGCTTGGTGGAACTTTGATGGGTATTGAATTAAATTTGTATATGGCTCTGGGGAGAATATTCATTTTGATGATATTTATTCTTCCAATCCATGAGCATGGGATATCTTTCCATTTCTTGGTTTCAGTTTTTATTTCCTTGAGTAGCAACTCATAGTTTTCAGTATACTTCTTTGGTCATCTTTATTCCTAGGTATTTGATTGATTTTGCTGAAACAGCAAATGGGAGTGATTTCTGGATGCCTTCTTCTTCAGATTTAGTGTTTGCATAAAGAAATGCCACTGATTTTTGTACATTGATTTTGTAGCCTGATACCTTGCTATATTGCCTAATAACTTCCAGTAGTTTTCTGCTGGATTCTTTAGGTTTCTCTAGGTACACTATCATATCATCTGCAAATAGTGAGAGCTTGACTTCTTCCCTTCCAATCTGTATTCCTTTGATCCCTTTCTCTTGCCTGATTGCTATGGCAAGAACTTCCAATACTATGTTGAAGAGTAATGGTGACAGTGGACAGCCCTGTCTAGTCCCCGATCTGAGGGGGAATGCTTTCAGCTTCTGTCCATTGAGTATGATGTTGGATGTAGGTTTGCTATATATAGACTCACTATCTTGAGGAATTTCCCATTTATTCCCATTTTTTGTAGAGTTTTGAGCATGAACGGGTGTTGCATTTTGTCAAAGGCTTTCTCTTCGTCTATTGAGATAATCATGTGGTTTTTAGCTTTGCTTTTATTGATGTGGTGAATGACATTGATGGACTTATGGATGTTGAACCAGTCCTGCATCCCTGGGATGAATCCCACTTGGTCGTGATGAACAACCTTTTTGATATGTTGCTGTATCCGGTTGGCCAAGATCTTGTTTAATATTTTGGCATCTATGTTCATCAGAGATATTGGTCTGTAGTTTTCCTTTTTTGTTGTGTCCATATCAGCTTTTGGTATCAGGGTTATCAGGGTGATGTTGGCTTTATAGAAGGTGGAAGGGAGTATTCCTGGGTCTTCAATTTTATGGAAAAGCTTAAGAAGTATGGGTACTAACTGTTTCCTGAAAGTTTTGTAGAATTCGTTTGTGAAGCCATCTGGTCCAGGACTTTTGTTGTTGGGGAGATTCTTAATAACGCTTTCAGTTTCTTTGTCTGTGATTGGTGCATTTAGATTTTGTAGTTCTTCTTGGTTCAGTTTTGGAAGGGCATATGCTTCTAGGAATTGTCCCATTTCTTCCAGATTCTCTAGCTTGGTGGTGCATAGTTCTTTATAGAAGTTTCACATGATTCTCTGGATTTCTGTGGTGTCAGTTGTGATATCTCCTTCATCGTTTAAATTCTATTAATTTGAGTCTTCTCTCTTTTTTGTTTGGTGAGTCTGGCTAGGGGTTTGTCAATTTTTTTTTAATCTTTCAAAGAACCAACATTTGGTTTCACTGATCTTTTGTATGGTTCTTTTATTTTCGATGTTGTTTATTTCTGCTCTAACTTTAGTGATTTCTGTCCTTCTGGTTGCTTTAGGGTTCCTTTGTTCCTCTTCCTCTAAGTCCTTGAGGTGTGCAGTAAGGTAATTCATTTGAGCTTCTTCTTGGTGTTTAATATGTGATTTTATGGCTATAAGTTTCCCTCTTAGTACTGTTTTAGCTGTGTCCCAAATATTTTGATAGGTTTTGTCTTCATTTTCATTTGTTTCCAGGAACATTTGAATTTCCTTCTTGAGTGAATCTCTGACCCAGTGGTTCTTAAGGAATATGTTGTTTAGTTTCCAAATTCTGTGTCTTTTAATAATTTTCTGTTTGTTGTTAAATGTTAGTTTTACTCCACTGTGGTCTGAGAAGATACTTGGGATTATTTCAATGCTCTTGAATTTATTGATGCTGTCTTTATGTCCTAACATGTGGTCTATCCTTGAGTATGTGTTATGTGGATTTGAAAAGAAGGTGTATTCCAGTTTTTTGGGTTGAAGGACTCTGAAAATGTCTAAGAGGTCTAGTCTGTCAATCTCTTCATTCAATTCTCTTGTATCTTTATTGGTTCTCTGCTTTGTTGATCTGTCTACGTGTGAGAGTGGGGTATTGAAGTCTCCCACTATTATTGTATTACTATTGATGTATTTTTGAAATTTTTTCAGTACGTGCTTGACGTATTTAGATGGTCCCTCATTGGGCGCATAGATGTTAATAATTGTTAAGTCTTCTTGGCTGATTGATCCTCTAATCATTATGTAATGTTCTTGCGTATCTTTTATTACTTTATTTAATTTAAAATCCATTGTGTCTGAGATGAGAATGGCTGTTCCTGCCCTTTTTTGTTTTCTGTTAGCCTGTATGAAAGTTTTCCATCCTTTCACTTTAAGGCTGTGTTTATCTTGTTGTGACAGATGGGATTCTTGTAAGAAGCATATGGTTGGGTTGTGTTTTCTGATCTGTCCCCCACTCTGTGCCTTTTGATGGGTGAGTTTAAGCCATTGACATTTATTGATATTATGGATTTAATGTATTGTAGTGCCATTGTTCAAAAAGGATTTTTGTTTGCTCTGATATATTGCAAGTATTATAGTGATGTTCTTGTTTATAAGAGGTCTTTTAGAACCTCTTTCAGGGCCGGTTTGGTGATGGTTGCTTCCTTTAACTATTGTTTGTTTAAGAAGGTTTAGATCCCTCCATCTAATTTGAATGAAATCCTAGCAGGATATATTATCCTTGGTTGAAACCCTTTTTCATTCAGGGCTCCGTAGTTATCTTGCCATTCTCTTCTAGCTTTTAGAGTTTGAGTGGAGAAGTCTGCAGATGATCTTATGGGTTTTCCCCTGTATATGACTTTTTGTTTCTCTCTGCAGCCTTTCGGATCCTTTCTTTATCCTTACTCCTTTTCATTGTGACTATGATGTGTCTTGGTGTCTTCAGGTCTGGATTGATTCTGTTTGGAACTCTCTGGGCCTCTTGAATTTTGATGTCTTTTATGTTATTCTGGTCTGAGAAGTTTTCTTCTATTATTTCCTCTAGAATGTTTCCTTCCCCTTCTTCTCTTTCTTCCTCTGGCAGGCCAATTATATGAATGTTACTTCTTTTTAGATCATCCCATATGTCTCTGTTGTTTTTTTCAATGTTTCTCAATCTCTTTTTGAGCTCTTTAGCCTCTTTCTTCGTTTTCTCTTAACTCATCCTCTGTCTGACTAATTCTGTTTTCTGCTTCTGTTAGTCTGCTTTCCCTTGCCTCAGCTTCTTTCTTCATTACAGCTCTTTCAGCTTTCAATTCTCTAATTGCTTCAAGATAATCAGTATTTTCCTTGGGGGTATCAACTGTTATTTCCCTAATACTGCCATTCCTTTCCTCCAATGTTGTTTTCATTTCTGTGATTAATATGTTTATTATTGCTTGTATACTTTTCTTATCTATGGTTACTTCTGGCTGATTTGTAGTTTCTTCTGGGCTCTTGTCTTCATTCATTGGAGTAGCAGTTTTATTTGTTTTTGATCTACCCATTTTTTTTATTTATGTGTTTCTTTTTTTTTTATGCTCTGTTGTCCCTCAGTTGTTGTGTCTTGAGTACAAGCAACACTGTACTAAATATCTTTATGACAATTGCACTCACCAACCTCAGGAATTACAATAGCAACTGAAGCAAGTATTGAAACAGTTTAATCACTACCAGTTAGCCAAACAATGTTTCCAGTCCGTGAAAAATAGTAACCAAATCCCAGTGAAGAAGAAAGAGAAATGAAAGAAGGGATAGCAAGAATAGACAGTTATGCAAATCTACTATCCACTGTATATTCTAGGGGTAACAAGAGTGCAAAGGGAAGTAGAGCAGAGATACACACATGGAGAGTCCACTCTGAGTCAGATTTCTTCTCCAAAATAATTCACAAATTCAGAAAGGCAACGAAGAAGGAAGAAGTGTATGACAAGATAAAAAAAAAGAAACATGAGAGAGATAAAAGATAAGAAAAAAAGCTGTAATTAAAGAGCAGTGAAAGGAAAGGTTTTTTTTGATTACTTTATTTTTGATTTAATTTAATTTAATTATATTTTATTTTTTTTTAATTAGCTAGGAGGAGGAGCGAGGGGAGAGTCTGTAGAGGAGGTAGGAGTAACGAGACAAGTTCCTCCCGCAATAGATAAGATGCCCACTACCCTAGCAATGAAAGATACCCTAAGAGTTAATTCTGATCAACCTAAAGGGGGGGAAGATATATGCCTTTATATAATATTAATAATAAAATAGAGCAGGACAAAAAAAAAAAACCTTGTCCCAGGTTACCTCAAACCTCGTGAGCAGTGGCAGCTGATTGTTAAGAAAGAAAAAAAACCCAAAAATCCTCAGGACTAGACAAGGATAGCTGAAATAGACAGTTATGTAAATCTACTATCCACTGTATATTCTAGGGGTAGCTAAAGGAGGAAGGGAAGTTGAGTAGAGATACTCACAGTGAGAGTCCACTCTGAGTCAGAATTCTTCCCCAAAATAATTCCCAAAGGTGTATCAGTGAAATCAGTGAAAGCACACTGTTTGGTGGTGTGGGGATGCGGCCTGTGGCTATGGAAGTTGTAGGATTAAGGAAGAAAGGATGACAAGAATGAGAAAAAGAAAAAAAAAAGAGAGAGAAAAAAGAAAATGTTAAGAAAAAGAACAGTAATAAAGGAGTGGTGGAAGGAAAGAGTTTTTTATTTAAAAAATTTAAAAAATTATTTAATTAGCTATGGGGGGGTTTTTGGCTACTTAGAAAGAAAAAAGGCCAGAGGTTTCAGGAGGGACTAGACTTAGAATGAATGATACTCCCAGGTGGGACAGGACTCTTGGTAAGGAAAGGAGCTCAGCAGGGGAGCTGGTCCCCAGGGAATGGTTGTGGGGGGGTAAGGGGGACAAGGTGTGCTTTGGAGATAATAATTTAAAAGAAAAAAATTTTTTTCTCTTTTTTTCTACTCTATTTTTTTACCCAAATTAAGTTATAGTCACCTCCTTGTTGTCACTGCTAGGACCCCTTATTGACTGGCCTACTAAAGGCAGAAAATCCTACCATTTCCAGAAGATATGGTCAGAGCTCAAGCCACTAGCAGCTTCTTAGTCCGCCATCTTCTGGTAACTCTTTCCTCTTCTTTCTCAGTCAAGTGAAACAGTGGCTGACTTCCTCTGTTGTTTTCCAGATTTGCTTCCCTTTTAGTGCTGGTATAAATACAAGGATTTGGGAGTTGGGCTGTAGCTCAGCGGGTTAAGCGCAGATGGCGCAAAGCACAAGGTCTGGTGTAAGGATCCCAGTTCGAGCCCCCGGCTCCCCTCCTGCAGGGGAGTCGCTTCACAGGTGGTGAAGCAGGTCATATCTGTTACCCGCCGGTGAAGCTAGCCCGGCCAGCTAGAGCCACCGAATTTTAACAACAAACTAGAAAGCTTTGTTGATCATTATTAAATCACCAGTAATAAATTTAATAAGAACAAGTTGAAAAATAAGAAAACAAAGCAGAACTTGGGCTGGGTTTGTTGTATTGCATCAAAGTAAAGGACTCAAGAGTGGCGGGGGGAGGGGGGGAGAGGGTTCAAGTCCTGGAACATGATGTCAGAAGACCTAGAGGAAGTTGAATTGTTATATGGAAAACTGAGAAGTATTATACATATGAAACTACTGAATTTTATTGTTAACTGTAAACCATTAATCCCCCTAAAAAAAGTTTTTAAAAAAGAACCAGAAAGTTGGATTAGGGCAGAGAGTAGCTCCCAAACTTGAAAAAAATATAAATATATAACTGTTAACCACATTGATCTGACCTGGGTCCCTGTGTATATTCACATTTGGCATAGGAGCCTGTGCAGAGTAGGACGATACAGCCTCCATTGGGAGGAGAACATCACCCTACTTTGTTATTTAGGGATGACTAGTCCTGTAATGAGTGCAGCCTCGATGGTTCCCAGCTGTGCATGGGCTGTGAGGACTTACAGGTTTTAGAGGCTTCTGTGCTAAATGTGAATATGAGAAAAAAAATAGGAGACTATAAGCAGAGTCAAATAACAAGAAATGTCAAATATATATATGTGTGTGTATAGTAAAATCAATAAATATCTACAAATTTATGAATTAAAATCATGAGAGATAAGAGTTCTCCAATTGAATCTTAGTTGAGAAAACTTAATGCTAAAGCTTTAAATATTGTCCCTGCAAGCATGATCATTAGTCAACTTGTAAAAGCAAGTTAAGATTAGGTATAGTAGTATTTTCTCTAATATAAGATGTGACACATTAGGTTTTTTATGTAGGTCCATCCATCTAGAGCAGCTTTATTCCAGGGGAAATATACATATATTTACATTCACACACATATATATATTGATATTTCTTGTTATTTGACTCTGAAATAACTTAGGGTCTCCAACTTTCTTTTTTTCCTCATCTAAAGGGAGGAGGCTAACTGGGATCCCAGAACACTGGGTCTTCCAGGGACTTTGCAAAGAGAGTTGGTAACTCCTTTCAAAAATTCATAAGCCTGGACTATAGGCTTTACTAATCCACCTTAGTACACATTATGTTGACTAAATCTGCATAGAAAGAAACTAAACCATCCCAATTCATTTCTATGAGGAAAATATAAAAGAAGAAGTAATCACCTTGAGTAGCCCTCTCATTGTCTAGGACAGATCCAACATCTTGTCATGTCTAGTTCAGGTCTCATGTTAATAGAGAACAATATTGCTTTTAGGAGAACTCTCCACACAAATCACACTGGGATCTGTTTTTTTTTTTTTCTTTCCCCTTTCATTCTCCTGTGAATTTGAATTTAAATGCCATGATAGTTCACTTCTGAAGTCAGGAGGTAATGACTCATACACACTGCAGGAAGAGTTTAGAGTTATTTGGTGAGGAGTGAGGTCATGAGAGAGACTGGGTAAAGGTTTTTAGAGCAGTACTTTCTTTACTGGTGATTGGTTCCTGTTCTTTTCTTAAGGCAATTTTCAATATTGAACAGAAAGTACTAACTACTAACTTCCTACTTATGTGTCGATGTGGAACCTAGTCTTTCAAATCTCAAAAGCTTGTAATTCTTTCCATATGACTGATTATGATTTTACCTCATAAAGGCATGACTATCATACTTGTGTCAATACCAGAAACTACCCAAGAGCATCCCATGTTATCTTCAAGCGAACTTCTTATTTCCTTGGCACCTAAATTTGTTCAGTTAATGTTTCCTGAATTAAATTAAACGCCCAAAGGAGTAATGACTCAACATCTCCATACACAGTTTACAACTAGAAAATGTCCCAATGCTGAAGGTACAGTACTGCAGGGGCAGAGGAGGCCCTACTATTCAGGACCAGAGATGGTAATGGGCACTCGGTTGACAAGATCATCAAAATGCAAGTGATAGATGGACTTGCACAGGGGAGGCAGTTATCTTAATAGGGGTTATCTGAGTTAGTTCAGAGTTACCAGCTGTCTGTCTCCGCAGGGAGTATCATTTGACATAAATGAAGACAAAGACAATGATCAAGTCTGAAAGAGAGCTAATTGAAAAGGAGTAGCCTGCTCTGATCTGCAGATTGAGCTTCTTAGGAGGATTGGGAAAGCCAGAGTGAATCAAAGGATTTTACATGCAGGGCTTTTCCCTGTGAGACACAAACATCATAACTTTATTGACCTCAAATCAGGAAAAGGCCAACCTCACAGAAGCTCAAAGGGTGTCAGTTTTCAGGGGATGCATTGCTTAATTGCAATGTTCATTAAAATGATTTTTTCTTTTTAGAGTTAGGCCAGCTTTAAAAAAAAATATCAGAGAAAAGGGGAATGAAAGAATAGGGCATTAAGTACTTAACCCTCACTTATTAAAATCTTCTAACCAAATGCCTCAGTCTTTGAGTGGAAAGATAAAGAACCTAGTTGAGGACCCACTTCTCTATTAATTTTTCTGGAAATAAAGAATTAATAGATATCTACCCAGAAGAATCAGCATTGGTTTTGGTATCCGTGAACTACCTAACATTTAGACCTCTGCTCAAATGTCATCTTTTCAGATAAGCTGTCTAGGACCACCATTATATCTACATTGTCATCTTTACCATTCTTTGTCAGTAATTATTTGCCAGAGATGTTTTTCCTTATACTTTTTAGTTGTGCTGTACCATATGGTATTGCATATTCTCTCTTTTTCTCTTTCATATCCTCATCATTGGGGCTTTACTACTCTAGGATGAGTTTTTTCCAGCTAGAAAGAAGGAGACACACACATACACACACACACACACACACACACACACACACACACACACACACACACGGAGAGGGAGAGGGAGAGGGAGAGGGAATAATATGAAACTGGTGAGGTCTGGACTTGAACCTCTGTTGTATGCACACTAAGTGAGTTATTTTGCAGCCCCTCCCCTGCCTTTTTATTTATTTATTTTATTATTTTATTTTTATTTCTTTTAATTTAAGAAAGGATTAATTAACAAAACCATAAGGTAGGACAACTCCACACAATGCCCACCACCCAATCTCCATAACCCACCCCCTCCCCTGATAGCTTTCCCATTCTCTATCCCTCTGGGAGCATGGACCCAGGGTCACTGAGGGTTGCAGAAGGTAGAAAGTCTGGATTCTGTAATTGCTTCCCTGCTGAACATGGGCGTTGACTGGTCGGTCCATACTCCCAGTCTGCCTCTCTTTCCCTAGTAGGGTGTGTCTCTGGGGAAGCTGAGCTCCAGGATATATTGGTGGGGTCTTCAATCCAGGGAAGTCTGGCCAGTATCCTGGTGACATCTGGAACCTGGTGATTGAAAAGAGAGTTAACATACGAAGCCAAACAAATTGTTGAGCAATCATGGACCCAAAGCTTGGAATAGTGGAGAGGAAGTGTTAGGGGGGTACTCACTGCAAACTCTAGTGTACTTCTGCTTTCAGGTATATATTTTGCAGTAGTTTATGGATACGTGTGAACATAAGCTCTCTCTCACAGAAACTGGTGTATATCTAGGTTATGGGACTTTGTTAGAAAGTGAACCACCTGAGATGAAATTAGAGTGTACTATAAAAGGAAAGGTCTCACCCGAGTAATGAAGCTGAAGGGTTGTCATTCCACACGTGAAGTCTCTGGACACAGTCTGAAGTGAAGCATGTTGAGGTGGCAATCGTTGCGTTGGTTAGGTTGTGATCGGCAGATGCAATATTATTTGGTATGGATTGGGAGAGGCATACAGGAAAGTGGGCCCTATCCAAGGGTTCCAGGACTGGGGGAAGTAGGGGCTCTGTAGATGTGAGGTTCCTGCTCTCTTCGGGTTCAAAAAGACAATCGACAGTTAATGTTTTCATCACATTATTTGGTAATTGGGTTAACTTTGAAAATTCCTTTTGGTAGGGTTTGCTGTACAGTATCCAGTATCTTGTATATAGCTGTGATATTGGATGCTTCTAATCTACTTGGTCTAGGCTTTTGAGAGAGCCCACATATCAAATATACAGCCTATATATTAAAAAGATTCAGTTTGTGTTTTGAAAAACTTTGAGACATACAGTTGATTTTTCCCCTCTCATATTAATCAACTACTGATTTATATGTCTACATTTTGCTAGGAGTGTACATAAACCCCATTCTCACCACCAAAAGACTGTGACCCATCCCTCCCACCCACTCCCACCCCCCACTGTCCCAGGAAGCTGCATGTCTACCCCTCACCACAGGGTTTTTACTTTGGTGCCCTAGCCTTTCTATTTTTTATAATCAGCTTTATTGTAAGGATTTAGTGAATATATAACTCCACTTCTCCTTGTGGCCATTTTCTTTTTTGTTTGTTTGTTTCTTTTTACACTAGTGGTGAGAGACAGAGAGAAAAAACCAGAGAGAGAAAAGGGAGACACCCTACTGGAAGTAGCACCACTCTACTGCTCATGAAGCTTCCTCCCTGTAGGCTCTCCTGATTGGTATGGAACTCAAACCTGGGTCCTTGCATGTGATAATATATATACTCTACTGGGTGAGATACCTGCTAACTCAATTTACTTCTGTTTTATCTTTCAGACTCAGTTGACTAACCTCCATAAAGTTGGGTACTTTGCTTAATTTACTAGCGTACATTTAGTGCTAGATGAGTGATTAACAGTGCTAAAGTTAATGACCAATTAAGTACCCTGGGTAAGAAATTATATTATTATTTCTAGTAAGCCATATTCACCTTTCTCCTTGTTTGGAAATCTAATTACAGATTTTAATAATTCTTTTGTGATGACACAATACTAACAAAGATATAAGTGTTGGGTAGTCATAACAGGGGAAGAAATACCAAAAAGTAAAAGCCAAAGAGATAGTGTCATATAGATGAGCAATATAGCTATAAACATATTACAAAATAAGTAAGATGGAATGAAGTATCAAAGGGCTGCAGAATGGTGTTATTGGCTCATATGGGTCCCTCAGGGAGGACAATTTTGATGAACATACTCTGTTGATTAGTCATGTATTTTTCAGTTGAAGTTTTTAATATTTGTGAATTCACATGAAGTTTTAAAAATTAAAAAGGAAAAATATTGAGAGCCCTAATGTTGGCAGCACTGATAAAAAACAGTCAATCAAACAAAACAACTTTAGGCCAGAGGTCTACACTATTGATTGTGATCCAAGACGACAACATAAAGGAATTCAGCTCTTCCACACACATTACATCTACAACTTTACAGAGTAAGTCCATGTGGAAGAAATTCAGAAGCTAGCTGATCAGTTCCTATATATCAGGTGAATGAAAAAAAAAAAAAACTACATCAAACGGAATAAGAAAGGTTGATAAAAATTCCTACCATAAGCCTTATAACTGGAACTGCAACATGTAGTTAAGAGAGAACTCCAAACTCCTCTATAGGAAATGAAATTTGGAACCAACTTTTAAAATTGCTATGAAGGGATGGATTCAAAGAACTGTTTATCAGAAAACAGAGTGGGACTTGTGTCCACAAGTCTTATAAGACTTCAGTAAACAAATAAAAAGACAGTTCTTAAGGGGCTTATGAAAACTCATTGTGTTTATCTCTCCAGAACCCAGAGTAGAGAAAGAAAGTCAAAATGTTCAACTTAGAATTTCCCTGACACAGGCCTAGCTTTATCTCAAAAGCAATCAGAGTTCCAGGCCCTATTTCCCTTACCTGAGAGAGGAGGAGGAAAAAGGAAGCATGCCTAGAAGTTATAATAGGTGTAGGTGTGGCTTATAAAGTAAGTGAAGTTAGGAGTTTAGAAGTAAACAAAAAACAGGGATTAGCTTCCACATAAGTTCAGCCATCTTTGCCCAACTGGCCTTCATGCTTGTCTGATGCATGCCTTTTCATTGTCTTATTCAAAAGTTTAAAACATCTGGAAACAAAAAACACCTATGAGGAATACTTAGGTAGTATAAGGGTGGGGGGCTTTAACGATGGAATAAAACTCACTCATTTGAATCTTATAAATACAAAAAAGGTCATGGGACATATACTCAATGGAGTATGATTCATCAGTTAAAAAGACTATATTGTCTTCTTTGGGACAAAATGAATGGAACTGGCAGTGATTATGCTTAGTGAACTAAGGAAGGTAGTGATGGACAACTGCCATATGATTTCATTCATATGTGGAATATAGAGAATTGAAACACATAAACTTGAAAAAAAAGTATATACGTATAGTGAACCCATATCTATGACTTTGGGGGAACTATGGTAGTTACCAGTGGACAAAGACCTTTAATGGTGAGAGTGGTATAGAATTATACCTCTATCATTTTACAATCTTGTAAAGCACTAAGATTGAGGGATTGAGGATATTTGCAAGCCTGGTTATTACTCTTTGACCTGGGGTCTCTTGGGAAGAAATGTATCTATAAAGATGCTAAATTTCCCTTAAAGTGTTTGGACATTATTTTATTCTCATCTCAGCAATAAATGTGAATGGAGGTTTCTTACCACCCTTGCCAATATTGGCTGTTAATTTTAAAATCTGAGAGCACTTTTTTTTTTTTTTAATGTGATAGTGAGTTTTTGGCCATTTGTTTCAGACCAGTGGTTCTCAACTCCAGCTGTTTGTAGGCCACTTGGTGAGCTTCTAAATAATGTTTGAATTCCGGCTTCCAATGATCAAATCAGTCAGTTCCTAAGTGGTCCTCATGATTGACAACCAATATTTGGGGGCAGGGATGGTAACTGATGAAGAACAAACTGCTGAGGTATTGTTTTGGCTCAGGAGCTCATCAGACAGCTTGACCTCAAATCAAAACAACCGCCCAAAGAGCCAAATCAGCTGATAAATATTACTTAATGAACACCAGGAATAATCCAAGCTCACTAATTTCTTCTGATAGTAATTCAAAGCTGTGCTCATCAGTCAAAGTATTACTATAGTATATATATATATAAATATATATATACATATATATATATTTATATATATATATACTATAGTATAGCCTAGGTGCAAAGTTCTACGTCTTTGTTCCAAGTTACAAGCTTAATGAGTTTCTGAGTTACCAGGCTTTATTGTGCATAGTGTTTAAATTCAACTTTTTATTTTGAGAGAGTAATAGATTCTCATGTAGTTGTAATATGCCGTATAAGGAGATCCTGCATCCTCTTCACTCCAAACATTGATATAGTTAAAACTGCCAACATTTCAATCATCACACTCACTTCCATTCTACAACTCCTTTAACATCTGTCAGCAATTAAACTGTTTTCCGTTTCTATGCATTTGTTACTTCAAGAATTCTGTAAAAGTTGTGTGATAATCCTTTTGGGATTGTCCCTTGTTCCCCAACACACTCCAGTGTCTGATGATTCATTCAGTTTGTTATATACATTGATGTTTTTTTAAAATAAATATTTATTTATTCCCTTTTGTTGCCCTTGTTTTTTTTATTGTTGTAGTTATTATTATTGTTGTTGGATAGGACAGAGAGAAATGGAGAGAGGAGGGGAAGACAGAGGGGGGAGAGAGAGACACCTGAAGACCTGCTTCACCACTTGTGAAGCAACTCCCCTGCAGGTGGGGAGCTGGGGGCTCGAACCGGTATCCTTCCGCCTGTCCTTGAGTTTTGCGCCACCTGTGCTTAACCCACTGTGCTACTGCCCGACTCTTTATGTTTTGTTTTTTAATTTATGTCTTATTTATGTATGTGTGTATATTCATGGTATGGATATACCACAGTTTGTTTAATTCTTTGTTCATTGAATGACATATAACTGGATCTTGGTTATGATTACAAATATAGTTGTGATAAACCTTTATGTACATTTTGGGTGGTTGTGTAGATATATGTGAGTATAAATACTCATTTTTGTAGGACAGAAGCATTGTTGCATGTTATTAGTGAGCTATTTACTAACAATAGTCAATTTCCTCTTTGATTTACTTCCCTTCTGCTTCACCTTTGTCAGTTTTTTTTCTTTATCTGATAGAATAGAGATAAATTAAGAGGGAAGGGAAAGATAGAAAGACAGAGACAAAGAGACACTTGTAATACTTGCTTTACCACTTGAGAAGCTTCTTCCCTGCAGATGGGGACTAGGGGGTGGAACCCCGTCCTTGAGCCTGGTAACTTGTGCACTTAACCAGGTGCTAACACACTTGACTTCTGTCAGTTTGCTTGTCATGTCTTTTGGTGACTATTTCTGAGCTTGTCTATTTTAATAAACTTCAACCATTTTTGTAAAACAAAAACAAATATTTCATATTCATTTCTTTATGAAGTTCTCAAACTTTTTCCCAAAGTTTGTACCATTTTGCATTCACACCAGCAACCTATGAGTGGTTAATTATCTCTATATCGTTACCTGATTTTGCTGTTGCTACTATTTTTTAAAATTTTAGTTCTGTTAGATATATAATGATAACTTATCATGATTTCAAATTTCATTTATCTAATGCTTAGTGCTCTTGAACATCATTTAATATCTTCTCCACCTGACATTTCTGTATTTTCCTTGGTGACATTTCTGTTTATGTCTTCTGCCCACTTTTTTTTTTACTGTTGAGACTTAAAAATTTCTCATATACTTATACTTTATCATATGTGTGGTTTGTGAGTAGTTTTCCCTAGGTTTGCATTTTCATTCTCTTAATAGAGTTATTTGAAGAACAAAAAATTTTATTAGTGATTTAATAATGATTAATAAAATTGTAAGATACAGGGTAGAATTCGATACAGTTTCCACCTCCAGAGTTCCATGTCCCATGCCATCTATTAGAAGCTGCCTTAGTCTTTATACTACTAGGAGTTTGGACCAAAATTCTTTATTGATTCTCTGGAAAACATGGATGTTGGCAGGTTGATTCATACTCCCAGCCTAGAACAAAATTTTTAATGTTAATGAAACCCAACTTATCAGGATTTATTTTTATGGAACATAATTTTAATTTTAAGTCTAAGGACTTTTTGACAAGACCTATTTACTCCTAAGACTTTCTTTTATTTTCTGGAAGTTTTATAATTTATATTTTTGCCTGGGATCTATCTTAATTTATTATAGATTTATTTTTTTAGTTTTTGGCATGAATATTCAATTGGGTAAGCACCATTTTAAAAAGTCTATCTTCATTCTGTTAAATTGCCTTCGTATTATTGTAAAAAATTGTCATTTCATTGTCAGTTGGATGACAATGAAAGAATGTAGGATAGAGAAGTTTACATTTCAAGAGAGTATCACTAGCATTTCCATATAGAAAGAATTTTTAGCTTTAAAGATGAATCTTTTGGCACAAATATCAGCCAAGGATAAATGTAGCGAATAATGTGAGTGGGTAAATTAGGTATATAATTTTTGATAAAAATGGAAATAATCAACATATACTAATAATATTTATGTTGTGGTACTAAAAAACTACTTGAATGTAGGCTAAAATACATTATAATTTCTTGTATTAGTGCTATTTTTTCTGAGTTATGATGATAATTTTGTGAATACATTGAAAGGCCTAATTTAGGAGATGAATGCTGAATCATTTTGATGTGAAATGTTAGGATACCTGTGACTCATATTAAAATGATTCAACAAACTAAACAAAGTAGAACATCTGGAATGTTTTTTTCTTATGTTCATTACACTGTTACCACTTTCTTCCTCTAGGATAGTATAGAGGAACCCATAAAAACGCTGGGAGTTCACAGACATATTTAATTTCTATTAAAATCAGAAGACAAAAGTTTAATTTCTATGTCAAAGAGAACATCTGGTATACAATACCAAGAATTCATTCTTATATTTCCATGACCATAAGTATAGTTTTAAATAAAATTTTATGGAGGAAGAGGCCCATAAAAGTGCTTATCATTCATGAAAGGCATAAAGTGGGACATCATAAGGGTTTAATGTCCATAGAGGCAGAGAATAATAGTCTCCTTTCCTCCTCCATTACAGACACACAAAATAGTTCCTAGTATAGGATACAGTATCAGTTAGCACTTGATGATTTAGTGAAAGAGAAAAATGGATTACTTTAACTTGAGTTTTATGAACATTGTACATAATGATCTCTTTAAGATGTATGAAACACTCTTCTATAGGTCAAGTATACAACATTTATGTACTAGCAAACATCATGGATTGTTAAAATCTCTCCTCTTTATTAATGTGGAAAATTGAGAACTAACTTTATGGAAGAAATGGTTCAACGATGAAGCAAGCCTTTGATGAGCAGTCAATGTATCTATATTCCAGACACTTTTTTTGAAGGCAAACCTTACACTTTATTTAATACTTAAATTTTTAAAAATAATGATTAATTACTAAATAGGGGTATAGTTCCACCCCCATCACCAAATTTATATATTCCCACCTTCCTAATAATAGCTATCATAGTTCTTTTCAGGGTTGCTTACTGGGTTTTTTGGTATGTTCATGTGTCTCAGTTCTCTATATTCTTCATATTAATGAAACCATCTGGTAGTTGCCTTTTACTTCTGCTTTAGTAGGTATGGCAGATTTTCAGGTTGCCTGGGAACTTGATCTTATAAGAATCATAGTGTAGGGAGAAAGGAACCCTTCTGCACTGCTGGTGGGAGTGTAAATTGGTCCAACCTCTGTGCAGAGCAGTCTGGAGAAGTCTCACAAGGCTAGATATGGACCTTCCATATGACCCAGTAATTCCTCTCCTAGGGATATACTCCAAGGACTCCATAACACCCAACCAAAAAGATATGTGTATGCCTGATGCTGAAAATTTGTCCATTGCTGTGGGAGGACCAGTCCTTTTTATTTATTATTAGTTTTTCCCCAAATCACTTTATTGGGGGAAATAAGGGTTTATAAGACTGTTGCAAAACTATATGTGAATCAAGGACTTGGATGTTAGATCAGAAACTATCAAATACTTAGAGGAAAATTGGCAGAACTCTTTTCCATCTAAGTTTTAAAGGCATTTTCAGTGATACAAATCCAATCATGAAGAAGACTAAAACAAAAATAAACCAATGGGACTACATCAAATTAAAAAGCTTCCTCACAGCAAAAGAAACCACTACTCAAACAAAGAACTCCCACAGAGTGGGAGAAGATCTTTATATGTCATACATCA
Organism: Erinaceus europaeus; assembly: GCF_950295315.1. NCBI lineage: Eukaryota > Metazoa > Chordata > Mammalia > Eulipotyphla > Erinaceidae > Erinaceus > Erinaceus europaeus. The sequence goes on along the minus strand of NC_080171.1, from coordinate 67,329,775 downwards.
GACAAGAGGCTAATAACCAAAACATATAAAGAGCTCACCAAACTCAGCAACAAGAAAATAAATGACCCCATTCAAAAATGGGAAGAAGATATGAACAGAATATTCTCCATAGAAGAGATCCAAAAGGCCAACATATGAAAAAATGCTCCATGTCACTGGTTGTCAGAAAAATACTAATAAAGACAACAATGAAATAACACTTCACTCCTGTGAGAATGTCATACATCAGAGAAAGTAGTAGCAAGAAATGCTGGAGAGGTTGTGGGGACAAAGGAATCCTGCTGCACTGCTGGTGAGAATGTAAATTGGTCCAACCCCTGTGGAGAGCAGTCTGGACTTACCTTTTGACCCTGAAATTCCGCTCTGGCGATATATCCTAAGGAACCCAACATACCCATCCAAAAAGATCTGTGTACACATATGTTCTTAGCAGCACAATTTATAATAGCCAAAACCTGGAAGCAACCCAGGTGTCCAACAACAGATGAGTGGCTGAGCAAGTTGTTGTATACATACACAATGAAATACTACTCAGCTATAAAAAATGGTGATTTCACCTTCTTCACCCCATCCTGGATGGAGCTTGAAGGAATCATATTCAGGAGATATGTCAGAAACAGGAGGATGAATAGAGAATGATCTCACTCACAGGCAGAAGTTGAAAAACAAGATCGGAAGGGAAACCCTAAGCAGAGCTTGGACTGGAGTTGGTGTATTGCAGCAAAGTAAAAGACCCAGTTGTGGTGGTGGTGGTGGTGGTGGTGGTGGTGATGGTGGAGGGTTCAGGTCCTGGAACATGATGGCAGAGGAGAACCTAGTGGAGGTTGTATTGTTCTGTTGAAATGTAATTACTTTTTTTTTTTTTTACTACTTTTTTCCTATTTTTTTCTATAGTTGCTGTCTAGCTCAAGGCAGTTATAGCAATAGCTATACATGGCCTTAAAATACATTGGTATTAAAGGAAGCTTTTGTCCATAATATTCTTGAATCATCCTTTGTATCTCTACTTCATCTGTTTTAAAATCTCCTCTCTTGTTTCTGAGTGATTTTTCCATAGCATGCTCTCTTTTTCTCTTGGTGAGTATAGCTAGTGGTTTAGCTCTTTTATTTATCCTTTCAAATAACCAGTTCTTGGTTTCATTAGTCTTCTTAATGGTCTTTTTATTTTCTATTTTATTGATTTCTGCTCTTATTTTAACTATTTCCTACCTCCTGCTGACTGTTGGGTCTCTTTGTTGCTCCTCTTCTAGTTGGTTCAGTTGGGTTGTTATGACTTACTAGTGATTTCTCCTGTTTATTAATGTGGGCCTGTACTGCTATGAAATTCCTTCTCAGGACTGCTTTTGCTGCATCCTATAGGGTCTGGTAGTTGGGTTATTCATTTTCATTGGTATCAAGGTAATTCTTAATTTCTTTTTTGATCTCTTCAATGACTCATGTATTGTTTAGAATAAACAGGGCTTTCTACTGCTGTCATCTAAGTGACCTTGGTTGGTGACCTTTGAATCTGCTATTTCTGCTCAAGAATTTGCTGATAACCCAAACAAGTTGAACCCTCTGCATTCAAAGAGAAAGAGAGAGAGAGAAAGAGAGAGAGAGAGAGACCTGTTAAACTTGTTGCTATGCGTTACTATAGGAAAGTTGTAAGTGTATAAAAGGACAAGCACTATTGTGAGCCCAGTCCAGCTGGTTCTCTGACATAATAAATTATGCTTCCTGTATTAAAGTGTCAGTCTATCCTGTCTCTCTGACTGAGAATCTGATAACACCACAAGAGGTATTTAAGCCCCACTTCCACCACCAACTTAAGTCTTTCTCTACCAATGTATGTGGGGTCCTTAATGCTCTCACAATCTCCTGTTACCTCCCCATCATTCCCCTTTTGAGTTGGATGACACATTCCTAAGTGGTATTTTCCATGGATCATTATAGTGTTGCTGTTGATGTGGCAGTAAGGAAAGCACAGGTTCTCTCAATTTGGTCATTTAAGTCCTGCCCATAGTCCCCTTTTCATTAGCAAGACTAAGGCCTGCTTTTTTACTGATTATTTTATTTGCAGGTTTTATTTATTTGTGTTTTTTTAATATTGATTATTAATCTTTTCATATTATTATTATTATTTTTACTAGAGCACTGGTTATCTCTGGCTCATGGTGGTGCAGGGGACTGAACCTGGGACTTTGAAGCGTCAGGCATGAGAGTCTCTTTGCATAACCATTATGTTATCTACCCTCACAATTTTTTATTATTTGTGTGGATCTCTTTTCTTTACTAACACTATCTCATTTTACCTTTTCATTGAAATTTAAAATAAATTTCTTTCACAGAAAGAGTAGTTTTAGTTCTTTAATGAAAATGTATTAAATTCAAATGGTCTATTCAGCCAAATTTCCAAAAGGGTAGAAAAACATTTCTTTTTTTTAAAAAAAAAATTTATTTATTTATTTATTCCCTTTTGTTGCCCTTGTAATTTTAATGTTGTAGTTATTGTTGTTGTCATTGATGTTGTCATTGTTGGATAGGACAGGGAGAGATGGAGAGACAGAGGGAGAAAGACACCTGCAGACCTGCTTTACTGCTTGTGAAGTGACCCCCCTGCAGGTGGGGAGCTAGGGGCTCTAACCCGGGTTCTTACGTGGTTCTTTAACCCCATGGGAGTATGGACCCAGGGTAATTATGGGGTGCAGAAGGTGCAAGGTCTGGCTTCTGTAATTGCTTCCCTGCTGAACATGGGCATTGCCAGGTCGATCTATACTCCCAGTCTGTCTCTGTCTTTCCCTGGTGGGGCAGGGCTCTGGGGATGTGGGGCTCCAGGACATATTGGTGGGATTGTCTGACTAGAGAAGTCCGGTTAACATCATGGTAGCATCTGGAACTTGGTGGCTGAAAAAGTTAACATATAAAGCCAAACAAATTGCTGACTAATCATGCACCTAACAGCTGGAATATTGCAGATGATTTGGGGTCTCCGTTTTGGAAGTAGCTAGTAGATCTATGTATATTCCAAAGGGCCCATGACTTTATTAGTTTCTGCCTGAGCCTGACATCTGATATTCAGTTGGACCCAAATTATTGTCTGGGGCGGGGTGATGATGTCTTGGTTGGAAAAAGGGATAGAAAGCTGGATCAGGGAAGAGAGTAGCTACCAAATATGGGAAAAGTATATAAATAGTATTGACTGTAAACCCCATCGATTTGATCTGGGGCCCATATTCTACATTATATATGTTACACATATTAATAATGATTAAACTGCAGATTATTAATATGTATAACTTATATATTGTATGTTATTTACCAGCTTCATCACTGTATCTGCATAAGTGAAACTTAATCACTTAGTTGCTCTAATCACATTTAATTTATAAACTGTTGTGCCAAAAAATTAAGTTCTATGCCTCACTTTCTTTTTTCTTCCCTTCTATGCCTCACTTTCTGTAAAATGGTTAAACCTCAGAGGAAGGAGTTGATAATAAGTACTAATAAGTAATTAACAGATTATTCATAGTGCAAATCTGGGTTTCTGGTACTTTTGAAATCAAATTTATACAGATTATTAAAAAGAATTCTTTTCTTATCATTTTGTCTTGGGGTTAATGGTTTGTAGTACAAAAAGAATCATTCCCTCTGAAACCAGTGGAGAATTGTTTTGGTGCTCAGTGCTTGTTCTAATTACTGTGAATCACATTGTGACAATAGAAATGGACATTATTGGAATTTCTCTTTTTATAGGTCTATAAATTTTAATATTACACAAACCTGTGTGACTTCCTAATGTTGATACCTCTCAGCTAAAAACCACCAGACACACTTTAAGTCAAAAGAACTTTAGTGTACTATATTATGCTATAAGAGAATATTATCTTTTGGACAGTCCACAGTGCCCCACTTCTCTGTCTCTGTCACCTCCAGTTCTTAACCTTGCTAGAAGGTAGTCCAAGTTTCACCTTGTACTTTGTTTTCTTTCCTTCTTTCTTATGAAGGAGAAGGATTAATTTGAGGTAATATTGCTTATAAATGGAAATTGGGAGCAATTCTGTACTTAATGGCCATTACTTTTTAAAATCTAAGATTGGAGCTATAGCACATAATAAAGTATCCAGCACTTGTGATACCTGGGAGATGTAGTTTCTGTGGTTTGTACATTAATCTTGTTTTTGTCTAGCATCAGATATGATGGCAAATGATTGTATTTTCATCTTGCTTTGTCACAACTGCAGAGTGACCTTGGGTACTGTCTATGCTCTATGATATTGTTTATATTCAACAGAATACCACAGTCTGTGTCAGGTCAGTTCCCAGTTGATAGTGATCAACGACTCTTTATTATTATTTTTCCCCTTAAGAGACCTAATTTGGAAATAGTAAGAGTGGTGACATAAACCTCTCAGCTTTATTAATGTATGCCAGGCTACAAAGATTTTTTTACATGGGGAAAATAGTGAAATGAAGTGAAAAGAACACAGTGTTTAGAATTTGATAGAATCGGATTCAGATCTGAACTGTCAGTTAAGGTCTTTGCATTGCTGCTTCCTCAATGAAGTTATTCATTCTCATCTAGTAGATAGAGGTATATACAATAATGTATTATCTACCAGAAAGAGACTTTGGCACTTGAGTGAAATTCCAACTTCATACTTATTTCTATCTGTTCTAGTTCTGATTATGAGCCACTCTGATTTGTATGTCTGGATCTATAGCAATATAGAGTTCCAGATAATGAGGGTGGAGGGGAAAGTGAAATTAGGGTAGAGCAAAAGAACGAGGAAATGAGGCAGAGAGAATAGAGAAAAGATGGAGTCTAATGAAAGGCAATGGTTTTACTTAGATTTCTCTTGCCAAGAGATTATTAAATAGGGGCAAAGTGTAGATAGCATAATGGTTATGCAAAGAGACTCTCATGCCTGAGTCTCTGAAGTCCCAGGTTCAATCCCCACATCACTGTAAGCCAGCTGATCAGTGCTCTGGCTAAAAGGAAAGAAATAAAAGAAAAGAGATTATTAAATGGGCCAATATTGAAGAGGATTCTCTCAGAGGGCTGTCAGTTATGTCTCTCTGAGAATCCTTGACAGAGTAAAAAGGCAAGAGCTGGAGGGAGCGCAGATATAGGAGTTGCTAACAATCTTCTGGAAGTCTTGCAAAGCCAAATTTGAGACAACATTGCCAGAGAAGCTCTGAGGACTTCCTTTTCTTGCCAAAAGAAAATAAGTAGTGTTAAAGGGAAGGGACATATACCTTAACTGCTTCTATCTCCTCCCAAAGAATTTTAACCCTTGTTTGTTTGGCTTCAGAAGTGGTAACATGTGAGAGGCAGGATACTCATCTGGATTTCCCATTTTAAGTTCTCATAGTGAAGACATCATTTTCTTGACTTCTTGTTTTATTACAAAGGTGGTATTTGGCATTGGTCAATGCTAAGGCACAACTACATTGAACTTTCTAGAGTCTGATGATAATAGAATGAAGCCCTTTGAGGGGTTTATTGTTATTCACTATCAGTGCCTCTCATGGTGCATCCCGTGAGTACCCATTCATTGGGGAAACTGAGGATCCTTCCTAGCAGACTGAATCCACATAGATCCCAGTCACTTTCAAAGCCATTTAACTGGCTACGGAAGAAGGGCAAACGCTAGAAGAAGAAGAAGAAGTGGTAGAACAACTTTAAAATTCAGTGGCCAACAAAGAATAATATGACATACAGGAAGTATGTTTCCATAGTAAGAGAAAATGGTGAATTTATAATTAAATCATTTTAGTTATTTGATAGTATAAGAGACAACTTGAACATATCCTGTTCCTTTGATTTTAGCTACAATTTAACATATTAATTGCTCCAAACTGATGTGAAATAATGCAAATTTAATCTTGCAACTGTTCTTTCCTATTTACTTTAACTGACAGGTCTTTCATGAGTCTTCACCATGCAATTTTTCTTTTTGAAATATTTATGATTATGCCAAATATGTGTAGATTCCTTTAAAGAATCTCATTTTTCAAGGCAATTATAAGTTAGGATAGACCCCATTAGAATTCAGAAATAAAACTTATCATTAAATGGAAATAGTCTGTGTGCTGAATACCAAAGGACTTGGCAGTTCTAGGTTGATGAATCTGAGCCCAGTCTAAGGCAGAATAACAAGGCTTCTGTGACTGAAACAAGAGTTAAGCTGCAATTCTAAAAAGCTATGGGAAAATCATTTGCATATATGAGAAATAGAATGAGGTTTTTTTAAAACTCTTGAAACTTAAGCTGAGCCAATGAATGTGGGGGAAAAGGAAAGTTTTTTAGGCATCAGAATGGAAAACCAGTGTTTACTCAAGGAGATAATTGACACACATGTCTCATACTCCCTGCCTGCCTCTCTGTTTCCCTAGTGGGGAGGGGTTCTGGGGAATCGGAGCTCCAGGACACGTTGGTGGGGTTTTCTGTCTGGTTGGCATTGTGCTAGCATCTGGAACCTGGTGGCTGAAAAGAGAGTTAACATATAAAGCCAAACAAGTTGTTGACTAATCATGAACCTAAAGGCTGTAGTAATGCAGATGAAGAGTTGGGGGGGGGAGAGGGGGTGTCTCCGTTCTGTAGATTGTAGGCATATTTTAGTTATATTCCAAAGGGTTTGTGGCTATACTAGGTTTTTTTTTTTTTTTTTTTTTTTTTTTCCTGAGCCTGAAATCTGATATGCAGGTGGGTCCTAGTTATTGTCTGGGGAGATGATGTCATGGCTGGAAAAAGGACCAGAAAGCTAGATCAGGCTGCTGTTATTGTTTAAGGTGAAAACAGAGCCAGTGAGAAGGAGAATGCTGTGTGGCTCTTTTCCCTCAAAAATTTCTGTCCTTGGTTGTGGAGGAGATGAGTATCAGATACTGATGCACACAGACTCTGATCTGTCAGAATGAAAAGGTCTCTACCTGTCTATAAAGTAAGTAAGGATATGTGTGAGGTCCTTCTGCTGTGATAGCATGCAAATCTTTATCATTGAGGAAATTAAACTTTAGTAAAGACTAAAGAATAACAAAGTTGGGAATGGGTGGTTGTATATGTGGTAGAGGGCACATGTCACCATGCTTATAGCACTGGGCTCAAGGCCCTGTCCCCACCTGCAGAAGAGAAGCTTCATGAGTGGTGAAGCATGCAAGTATCTCTCTTCTTTGTCTCTTACCCTCTATTAAATAAATAGGAAAAAAAGGAACAACAGCTACTGGGAGTAGAGGAGTCGTTGTATAGGCACTGAATCCCAGAAATAACCATAATGGGAAAAACCAAATTCAAATGAATAGTTGAGTTTTCCATAGGTCATTTAAAATAAACCTGTTTGTTTCCAAAACAAGTTCTAAATTTATTATTTTTGACAAATTTGATATGAAAATAAGATAAAAATACTATCTCTGGAGAATGTGACTTTGATAAGAGAGAACAGTGGAATCCTTAATAATAGATTCATAATTAAACAGATGTTCCCTCCGTGTTTCAGCTTATCCCATGCCCTTCTACCTGGTAATGCAGAGGAACAGATCTCAGACTGTGGTTTCTGCAACTGGTTCTCAAGAAGAAAGCTTCATATATCCAATTAATTCTTTTTAAAAATAATTTTATTATCTTTATTTATTTATTGGATTGTGACAGTCAGAAATCGAGAGAAAGAGGGAGAAAGAGAGGGAAAGAGACAGAAAGACACCTGCAACCCTGCTTCACCATTCACAAAGCTTTCTCCCTGCAGGTGGGAACTGTGGGCTCGAACCTGGGTCCTTATGCATTGCAACATGTGTGCTCAACCAGGTGCGCTGCCACCTGGCCCTATATATATCCAATTAATTCTTAAATATTTTTGTACTGTTTTTATTTATTTATTTGATAGAGACAACCAGAAACAGAGAAGAGAATGATAGAAAGGGAGAGAGACAGAGAGACACCTGCAACACTAATTCACCACTTTTTCCCTGCTGATGGGGCCTGGGGGCCCAAACCTGGGTCCTTGTGCATTTGTAATATGTGTGCTCAACCAGGTACTCTGCTACCCAGCCCCTCCAATTAATTATTTCAACTTTATCTACTTTATTGATTTTTTAGAAGTGATTGTATTCAAATGGGATTGAAAGCATCTTATAATGTTTTCCCTCTTTTTTTTAATTTACTACTTACTTAACAGAGTTTTACAAAATCATTAGATTTCAGAGGTATAATTTCACAACCATACATAGTTATCATATCTTCAATCAAATTTCTGTGCTTACCCTCTACCCATAAACACCTTAATTCTTACAAAGTCCAAGTGACATTTTGGTTATCATTGTTTTTATAAGTTATCTATATTCCTATATACTTTATTTATTTTTACCAGAGCACTATTCAGCTCTGACTTATGGTGGTGTTGAGGACTGAACCTGTAACCTTTGGTTCCTCAGGCATGAAAGTCTTTTTTTTTTTCAAAATCATTATGCTATCTTCCCATAGAATTAATTAAATGATTTTTTTCTCATTGAAAAATATGATATCAAGCAATTTTTGCCTTATTTTTCTGGCTTATGTAATGCCATAATGTGGTGCTTTCTCATCATTCAGGGAGATAGAGGAGATTCCACAAAACTGAGTCTTCTACCCATACATAGTACCTTCCATGTAGTGCTGAGGCTCCAACCTGGTCTGTGCATGTGGCACAGTGTTCTCTAGCCCAATAATGATATTTTGTTTGTTTGTTAATTTTTTGGTATTATCTTTATTTATTTATTGGATAGAGACTGCCAGAAATGTGCTCTCAATGAGGTATGCTATCACCCGGCTCCACACAGGCAACTTTTGAAGAGTGAGGCAGCCATCTTGAAAGAGGAAAGCATGACATATACTTCCTGAATTTAGGCTGCTGTAACTCAAATTTTGCCCCAACTCCTTCAGTCAACTAAGTCACTCTTCCTATATGCTACTCTTGGAAGTTTACTAATTAAAGTTCCTCACTGTTAGGCCTAAAATAGAACAGAAAGGAGGAAGAGACTTTATAACAAAGGGACTACAACATGATATAATAACCTTTACACTGGCATTATGTGAATGACACCACAAAAACAAACTCAGCATCCTTAGCTCTGAGGAAAAAAGAAGGAATTCTTTACAGTTAATTATAATGATGAAAAAGAAAACAATTGGCTACATCAGATCTTAGCAGATAGGAGACACAGTAGAGAATGGGGCAACTCTGGAATTACATTTGGAAGGAACACTGCAAGAGAGTAAACTAAAAAAGTTAAACATAAATTGAGTCATACCACAGTTTAAACTCCATTGTTTCCCCTTAATTAGCTCATTTCACTGTGTTTATTGAATGACTCACATCACCATTTTAATACACATCTTATAAAGTCTTTTTTTATTATTTAGAAAGTCAGATTTTGCAGAACTGAATCTAAGTATCTCTGACCACTTATTTTCTGGTTCGTCCTTTAATAAGGATCATATTCTGAAGAGTTACATTCACAACAGGATGAACTTTAGACATTGTAAAGGTCAAAAGGCTACAAGGCTGTTGAGATAGTATTTCTTGTGGGATTCTGTGGTAGGTCATCATGGTATAAAGAACAATCTAGAAAATGCGGTTTCTTTGACTAAAAACTGAAAGTATACCATGAAACCAAGTAAACATTTATTCTTCCTGCAAAGAACTAGAGGAAAAACAATGCTCCAGTAGAGTTCCATTCATGGAAAAATCACTATTCCCATTCTTACTACATTCCCATAAAAAGAGGCACAAATTATCTTTAATACATAAATGTATTAACTTAAAAACATTTAATTAGGAAAAATGATGTGATTCTCAAATAATGCAGAACTTTTGAGTATAGGTCCCCATATACTCTCTAGTAACCTGTCAGAAAAAAATAGTAAACTTTAAAATAATGAATTATGCAAATCTAAAACATTAATAATTCATCTCCAGTGAGAGTGGGGAGGTGAGCATAGTAGAATGTTAATAACCTTTAAAGGTAATATCTTTATTTTTAAATAATGACTCTCATTACCAGGTCTTGCCTGAATCTTAAGTCTCTATAGCTCTACATTTCCACCTAGAAGCATCTAGCTGTAGTCTTGAAGATCATACTGAAACTGTGTTTTAGGAGCTGTCCTAATTCTGAGAACTGAATTGCTGGTCTGTCCTGTTTACCTTTTGCTCTCAAAAGTTTACCTCCATGCAGGACCTAGACTTCTAAGAGGTGGGCCTCCTTTACACTACTGGTTTCTTTTTCCCAAGAGCAATTGACAATGCTCATTTAAATATTGTTATTGATTACAAACATAGAGAAACGTCTCACTTTTCAGGAACTGTTGTGAAGAGTGGATAAGATATAATGTATACAATGGGCCTGGGAGATAGCATAATGGTTATGCAAAAAGACTTTTGTGCTTAAGGCTCCTGGATCTCAGATTCAGTCCCAGACACCACTACAAGCTAGAGCTGAGCAGTATTCTTATTAAAAAAAAAAAAATCCCCTTGTGTGTAACCTTCCTTCCTATAACCTTCCTTCTCTGTTAGGCTTTTACTGGGAAGACCAAATATGACATTTATCCCAAATATCAAAGTCAGTTGGTGACAAAATCTGTTCATAGGAGACGTCTCACAGGGCATGTCCTAGACAAATACACTATAGCTCTTATAAAAGTTAGTATAATATTGGATGGCCTTCTAAATGATACAAAGATTCCCCAATAAAATTAAAGGGCATGCAAAAGTTCTGTGAGCTGGCAACAAAAATATGTTTTTATCTAAACCTCAATTTTCTGTGTTTTCATCTCTTGATCAACTGTCAGATATTATTTTTTTCTCATCTGCCTTCACTGACAGTTTTGTATTATTTTACATTACTGTGTACACACCCAAAGGATAATTTTATAAACTCATATCTGCTAAATGGCTGAATTACTTTTGGTAAATATATATTCTTTCTGAATCTAAGGAAGCTCATTTGAAAAATAAACCTGCATTGTAATAGATCTGCTTTAAGCTCCCAGCAAAGCCCAACAGAAGTTTTAACTTTTGCTTTTTACTATATAATATGTTATATTATAAAATACAAACATTAATAATGGTCTTTATTTCAAAGAATGAATGAAGATAAAATCAGGTATCTCTAAAACAACAATTCTCAAATATTTTTTAATCACAAACTTTCTAAGTCTTAAATACAGAAGACAAAAGATTCTTATTGCGAGTTTGGAAGTGACTTAGTAGTAGAACAGAGGGCTTAACATACATGAGGCCCTGGGTTCTGTCCCTAGTGCCAGATATCATGGAGTGGTGCTCTGGAGCAGAAGTACACTAGAGTTTGCAGTGAGTACCTCCCTAACACTTCCTCTCCACTATTCCAAGCTTGGGATCCATGATTGCTCAACAAATTGTTTGGCTTCGTATGTTAACTCTCTTTTCAATCACCAGGTTCCAGATACCACCAGGATGCTGGCCAGGCTTCCCTGGATTGAAGACCCCACCAATGTGTCCTGGAGCTCAGCTTCCCCAGAGACACACCTTACTAGGGAAAGATAGAGGCAGACTGGGAGTATGAACCGACCAGTCAACGCCCATGTTCAGCGGGGAAGCAATTACAGAAGCCAGACCTTCTACCTTCTGCAACCCTCAACGACCCTGGGTCCATGCTCCCAGAGGGCTAGAGAATGGGAAAGCTATCATGGGAGGGGGTGGGTTATGGAGATTGGGTGGTGGGAATTGTGAAGTTGTACCTCCTACCTTATGTTTTTGTTCATTAATCCTTTCTTAAATAAAAAATTTAAAAAAAAATTAAAAAGCCCCTAACCGCCAAAGCTGTTTATTTATATGAGCTTTATCAATATTTGCTAGATTAAAATTTAAAATGAAAAGATCTAAAATTATTTGTTAATTTATATGAAGATAGTAGGGCCATTACTTATGAACATAAATAATATATTTTAATTATAATAACTATATTTCCCCCCAAAATTGGGAGTAGCATATTTTATATCCTGTTTGTTTCTTTAATCTCTTTAAGACAGTTGGATCCTTGTATATACTTCTATAATTAACCTGTGACAATATGTTGTGTTGGTTGATGTATATGAAAAGAATATAACTTCACATAGGCACTTAGTTGGAAAAGGGAATACTCTTTCATCCTTTAATATGTGTGGATTATCCTTGCTCTTGTACCCATACTCAGTAAGTGGTAGTTTGTAAAAGGTTAGTTGCAATCTGAAATATTATGCCATCCAAATAAATATTAATAATTTGCTGTATTAAAATCCACCCATTTTATTTGGATACTTTGACTGGCACTTTTACCCATATGTGATTTTATGCATATTTTACCCATGTGTCAACAACCGTAGTGTAAATCCCATGTGTCAACAACCGTAGTGTAAATCATTAAGCAACACCCCCCCAATTAAAAACAGAAAATATAACAAAGAAAAAAAGAACATATTGCTTACTGGGTCAACAAGATAGCTCACCGAGGTGGTGTAATTGTTTTGTCATGCAAGAGATTCAGGTTTGAGTCTAATCTTTTGCCCCAGTGGAAGAAGCTTTGGTGTTCATCTCTCCCTTTGGCTCTCTGTCTTTATCTGAAAAAGTAGATCCAATGTGGTGAAGTCACTCTGATAATAATAACAACAAAATAATATATTGGTTACTATAAACATTATTATATAAAAGTCCTGTTAATCTTAAAAATTTTTTATTTTAATTTATTTTTACTTATTATTATTTTTAAATATTTTATTTAATTATTAATGAGAAAGATAAGAGGATAGAGAGAGAAAGAACCAGACATCACTCTGGTACATGTGCTGCCAGGGATTGAACAAGGGACCTTCTGCTTGAGAGCCCACTGCGCCATCTCCTGGGCCATCTATTTTTTAAGTATTTATTTAATACTGGATAAAGACAGAAAGAAATAGAAAGTGGAGGGGGAAATAGAGAAGGAGAGAGACTAAGACGCCTGCAGCCCTGCTTCACCACTCCTGAAGCTTTCTCCCTGCAGAGAGGGAACCAGGGTCTTGGACCTGGGTCCTTGCTCACTGTGCTCTTAGCCAGGTGTGTCACTGCCTGGCCACCTATTTTTAATTTTTGTTTTGAAAGAGAGAAACCAGATCACCACTCATTTCTGACATATGTGGTGCTCAGGATTGAACCTAGTGCCTCATGAATACAAAACCTGTGTTCATCCCTGGGATGACTTCCACTTGGTGATGATTTCTTTTCTTTTCTCTCTCTTTTTTTTATTCAGATAAATTAAAGTTTATTGAAAACAAAACACTTTAGGGAAGGGGGAGAGAGGGAGGGAGGCAGGGAGGGAGAGAGGGGGAGAGAGAGAGAGAGAGAGAGAGAGAGAGAGAGGAAGAAACAGGACTGAAAACTGGTCACATGTTAGTTGTGGGAAAGAGACTAATACGGGAAGAGAGACTTACATGGTTGTGGTCAGGGCAAAAGAGAGTGGTTTATTTTCTTTATATGTTATTGAATTTGATTTGCCTAGATTTTGTTAATGATTTCTGCATCGATAATCATCAGGGATATTGGTCTACAGTTTTATTTGAAGCGCCCTTTCTTGCTTTGGAGATTACAGTGACACCAGACTTCTAGATTGCTTGGAAAAATTCTCCTGTTTTCATGTTTTGGAAGCATTTGAGTAAGCTAGGTGCCAGCTCTTCACAAATATGAAAACAATTAGGAAGGGTAGAAGAAGGTAGGGCGGATTATGCTGGAAAAAGTGAGTGTCCATGCACACATAAATTGGTAAACTACAGAACCTTGTGTGCCTTGTGTTGCCCATGGAACTGATGCTTTTTCCTCTTTTTTCTGAAGGAGACCTTTAAGAGATTGTAAATGATTTCTTTCATTTTTCTTTTCTTCTTCCATTCTCCTCCTCCTCTGATTTCTCCTATTCCTCTTTCTTTTGCTGTGTTGTCACTAATTTTCAGATAGAAAGAGGGAGACAGAAAAAGAGGGAAAGACACCACAGTAGTGAAACTTCCCCCCTCTTCACTAACTATAGGGATTTGAATCATACCTGAGTCATGCACATGATAAAACAGGTAATTTTCCAGGTGGGTTATTTTGCCAGCCTAAGATTGTATAGAATTTCTAAGCCTTTGAATCGGAGAAGTATATGTGGGGCATTTCATGAACATGCCCTGTCCAGTCTGCCCCCTTTTCTGTTCCTCGTTTTCGTCATATTTTGTTGTTGGAATAACTGATTACTTTAGTTTGAGGTTAACACTGAATTATGCAGGTCTGCCAAATGTTCACACATATTATTATAGGATATAAAAATTACATTTGTTAAACTCACCACCTTTGGATCAAAACATCTTCAAGTATTGGAAAGCTGTCAAGTTCAATGCAGTAAACATACGCCTTCAAAACTCTTATTTTCACTCAAAAGTTCAAATTTTATCAGTGTCCACAAATATTATTAGTTATTTTTCTTGAAGTGACAGGTTCACTTTGTTCTTTATCAAGAAACTATTTGCCAAATATTCATGTCTGAATACCATCGTTTGCCTGTCAGCTGTTCTTTCAAGTAAAAATGGTATTCTATGAAAAATGTAGCAAATTCAGCTTGCAATTCACATACCCAGGGGCTTTTTGTTGAGAGAATTATAGTGCTGCAGTATGCACCACTTGGGCTTTATGTGTACTCTAGAGAATATTAAAAAGATGAGCACTTAAGGGGTAAATTTCCCCCCATTTTTCAAAAAAATTTTCCAGGTAGAAATATCAAGTCAGAGAGGCAGAAAGAATATACAAATGTGAAAAAAAAAATATGCCAACCTATTTCAAATACTGTGGGAGAACTCTAGTGGTTATATCTTTTTATTTTAAAGTTTTTATTTATTTATTAATGAGGAAGATAGGAGGAAAGAGAAAGAACCAGACATCACTCTGGCACATGTGCTGCCAGGGATCAAACTCAGGACCTCATGCTTGAGAGTCCAAAGCCAAAACTATTACTGCACCACCTCCTGGACCACACTCTAGTGGTTATCTATAGGTGTGGGAATACAGCCTTTTCATAATGAAAGTGGTGGAAAAAAAAAGGTGAAATATTAAAAAATTCTTAAGGTTTAAGATCATGTCACATCATGACTTCTAGATAGCTTAAATATCCACCATGTTTAAAATTCTTGCCCCAACAGAAAACAGATGATTTTATTGCCATTCCCAATTCAGAGACTGACTTTTGTTGTTGTTGTTGTAATTGAGGTTGCTTTTGTCATTAGATTAATGAGAACATATGGTAGAGGTTTAGAAAGGGGCTATTCAAAAAATATTCAGATATTTTTTATTCAGAGAGAGAGACATCACAGTACTGGAGTCTCCTCTTGTACCATAGCACTTCCATGTGGTTCCAGGACCTGAACCCGGGCTGTACAGCACATGGCGAGGTATGCATCCACCCAGTGAGATATTCTCTGGCTCTTAGATTGTAGTTGAAAATCAATCATCCCTAAAATATTATCAGAAATGAAATGTGGTGGCCAGGAGAATAATTCAATTGTCAGAGAGCAAAGACTATTGCAAGAAATAGGTCATCCTGAGAAACAGTACAAAGGCAGGCAGATCTATAGTCCAGGAGAAAGAACATGACAAGATTCCCGTGGCAGAGCAGAACATGTTGAACTTCTACTATTATCAGGTAGGTCTCGAAAACAATTAGAAACAATACATCTCTGAACTATGCCTATAGTCATTTAAACCAAAAGATTAAAATTTATCTTCTGCCATCATCTTCATCCTTTGATTGGCTATCACAATTTAAACAAAGAATGTATATTGTCAAAAAAAAAAGAAAGAAAGAAAAAGGAAAGAAACCTCAGCACAGTATTTTGCCAGTCCTTGAGAGCATAACACTTTTTTTCATTTTTTGTGATTAATAATAAGTTTATAGAATGTAAAATTACAGTGTATAGTTCCACACCACACCCTCCACCAAAGTTCTGTGCCCCCATCAGAGTGTAAAACTTAATAGAATTAATAATCCATGTGATGAAGTCCAGGTTCTCTGTAATTTGGTGTTTTCCTTGTCATATAGATAGAAATACATATCCAATAATATCCCTAATTCTCAATAAGAATTTCAGTTTTAATTCTTTTATATAATTAAGAAGCAGACGTGTAAATGTTTCCCATGAGTCATGCAGGCCTTGATTAATCTCACTTTAAATAACTAGCAAGTCAATATGTTTTGAATATCTTGGGGAGGCCTATCCTTTGGTGCTCACAGATAATTTGACCATACATGGTTAATTTAACAAAGATGCTTACAAGATAGCAAAGTTATGGGTAGAATATTGGATAAACACTAAAATTATAGTAGTTCAGCATAAATATGAAAACAATTAGGAAGGGCAGAAGAAGGTACAATGCCAGGGTGGGGTGATCAATTCATATTTGCCCTGGAAAGAGAGCTTTTAGTACTCAGCTAAGACAGTCTGAAAAAAAAAAAGACATTTAGCTCCCTTGTAAAAATGACCAAAGTTCAAATATATATAAATATAGATAGATAGTTATAGAAATAATAGTCAACCTTGGGATATCTGTGACCTTGGGAGAAGTAATGCAGTTTCCAATGGAGGGAATGGGGAAACAGAACTCTGGTGGTAGAAAAGGTGTGGAATTATACCTCTATTATCATATAACTTTATAAATTAATATTGTGACTAATAAAAATTTAAAAACTGCCAACGTATTTATACAACGTTGAATGTAATTAATAAACATTCAACTTCTTTCCCCCCCTTTTTGGAGGGTATTAGTGGTTTACAGTTGACAGTAAAATACAGTAGTTTGTATATGTGTAACATTTCTCAGTTTTTCACATGATAGTCTAACAATATTCAGTTCCCCTCCCCATGCAGGTATTATAATATGCCTAATCAATTAAGAACCAAAATTCTGTTTCTATCTCTCCCTGTGTGGGGGAAATCAAGTGCCATTTTTGTTGGATTAGAGTTTCATTGCCCATATTTACTAAGAATATTCCTCTTGCATAGGATAGAAAGGGATGCTGGGGTCCTTGTGCATGACCATGGAAAAGGAACTGGGTTGGAGGTGAAGGTGTCTTGCAGACACCTATCATGGGGAGGTAAGAGGTTGTACAGATGTGTCAACAACTGTACTGTAAACCAATAATGCCCCAATAAAGTGAGAAAAAAAGAGTGCCTGCCCCTCTTTCTCTAGGAAAATAATAATGATCTGAATTTTGAGGAGACAGGCTAGTCCATTATCACATCAATCATCTCAAGTGTTATTTAAACAGGCTGTGTGTGCCTCTCCCACAATTAATGATTCAATTTACCAAAAACAATTTCTAAAATGATTTCAAAACCACAGTTCTATTTTTAGTAGCAAATACTCTCCCCTCTCTTGCCATTCTTTTACATAAGGCTGCCCCAGGTTGATTACAAACATTCATAGGTGACATTTACATTAGGCAAAAATGTGTGTCTGTTTCAAAACAATTGAACAAAGGAAGCAGAGATAAACACAAAGTGTTTCATCATCTGAAGACGTTTTCTCTGGCTTCCTAACAGAGGGCAATTTAATTCAGAAAGATTACATGTATTGATTGAAGTACTGGCCCCTAGATATTTAACAGATGAATGAAACCAATGAAAAGGGCACTTACTGTTCTCATTTCCCAATATGAGAGAACAAGGATTAATAAAGGGAGAGAGTTAATTTTAGAAAATGATACATCTCCCCCAAAGACCGCATTTATTGAATATGTCTTATAAAGTAGGGTTGTAGGTTATTAATCTGAAATAATACATGGCTTAGGAGAGAATGAGGTCAGAGAGAGCAGTTTCCAGAGAGGCTGCCTGCAGATGCTGCTTTGAGTAGAGTAGCCTCAGCTGCAGAAGCAGAACTGGGCCTTATGAAAGCTTCTCATCTGAGAGAAAGCTCTTGGAGGGTTGTGAAAGTGTCTTACTTCCTGCTTCTCACATTCCGCTTCTTCTGTTTGCTCTCTACATTTCTAGTTTATAGGCCTCTTCATCTGCTCCAGATTGTTTTCTCCCTACAGCCTGTCACACTGCTGCCTTGAGCAATGGGAGACTTAATCTTTTCAGAGAATTTTTTTTTTAAAGTTTTTATTTATTTATTTATTCCCTTTTGTTGCCCTTGTTGTTTTATTGTTGTCGTTGTTGGATAGGACAGAGAGAAATGGAGGGAGGAGGGGAAGACAGAGGGGGGAGAGAAAGACAGACACTTGCAGACCTGCTTCACCGCCTGTGAAGAGACTCCCCTGCAGGTGGGGAGCCGGGAGCTCGAACCGGGATCCTTATGCCGGTCCTTGCGCTTTGCGCCACGTGCGCTTAACCCGCTGCGCTACCGCGGGACTCCCACTTCAGAGAATTTCTATCTATAATGTTTCTATCTATCTAGAATATTTCTATCTATCTCTTTCATTTGAATGAAAAGACAAAAGAAGAGTTGCACATCAGGTGCAATCTCTTAAAAAAAGTATCTGTTACCTGAAAAATATGTATAAGACCATAAAATAATTACTTGGTAGTATGCTAAAAGTATGGCTAAGGAGATTAACTAGGAAGAAGCAGTAACAGTTTTTTAAAATAGCCAGGTATACTGGATTTTATAATGATTTCAATCTTTACAGAAATCCCACTGAGGTAGACTAGCTATAGATAGATATGGAGCATGGGAGGGTCATGTTACTCAACATATATAAGGGAAATTCTTTCAGGCAACAGATCATGTATATGGAATCTCACCATCTGCCACTCAGCCCTCACCCCTCAAGAAAACAAACAACAGCAGGAGTTAACTGTGGTAAGAGTGCTACAGCAATGGCTCTGCCACAGCTCCAGCTCTAACAGCAGGGAAGCTGAACAGAATATCCAGGAGGAATACACGAGAAGATTCATCTTATAAACATCTTGCCTTTCTCCAAAAATAGTCAATGATATTTGCGAACAGCCTGTGGAAAAAATAGGTATCCCACAACTCCCAATTTTTTTTTTTTACATACTATATACCATGCCTGTGTTAATGGGGTAACTAGGGAAGGAGAGTTCAAAGACATTCAATTAAGTCAATTGTTTAAAAAGATTCATTTAAGACTACCTGACATGTGGGGCTGATGCTATTGTTTACCAAGGAGCAGCTGGCTCACTGACTGTTTTTCTTTTAAAAAAAATTCATTCTTTATCTCTCAGGTCTAGGAATTTTTATTCTAGTTTCATGAAAATAACCTACAGTTAGCTGGCTATACCATGATAATATCCATGATTAAAAGAGTGACCAGTTCAAGGTTACTCAGATTGCTATGAATTGTCATAATTCATTTGGTCTGTTTTCTTCTTTACTATTTTGATAGATCAGTGCAAGCCACCATCAAATCAAAATTTTCAAGGAACAATGTTTAACAAGTGTTGGATTATGAAAAAATTATACTGTATTCCTTGAGATCTTCAGAGGCTGGGTCAAACAAGTATGACCCAGATTGTTTGGGGCAGATTAGGAACAGGCCTAGAGCCCTGAATAGCTGGGGCATGGACACTTTGTCTCATGTTGTCACATGTCACCCCATGCCAGTGGGGAAGAACTTAAAGGAATCACCCAGACATGGTAGTGGGACTGCTTTTGGCAACACCTTGAATGCTGTGGGAGGAGTTTTAGTAAGGTAACTATACCTGGTGATCTCAGCGGAACAATGAGAAGCTAACCCCAGGTATGACATAAATCCTAGATGGGGATTTAAAAGAAAACAAGACTCATGGGTGGGCTTTTTCTCTCTGTCTTCATGGCCCGCATGAGTCTGCCCCCACAAGTTTTCTTGGCATTTTAACAGTCCTTTCCATGACTTCTTTGTAACAAAGAGTTTATTTTTTAGCATTTTATCTATTTATTTTATTTATTGGGTAGAGATAAAGAGAAATCAAGAAGTAAGGGGGAGATAGAAAGAGAAACACCTGCAGCCCTTCTTCATTGCTCATGAAGCTTCACCTCACACAGCAGGTGGAGACCAGGGGCTTGAACCCAAGTCTTTGCACATGGTATATATATGCTCTATCATGTGTGCCACTGCCTGGTCCCCAAAAGTGTATATTTTATATACCTTACTATGCAATCTCTTGTAATTCCTTTCAAAAAGTGCCATTAACGGCCTTCCTAGGAGTAAACTAGTAGTCCAGAGACTTTCCCATGGACCTAACCAGTTTCCCCCTGCAACAGACTGATGTGGACAACAGCAAAACCAAATATGTTAATAACATGTCTACCTCCAATATGAGAGACTAAGAAATTCTAAATAACTCATCATGTGGTCTTGGACACAATCTGTACTTCCCTCCTTATTTTATATGTCATTTCTTTGTTAACATATAAATTATCTATACAGGCTTGTCATTGTTGGAGGGGTCTCTCTGGTGAGTAGGATTTTTATGTTAGTCCTAGAATGGACTCAGAGACAACACAGTGGTAATGATTAAATAGAATTTTGAAAAAAATAGAATTTTTTTACTAGTCACCAGATAGTGACTAGTAAAGAGAATGTTTATTAAGAAGAAAGTGAAGAGGACCTGGGACATGTCTCACCTGGCAAAGTACACATTTTGCCTAGTACAAGGACTCAGTTCAAACCACTGGCCATCATATGGGAGCACTTGCATGGGTAAACTTCACTAGCAATGGAGCGGTGCTGTGGTATCTCTTCTTTGTGCCCCTCTCATCTTTCTGTATCTCACTATTAAAAAAGTTGTGTTCCCTGAGAGCAGAGGAATGGTGCAGGTATGGAGGCTCTGTGACAATAAAAGGGAAAAAAATTAGAGAAAAACAAACAAAAAATTGAGAAGTATAGACTCTAGAAGATTACTTCTGCAGATTTAAAAGAGAGAGTACATTAAAAGAATTTTTCCCCCATTTTGAGGCTTCCCCATCCCACACTGACTTTTTCATATAGAGAGGCAGAGGGAAGGTGGGAAGACATCACAGCAGTGAACTTTCTCCTACTACAGTGGAGAAAGTTCTAATCTGCCAGCTAAATGAGGCTGGTTGCAACTGAATGTCCCACTGGGACAACGGTTCAGATGTCCTCCTTTGTGATGTTCTCATTGTTGCTCTATTATTTCAGGGAGCAAGGGAACTGCTGTTGAGCACCTGGAGCTGTGAAATCATAATAACTTTCAAATCTACCTTTGCAATCAGGTCAATATTCTTACTTTCTACCAGAAACAGGCTGTTTGGTCTTTCTGGTCTTTCTATCAGAACAGGCTATTATTGTTAATTAATAATTTAATACTCAAAATGTACTTAGAGTGAGATTTATCATAGCAATTATGCAGGTCAGTTTCCATCCATATTTTACACTGTTATTTTAATAATTTTTAAGTCATCTCTAAATAGCTTTGCTAAAGTACAGACTTTTGGGAAGAAGAAAGTGAAGTTCTAGTAGAAAAATTACCAAAAAAAAAAAAAAGGCACAGTAAGGGGTTGTGTGGTGGAGCACACGTCACCATGCAGTAGGACCCAATGTCAAGCCTGTGGTCATCACCTGCAGAGGGAAGAGTCACGAGCAGTAGAGTAGTGCTGTAGATGTTTCTCTTTCTTTTCCCTGGTTCTCTTTGTCTCTGCCAGAAAAGAAAGAAACAAAAGGTACAGTAACACAAAGATATGTACATTTAAGGCCTTCTTCACCAAAATGAGACAACAGATCAATTCTTGTGTGTGTGTGTGTGTGTGTGTGTGTGTAGGATGGGGTAGGGGGAAGCACACCCTTATTCTTTCTTTATGTATGTTAATGTTTTTTTTCTTTCTTTCTTTTCTTTTCTTTCTTTTTTTTTTTTTTTTTGCCTCCAGGGTTATTGCTGGGGCTTGGTGCCTGCACTACGAATCCACTGCTCCTGGAGGCTATTTTTTCCCCTTTTGTTGCCCTTGTTGTTTATTGTTGTTGTTATTATTACTGTTGTTGTTGTCATTGTTGTTGGATAGGACAGAGAGAAATGGAGAGAGGAGGGGAAGACAGAGAGGGGGAGAGAAAGATAGACACCCACAGACCTGTTTCACCGCCTGTGAAGTGACCCCCCTGCAGGTGGGAAGCCGAGGGCTCGAACCAGGATCCTTACGACAGTCCTTGAGCTTCGTACCACGTGCACTTAGCCCACTATGCCACAGCCTGGCCCCCATTAATGTCTTTTTTCAAGACCATCTTCCACACAGAATTCAGAGTTCCTACCATGGAAACAATAATTTATTTTAGGAGTTGATATATATATGCTTCTTCCCTACTCAAACAAAGAAAAATTTATTCAAGGTGATTCTAATAGTCTTTGGAGATCAGTTATATCTGAGCTCCATTTTGCTGGGGTAGGAGATGCTAGATCACCTGTATTTGCTAAATGAATTTACTAAAAGACAAAATGAACATCTTAGCATGTTCCCAAAAGAAAATAATTTTATAACTTGTGAGGTGATTGCCAAAGTGAGCTTCCACTCTCTCACAGGAATTTGGAGATGTGGGGTTTTCTCCTTTATGATT
Source organism: Erinaceus europaeus (assembly GCF_950295315.1). Lineage (NCBI taxonomy): Eukaryota > Metazoa > Chordata > Mammalia > Eulipotyphla > Erinaceidae > Erinaceus > Erinaceus europaeus. The sequence continues at coordinate 67,307,257 of NC_080171.1, read as the reverse complement.
ACATTTAAAAACAATGACTTACAGGTCTTTGAGAAAGACATCCTAGATTGGAAAACTGGAAAGAGATTTTAAAAATGTTTACATATCAAAAATAAAGAAAGAGAATTTGTGGTTTTATGTCCTTTGAAATAAATGTGCTAAGGAAAGGGAGGTCAAGTACCTAGATGCAGAAAGAAAACTCTAAAGTTTGGGTAGCTGAGGAACATGCTAAAGAAAATTTGGTTAGCCTTCTATTTTGCTCCAGGGAAACCAGTTTAGGAAAGCTAGCCTATGTAGTTTGTTCTCACAGACTTTTGTGACTAAAGAACTGGTTGAGCCATGTGTTGAAATTTCGCAGCAGAGGAGAGTAACTGAATGGCATGAGCAGTCAGGCATTTAATAATGGGAGATTCTTAGGAAATAAAAATGAAGACAAAAATGTTAGTGGTCAGAGCAGATGATACATCTAGTTTCAAAATCTGGGGACAGCCAGTTGAGAAGATACCTAGACACTGGGTGTGAGCTGCCTTTATGTGGTAGAAAAAGGTTGACAGTGACAATCTGATGGATTTCCTACCTTAAAGTCTGAATATTTTGGGTCACAGTCATATTTGTTTTCCAGAGCACAGCATGGAAGATTCTGCTTGTAGGGAAGAAAAAAGTATCTCTCTCTCTTCCCTCAGTATATTCTTGGCAAAAGCACTGATGTCATGAGAGGGGCTCTGAAGGCAGAATGCAAATTGCCTCTGAAGTGAAGATTCTGCTTAGAGAGAGTCTGGCCTATAGAGAGGAGATCATTACCACCTTCTAGAACTACCTGGCCCAGATCTCTGTGCCACATGTGCTTAACCTGCTGCGCTACAGCTCGACCCCCTGGAATGTGAATTTTTTTATGTCTCCTTCATGACTCCAATTACTCTGCTGATTTTATTAGTTCAACCACAAAACCCTTTATCTGTTCCATTTATTCTATAGTTTATAGTCGTATACAGTCTTCAAGTGAATTTATTACTTTTCTTATGCTAGTCTATTCAATGTTAATTTGTTTTCTCTGCTAGCTATGGAATAAAAACCTACATGGTTAAGGGAACATTTCCCTTCTGAACCCACAAGGGAAATATGGTGAACCTGAGAGTCTTACACAGCTGGGACACTATGTGACCTGCTGGAGTGATGTACTCTTTTGAAGTTTTTTAAAAAAATTTTTTATTTATAAAAAGGAAACAATGACAAAATCATAGGATATGAGGGGTACAGCTTCACACAATTCCCACCACCAGACCTCCATATACCAACCCCTCCACTGATAGCTTTCCTACTTTTTAACCCTTTGGGAGTATGGACCCAAGGTCACTGTGGGATACAAAAGGTGGAAGGTCTGGCTTCTGTAATTGCTTCCCCGCTGAACATGGGCATTGACAGGTTGATCCAAACTCCCAGCCTGTCTCTTTCTTTCCCTACTGGGGAAGGGCTCTGAGGAAGTGGAGCTCCAGGACACATTGGTGGGGTTGTCTGTCCAGGGAAGTCTGGTCTCATTCTGCTAGCATCTGGAACTTGGTGGCTGAAAAGAGAGTTAATGTACAAAGCCAAACAAATTGTTGAACATAATAATGGACATAAAGGCTGGGATAGTGCAGATGAAGTATTGGGGGGGTTCTTCATTTTGTAGATAGCTAGTAGGCATATTTTAGTTATATTTCAAAGGGCCTATAGCTATACTAGTATTTTTATTTTTATTTTTATTTTGCCTGAGCCTGAAATCTGATATGCAGGTGAATCCTAATCATTGTCTGGGGAGATGGTGTCATGGCTGGGAAAAGGATCAGAAAGCTGGATCAGGGAAGAGAGTAGCTCCTAAATATGGGAAAGGGGAATGAATATTGTTGGCTGTAGACCCCATCAATTTAATGTGATCTGGGGCCCATAATTAGCTTAGGAGCCTGTGTGACCTCTACATCCCTCAAGATATGAGCTCACATTCTTTGGTCATGAGTAGGAACATTCCATGCTGCCCCAGTATCGACCCATCTTCCTCAGGTGTAGCATAGAGTATGTTGTCCATCCTCCCTTCAGAGGATGGAACATTCTCTACCATTGTTGATCCAGGTTGAGGGCAGGGTCCTAGGGGTGCCCACAAAGGGGTCTATTTTGTTGTTCCTGATAAAGATGACCAGTAACAATGGAGAGAGGGATTTATTTGAGGTCTAGGCCCATCAAGTCTGTTTGGGAGTCTCAGGACTCCCCGATTCGGGCCCCAGCTGGTGGCCCTAATGGACTGATAGTGACTAAAGAGTCATTGTTAAAGTATGCCAGTCTCTAGCCCTTATTCAGCTTTTGCAGTCCTTGTTTTGCTAAGGTTAGCTTTGGAGTGAGTGAGAGAATTGTAATAGGAAGTAGGTGAGAAGGGTATCTAAGTCCAAGTGGACACTATTTCATTATGAACTTGATAGTAACTCACTACAGACTATTGGGTATTTTTGCTTTCAGGTATATATTTTGCCCTAATTTATGGATACATGTGAACATATACTCTATCTTACAGGACCTGACCTAGGTTTTGGGGCTTTGTTAGGAAGTGAGCCTCTTGGAATGGAATTAGAGAATACCATAAAAGGAAAGGACTCACTGGAGTGATGAGGGTGAAGGGTTGGCAATCCATGTCTGATGTCTCTGTACACAGTCTGAGGTGAAGCATGCTGAGATGGTACTTGTTGTACTGATTAGGTTGGAATCAGCGGATGCAATATCATTTGGCATGACTTGAGAGAAGCATGCAGGGAAGTGAGCTCCACCTCAGAGTTCCAGGATTGGGAGAAACATAGGCTCTATAGAGGAAGTGGGAGGTTCCTGTTGTCTTAGGGTTTAAGAAGACAATAGATAGTTATTGCAATAATCACATTGTTTGGCAATTGGGTTAACTTTGACAAATCCCTTTGTTAGGTTTTGCTGTATCATATACACCTTCACCATATTTTATGTCCCTAGACATTATTTGCATATAGCTATGTCACCAGTTGCTTGTTTTCTCCCTGGACTAAGCTTTTAAGAGAGTCAACATATCAAAGACTCAGTCTATGTATTAAAAAGACTGAGTCTGTGCTTTAAAAAGTTTGAGACATTCAATCAGTTTTTCCCCTCTCATATTAATTAAATAGTGATTTATAAACTACAAATTGATAGGAGTGTACATAAATACCATTCCCACCACCATAAGACTGTGTCCCACCACCTCTCCCCCACCCTCAACCTCACCCCCCACCCCATGAAGCTGAAAATCCACCCTCACCCTCAACCCAGGGTTTTTAATTTGGTGCCTTACTCCAAATTCAATCAGCTCCTGCTTTGAATTTCCCTTTCTGTTCTTCTTTCTCAACTTCTGTTTATGAGTGGGATCATCCCATACTCGTCTTTATCTTTCTGACTTAGCTCACTTAACCTAACTCCTTCTAGCTCCATCCAAGATGGATCAGAGAAGGTGGGTTCATTGTTCTTAAAAACTGCATATTATTCCATTGTGTATATATACCACAGCTTTCTCAGCCATTCATCTGTTGTTGGGCACCTGGGTTGCTTCCAGGTTTTAGCTATTATGAATTGTACTGCTATGAACATTGGTGTACACATATCTTTTTGGTTGGGTGTTATGGAGTCCTTGGGGTATATCCCCAGGAGAGGAATTACTGGGTCATATGGAAAGTCCATGTCTAGCCTTGTGAGAGTTTTCCAGACTGCTCTCCACAGAGGCTGGACCAATTTACATTGCCACCAGCAATGTAAAAGGGTTCCTCTGTCCCCACAGCCTCTCCAGCATTTGTTGCTGCTGTCCTTTTTGATGTATGCCATTCTTACAGGAGTGAGGAGGTATCTCAGTGTTGTCTTAATTTGCATTTCTCTGACAATCAGCCACCTGGAGCAATTTTTCATATGTTTGTTAGCCTTCTGGATCTCCTCTGTAATGAATGTTTTTTTCATATCCTCTGCCCATTTTTGAATGGAGTCATTTGCTTTTTTGTTGTTAAATTTGCTGAGGTCTTTGTATATTTTGGTGATTAGTTTCTCATTTGATGTATGGAATGTGAAGATCTCCCATTCTTTGAGGGGTCTCTTTGTTTGTGTGATAGTTTCTTTGACTGTGCAGAAGTTTTTCAATTTGATGTAGTCCCATTGGTTTGTTTCTGCTTTAGTTTTCTTGCAATTGGGTTTGTTTAATCAAAGATGTCCTTGAGGTTTAGGTGGGAAAGTGTTCCACCAATGTTTTCCTCTAAGTATTTGATAGCTTCTGGTCTAACATCCAGGTCTTTCATCCATTTGGAGTTGATTTTTTGTTTCTGATGAGATAAAGTAGTTCAGTTTCATTCTTCTGCATGTTTTAACCCAGTTTTCCTAGCACCATTTATTGAAGAGAGCCTCCTTCCTCCATTTAATACTTTGGGCCCCCTTATCAAAGATTAGATGTCCATAGGTTTGGGGGTTTATTTCCAGGCTTTCAATTCTGTTCTCCTGGTCTGTGTGCCTGTTTTTGTTCCAGTACCATGCTGTTTTCATTATGATGGTTTTATAATAAAGTTTGAGGTCTGGGAATGTGATGCCTCCATTCCTGTTTCTTTTCCTCAAGATTGTTTTGTTAATTCTAGATGTCCTTTGAAGTTTTCATCAAGTTTTCTGACTTCATTTCATAAGACTTCTTCAGACCCAACAGGGGAAAAGTCCAGTGCAACATAATATAGGATCCCAGAAGAAAGCTGTGTACCGTGGTTGAGGTTCTCAGCTACATCACATCATGTATGTAGGGGAGAATTAGAAAAACTTGGAAGTTTGTAGTTAGATATTGAGGAAACTAAAGAAATAAATAAATTTGGTAAGGGATGACAGTCTGAGAAAGATGACAGGATCTAGTATAACTTACTAGACAGCAATATCATACAGTTTACAAAGGGGTTAAAGTAGTTCAAAAACAGTGAACAAGACTACAACTGATAACTCACAAGGCTGTGCCATACTCTTCTCTTGAAACACAAGATTTCTTTACATAGTCACTTCTCTTTTGAGCATTGATAATCAAAGTAAGATTATTTCTAATCATAAAATAGGTTTTTATCCCATTAGATTTATCCTGATTATTTGAATAGGTAGAGTAAAAATAGTAATTAGCTACCTACTTTTTTCAGTTTGTTTTGCTGGAAGATTTTACAATTAACTTCAGATTTCAGTTTTCTCTTAAGACTAGAAAACTCAGACAATAATTTGTCATCAGATTCTACCTGTACTATTTAAGAGATTTATGTCAGTTTCTCTCTTTTTCAGGGTCCCCAATGTATCTTGTTTATTGAGCATGCCAGAGTGGGTTTCCTTACTCATAGATAAAGTTGGGAACTTATAAATTAGGTATAAGGTAAGTTTGTCCAAGTGTATTTTGTAATCATTGGGTTAATAAATATAGTAGCACATTTCAGGTAGATCTGATGTTTTCCGATTTGATGCACACTCAATATCTAGCAGTATCTGGAGGACCCTGCACTTGGTAAAGTTTTCCACAAGCTCCTCAAACATAGATGGGGGTCAGAAGAAAAGGCATTTATGACATAAAGACAACTGGATTAAGTTGATTCCTAATTATGTTAAAGGAGAATTGGTAATTTACTGGGGCAGTGATCATCGAGATGCTGAGTTTAGATTTTTAATGTTTGGAAAATCCATTACTGCTTCCTGTATGTTAAAGATGTTTACCCACATCCTACTGCTTTTTCAGCTTCCTGCTGACTCAACTCTTTTGCAAACTGGAATTCATGATGTATTATAAAACTTTCTATAAACAGGTCCTGACCCTGCTCTATTGTTTGCTCCCCCTCCTATAGGGGTGCACATTCAGTGGAAACACCTTCATGGTCTCAGTCAAACACATAACTTAAGTCTTTCTGAGTAATCTTTTGGGATCATGCATCACCTGCCCAGCACATGGACAATGAAACAAACAAAATTGACTTTAGATCCTTCAAGTTATCTATTAGATAATTTGTCATATCAATTTCTATGCAAATCATTCTCAAATAGAATATCCCAGTCAAAGTGTTGGTTATATAATACTTTCTAATTATGTCCTAATTGTAGTTACCCTGCAATTAAAACTGCATGGCACAGTTAAAAGAAGCAGAGATGCGAAAGAAAAAAAAAGGATATCTCCTGTTAAATAGATTGCAAGAGTGAATATTGTTAAGATGGCCATTCTAACTGAAGTAATTTATAGAATCAGTGCAATCCCTTTCAAAAATCCCTAAGGCTGGTGAAATAGCTCATTTGAATACTGTACTGTACTGCTTTGGCATGCTTGTGACCCAGGTTTGAGCTCAGCCCCCCACGACACTGAAGGAAGCTTTCATGCTATCGTCTTTTCTACTTCTTGTCTGCTTGTTGTCCTCTCTCTCTCTCTCTCTCTCTCTCTCTTTCCCTCTCCCCATCTCCGCCCATATCTTAAAAAAAAAAAAAAAGCCCACAATAGGAAATAGCATAGTGGTTGTGCAAAAAGCCTTTCATGCCTGAGACACCAATGTCCACTATACAATCAAAAAAGATGATATTGTATCCTTTGGGACAGAAGGGATGGAGTGAGGTGGCTATGATAATTGAAATACATATAAATGAAGGACAGCTACCACATGGTTTCTCTCATATGTGTAATACAGATGACTACAGAATATGAACTTGTAAAAAAAAAAGTTAACTGAACTGCTTCTCAGATTCTGTAAAAACCATGCTGATTATGGATAGGGAAGCAAAGATCACTGAGGGAGGATGTGGTGATTTGTACACACTAGTTTTGTATTTGAAATTATACCCATGTAAGGTCAGTGGCAAAAGAGTGCACATGTTACCATGTACAGATATCAAGTTCAAGTCTCCAGATCCCACCTGCAGAGGGGAAGCTTCACAAGTATTGAAGCAGTACTGAAGCATCTCTCTCTCTCTCTCTCTCTCTCTCTTCTTTCAGTCTGTATATAAAAAAATGCTTACCAGTGGGTCCATTTGGTGGAGTACTTGGTTAAGACACACATATTATCCTGCTCAAGGATCAGGGTTTAAGTCCCCGCTCCCCACCTGCAAGGAGGATGCTTCACAAGCAATGACACAGGTCTGTAGGTGCCTATCATTCTCTTCCCCTAGTGGGGTAGGGAAAACTCTCTCTCTGGAGAGTTGGGGTTCCAGGACATATTGGTCAGGTTGTCTGCCCAGGGAAGTGAAGTTGGTGTCATGGTAGCATTTGCAACTTGGTGTCTGAAAAAGCATTAAGATATAAAGCAAAACAAATTGTCAAATAATCAGGAACCTAAAGGCAAAAATGTAGCAGGTGAGATTTGGGGTCTCCATTTTGGAAAAAGCTAATAGATCTATTTTAGGTATATTTTAAGGGGCTAATGACTTTAATAATTTTTGCCTGAGCCCAAGAGTTAACATGCAGGTGGACCAAGGTATTGTCTGGGAATATGGTATCAAGAGTTGGGTATAGGGCTAGAAAGCTAGATCAGGGAAGAGAGTAACTCCCCAATATGGGAATAGAATATAAATATAGTTCACTGTAAAACCCATCTATTTGATCTGGGGCCCACATTTGTTTCAGGAGCCTGTGTATCCTCTGCATCCCTGTAGGTTTTAGCTTGCATTTTGTGGCCATAGCTAGGGACATTCTAGGCTGCACTAAATTCAGGACCCATCTCTCTCAAGTGGTAGAGTATGTTGGCCTAACCTCCCTTCGGAGAATGGGGCTGTCCCTACCATTGTTGATCCTTATAGGACACAAGGTCCTATAGGGGCCCACAAAGGGGTACAATATGTTGTTCCTAATAGAAGAGATCCAAAAGACCAAAAAACATATGAAAAATTGCTCCATGTCACTGATCATCAGAGAAATGCAAATAAAGGCAACTGTGAGAATGTCATACATCAAATATGACAGGAGCAACAAATGCTGGAGAGGTTGTGGGAACAAATGAACCCTATTGCACTGCTGGTGGGAATGTAAATTGGTCCAAACTCTGTGGAGAGCAGTGAAAAACCCTTGGAAGCCTTGATATGGGCCTTCCATATGACACAGTAATTCCTCTCCTAGGGATGTATTCTAAAGATTCCATAATACCTAGCCAGAGAGATATGTGTACATCTATGTTCATAACAGCACAATTTGTAATAGCCAAAACCTGGAAGCAACTTAGGTTCCCAATAACAGATGAATGGCTGAGAAAGTTGTGGTATATATACACAATGGAATACTGTGAAACTATTAAGAATAATAAACCCACATTCTCTGACCCATCTTAGATGGAGCTAGAAGGAATTATGTTAATTACTTCTCTGACTACCCTGTCAATAGTAGAAAACCCACTCTATGGCCACCTTATATCCAGCAAGTCCTTGTTCTCTATCATGAATTTATTACTTGCTTGCTTTACTTAATTTTGCTCAGAACTTTCACAATTTGAAATATGACATATTTGCTTATTCATTAATAGTTTGTCTCCTTTCAGTGAGATATATACTTTATGAAAACATGAACTTTATATTTTATGCCTAGAGTATTATATAATACTTACTAGATCCTCCCTGCTTACTTGCTCATGAATGAATATACCCATGAACCTTTCAGATATGTGACCCTTTTTCTTGATTAAATCTATGTAAATCACATTGCAATTCTTTATAACAAGGTCTTTTAACTTTGGCACTGTTGGGTTTTAGGTGACATAATTCTTTGTTGTAGGAATTTACTGTGTACTGCAGGATGCTTAGCAACCTGCCTTTCCCCTACCCACTAGATGCCAGAAGTAAGCCCACAGCTGTGACAACAACAACAAATACAAAATTCTCCAGACATTTGCCAAATACCACTTGGGAAGCAAAATTGCCCCTATTTGAAATTTAGCTCATCTATAATCTCCATCAAGGTTTATTAATTTTCTTTCAATCTGAATTAGGAGTCCTTTATGTATACTCCTGCAATACTGCAGCAGTACTTTGTGTTTATATTCTTTGTCTCTGCTCTCTTTCTCTCTCTCTTCCTCTGTGTGTGTATATGTATATGAGAGTTTTGTATTTTTGTGCACTAGTTGTCTATACCGAGTTACCACAACCTTCTAATGCAGAAACTATTCATTTTAATTTCTATATTTAGATATTAGCATTATTCTTAGTAAATAAAAGAATTGATAAATTTAATCCTATGATTATATGACTGGGTGGTACTAATTCTCTTGGCTATGTAAAACCACTGAAAACGTATTTGATATAACCCTCCCATTCTGTTAGTCAATAAATCAGCTAGGGCTTTGTCAACTCTGTGATGTAGAAACAAAACTTCAGAGTGAAAAAAAAAGTCTTTGAAATGAAGGGCAGTGAAAAATTAGAGCTGAGTACCCACTATAGGAAGTAACTCATATAAAAGAGAATCATCCAAAAGTCAGTAGAAGTATAGGTGTTACGGTTTGTTTAAATAATTTAGACAGTTTTACATCTAATCTTCTAGAGGTGGGTAATTTTCTGCTCTAATTTCACAGAACATGAGATGAAACCATCACTGACATTATTTCTACTTTCAAATTGTTCCCGAAGAGGGAAAGCAGAGATAAGTGATACAAAAACAAACTTGTGACTCATTCATTTTAGCTGTTGCTGTGCTGTTTAAATGAGAGTAATAGCAACTTGATCCTCTCATTTGGACTATTTCACAGAAAATAGGATGTGCAATTTTTGTTTTGTTTTTGAAAGTCTTTTAGTTTTTCAGATTTGATATTCTTTCCTGCTTGGCAAAGAGAAAAAAAGAGGGCGAGAAAAGAAAGAAAAAAACCCCAACAACAACCCATCTTGTATTGTAGTTTTAAATTTTCCAAAATTAATTTAATATTTTGGGAGTTTAGTAATTATAACCAAATTCAACTGAATTAATTTCAAAATATGATAGAAATTTTTAATGGGGGCCAGTTGATGGTACACCAAGTTGAGTGCATATGTTAACATGCATAAGAATCTGGGTTCAAGCCTACAATCCTGCCTGAGCAAGCTTCATGAACAGTGAAGCAGTGCTGCAGGTGTCTCTCTTCCTTCCCCTTCTATCTTATTTTCTCTCTATCCAAATAAAGAAATATTTAAATAAAATAATTTTCTTTTAAAAAAAATTTATTTATTTATTTATTTTTATTTTCCTACCAGAGCACTGCTCAGCTCTGGCTTACGGTGGGGCAGGGAATTGAACCTGAGACTTCTGGAGCCTCAGGCATGAGAGTCTCTTTGTATAACCATTATGCTATCTACCCCAGCCAAAAATTTTCTTATTATCTTATTCTATAAAGAATTAAATATGTATATTTCTGGACAAAACTATGTTTGCTGTGCATTTAAAGTGTATCTCTGGTGACCAACATTGATGGAAGTAGAAGATACAACCCTTCTTTATATATATTTAATAATTTATATACTTTTTATTTATAAAATGGAAATAGTGACAAGACCATAGGATAAGAGGGGTAGAATTCCACATAATTCCCACCACCAGAATTCTATATCCCATCCTCTCCCTTTGTAGCTTCCCTATTCTTTATCCCTCTGGGAGTATGGATCCAGAATCATTGTGGGGTGCAGAAGATGAAAGGTCTGGATTCTATAATAGTTTCCCTGCTGAACATGAGTGCTCACAGTTTGATCCATACTCCCAGTCTGTCTCTCTCTTTCCCTAGTGGGGCAGAGCTCTGGGGAGGTGGGGCTCCAGGACACATTGGTGAGGTTGTCTGCCCAGGGAAGTCAGGTTGACATCATGGTAGCATCTGAAACCTGGTGGCTGAAAAAGACTTAAGATATAAAGCAGAACAAATTGTTGACTAATCATAAACCTAAAGGCAAGAATATTGCAGATGAAGATTTGGGGTCTCCACTTTGGAAAAAGCTAGTAAGTTTATTTTGGGTATATTCCAAGGGGCCCATGACTTTACTAGATTTTGCCTGTACCTTACATCTGATATGCACGTGGACCCAAGTTATTGTCTGGAGAGATGGTGTTACAGTTTGAAAAAGAACTAGAAAGCTGGATCAGGGAAGAGAGTAGCTCCCAAATATGGTGAAAGTATTTAAATATTGTTAACTGTAAACCTCATCGATTTATATGGGCCCTATATTCAGCACAGGAACCTATGCAACCTCTGCATCCCTGTAGATCTGAGCTCGCATTCTGTGGTCATGACTAGGAACATTCCAGGCTGTACTAATTTTGGGACCCATCTTCCTCAGGTGGTAGAGTATGTTATCCAACCTCTCTTTGGAGAACTTCCCTTTGGAGATCATTCCCTACCATTGTTGATCCACATTGAGGGCAAGTTCCTATAGGGCCCCACAAAGGGGTCTATTATACAACCCTTCTTTTAGCCTTCTACTAAGTACCTGCACATGATCAGTTTTATGAGAAAACTGAGTAGAAGAAGGATAAAGATGTCTGGAAAGGTAGTAATTTTTGTCCATTAAAATGGAGATTAACCTCAATACTTCTCAGTCCTGGAGGTATCAGGGAACATATTTAAATAACTAACTTTTTTTTTTTTCTTGAGAAAATTATCTGGAGGAAACAATACAGATATCCTTGTCTCCACTTTATAATAAAGAAAAATGATGTCCCAAATGATTAAGTGACTTCACTAAAGTAACACTTTCACTAGAGATGCATCCATTTAGTGGTAGGACTGTATGATTTATTTATAGATGCTTTATCAATCCTTTGTCAGATGTAGGATGTACAGAAATCTCCCAGTCACTAGGTTGTCAGTTATATATCTTTGTGTCATTTTCTTTTAGTATGTAGAAGCTTTTAGTGTAACATACTCCTACTTATTTAATCTTATTTACTTTATTAGTCTCCAAATAAATCTCTGATGCTAATCCCTGAAATGTTTCACCAATGTTTTCTTCTATATAGCTTATAGTTTCAGGTCTAGTATCCAGGTCTTTGATTCATTTTGATTTAATTTGGTGTATGGTGTTAAGTGGTGATCTATATCAACTTTTTATATTTGTATTTTATTTATTAATGCTGGGTAGGGACAGAGACTAATTGTGAGAGAAGGGGGAGGAAGAGAGGAAGAGAGGAGACACATCTGCAGCACTGCTTGACCACTTGTGAAGTTTCTCTTCTGCAGGCGGGGGCTGAGAGCTTGAAACTGGGCCCTTGCGCATTTTAGCATGTGCAGACAGTCTGCCAATGCTGCCACCATCAGGCCCTGGTTTATTTTCATTTTTTGTACATGTGGCTGTCCAGTTCACCTAGTGATATTTGCTGAAGAGGACTTCTCTTCCCCACTGAATAATTTTGATCCCTTTATCATAACTCAGCTGTCTGTGTGTGTGTAGGTTAGTTTTTGGTTTGTATTGTCAGACTACTGCTACTGTTTTATTTTTTATTTTTATTTTTTTAGATTTTATTTGTTTATTAATGAGAAAGATAGGAGAGAGAGAGAGAGAAAAAGAACCAGACATCACTCTGGTACATGTGCTTCCGGGGATTGAACTCAGGACCTCATGCTTGAGAATCTAGTGCCTTAGCTGCTGCGCCACCTCCTGGACCACATGCTGTTTTATTGTATAGATTTAATTATTATTATTATTTTTAACCAGAGCACTGCTCAGTTCTGGCTTATGGTGGTGCAGGGCATTGAACCTGGGACCTTGTAGCCTCAGGCATAACAGTCTGCATAACAATTATGCCATCTACCCTCTGCCCTGTGTAGACTGAATTTGGGGAGCATCATCCTTTCATTTTTTTTCAGGAGTACTTTGACTATAGTGTTTTGTGGTTCACACAAATTTTTGGATAATTTGTGCAGCTTCCTTAAAAAAATGTCATTGGGATTTCACTGAATCTATAGATTGATATCAATCATTCTTGTTTGAAGATTTCAGTAATGTATATTTATACAGTAGTGTAAATCAATATTTATTTATTCCTTTTTGTTTAGATTTATAGCTTTTATTACTATAAAGAGTATTTCATATTGTCCTATTTCAGTTATTTTAAATAGGTAATTTAAATTCATTATTGAATGTTGTCAAGGATTTTTCTGAGGGGTGAGTGTGAGATTAGATGCTGAAAGAAGAGAAATGGGAAATAGGAAAAGATTCAGAGGGGGAAAAAAAAGGAAAGCATTAGAGGGATTGTTTTATAAGTTTAGTAGTGGCTGGATATTTTCTAAACTAACTGGAGAGGTAACCCTTCTCATTTCTGTTCTCTTGGAGTGATGTCCTCATTAGTGGTAGGACATCAATATATGTTTGTAGAATTAACTAATTAAGGTTTTATTTTTTTATTTTTTTATTTATTTAAGAAAGGAGACATTAACAAAACCATAGAATAAGAGGGGTACAATTCCGCACAATTCCCATAACCCGATCTCCACATCCCACCCCCTCCCCTGATAGCCTTCCCACTCTCTATCTCTCTGGGAGTATGGATCCTTATCTTTTCTAAAAGTTCATACACTCTTTAAAGAAGTTATATTGGTTGGGGGTCTGGCAGTAACACAGTGGGCTAAGTGCATGTGGCGCAAAGCTCAAGTACCGGCAGAAGAATCCGGGTTTGAGCCTCAGCTCCCCACCTGCAGAGGGGGTTGCTTCACTGGCGGTGAAGCAGGTCTGCAGGTGGCTATCTTTTTCTCCCCCTCTCTGTCTTCCCCTCCTCTCTCCATTTCTCTCTGTCCTATCCAACCTCAACAACATTAATATCATCAATAATAATAACCACAACAACCATAAAAGGACAACAAGGGCAACAAAAGGGGAAAAAATGGCCTCCAGGAGCAGGGGATTCATGGTGCAGGCACCTAGAGCAGCAGTAACCCTGGAGAAAAAAAAAAAGTTATATTGGAAGAGTTTTTTTTTTCTTTTGTTTTTTTCTACATGCCTTAGCTATATATCTCAATGAAGAGATGATGGCGGCCAGGCAGTAGCACACCGGGTTAAGCACATAAAGTTCAATGCACAAGGATCCCAGCTTGAGCCACTGGCTTTCCACCTGCAGGTGATGCAGCAGGTCTGCAGGTGTCTATCTTTTTCTCCCCCCTCTTTCTTCTCCTCTTCTCTCAATTTCTCTCTGTCTTATCCAACAACAGCAGCATCAACAGCAATGGGAAAAAATAAGATGGCCACCAGGATCAGTGAATTCATAGTGTAGGCACCGAGCCCCATAAATAACCCTGGAAGCAGAAAAAAAAAAGAAGATATGAAGTGAAATTCATGAAGCTGTCAGGATTTGGGGGTTATACTATTGGGGAACGGCAACCAATGCAGAATTACTGCCCATTTCATTTTCCCTTTGTGAAATTTATGATGTTTCTGTGGGTTTTATTTTGATGCAATTTCATATACTCTCTTAGTCTGGACAAAAAAAAAGCCAATTCAGAGGCTTGAAATGTTTTCTTAAATTAATTAATTATTTTTTAATTGCCACCTGGGGCTTGGTGCCTGCACAATGAATCATCTGCTCCTGGTGGCCATTTTTCCATTTTTTTTTTTTTAGAGACAGAAATTAAGAGAGACAGGGAGCTAGAGAAAGAGAGATAATTGGAGCATGGCTTCATGATCATGAAGTTTCCCACCTGTAGGTGGGGACTGAGGACTTGAACCTGCATCTTTGCACCTGGTAACATGTGCACTCTGTGGGTGCACCATTACCTGGTTGCTGAGGTTTGAAATGTTTAAATTCCATGATGGTTTCCTTAAGAAGACTGATGAAGGGGTTTGCTGCGTATGGATTCATGTTTGCAGGCAATGACTGAAGAGAATGCAGCCTACACTTCAGTCATGCTGTCACTTAGGTGGCTCATTTGCTCTGATAATAGCTCTAGCTGGCTTATTAGCCTCTAGTACATATTTGTCTGGCAATAAAACCATCCCTTTCTCGTTAGGAACTTGCACAACATTGGACAAGAAGTGCCTCAGGTTATCTTTCAACACTCTGTAGCAGCCAGACTGTCCAGCAAAATCCCTTAAAAAATGCACTCCATCTATTTTGCACACAAATTCACCACAGCTAAATTAAGATACTAATGATTGTGCTGATGACTCTAGTATAAAGATGCTATAAGGATGCTGGAGTGCTACTGAGAAAATGTTTCTCCACTGCCAGATCTATTTAGAACATTTCACGCAACTGATTTTTTTTATTTCTGTGAGAATTCTTGTTATGTATATTTTAATGCAGAAAGTTTAATTTTCTTTACCATTGAAAACTATGTAACTGAGGTGATTCTAAATGTTATTTCAAAATCTTTCCTTCAGCTGCATGAGAAGCTTCCCTTGACCTCCTGAACTCATCACACTCCTCTGGGCAAGGACATTCAAATGTCTTGTCTAAGTCCTAGGACAAAGGGCACCTTATTATCACTTATTTCTGACCTTTGTAGTTACTCAGAGTATATTTAGTGGTTCATATTTTTTCTACTAAGCTATGTCTTATTTTAAAATATCTTCCTTCAGTAGTGTAAAGAAAATATTCAATAAAAAAGAATTTTAGCAGAAGTTTATTACAAACTTCCCATTCTCCATTTCTGATTGTCCTGTCTTTACTCCACACCTGCTCCTTCCTTAGTCTTCTCTTTTTCAGTCGATGGAAGCTCATGATCAAGGCAGAAGCATGGATATCATCCTTGCTGTCTGTCTTCTCTGCATGTTAGCATGTCCATCAAAGTCCTGTCAGTTATCATTTTTTGGAGTTTTCTTTCTTTAAAATATTGTTGTTTATCTATTATTGAATAGAGACAGAGATTGAGAGGGAAGGGGGAGAAATAGTGTGGAAGAGAGATAGAGACAGCAGATGTTGTTTCACCACTCGTGAAGCTTTCACCCTGCAAGTGGGAACCAGGGTCTTGAACCTGGGTCCTTGTGCACTATAATGTGTGCTTTTAACCAGGTGTGCCACTGCCTACCCCAAGATTTATTTATTTTCAGAAAGAGAATCAGAGCACAGCTCCAGTTAATGTGGTGCCAGGGATAGGGATTGGAATTTCACACATTGAAGTCCTGTGCTGTCACACATAGAGCTACCTTTGCAGTTACAAATTATAATCTTTACTTATTTATTTTTGATGAACTGAGGGTCTCACACATGTGTGATTGCACCACTCCTGAACCTATTTTTTATTCAGATAGACAGAAAATCGAGAGAGAAACACACACACACACACACACACACACACACACACACACACACACAGAAACAGAGAAAGATAAAGAGAGGAAGAGAGAGGTAGAACAGCACCAGAGTTGTTCCAGGTGTCATACCATAACCATATGGTGCTGGAACTCGAACCTGTGCTACACACATGGCAAGGCAGTCACCCTACTGGATGAGCTATTCCTCTGGATCACAAATTATAGTTTCTATATAAGTCTTAAGTCTGAACTTATTTTTTCCTTACCATGGTTACTGTACTGTACTATTATTTTCCTTACCATGGTTACTGTACTGTTCTATTATTTTAAAACTCATTTTATTGTGGGGTTGTTTATAGAATATATGGGTGCAGTTTCTCATTTCCCCATGACAAGGGTCTGCAAAACATTCTTACCCTCAACTTTGGTCCTTTTCCACCATCATGCACCAGGACCCCAAAGCCCATCTCTACCCTCTTCCACCCCCTAGTCTTCTCCTTAATCTCCTATCACAGAATGCTTTGCTCTGGTGTAGTACACCAAACCAAGTTTTCATTTTTGTTTTCTTTTTCTGCTCTTTTTTTTCTATTTTATTTTATTTAGTGATTTAATAGTGATTGACAAGATTGTGGTATAAAAGGGGAAACAATTCCATATAATTCTCACCACCAGAGTTCCATATCTCCTCTCTTCCACTGGAAGCTTCCCTGTTCTTTATCCCTCTGGCAGTATTGATCATAGATCTTTATGAGGTGCAGAAGGTAGAAGGTCTGGCTTCTGTAATTGCTTCTCCAGTGGACATGGACATTGACAGGTTGATCCATATCCCTATACTGTTTCTTTCCCTAGTGGTGTAGGGGCCTGGGGTGGTGGGGTTCCAGGATATATTGGTGAGGTTGTCTGCCCAGGTACATCAGGATGGTGTCATGGTAGCGTCTGCAACTTGGTGGCTGAAAATCATGAAGATATAAAGCAGAGCAAATTGTTTACTAATTAGAAACATAAAGGAAAAAGTATAGCAGATCAAAGTTGGGGTCTTCATGTTGGAAGCAGCTAGGAAGTCTATTTTAGGTGTATTCCAAGGGGCCCATGACTTTACTAAATTTTGACTGACCCCAACAACTAACATGTAAGTGGGCTAGGAGTACTATCTGGGAAAATGTGTGGTGTCAGAGTTGAGAATAGGACTAGAAAGCTAGATAAGGGCAGAGAGTAGCTCCCAAATATAGGAAAAGTATATAAATACCATTAACTGTAAACCCCATCGATATGCCCTTAGGCCATATCTATTTATATTTAGCACAGGAGCCTTTGTAACTTCTACATTCCTGTCAGTATGAGCTCAAATTCCATGGTCATGGGTAGGAACATTCTAGGCTGTAGTCATTTTAGGACCAGTCTTCCTCGAGTGGCTGAGTATGTTAAGCTAGCCTCTCTTCAAAGAGTGGGGCAATTTCTACCATTGTTGCTCTACATTGAGGACAAGGTCCTGTAGAGGCCCACAAGAGGGTTTATGATGTTGTTCCTGATGAAGATGAGCAGTGATGGTGGAGAGAGAGATCTGTCAGAGATCTAGGCCCAACATGTCTATATGAGAATCTAAGGATTCCCTGATTAGGACCTCTGATGATGGGGTGGCCTGGCAGTGACCAAAAAAACCAACATTAATATATGCTGTTCTTTTGCCCTTATCCAGCTTTTGTAGTCCTTACTTTATCTGACATGGTTGGATTTAGCATTATTTGTGGAAGTTAAATAGGAGTTAGGTGAGCAGGTTCTCTAGTTATAAGTAAAAAATATTTAATTAAGTACTCCATGCTATCTTTTTTTAGGTCCTTCTACTTGCTTGCTGCACTTACTGAGTTACTACAGACTATTGTACCCTTTTATTTTAAGGTACATATTTCCCCCCAACTTATGGGTATATGTGCACATGTGCTCAATCTCAAGGGCCCTGGTCTATATCCAGATTTTTTAACATTGTTATGAAGTGCACCGCCCGAAATGGAACTAAGGAGTCTTATAAGCTAGGAAAGGCCTCACCAAAGTATTGGAGCTGGAAGGTTGACATCTCAGGCCTGGTGTTTCTGGACACAGTCTGAGGTGAAACATGTAGAGGTGGCACTGGTTGCATTGATTTGGATGAGATCAACAGATGCCATATTAAATGGTACAGATCAAGAGAAGCATGAAGAAAATGAGCAAAGACTCAGAGATTCTAGGACTGGAATAAATACGGGGTTATAGAGAATTAGGAAGCTTCCTTGCTATCTTATAGTTTAAGAAGACAATAGATAATTATTGTTATAACGAAGTTATTTGGAAGCTTGATTTACTTTGAAAATCCCATGGTTAGGATTTACTGTACTATACAGGACCTTATCATGATTTGTGTCATTTAATGCTATTTACAAATAGGAAGAGCAGTTGTTTCTGGTCTCCTTGGTCCAAGATTATAGGTGATTTAATATTTTAAAAAAGTTATTAGAAATTTATTAGCAATTTAAGCCCAATGTTAAAATTCAGTCAGTTCACTCATTTGAAACCTTAGTGCTTAGATTGAAGGACTATACACTTAGAACTGAAGTCTGTGCATTAAAAAGCTTGACACGTTCAATCTATTTTTCTCTTCTCATGATGATTAAATAATGATTTATAAGACTATAGGTTACTAGGAGTATATATTAACCCATCCCTGCCACCAAAGGTCTGTGTACCTACCCCCAACCTCTACAGTGGAGCTGAAACTCTACCCTTCCCCAACCCCCAGAGTTTTTTACTTTGGTGCAATACTCCAAACTCAGTCAAATTCTGCTTTGTGTTTCCTTTTCTATTCTTCTTCCTCAACTTCTGTTTATGAGTGGGATCACCCCATACTCATTTTTCTCTTTCTGGCTTATTTAACTGATTATAATTCCTTCTAGCTCCATCCAAGATGGGTCGATTTTTCTGCTCTTGTTACTTTTTTATTTCTTTTTTCTTTAATAGGGAGGTTAATGATTTATAATACAGTTGTTTGGACATGGGCTTAATTTCTCCACTCACTGAGACAGATGTCTGCAAAACACTTATTCCCTGTAGCAGGACTTGAAAGCACTCCCTTACCTAATCCCCTTTCTGCACTTTTCTTTGCTTTGGTGGACTACACAAGTCCAAGTTTTACTTTGTGTTTCCTCCCTTATGTTGTTCTTGACTCAAGTTCTTTCCATGAGTGAGATCACCCCCAATTCATCTTTCTCTTTCTGGCTTATCTTCTTTAACATGATTTCTTCAAGATCCATCCAAGTTTAAGTGAAGAATGTGATTTTGTCATTCCTAGTAACTGAATACTATTCCATTGAGTATATATACTTTCTTAGTCATTCATCTGTGGTTGGACACCTAGGTTGTTTCCAGGTTTTAGCTATTAAAATTGTGTTGCTATGAACATAGGTAAACACAGATTCCTTTGGATGGATGTGCTTGTTTCCTTAGGATATATGCCCAGGAGAGGAATTGCTAGGTCATAGGGTAGGTCAATTTCTAGCCTTCTGAGAGTTCTCCAGACTGCTCTCTACAGTAATTGGACCAAAATGACTGCATTAAAGGGTTTTTTTTTTTTAAATTTTCCCTTTCACAAAGCCTGGAAACTTTCCTTAAGAAATGTCTTTATGTCTCTGCTCTATTTTAAAATATATTTTCTCCTAATTGGACTAAGTTAATGGTCTCTTAATGTATCAATATCTATATCTAGTAGTGGAGAGTTAGTTAAAAAGTATAAGTATTTACATTTCACCAGTAATGGGTGTAAAACATCATTTAAAAATTTTTAGGGGAGAAAACAATGGTAGATGTTTGTGTTTTTTCATAACTTAAGTTATAAAACCACATTAGAGCATTGATAGTGAATATGAAATATTGGATAAATGCAGATATGTAACATTTCCTTGAATGTGATAGATGTTTATTCCTATATGCTTTTTATTTATAGTAAATTCCAGTTAAAATGTTTTGAAGATTTATATTTCACAGGAAATATGTCTAAGAGCACACAAATAACTATGCCCACAAATGAAAGCTATGTAAAATATGTCAAATAATACCTGGAAGCATAGTGAAGCTCAAAACCAAGAGAAAAATCATAAGATGAAAATTAAGAAAATGTTCAACATTAGAGCTGTGACCAGTGTTGCTGCCAAAATATCTATGAGGATATTAAAATATATTAATATATTAACAGTCTGTTCTGTGTTTTCAATACACTTAGACAAAAATTTCAGGTATATATGGCCTTACTAAGCTTGTTGCCTAGAGATGCAATTATCAAAGAATGCCCCATCTGTTTAATGAACACCAGAATGTTCTATCATTAGAAAGAATCTTCCTTTTGGAAGAAGCCTGAAAATTTACTTTCCATAAATTTCCTCCTGAGGTTAAAAAAAAAACTATGAAAAATTTCATAATTTTGTCAGATGAATATGAGGAGTCAAGAAAGAAAGCGTCACTGAAATATCTGAATTTATAGTATTGATCTAGAAAGTACCGAGTCAGATATTTCCACAGTCCAGAAAATAGGTATACTTATTCTCCGCCCCCCAAAATACAAATTGACAAGATAAAGAGGAGTTCATACTGAGAAAATTAACTGTTGTAAGAGAGAGTCAGGTTGGTACAGATATAACACAAATATCTAAAAGGAAATTCACAACACATTTAAGTTAATAGGATAATAAAAACAGGAGTCAAAAGATCACAGCAAAAAGCAAGTTCACTAATACATTAAAAAGTTTATATATAGAAATTTTGTTTGTAAAGATTGAATAGTAAAGGAGAGAACCAGATTGGGAATCAAGATATGTAGGGGGAAATGAAAACAAATATGACATATAAAAATCATGGTATAGATTTTTTCTTGAGATGGGGTTTCATGCAGGCATGATCTTGCCAATCCTGGCCACTTTTCATTCAGATCCAGATAGAGGGAGAGGGAGAGGGAGACGGAGGGAAAGAGAGAGAGAGGAACATCACAGCACTGGAGTTTCCACCTGTGCCATTGCATCTCTCATACAGTGCTGTGGTTTGAACGTGAATCATGTATATGACAAGACATGTACCCTATCTGATGAACTGACTCCTCCAGTGGCTGACTTTAAAAGACAAAATCAATGTCATGTATAGGTGAAAATTAGAACACAAGTATATAAAGTGAAAACACAAAGTAAAACTTGAATTGGGTGTATTTTTTTACAGCAAATGACTCAAGGAGTGTGGGTGGGGAGCAGGGGGAGAGTAGAAAGAGCATCGGGGTCCTGCTGCTGATAGTGAAAAAAGATCTAAAGACTTAAGTTGGGAGTGAGAGTGTTTTGCAGATACCAATCAAAGGGAGCTGAGAAGTTGGACCCCTGAGTCAACAACTGTACTGTAAACCATTAAGTCCTTAGTGAAATGATAAAAACAAAGTTAGTATAAAAAGCTACCAGAAAAATAAAAAAATGTAATTTATAATGCTACTTTTACATTGGCAACACATTTCTCATCAGTAATAATTGATTTCCACATAAAATAGAATACTGTCAAACTCCTACTTTTGAGAAATAATCTGTGATATTTATAAATGAAATTTAATTTTTATAATTTCAGTACATCCATATTTAATTAAGGTATAGTTTAAATAGATTAGGTTATTCTGTAGATTAAAAGAGTCTCATTAGGTTGTGGTGTCAAAGGAACCCTCCTGCACTGCTTGTGGGAATGTACATTGGTCCAACCTCTGTGGAGAATAGTCTGGAGAACTCTCAGAAGGCTAGAAATGGACCTACCCTATGATCCTGCAATTCCTCTCCTGGGGATATATCCTAAGGAAACTAACACACCCATCCAAAAAAATCTGTGTACAAATATGTACTTAGCAGCAAAATTTGTAATAGTCAAAACCTGGAAGCAACCCAGATGTCCAACAACCAATGAGTGGCTGAACAAGTTGTGGTCTATATACACAATGGAATACTATTCAGCTATAAAGAATGATGACTTTACGATTACAGAAGCCAGACCTTCCACCTTCTGCAACCCACAAAGACCCTGGGTCCATAGTCCCAGAGGGATAGAGAATGGGAAAGCTATCAGGGGAGGGGATGGGATATGGCGATCGGGTGGTGGGAATTGTGTGGGACTGTACCCCTCTTATCCTATGGCTTTGTTAATGTCTCCTTTCTTAAAAAAATAAAGAAAATGTTTTAAAAAAAAGAATGGTGACTTCATTGTTTTCAGCCTATCTTGGATGGACCTTGAAAAACTCATGTTAAGTGAAATAAGTCAGAAACAGAAGGATGAATATGGGATGATCTTACTCTCAGGCAGAAGTTGAAAAACAAGATCAGAAGAGAAAACACAAGTAGAACCTGAACTGGAATTGGCGTACTGCACCAAAGTAAAAGACTCTGGAGTGGGTGGAGGGTGGAGAATACAGGTCCAAGAAGGATGACAGAGGACCTAATGAGGGTTGTATTATTATATGGAAAACTGAGAAATGTTATGTATGTACAAACTATGATATTTACTGCTGAATATAAAACATTAATTCCCCAATAAAGAAATTAATAAAATAAAATAATAAAAGAATCTCATTAGGGCCAAGGAGATAGCTCACTTGGGAGAGTGTCATTTTTGCCTTGTCTCGGGAAACTCTAATATCAAAGTTGTCCATTCTAAAACACAAGTCATGATGGTGGAATTAGTACTTCCATTCAGAAATGGACTGAGTGTAGAATACATAGAAATTAATGATCTGTTGTCAGATCCTAACAGCAGAAATTTTGAGGGTGGTCTAGCTTAAAAGAGGAGAATATTGCTTAATCAAAACCTGATGTGATCTCTGAAAAGATAATCTCACTCATTATTATTTTTTTTTCTAGCCTCTATCTTTTGGAGAGGTGTTTCTTTTTCATTTTTTCTCTTGGCCTCATATGAAGTGCTGTCAAGAAATAAATTTCTCCTTGGGAAATTAACTGCTTTCTCATTCTACTAACTCATAGCAAGATGTATAACTCAAGTATTATTATTATTTTTTTAATCTCCACCAGAATTACCACTGGGATTCAGTGTCTGCACTATGAATCTACCAATTTTTGTGACCATTTATTTCTCTTCTTTCCTTCCTTCCTCCCTCCCTTCCTTCCTTCCTTCTTTCCTTCTTTCCTTCTTTCTTTTTCTCTTCCTTTTTATTTGATAGTACATAAAGAAATTAAGAGAGGTAGCGAGGTAGCAAAAAACTCTAATGCTTAGGTTCTCTGAAGCAAAGTTTCATTCAACTCTCAGGGTTGCAAAAACAAATGTGACAACATCGTTAGTAGTGAGAGATAAGTAGTTTTATTGAGTGTCTCCCTCACAGGCACGATGAGGTTCTGACAAATGTCTCTTAAATCTCCTCAATTTCTACTTTTGTCTGCCTTTTAAATCTGCAATTCATTGTGTGGCTCACTGTTCCTCTGTATATTGGGTATGCATGCATACAGCTATGTCAGGTATAAACATTTTATAGATATACATAAGCATAAACATAAACGTCTTAAAGTCATCCAGCTGTGTTGGCCACTACCCAGCTTCATTTAGGTATTATTTTAAGGCTTGAATAGTTCCATGCATTTGTAGTTTAAACTTTTAGTGAAATTCTTGTCAACATTTATGAAGCTTAATTTCTTCTGATTAAAGTCAGGTCCATATGACAATTACCTCTAGTGTTAGTTTTAAAGGGAAAGCCTTAAAATTTATTTTAAATTTTTATTCTTCTCTCTACATAATTCTTTTGCTGTCTCAACTTAATGAACTATAGATGCCACTGAGTAGTGGTTAGAGAAAAAGCTAGGGGACATAGTACACATTAAGCAGGATTTAAGCCTCCCCCACCACATACACACACATATATGTTTGTTGTTTCTTAGATGCAAAATGCAAAGGAAGAAAGTCAAACTATTATTTTATTCAAAACAGAAACACTAACTAAAAAGGAAGAGAAATAGAAAATATGTCCTGAGCTATTATTCTCAATACAAGGCTAAATGAAATGATTGCATTTTGGTCTGTTTCAATCAGGAGAGAAAGAGAGAGAGAGAGAGAGAGAGAGAGGGAGGAAGAGAGAGAGAGAAGAGAGAAGAGAGAGCGAGCACCAGAGCCACTTAGTGTTAGAGACTGAGCAGGGAAACTCAGTCATATAAGACTGTTGCTCTACCAGTTGAGTTTTTTTTTTTTTTGCCCTAGGCACAGTCTGATTTATCCTTTAAGTCATCATCTTTTATACTTACCTTGAAGTTGATGTTAATAAAAAAAAATGAGTACACAGTTTCCCATTGTCTATAGAAAACAAGAAATCTTCAATAATTTCTTTAGTATAGTCAAATTTATGTACCTGTGTGAATGTCTGCATGTAAGCTCCCACTAACCGCACAGATGGATTCCACACCTATCAACTTGTTGACTCTGGACTTTTACAAATTGCTCTGCCCTGAACTCTACTTTTATTTATTCAGATCTTTCAGAAGTTAGATTTGCGTGGGCTTCATTTTCCTTGGCACTGTTTTTACAGATCTTAGGGGAGAAATGTTAATCTTGTTATGAAATCAAGAATGCAGATAGGGCTGGGGAGATAGCATAATAGTTATGAAATAAGACTTTCATGACTGAGGCGCTAATGGTGTCAATTTTAATTCCTAGTACTGCCATAAGCCAAAGGTGACTAGTTCTATAGTAAAAAAAATATGTAAAAAATTCTATATAGATTCATAGTAGGGTAGTATATCTTACCATTTTTCACAAAGACCCTTTTCATAGATCTAGATGCAGACTTATATAAGATTCAAGTACAAATAGTGGGAATATTGAATTTAAAAAAATATCAGAGTTGGAAGGTCTGTGGATGCCATTGTTGTAATTATGACTTCATCAATTGACAGTCATAGAAATGACTTTTAAGAGTTTCCACATGAGCATATTGCACATTGCATTTTTCCTATAGTTTTGAGTCACTTCAGAAAGCTTGTTAATTGCTTAAGCTACTCCAAGCTTGTTTGAATAGAAAATCACCCTGAAACCCATTAGCTCTCTCCTCTCTCAGCATGACCAGTTATACAGACCTGGGTATCAGTTCCAGAAAAGTTATTTTTTTAGACCATCATTCAATATTTCATCAATTCCCAACACATTTGGTGCCATGTAAATATCCTTCATAATCTTTCTCCCCCCTAAAGCATATATAAACAAACCTAATTCCTTGTTAGTTGCTAATTGCAACTGCCTTATAACTGTGCCTCTGAAGCTTTTTAAAATTATTATCCATATGTCAAGGACTTCCCCTAACTGCTTGGCTATTCTAATGAGAGGATTATATCTTCTTGCTTCTAAATGTGTTGCATCTATTTTGTAAGCCAAATATATACTATAAATTATCTTCAGTGTAACCCAAAGTTATCAGTAATGACTGGTGATAATAACTATAACTAGATGCCCTGGAAAATCATCACTGGCCTAGTATGTGTGAGACTGGAATTTCTCTTGTCTTTGATATATTTATGAATTCATTTTACTTGGTAGTTGAGGAACTTTTTGGAAAATAAATAAGTCCAAGTAACTTAAATTGATGCTTATAAATATCTTGGAAAGGCTTTCTGATAGATGAGGATGCTATAATGTAAAATTTCTAGGATGAATTTTAAAACTGATGAAAAGAGATTGGCATGGTAAGAAGTCAGATTCTTAAGACTGCTGGAGTATTGTGGCTCTGCATATATAGTGTCAAGGCTTTTAATTTAACTCGATTCAGTATAATGGACACTGCTATATCCTGCCAAGATTCCCACTTTAGGGCCTTCCTTCAGCTGCTGTAATATTGATTGTCAATGATTCACAGCTGAGTCTGTTTCCTAGCCCACTTTGGCACTAATTGCAATGTTGAATCATTATCTGGAAATTTCCCTTAGCAGAGAGTAGTTGCCTTGGTCAAGGTTATACCCTGATTCCTGTGGGAATCACTGAAGTCTCTATTGGAATGCATCTTGGTTAATTTTCTTTTTTTAAAAGTATTTTTATTTATTTACTGGATAGAGACAGAGGGAAACTGAGGGGAAATGGAAGAGAGATACAGAGAGAAAGAGAGAGAAAGAGACACTTGCAGTAATGCTTCATCACTTAGGAAGCTTTCTCCCCTGCAGATGGGGACCAAGGGCTTGAACCTGGATCTTTAAGCATTGTAACATGTGTGCTCAACCAGATGCATCCCTGCCTGGCCTCCATTATTCTCTTTGTAGTTTAATTCTTTCCCCCTCACTTATAAATAATATTGAATCTTCTAGATCTTAGTCTTAGGTTTGTTATCTTTTAAAAAAATATTTATAAAATGGAAATATTGACAAGACTATAGCATAAGAGGGGTACATTTCTACGCAGTGCCAATCCCTTCCCTTGATAGCTTCCCTATTCTTTATCCTTCTGGGAGTATGGACCTAGGATTATTGTCGGGTGCAGAAGGTGGAAGGTCTGGCTTCTGTAATTGCTTTCCCACTGAACATGGGCATTCACAGGTCGATCCCTACTCCCAGCCTGTCTCTCTCTTTTTCTAGTGGGGCAGGACTCTGGGGAGTCAGGGCTCCAAGACACATGGTGGGGTCATCTGCCCAGGAAAGTCAGGTTGGCATCATTGTAACATCTGGAACCTGGTGTCTGAAAAAGAGTTAAGACATATAGCCAAACAAATTGTTGACTAATCATGAACCTAAAGGCTGGAATATTACAGATGAAGATTTGGGGTCTCTGTTTTAGAAAAAGCTAGTAGGTTTATTTTAGGTATATTCCAATGGGTTCATGACTTTACTAGTTTTTGCCTGAACCTGACATCTAATATGCAGGTGGATCCAGGTTATTGTCTGGAGAGATGGTGTTATAGTTATAAAAAGGACTAGAAAACTGGATCAGGGAAGAGAGTAGCTTTCAAATATGGGGAAAGTATTTAAATATTGTTAACCATAAACCCCATCAATTTGATCCGAGCCTCATAATCAGCACAGGAGCCTGTGTAACCTCTGCATCCCTGTAGATCTGAGCTCGCATTCTGTGGTAATGGCTAGGAACATTCCAGGCTGCACTAATTTCAGGACCCATCTTCCTTGGGTAGTAGGTAGAGTATGTTGTGCAACCTCCCTTTGGAGAATGGAACATTCACTACCGTTGTTGATCCATATTGAGGCAGGGTCATACAGGGCCCACAAAGGGGTCCATTATATGTTGTTCCTCATGGAGATGAGCAGTGGCAGTGGTAAGAGGGATCTCTTAGAAGTCTAGGCCCATCATGTCTGTGTGGGAATCCTAGGACTCCCTGACTTGGGCCACAGATGATGGGGTAGTTTGGTAGTGACTATCTAGGTCTAAGTAGAAATTGTTTCATTAGATACTTTAAGGTGTCTTTTTTAGGTCTTCTACTTGCTTGCTTCATTTATTGACTCACTGTGAATTATTGTGTACTTTTTCTTTAAGGTATATATTCCACCCTAACTTATGGATACATGTACATATGCTCCATCTCATGAACCCTGGTCTATATCTAGGTTTTGAGGTTTTGTTAAGAAGTGCACCACCTGAAATGGAGTTAAGGAGTCCTATGAGCTAGGAAAGGTCTCACCAGAGTGATGAAACTGAAAGGTTGACATTCCATGCCTGACATCTCTGGATGCAAGTGAAGTGAAGCATGTTGAGGTGGTACTGGTTGCATTGATTAGGCTGGGATCAGCAGATGCACTGTCAGTTGGTATGACCTGAGAGAAGCATGCAGGAAAGTTAGCCCCCCCCCCCCTAGAGGTCCCAGGACTGGCAGATGTATGGGCCTTATAGAGAAAGAGGAAGTTTCCTGCTGTCTTAGGGTTTAAGAATGCAATAGATAGTTACTGCTATGACCAAATTATTTGGCAATTGTTTTAACTTTGAAAATCCCTTTGTTAGCATTTGCTGTATCATACAAGACCTCACCATAATTTATGTACTTTTATGCTATTTATATATAGCTGTATCTTGTAGGGGTAACACCACCTAAGTAACACCACCAGTTGATTCTGTTCTCCCTTGTCTAAGCTTTTAGGAGATTTAATATTTCAAAGAACAAGTCATTACTAGAAATTTGTTAATAATTTGAGCCCACTGTTAAAATTCAATCTGATTACCAATTTGAAGTCTTAAGAGCTTAGATTGAAGGAGCACCCTGCACACAGATTTCTGAACCTGAAATGAGTGCATCATTGCTGGTATTCAGGAGTGTTTAAATATATTTTTTAAATAGTAGATTTTAAAGGAATATACTTGAATAACTCTTACATTTAGAAAAGGACAGTGCAGGGCCAGTTCAGTGCACATGTTACTATATGCAAGGACCCAGGTTCAAGCCCCTGGTCCCATCTGCAGGGAGGATCCTTCACAAGTGGTGAAGCATTGCTGCATTTGTCCTCATTCTCTTTCCCTCTTTAAATCTCCCTCCTGTCTTGACTTCTCTCTCCATAAATGCTTAGATATTTTAAAGACTATTGAACATAAGATCTTAGCAGAAACTAATACTTTAATTCATTCCCTGCTTAGAATCAGGGGATAGCTGGGCCAGGTAATAAAGTTCTGGCCAAACTTTGTTAAATAGTGTCTCCATTAAGAAATGTATTACCAAAGTAAAGGGCTCAGGGGATGGGGCTTTCAGGTCATGGTGCATGATGCTGGTCCAGGCGGGGCCTAGGCTGGGCGTGAGAGTGTTTTGCAGAAAACTGAAAAACTTTACACATGTGCCAATACGGATATTAACAATTAATCCCCTCCAATAAAATAAAGAAATGAAAGAGAAAAATGGAAATTATAAAAAATATAGGGGAAAGAAAGAAAAGTATTATGTGGTTTGCAGGGGGGTGGCTGGCAAATCCCTGACTTAGGATGGAGGCCATGGCCACTGCCAGGGAACCAAAGATGAGGGCTGGTCTAAGCACAGGCCACAGAAAGGGACAACTGGGGATGACTGTGGTAGCCAAGGAGGATTACTGGCTAGGGAAACGAGACTTTCTGGCCTCTCGGTGCCCCAGTGTGTTGGCCCTGACCTGGCGTGCCCCATCTCTGTCCCCTATATCTGGCAGCCCGTCTTGGCACCTTCCTGCCAGGCTCTGACCCACTTTTATTTATTTATTTATTTATTTATTTATTTATTTATTTATTTATTGCCTCCAGGGTTATTATGGGGGCTCAGTGCCTGCACCATGAATCCACTGCTCCTGGAGGCCATCTTTTCCCCCTTTTGTTGCCCTTGTTGTTGTAGCCTTGTTGTGGTTATTGTTGTTGTTGATGTTGATCGTTGCTGGACAGGACAAAGAAAAATGGAGTGAGAAGGGGAAGACAGAGAGGGGGAAAGAAAGATAGACATCTTCAGACCTGCTTCACCACCTGTGAAACGATTCCCCTGCAGGTGGGGAGCTGGGGACTCGAACCGGGACCCTTGTGCCGGTTCTTGCACCTTGAGCCTTGAGCCACATTCACTTAACCTGCTTCGCTACTGCCCGACTCCCTATTTATTTATTTTTAAAATTTCATTATTTATTAATGAGAAAGATGAGAGCTACAAAGATAGATGAGAGAGAGAGAGAGAGATTGAACACGGAACATCACTCTGGTACATGTGCTGCAGGGCATTGAACTTGAGACCTTCTGCTTTACCCACTGTGCCACTTCCCAGACTACTCTAACCTGCTTTTCTGCCTTTTTTCCCCCCTCTTAAAAGCCTATCCCTCTGTGTTTGTGAAGTTGAGATACTACTGTCCAAAAATTAGTATCTGTTGAAACCCAAGGCTGAAAGGGGAAGAAGGGATGTTGGCTGCACCATTGTACTTTTTCTCCTCAGTGTTTGAAAATTTTCACATTAAAAAGGGTTAATAAAAAAGAAATGTATTACTATAGCCCATAAATAAATTAATGCCAAATGGGAACAGCTGTACTTAACATTTGGCAGAACTGTCACTTTGATTTCTTGGCCTGTTGGATAAGAGCTGTCATGATTTAAAGGCAAGTCAAAGCAGTTCAATTTCTTTGTCAGCCTCATTCTGGTCTTTCTCCCTCTCAGCATTCACTGTTCAGTGAGGATGGGTTTATTTTTTACATAGATCCTCTTTCCAACACATAAATATTTGCCTTGGCTAATTTGAAACTACCAACTTGATATCACTGAATACAGAATTGGGAAGAGATACACACATGCGCGCGCGCGCGCGCACACATACACACACACACACACACACACACACACACACACTGTTTCTTGCAAGTCAATATAAATTGGACTGTGTGCAGTCCTCATATAGTTGGTCTGCAGTACAAATTGGACAAGCTTTCAGCTGCAGCTGCTATTCCTCAGTATATTAACAAACACTGTGAAAATAGTGGTCTTGGAGTTAGGTTCCTAGAAAGATCTAACCTCAGATATCTAGTAATTTATTATTATGTAAAAAATTTGGCAGAATGTATAGAAATCTCCAAACTTTCATGGTACATGTGACCATACTATAAGGACCTCCAGGAAAGACGGTAGCATTCAATTCTATACTCGTTATTGGTGAGTGAAAAGCTGCAATCCTGAGTGAGGCAGCTCTGGTCTTGGTGTTATAGGTTGTACAGAGACATGTCATGTATTAGCAAAGTAATAGATGATCAATTTGGAAGTCTGGGTGTTGGCTTGAGTAAGCTGTGAAGCCCTGGAGCTGTCATCTTGTAAATGTTCAGAGATAGTGTGATGTTACAGGCAACAGCAGAAATTACTCGCTGAGAAAATTCAGAGCTGAGGTTTAGAGACTGTTCTATCATTGTAATGGTAACTGTATTCCAGGTTATGTGCTATGACTTTTTTATAGGCATAAGTGTGTACAGTATACATTTAATATTATGTTCCCCAAAAACTACCATGAAAGGTAAGCCAGCCTTTTCTAAAAGCATTACCATCTTATAGATATTGAAATTGAGACTGAGGGAAGGTAGATTACTTGACGTTCTTTAAATATATACCAGTAAGTTGGAATTTTATTGCAAATCTGTCTTATTCTACATGACATGCTTGTCCATTTGCTCCTTCTTAATTTTTATAGGTAAAACCTGGGTCTAAGAACTCTGAAAGCTAAAATATATATTGAGAAGGATGCCATTTTTAGTAGACTTAAAAATTGATGAATTAATTATTTTTTGCTGTGCTTTTTAGAAGTTTGGAGTCTTATAACCCTTTAGAGACCAGATAAGTAAAAATTAAAATTCAAGTAAGATGAAAGATGAAGGGATATATGATCAAGGTCCATAAATCATGAAAGTACACAGAGACCTGCCCAAACAAGAGTACCAAGAGAGTTGGCATTGGCCTTATGCTTTTTGAGTGAAGTCACAACTTGTGATAATGATATTTTATATCATTTTTAAACTATAAGGATAGTTATTAAGAGTGAAATGTGGGTTTATTTAAGAATAAGGATCAACACGATAGCCCACCTGGTTAGTGCAACTGCTTATTGTGTGCATGGCCAAGGTTTAAGCATGGCGTCTCCTACACTGAGAGAAACTTTGGTGCCATGTTGTCTTTCCTTCTTTTCCTCTATTTATGTGTGAAGATGTTAGTTTGAAGTAGGTAAGCTTTGGTGACCCCTAGTCCCTCAAAATACATACACACACGTGTATGTGTGTGTAGATATTCCTGATACACTTGTGAGTATCAGGAATCCCAAAATGTTAGAGCCAGACTGTGGCACAATATCCTGAGACTTTGGATTGGTGTAAAGGGGTGGGTGGTGGGGTGGTGGTGTTTGCAAACCTGAAACAACTAGAGATGCTGTAGTGTTGAAAAGAAGGGCAAAGTAAATTGTCAGCGCAAATGGCAGAATTAAGAAGGAAAATTTGAAATATGTATGTGTGTGTGTGTGTGTGTGTGTTGAATTCTGGTAAAAAATGGCCCAAGAGAAAAACATTATATATATTTTTTATAAACGACTTTTTAAATATTTATTTCCTTTTGTTGCCTTTGTTGTTTTATTGTTGTAGTTATTATTGTTATTGTTGGATAGAACAGAGAGAAATGGAGAGAGGAGGGGAAGACAGAGAGGGGGAGAGAAAGATAGACACCTGCAGACATGCTTTACCACTTGTGAATCAATTCCCCTGCAGGTGGGGAGCCGGGGCTCGAACCGAGATCCTTATGCAGGTCCTTGCACTTTGCGCCACCTACGCTTAACCTGCTGTGCTACCACCCGACTCCCTGTATCTTTAAGATAGAGATAAAATAAAAATTGCATTATCTTAGTATTTCCTAACACATTTAAATTATATACCGCTATTCCTCAACTCGGGTGAAAATAGCGTTTTTATAAGAAATAAAAATAGTGACCAACCTAAAAATAATGACCAACAATGATTGACAGCTAGAGACTTTAAAATATATTCAAACTAAGCAGTAATTAAATGAGAAAATTTAATATTTTACTCAAAATAGGTTGCATTATAAAATATAATGAATATTTACACACTATGATAACACAAATTATTATTCAAATTGTGATTAGAAATATACTTTGTAAAGAGATAGAATGGAGAGTATTTGGAAACTTCCACTACTGCTAACAATATATTAAATAGTATAAAAGTAGAGTGAAATTCACACTTAGAGGAAATGACATAGATATATGAATCTGTGCATTAATATATATGTTGAATGATATATACAAGGCAAATAAAATATACTTCCTTTTAAAATTATTTTTTATTTTAGTGAGATACACACACACACACACACAGCAGAGTATTGTATAGTTTTGGCTTATGGGGGTGCTAATGGGTGAATCTGAGACCTTGAGTCTCCTGAGGCAGGAAAGTCTTTTGCATAATCATTGTGCTGTCTCCCTGACCTGAAATACACCCTTTTGACCTTTGAGAATTTTTAATACATTGATGATACACTAAAAAGCAATAAAAATGATAATACATTTGAGAATAGGTATATATATATATATATATATATATATATATATATATATATGAGCTATATGATAAAACTTGAAAATAACCCTAAAGTTTAAGCAAATAAATCAGAAACAAGATAAAAAACTGTTACAAAAAGGAGATACTATCTTTCTCAGCAATCATTTGTTGAGAGTAGAATTCAAAAGACTTTGCATGTTCTGCAGGAAGATCTTCTTCTTCAGGAAGATGAATATAAATTGCCACATTCTAAAATATATATGGCCTTGTCTAAAGTATTTACAGTGGAAAATTAATGTCTGAATTACTTAAATCTCAAACATTAACAAAGTGAATTAAATAGCCTTTTCAAACATTCATTCATTCTGTTCATTCATTTATTGTTGTTGTCTCCTGGCATTTATCACTCTCAGTCAACATTTTCAGATAGCAAAAGAAAGACAAAGACAGAAATGGAGAAAGGACTGGGGGAAGTAGGGGCTCTATAGTGAAGATGTGAGGTTCCTGCTGTCTTAGGGTTCAAAAAGACACTCAATAGTTAATATTATCATCACATTATTTGTTAATTGGGTTAACTTTGAAAAGTCCCTTTGTTATGGTTTGCTGGACAGTACCCAGTATCTTGTATATAGCTGTGCTATTGGAAGCTTCTAATCTACTTGGTCTAGGCTTTTGAGAGAGTCCGCATATCAAATACATAGCCTATATATTAAAAAGATTCAGTTTGTCTTTTGAGAAACTTTGAGACATACAATTGATTTCCCCCTCTCATATTAATTAGCTACTGATTTATATGTCTATTTTTTGCTAGGAGTGTACATAAACACCATTCCCACCACCAAAGGACTGTGACCCATCCCTCCCGCCCACTCCCACCCCCCACTGGCCCAGTGGATAGGGCCCACTTTCCCGTATGCATCTCCCAATCCAAACCAAATAACATTGCATCTGCCGATCACAACCTAACCAAAGCAACGATTGCTACCTCAACATGCTTCACCTCAGAATGTATCCAGAGACTTCACGTGTGGAATGACAACCCTTCAGCTTCATTACTCGGGTGAGACCTTTCCTTTAATAGTACACTCTAATTTCATCTCAGGTAGTTCACTTTCTAACAAAGTCCCATAACCTAGATATACACCAGTTTCTGTGAGAGAGAGCTTATGTGCACACGTATCCATAAACTACTGCAAAATATATACCTGAAAGCAGGACTACACTAGAGTTTGCAATGAGTACCTCCCTAACACTTCCTCTCCACTATTCCAAGCTTGGGATCCATGATTGCTCAACAAATTGTTTGGCTTCATATGTTAACTCTGTTTTCAATCACCAGGTTCCAGATGCCACCAGGATGCTGGCTAGGCTTCCCTGGATTGAAGACCCCACCAATGTGTCCTGGAGCTCAGCTTCCCCAGAGTCACACCCTACTAGGGAAAGAGAGAGGCAGACTGGGGGTATGGACCGACCAGTCAACGCCCATGTTCAGCGGGGAAGCAATTACAGAAGCCAGACCTTCTACCTTCTGCATCCCTCAACGACCCTGGGTCCATGCTCCCAGAGGGATAGAGAATGGGAAAGCTATCAGGGGAGGGGGTGGGTTATGGGGATTGGGTGTTGGGAATTGTGTGGAGTTGTACCCCTCCTACCTTATGCTTTTGTTCACTAATCCTTTCTTAAATAAAAAATTAAAAAAAAAAAAAAAGAAATGGAGAAAGGAAAGGATGCCACAGCAGCAAAGCTTCTCTTCGTGCAGTGCAGGCCAGGCTCAAACCTGGGATGTGTGTACAACAATGCAAGTCTCCTCCCAGGTTAGCCATCTTGTTGGTCTGACCCTCAAACATGCTAGAGAATGGGAAAGCTATCATGGGAGGGGGTGGGTTATGGGGATTGGGTGGTGGGAATTGTGTGGAGTTGTACCCCTCCTACCTTATGTTTTTGTTCATTAATCCTTTCTTAATAAAAAATAAAAGCAACAGTATGACTGTGTATTAAAACCCATAGAAATGATCTTCTATTAACTAAAGAGAATCAAGGACATTCTACAGTATGAGAAACAGAACTTAACAAATATAATTATTTATTTTTAAAAGTTATTTATTTATTTTTTCCTTTTTGTTGCCATTGTTGTTTTATTGTTGTAGTTATTATTGTTGTTATTTATATCGTCATTCTTGGATAGGACAGAGAGCAATAGAGAGAGAAGGGGACGACAGAGAGGGGGAGAGAAGATAGACACCTGCAGACCTGCTTCACTGCCTATGAAGCGACTCCCCTGCAGGTGGGGAGCCGGGGGCTGGAACCGGGATCCTTACTCTTGTCCTTGCTCTTTGTGCCATGTGTGCTTAACCTGCTGCGCTACCGTCTGACTCCCCAAAAATATAATTATTTTTAACTTTCACTCATTTGTATGGGTTCCTAGAGAATTCAGGTTTTCCTAGGGTATTAAAAGGAACATCGATTTTGTTTTCTTTCTTTTTCCTTCCTTCCTTCTTTCCTTCCTCCCTCCCTCCCCCCTCTCTTTCTCTTTCTTTTCCTTTCTTCCTTTCTTTTCTTTCTTCCAGGGTTATTGCTAGGGTTCAGTGCCTGCACTATGAGTCCACTGCTCCTGAGGCCATTTTTCCTTTTTTTAATTTTTGTTTTTTATTTCATAGGACAGAGAGAAATTGAGGGGGAGTACAGAGAGGGAGAAAGAAAGACGCCTCCGGACCTGCTTTACCTGGATCCTTGAGCAGGTCCTTGTACTTTGTACTATATACACTTAACCCAGTGTGCTACCGCCGGGCTCCCTATTTTGCTTTCATATTAAGTAATAATTCAAGTGATATTTTATATTTATTTCTCCATCGAAAAGTTTATCCATCAAAAAGAAATTCCAAATGCATTTACTGCAGGTAATGACAAAAAATGGATTTTTTTGTCTTTGTTGTTGTGAGGGCCTCACCATTCCAGGTTGACTTTTTCAGAGAGACAAAGACAAAGAGAATGGTTAGGGATGGGGTGGGAGAAATACTATAGCACCAAAGCTTCCTCCAGTGTGTTAGGAGGTTGGAGGATGAGGATGCTGAACTTAAGGTCACAAAACACTCAATAGATGAAATTTATTTATTTATTTGTGGATAGAGATAGAGAGAAATTGAGAGGGGAGGAGGAGATAGACAAGGAGAGATACAGAAAGACACCTGCAGCCCTGCTTCACCACTCGTGAAGCTTTCCCCCTACAGGTGGGGACCACGGGCTTGAGCCTGGGACCTTGCACACTGTAATGTGTGCACTTAACCAGGTGCAACACCATCTGCCCCTCAATAGATGAGTTTTAAGAGAACCATGAGATAGCACTTTTTATAAACCGGTTTTAATCTTTGTCTAAAAATCCTCACATAACCTTAATCCAATCCAGGCTGCTTTAAAGAAGTTAATGAACTTATTTTCTAATTTTCTTTTTCCATTTATCGTACCAAAGTATCTTTTTATTTATTAAAGTTCTTAAAAATTGTTTGTTACAAGATTATAAGAGTACAATGTATATATAGTTCCACTCCACACGTACTACAAAATTCTGTATCACAACCCTCTAACCTCCCAAAGATAACCACCATAGTTCTCACTAAGCCTTACGGTTTGCTTGCTTCAGCTTTTTATTATTATTATTTTATTTTTTTGGCAAGTTCATATCAATTAGCTCTCTAGATTCCATATATGAGTGAAACCATCTAATTTCTGTTATCTCTTTACTTACTCTTCTAAGCATTATCACCTCCAGTTCTAATCCATTTTGTCCCAAAGAACACAACATCAACTTTTTTGATCACGGAGCAATATTCCATGGAATATATCTCCCAAAACTTCTCTAGCCAATCCATCTGTTGATGGACATTTAAGCTGCTTCCGCTCTTTGGCTATTGTGAATAATGCAGCTATGAACATAGGGGTACATATGCCTCTTCTAATTAACGTTTGAGTGTCCACTGGATAAATACCCAAGAGTGATATTGCTGGATCATAAGGTACTTACATTTTTATTTGTTTAAGGATTCTCTGTATAGTCTTTCAAAGGGGCACTACATAATTTTTTAACTGATAGGTTTCTAACTGGGTTTAATTAAAGTATTAATTGTAGTTGTCATGTTCTCTGTTTTCATATCCCACAAGAAAATGGTGCCGCATTTTTTGCTAAGCCTTCATTTCCAAACATAGACAGATCCTAGTATAAACACATTTGTACACATTATTGCCATCATCTCCACAGATGACACACCTGCTGCTCACTATGGAAAATTGCCAGTCCCTTTGAGTGAGGGAAAGAACATAGCAAATTATGCACTTTTTCTTAGAATTCCCTACTTGGAAGTGATATATGTCACATCAGCTCATGTGAAAGCACAGCTGAAGTAATTTAAATCCAATATGAATATTCAATTGCTATTTCCTCAGAGTGAGAATAAATATATCTTAAAGAAATTTTTCACTGTTACAACACTTATAAGTATGAAAGGATATTAGCAGTGCTCTGATGAAAATTAGAGAGGCAAGAAAAGTACAAGAAATGATTTTCTTTAAGAAATTTATTTATTTTTTTAAAAAAGATTTTATTTATTTATGAGAAAGATAGGAGAGAGAAAGAACCAGACATCATTCTGGCATGTGTGCTGCCGGGGATCAAACTCAAGAACTCATGTTTGAGAGTTCAAAGCTTTACCACTGCTCCACCTCCCGGACCACACAAGAAATGATTTTCTAATTTGTCGTGTTTTATGTATTTATTAAATTATGATAGAGACAGAGAGAAAAAGGGAGAGTTAAGGGAGAGGGAAAGAGAGACACCTGCAGTGTGCTACACTGCTCATGAAGCTTCTCCCCTGTACGAGGACACTGGGGCTCAAATCTGGGTCCTTGCACATGGTGGAATGTGTGCTTTACTATTTCACCACTGCCTGGCTACACTTTTATAATTTTTAAGCATTAATGAAACTTCATACTTGCAAAACCTTCATCCTACACTTTTCTAAAACACTAAATAATGTTCACTTGATTTTTGTCTGTTTTATCAAAGGTGCTCTTACTTTCCAATTTTTTGCAAATTCATGTTCTTGATTTTCTCAAACTCATATGAAATACTGACTTTAAATACTTACTTTTTAACAATTTGCAATAGAGTTATTTTTTTAATTTGTATATTAACATCTAATTTATCTTAACATCCCTATTTTAAGGCTTTCATATAATGCTTGATAGGTGAAAGTTACCAAATTTAAGAGGATCTATTTAGTCAAATTTTGCTTCTGTTTGTTGCTATCTCCAGTACAGATAGTAATGTTCACTGAAAAAAATGAAAGTTTTTGGAAGGGAAATAGTAATAAATTGCCTCTTTTTTTTTTTTAAATTTTTTATTTAAGAAAGGATTAGTGAACAAAAGCATAAGGTAGGAGGTGTACAACTCCACACAATTCCCACCACCCAATCCCCATAACCCACCCTCTCCCATGATAGCCTTCCCATTCTCTAGCCCTCTGGGAGCATGGACCCAGGGTCGTTGAGGGTTGCAGAAGGTAGAGGGTCTGGCTTCTGTAATTGCTTCCCCGCTGAACATGGGCGTTGACTGGTCGGTCCATACTCCCAGTCTGCCTCTCTCTTTCCCTAGTAAGGTGTGTCTCTGGGGAAGCTGAGCTCCAGGACACATTGGTGGGGTCTTCAATCCAGGGAAGCCTAGCCAGCATCCTGGTGGCATCTGGAACCTGGTGATTGAAAAGAGAGTTAACATACAAAGCCAAACAATTTGTTGAGCAATCATGGATCCCAAGTTTGGAATAGTGGAGAGGAAGTGTTAGGGAGGTACTCACTGCAAACTCTAGTGTAGTCCTGCTTTCAGGTATATATTTTGCAGTAGTTTATGGATACGTGTGCACATACGCTCTCTCTCACAGAAACTGGTGTATGTCTAGGTTATGGGACTTTGTTAGAAAGTGAACTACCTGAGATGAAATTAGAGTGTACTATAAAAGGAAAGGTCTCACCCGAGTAATGAAGCTGAAGGGTTGTCATTCCACACGTGAAGTCTCTGGATACACTCTGAGGTGAAGCATGTTGAGATGGCAATCGTTGCTTTGGTTAGGTTGTGATCGGCGGATGCAATATTATTTGGTATGGATTGGGAGATGCATACGGGAAAGTGAGCCCTATCCAAGGGTGCCAGGACTGGGGGAAGTAGGGGCTCTATAGTGAAGATGTGAGGTTCCTGCTGTCTTAGGGTTCAAAAAGACAATCAATAGTTAATATTATCATCACATTGTTTGTTAATTGGGTTAACTTTGAAAAGTCCCTTTGTTATGGTTTGCTGTACAGTACCCAGTATCTTGTATATAGCTGTGCTATTGGAAGCTTCTAATCTACTTGGTCTAGGCTTTTGAGAGAGTCCGCATATCAAATACGTAGCCTATCTATTAAAAAGATTCAGTTTGTCTTTTGAGAACCTTTGAGACATACAATTGATTTCCCCCTCTCATATTAATTAACTACTGATTTATATGTCTACATTTTGCTAGGAGTGTACATAAACACCATTCCCATCACCAAAGGACCGTGACCCATCCCTCCCGCCCACTCCCACCCCCCACTGGCCCAGGAAGCTACATGTCTACCCCTCACCACTGGGTTTTTACTTTGGTGCCCTACTTACAATTTGATCAGGTCCTGCTTTTAGTTTCCCTTTCAGATCTTCTAAGTCAGCTTCTGTTGATGAGTGGGATCATCCCATACTCATCTTTAACTTTCTGACTTAGTTCACTTAACATAATTCCTTCTAGCTCTGTCCAAGATGGGTCAGAGAAGGTGGGTTCATTGTTCTTGATAGCTGCATAGTATTCCATTGTGTATATATACCACAGCTTTCTCAGCCATTCATCTGTTGTTGGGCACCTGGGTTGCTTCCAGGTTTTAGCTATTATGAATTGTGCTGCTATGAACATAGGAGTACACACCTCTTTTTGGTTGGGTGTTATGGAGTCCTTGGGGTATAACCCCAGGAGAGGAATTACTGGATCCTATGGAAGGTCCATGTCTAGCCTTGTGAGAGTTTTCCAGACTGCTCTCCACAGAGGCTGGACCAATTTACATTCCCACCAGCAATGTAAAAGGATTCCTCTGTCCCCATAGTAATAAATAGTAATAAATTGCCTCTTTAAGTGAAAAAGTGGGATGCATTGGATCGACCTTCTCGTGGTGCATCCCGTGAGTACCCATTCATTGGGGAAACTGACGATCCTTCCTAGCCGACTGAATCCACATGGATCCCAGTCACTTTCAAAGCCAGCAACAAGCAGCTCCTGACAGCTTTCAACCTGACGCTGTTGACAGGCTACGGAAGAAGGGCAAACGCTAGAAGAAGAAGTGAAAAAGTATATATAATACAATAGCACCACAGTGATAGTAAATTACTACTTCAGTACTTACCTGCTTAAAGACAAATATTTTCTTATTGCCTCTTATGAACCATATTAGTTGGCACAAATGGGAGAGATTGTATTGCTGTATTCTGTTATATTCTTTTCATTTCATTGTGATATTCTGCTTCTGTTTGAGAGATACTTCTTTACCAACACAGTTTTTTAGGGATTTTCTAGATCCATGTGTCTCTGATCAGTTTGTCAGGAGATAGATCATCTGATTAAGTTGGATTACTCATAACATAGCCTCTCTCCCTGATTATAAATGCCCCAGAGATAGCCAGGTAGATGATTGAACCATTAAAGTTCTAACTATTGAAATTTTCAGGTGGAACTTCATTTGCAAAGCTCCTGATGGCAAGAAGCTCTTAATGATGGCAAGAATTGAGCCTCCTGGCTAGCGAGACACTACAGTGGTTATGTTAATGACTCTCATGCCTAAGGCTTCAAGGTCCCAGGTTTAATTTCCAGCACCACAATAGCCTAGAACTGAGCAGCACTGTGGGTTGAGCCACCTATGGCTAAAGTTATAGTTATGCTGCAAAGTGATTATTTAAAAACATCAATATGCATTGAGAGATTTCTGCTTATTTTCATGTTTCTGCTTTTTTGTCATTCCATATTATCAATTGTACCTGAGAATAGAATCCTTGCTATCCATTTGTTTTGATCATGGGTCAATAAATTCCTTTATTTTCATGTTAGTGAACTGAAATCAATTCACTTTTCTTATAACTAAAATAATGCTAAAAATATTTTGCCCTAGGTGCTGCAAAATCAGTCACAGAAAATTAAACAAAAATTGGTTATATAAATATTTTACAGTTTCACTCATGGATAGCACAGGTATGTTTAAGCTAATTTTAAAGGATAACCTTAGTTTCTTTTGACCTCACAATAAATTAAAATTCCTCAAATTGTCTACTCTTGCAGTGAAAAAATTAACATTTGTGAGAATGGTTTTATATTATTCTTGAATAAAGAAACAAAAATGGTAAAGGGGCATTAACTCGTCTCTTGGAATAGTGCCTTTTGTCTTGTAATCTTTGTTAAACCTATGTCCCAAACTATTTGCTGAAATACTGATATTTTCTTCAAAATAATATTGGAAGAAAAAATAATCCAGTGAACAAATAAAGTTTAAGTGTCTGAAGTTTCCTTGATTGCTATTTAATTTTTGTGTAATCTATATGTAGACAAATAGCTTTTAACACATAAACAAAATCATCCTCCTCTTTTACACAGGATCTTGGTAGTGTAGCAGTGGGAAAAACCGTACTTTTCAGGGTCCCAAAGAGTTTTGGGTTTGAATTGTTGAATTTCATATTAATTTGTCTTTACAAGCACATCAGGATGAGATTTTTTTATTTGCATGGACTAGGGGAGGGAGTAAATCTATAGTAGGTAAGTTGATAATAGTCCCTTTATAGAACTGAATATAAGTAGGTTAATGATTATTTGGAGACATAGTAATCTTCCTTATGTTACAAACAATTAGTGAAAATAAAATCAATGTCAGATTGTTACAGAACCAAAAGTCCATTACTGGATGCTTAAAATGTCAATTACTCTAGGGCCAAGGATTGGTGCAAAGAAAATGAGTTTATTACAGATTGTCTGCCCAGCCTGGAAGATGACAGACTTGGGTCTCAAAGAATCACCTCTTAACACTGGATTTCAGGGCTTTGTAGGTAATGGGCTAGTCTAGGAGAAGGGGTTCAGTCTTCTAGTTACATGTGGCTGATGTAAATAGTCATGTCATGAGGATGTTGATCCAAGCCTGGAAGGGGTCCTTTTTATGAAATTATTTGTCCCACTAGAAGAGGTCCTGTCATAAGAGATGAATCACTAGTCCTAGTGATCTGTGAAACTTCTAGACAGAATCAGTAAGCAGTACTTTCACACTGAGATCTGTATAAAAAGACTCATCTTTGAGTTCTATGTGAAAGTATGTATGTGACAAGCAAGACGAGGTCTTTAATTCTTATTCACTTACATGATAATAATATCTTGTAAGTAAAGAGTCAAAATAAATATAACAAGATGGTGCCAGTAAGGTAGCTGGCCTGGATAGTGCAACTGCTTGTTCAAATACAAGCCCAAGCCCTCACTGCACTGGAGCCAGCTTAGGTGCTAAGGTGTCGTTTCTTATCTCTCTCTCTAGAGTATTATTATTTTTTTACTTTTATTGTCTTTATTTTTTTATTGGATAGAGGCAGCCAGAAATTGAGAGGCAGGGGAAAACGTAGAGGGAGAGAGTCAGAGAGACACCTGCAGCCGTACTTCAGCACTCATGAAACTTTCTTCCTGCAGGTGGGAACCAGGGACTTGAACCCGGGTCCTTGCACATTGTAACATGTGCACTAACACCTGGCCCCTCTTTTCTCTGTCTCTTTATATCTGAAAAAAAAAATAGCCTGATATGGTGAAGCCCTGGCAATGACATAAATAAATGAAAGAGGTTTTATGTCATTTTATACATTATAAAGTATAACATATCATTATAATAACCTTATTACACAGAGTACTTTCACCTTATTTTATTAGAACACAGGAATTCTTTA
This sequence comes from Erinaceus europaeus, assembly GCF_950295315.1. Lineage (NCBI taxonomy): Eukaryota > Metazoa > Chordata > Mammalia > Eulipotyphla > Erinaceidae > Erinaceus > Erinaceus europaeus. The sequence goes on along the minus strand of NC_080171.1, from coordinate 67,264,113 downwards.
GTATTCCCTTGAAAATACTCTTTTAATTATCAAAAGCATGGACATTATTATATTTAGTATTACAGCATATGTTTCACTAGTTACATTTTAAATTGGCAATTTCCTAACTGCGTTAGTAGTATAATTCTATTAACTTTATGTTTATAAGTAATATTTTAATAAGGTTTGCTTATGGGAAGATAGTCGCAGATAGATAGTCCCTTACAAGTATAGAAATCTTGTGATGTTCTAATCAAAGTTTAAATAAAATGATGATTTGAAAACAGGACCAGAGTAGCCCTCTGTCTTCTGTAAGGCCTGAAATTAGAAGTGTTGAAACTTGAACTAGGTGTGTCTGTGACAGAAAAGCCAAAGAACTTTAGGGGCAAGAGGTTTTGGGGGAGGGTCTTGAGAGGCCACTGGAGACCCAGTGGACAATCATGGGTGATGGAGGAGGACTTAAGTTGGTGGTGGGAATAGTGTGCAGACTGCTATCATGGGGAGATAAGAAATTTGTATTCACCTGACAACTGTATTGTAAATAATTATTTCCCTAATAAAATCATTTAAAATAGAAAAAGGCATTTTTAAATATCATATAATATATAGGTTATAGAATTGAGCATTTATTTGGATTTGAAAGACCATATTATTCTTTTTATTATTGCTCATAACTGTTATTTTGAATAGTCAACCTTTATTTAGTGTTAAATATCACTGTGAAATCAATAATATGAAAATGTAATAAAGAATGTGAACAAAGCAAGGGATGCAGTAATGTAGCTGACTTGAAAATGCTTACTTGCTCATTTTCATTAATGCATGTGTCAAGGGATGTGAGTTTCTGAGAAAACAATGAATTTTCTATGGTAGGACATTTGCAAAAATGGATCCTACTTTCCTTTCACAGGAAGAGAGATGCAAGTAGTGAGAAGATATTCACCTGAAAAGAGAATATTTGTGTTTGAAATGTCTGTAGCTATTATAAAAGTTCATTTCACTGAAATTTATTATTAGATCAGAAAACTATTTTCCCCTAAATTGTTAATACACAAAAACTTTCTCATACATGTGCGTATTTTACTATAGTAAGAACACATAAGCACTGATGTATTCTTCCTTCCATTTTCCACCTTTTTTCTCTGTAGCATTACTTTTAAGAAAGCTGGTATAACAATTTTTCAGCTTGCAAATAGATGAATTAAGAAATGCATTTGTGAAGTGAATTACAAGGCAATATATAGTACTTACAATCTAATGGATTCAGTTTACGCTAATATTTAAGATACTCAGACATGTCACCAGACAACACAGGACTATGAGTAAAAAAAAAAAAATTCTTGTGAAATGAATTGAAGCTGTAACCAAATAAAAATCAATAGCTTGACTGATAGTGACACAAGGAAAATTTTCAATTAAGAAACTATTTCTCTGCATGAAAAGGTCTTCCTTTATAGTTTACACTATAAAAAGTGATATGGTACCAACATTACATCTGTTAAATGCATTCTAGCTAAACACAGGTAAGGATAGAAAACTTAGGCTTTTTGCACTGCCAATATTATTAATAGAAAATGTTCTTTGTGTGTGAACATCAGTATTTGTGGATTATGTATATACAAAAATGAAATTTCTCTTTGTCCGGGAGGTGTCGCAGTGATAAAGCTTTGGACTGTCAAGCATGAAGTCCCGAGTACGATCCCCAGCAGCACATGTGCCAGAGTGATGCCTGGTTCTTTCTCTCCTCCTATCTTTCTTATAAATAAATAAAATCTTTAAAAAATGAGATTTCTCATGATTAGTAGGAAGTTAGCACTGGATTAGTCATTTATAATCAAATTAATTTTAAAACTTGTTTATGATTTGATTTTTTAATTATTTATTTATAAAAAGGAAACACTGACAAAAACATAGGATAAGAGGGGTACAACTCCAATAATTCCCACCACCAGAACTCCATATCCCATCCCCTCCCCTGATGACTTTCCTATAATTTAGGGTCACAATGAGGTGCAGAAGGTAGAAAGTCTGGCTTCTGTAATTGCTTCCCCACTGAACATGGGTGTTGACAGGTCGATCCATACTCCCAACCTGTTTCTCTCTTTCCCTAGTGGGGTGGGGTTCTCGAGAACCAGAGCTCCAGCACACATTGGTGGGGTTGTCTGTCTAGGGAAGTCTGGTTGGCATCATGCTAGCATCTGTAACCTAGTGGCTGAAAAGAGAATTAACATAGAAAGTCAAACAAGTTGTTGACTAATCATGAACCTAAAGGCTGGAGTAGTACAGATGAAGAGTTTTGGGGTGGGAGTGGGGATCCATTCTGTAGATAGCTAGTAGGCATATTTTAGTTAAATTCCAAAGGGCCTGTGGCTATACTAGTTTTTTTTTTTTTCTAAGCCTGACATCTGATATGCAGTAGATCCTAGTTATTGTCTGGGGAGATGATGTCATGGCTGGAAAAAGGACCAGAAAGCTGGATCTGTATATTTCCCAAATATGGGAAAGGTGTATAAATATTGTTGACTGTAAACCTCATCGACTTGATGTGATCTGGGGCCCATATTCAGCTATGGAGCCTATGTGACCTCTGCATCCCTGTAGATCTGAGCTCACATTCTGTGGTCATCAGTAGGAACATTCCAAACTGCCCCAATATTAGGACCCATCTTCCTCAGGTGTAGCATAGAGTATGTTGTCCAGCCTCCCTTCAGAGGAACATTCTCTACCGTTGTTGATCCAAGTTGAGGGTAAGGTCCTATGGGAATTTGATTTTTTTAAATTTCTTTTTTGGGGAATTAATGTGTTACATTCAACAGTAAATACAATATACATGCATAACATTTCCCAGTTTTCCATATAACAGTGCAACCCCCACTAGGTCCTCTGTCATCCTTTTTTGACCTGTGTCACCCCCACACACTCCATTGTCTTTTACTTTGGTGCAGTACACCAAAAGTTCAGGTTCTACTTGTGTTTTCTGATCTTGTTTTTCAACTTCTGCCTGAGAGTGAGATCATCCCATATTCATCCTTCTATTTCTGACTTATTTCACTTAACATGAATTTTCAAGGTCCATCCAAGATCAGCTGAAAACAGTGAAATCACCATTTTTTATAGCTGAGTAGTATTCCATTGTGCACATATACCACAACTTGCTCAGCCACTCATCTGTTGTTGGACATCTGGGTTGCTTCCAGGTTTTGGCTATTACAAATTGTGCTGCTAAGAACATATGTGTACACAGATCTTTTTGGATGGGTGTGTTGGTTTCCTTAGGATATATCCCCAAGAGAGGAATTGCAGGATTCTAGGGTAGGTCCATTTCTAGCCTTCTGAGAGCTCTCCAGACTGTTCTCCACAGAGGTTGGACCAATTGACATTACCACCAGTAGTGCAGGAGGGTTCCTTTGATTCCACAACCTCTCCAGCATTTGCTGCTGTTACCTTTTCTGATGTATGACATTCTCACAGGAGTGAAGTAGTATCTCATTGTTGTCTTTATTTGCATTTCTCTGACAATCAAAGACTCGGAGCATTTTTTCATGTGTTTTTTGGCCTTTTGGATGTCTTTTGTGGTGAATATTTTGTCCATGCCCTTTCCCCATTTTTGAATGGGGTTATTTGTTTTCTTGTTGTTGAGTTTGGCAAGCTCATGATATATTTTGGTTATTAGCCTCTTGTCTGATGTAAGGCATGTAAAGATCTTCTCCCATTCTGTGAGGGGCCTCTTTGTTTGGGCAGTGGTTTCTTGTGCTCTGCAGAAGCTTTTTAATTTGATGTAGTCCCATAGGTTTATGCTTACCTTAGTCTTCTTTGTAATTGGATTCGTTTCTTTGAAGATTTCTTCAAATTTTATGCGGGAAAGACTTCTGCCAATATTTTCCTCAAGGTCTGATAGTTTCTGGTCTAACATTCAAGTCCCTGATCCACTTGGAATTTACTTTTGTATTTGGTGAAATATTGTGGTTCAGTTTCATTCTCCTGCATGTTTCAACCCATTTTTTCCAACACCATTTGTTGAAGAGACTCTGCTTTCCCCATATAACAGTCCAGGCACCTTTGTCAAAGATTAGATGTCCATAGGTGTGAGGGCTTACTTCTGGGCTCTCAATTCTATTCCATTGGTCAGTGTGTCTTTTCATGTTCCAGTACCAAGTAGTTTTAATGACAATGGCCCTATAGTACAACTTGAGATCTGAGAGTGTGATGCCTCCAGTTCTGTTCTTTCTTCTCAAAATGGTTTTGGCAATTCTTGGTCTTTACTGGTTTCCAGATAAACATTTGTAGCATTTGTTCTCCTAAAATCTGCTTGGGATCTTGATGGGGATAGCATTAAATTTCTAGATGGCTCTGGGTAGTATATTCATTTTGATGATGTTAATTCTTCCAAGCCATGAACATGGAATATCTTTCCACTTCTTTGTGTCTTTTTCTATTTCCTTAATTAGTTACTGATAATTTTCAGTATACAAGTCTTTCATTTCTTTGGTTACGTTTATTCCTAGATATTTTTGTTGTTGTTGTTGCTATAGTAAAAGGAATTGATTTCTGGATTTCAACTTCTTCTAATTTAGTGTTTTCATAGAGGAATGCCTCTGACTTTTTAATGTTAATTTTGTAGCCTGACACCTTACTGTATTGCCTGATGATATCCAAAAGCTTCTTGCTGGACTCCTTAGGTTTTTCTATGTATATTGTCATGTCATCTGCAAATAGGGAGAGTTTGACTTATTCTCTTCCAATCTGTATCTTTTAAATTCCTTGCTCCTGCCTGATTGCTATGGCAAGAACTTCCAACACTATGTTGAATAGTAATGGTGATAGTGGGTATCCCTGTCTAGTACCTGATCTGAGGGGAAATGCTTTTAGTTTTTCACCATTGAGTAAGATGTTGGGTGTAGGTTTGCTATATATAGACTCTACTATCTTCAGGAATTTTCCATCTGTACCCATTTTTTGTAGTGTTTTGATCATAAAGGGATATTGGATTTTGCCAAAGGCTTTATCTGCAACTATTGATATGACCATGTGGTTTTTGGTCTTGCTTTTATTTATGTGGTGGATCACATTGATTGATTTTTGTATATTACACCAACCATGAATCCCTGGCATAAACCCCACTTGGTCATGATGAGCAGTCTTTTTACTATACTGCTGTATTCAGTTGGCTAGAATTTGGTTCAATATTTTAGCATCTGTGTTCATCAGAGATATTGGTCTGTAGTTTTCTTTTTTTGTTGTGTCCCTGTTTGATTTTAGTACCAAAGTGATGTTGGATTCATAGAAGCTGGGAGTATTCCAGTGTTTTCAATATTCTAGAAGACTTTTAAAAGTAGAAGTATTAGTTCTTCTTTGAAGGTTTTGTAGAATTCATTTGTAAAACCATCTGGTCCAGGACTTTTATTCTTAGGAAGGTTTTTGATAACTGTTTCAATTTCGTTAGCTGTGATGGGCCTGTTCATGTTATCTAGTTCATCTTTACTTAATTTTGGATGTTTTTAGATGTCTAGGAAATCATCCATTTCTTCCAGGTTCTCTAGCTTGGTGGCATATAGTTGTTCATAGAAGACTCACATGATAGGTTGGATTTCTTCAGTGTCTGTTGTGATATCTCCTCTTTCATTTATTATCTGATTTATTTAGGTATACTTCCTTTTTTGTTTTGTGAGTCTGGCTAAAGGTTTGTTGATTTTGTTCACTCGTTTGACAAACAAACATTTACTTTCATTGATCTTTTGTATGGTTTTCTTATTTTCAATGTTATTTATTTCTGCCCTAACTTTAGTGATTTCTGTCCTTAGGTTGCCTTAGGGCTCCTTTGTTCTTCCTCTTCTTCTAGGTCTTTAAGATGTGCAATCATCCTGTTTATTTGTGCTTTTTCTTGTTTCTGAATGTGTGCTTGTATGGCTATAAACTTCCCTCTCAGTTCTGCCTTAGCTGTGTCCCAAATATTCTGATAGCCTGTTTCTTCATTTTCATTGAACTCTCTAAACATTTTGTTTTCTTCCTTTATTTCCTCTTTGACCCAGAAGTTGTTAAGTAGTGTACTGTTGAGCTTCCACATTTTGGGACACTTACGAATCTTTTGTTGATTGTTAAGTGTTAGTTTAATTCCACTGTGATCTGAGAAGATGCTTGGGATGCTTTTAATGATCTTGAATTTCAGCAAATGCTGTCTTTGTGGCCCAACATATGGTCTATCCTTGAGAATGACCCATATGGACATGAATAAAATGTGTATTCCAGTTTTTTGGGATGAATGACTCTGAAAATGTCCAATTGTTCTCGTGTATCTTCTCATTTAGCTCCCTCATGTCTTTATTGATTTTTCTGCCTGGATGATCTGTCAAGTTGAGAGAGTTGGGTGTTGAGGTCCTCTACTATTACTGTGTTGCTGTTAATATATTGCTGTAGCTTTTTCAGTAGATGTTTAATGTATTTAGATGGCTTCTCATTGGGTGCATAGATGTTAATAATTGTAAACTCCTCTTGATTGACTGATCCTCTGAGCATTAAGTAGTGTACATGCCTATCTTTTTAAATTTTATTTATTTTAAACTCTATCATGTCAGATATGATAATAGCTGTTCCAGCCCTTTTTTTTGTGGGCCATTGGCTTTTATGATAGTTTTCCATACTTTCACATTGAGTTTGTATTTGTCTTGTTCAGTTAGGTGGGTTTCCTGTAGACAGCATATTGTTGGGTTGTGTTTTCTGATCCATCTTTCTACTCTGTGCCTTTTAATAGGTGAATTCAGGCCATTGACATTTATTGTTATCAAAGATTGAAAATATTTTAACTCCATTCTTGTAGATTTTTACAGTGCTCTGATATATGGAATATTTATGGTGGTCTGACTGTTTATAGGAAACCTTTCAGAACTTCTTTTAGAGCAGCCTTGGTGATAGTATTCTTTAAACTGTTGCTTGTCTGACAAGGTTTTTATGCCTCCATCTAGTCTGAATGATAGTCTAGCAGAATACAATAGTCTTGGTTGAAAGCCTTTCTCATTGAGCACTCGATAGATAATTTGCCATTCTCTTCTGGCCTGTAGTGTCTGTGTGGAGAAGTCTGCTACTAATCTTAGGGTTTTCCTCTGTAGGTGACTCTTTGTTTTTCTCTTGCAGTCTCCAGGATCCTTTCTTTATCCTTATTCCTTTCCATTCTAAATAGGGTGTGTCTTGGTGTGTTTAAGTCTGGGTTAATTCTGTTTGGGATCCTCTGGACTTCTTGAACCTTTATGTCTTTGCTGTTGTCTAGACTAGAGAAGTCCTGAGCTATTATGGCCTGAAGAATGCTTTCTTCCCCTCCCTCTCTTTCTTCCTCTGGTAAGCCAATAATGTATATATTATTTCTTTTGAAGTCATCCCATAGGTCTCTGTTGTTGTTTTCAGTATCTCTTAATCTTTTTTGAGATCTCTTACTTCTTTTTTAGTTGTCTCTAATTCGTCCTCAATCTTGCTAATTCTGTCTTCAGCCTCACTTATTCTATTCTTTTCCCCTTGTACTGTTTTCTGGAGTTCATCTATTTTGTTACCCTGTTCTGACACTGTTGTAGCTTGTTTAGCTAGTTGTGTTCTTAACTCAGCTATTTCAGTTTTTAGCTCTCTAATAACCTTGAGATAATTAGTGTTTTCTTCCAGAGTCTCATTTGTTGTTTCTGCATTTCTGATGACAATTATTTCAAACTCTTTACTCACTCCTGTGATTATTTCCTTAAATAGTGTTTGGGTGTTTACTTCATAATTTTGTGCTTCAACCTTTGGGGGGCTTTTAGTTGGACTCCTGTCCTGGTTCATTTCTCCAATATTTCTTCTTGTTGGTTTAACCATTTTATATAGTGTGTTATGAGGTCCCTTTCTCAGTACTTTTCAAATTACTGATCACTCTTTCCTGGATTGACTTGTGTCTGAGTAAAGTACTTAAAGGGTTCACAGTTGCAGAAATTGATAGTTGCTTCAGTATTATTTTAATCCCTGAGTTGGAGCACAGTGGCTTAAAATCTTTTGTTTTTTTACTTCCCTGTAGGCTATGGGAGCCTGAGGGCTTTTAAACTATAAGTAGGCTTCTTAGCTTAATCACTGACTCCTGACCAAGAGATAAAGAGGGTGGGGCAGAGATAATCCAGTGCTTATACAAAGAGACTCTCACAGCCCCACTGCTAGGCCACTGAGTGATAGATCTTCTCCTGAGTTTCCTAGTTAGTTCTCTGTCCCCTGGTGTCAGCACAGTGCCTCCTCCCTGATGCTCCAGATTCTGAGGGCAGTAACAATAGAGACTCACAGTTGTATTTGGTGAGTCTTAGGGGACTTCTCTCCTCACTTCAGCCGTCTTTTTGTTGGTGAAACAGACTGGAGGTGGTGTCTCAGCTGATAAAATGCTGCACTGTTACCAGCCACTTAGTCTCTCCCTAGGCTCCTCTCTGTCCATGAGCTACATACATGTCTTTGCTCTCACCAGTGATTTTGTGGATTCCTGAAGTTGTTCTAGTCCTTCCTTGTTGCGGTCCCAGGTGGTCTCCTTTGGTAATCCTAGTTGACCCGTGAGAGGAGAGAAACATAGCTGAAGATTTGATTTTTTTTTTATTAGCTGAATTTTTAGAATTTTTTTATCATCAACATTTTAATGGTTAACAAATTGAAACTCACAAATCTTAAAGGATACACTGATCCATATACTATTTTTTTTCACTCTATTCTGCTTCCAACTGTATAGAACACTGAGTACTTAAGTAGTTTACCAAGCCAAATATACAGAATGGAGTAGTGACATAATAAAAGCTTCAGTAATATGGCTTGAATATTTACAAAACAAATCATAAGGCTTTGACTATTTAGAAAATATTTTCTAGCAAAATAGTTATTTTTAGTTATTTAGTGGTATTTTAAAATATTATGATTTCATGGATATAAATTCACACCCACACAAGGAGTGTTTGTAGTAGATAATTCATCACACCCTCCTCCAAAGTTTTGCACCACCCCCTCCCTCCACCAACAATCATAATTTTCATAGAAATCTAAGAGACAGTTTGGTTACCATTAGGTTTTCAAGTTCATTTGCTTTAGTAATCTTTATTACACATATGAGCAAAACCATCAGATAGTTGTCCTTCAACTTTTTAATGTTTCATTTAACATAATCATAATCACTTCCATCTATTTTTCCTAAAATACTATTACCTTATATACATATTTTTATTGCAGAATAGTATACCCTTAAGTATTTATCCCATAACTTCTTTAGCTCAGTTATCTCTCCTTTCACATTTAGATTGACACATTTGGTTAATGTAAATAGTGAAGATAGGAACATAGGAGTGTATATGTCCTTTCAAATTAGTATTTGCATATTCATTGGGTATATTTGTAGGAGTGGTATTGATGAGTTATAAAGTATTTCTATTTTTATTTGTTTAAGGCCTCTCCCATACTGTGTTCCATAAGGTCCACACCAAAATTTGTTCCCTCCACCAATGTATCAAAATTACTTTTTTTCCCTCTACATTATCAACACTGGCCATTTTCTACTTCTAGTAAAAACTTTGTTTTTTATAGGCAGAATCCTAGTCTACAGTCAGTTTACCATCGAGTCCTGAGATATTCTTTAAGAAAGCTGTGGTTTATTGCTTTCATGTCTAATAAAGATGTAGAAAATCATCTTTGCCTTCTGGATCTCACACTCAACTTTACTGTTCTTCTTGTAGAGTGTTTCTGTGCTCCATCCTTGGAATGGAATAAGCATAAAATAACTTCCACTCATGGCACAGTTATTGTACATCTTCACCTTCCCACAACAGTTTTTCCCACACCACCTACTACTAGGTATTGCAGTACTGTGGAAGTTAAACAGGTGAGAAAGTTGTCTCAGATAAGTCTAGAAACAAGACTACTGATTCAAACTGCATGCCAAGGAGGTGACAGACCTCTGCTGTTTTATTTTTTCTCACCTCTCATATCATCAGTTAGTAGTTTATGAAGTTTTGATATTTAGTCAGTTAAACAATGTCAGCTGGCTATAAAGCTGTCTCAGTGTTAGAGCAAAGGACTTGCATGCTTGAAGAAAAGAACCCTTTGTTGGTGGGCAAGGTTGGTTGTCACATATTTTGATGACATGTGAAATTGTACCACTGAGGCAAGACTTATAAAACAGCATTTCCTAGATAAAAATCAATTAAAAATTAAAGAAGAAAAAAAGTCATATATCTGCCTTGTGGATATGGATTGTTAAATTTTAGAATATAAGTTTTATATCTTTTAAAACTTCTTTATTGGGGGATTGATGGCTTATAGTCAACAGTAAAATACAATAATTTGTACATGTGTATCATTTCCCAGTTTTCTACATAACAGTTCATTACCCCACTAGGTCCTCCTCTGCCATCATATCCCAGGACCTGAATCCTCTTAATGTTTAGATTTTCAAAGTCAGAGAAAATACCTATCATTTTTTAAAATAAATTGCCATTAGAATAAATATGCTCTAGCAGTTTAGATAGTAATTTTGGGAAATTGATACTATACTACTAAGCTTAGACATTATTGATTATACTTTTTTTTTTCCAGGCTTGTTTGTTTGCTAATAATTTAATGTAATACTTTAACATTTGCTCCATGTTAATTATAGTCCTGCAACAATAGGCTACTGACAATTTGGTGGATAAAAACATAAAAATTAATATTGAAAATTGAGTTTGCTGGTCATCTTTGTCTTGGGAGTAGGAAAGTAATTCAAATGTTATCTTAGGAACACATTAGTTATATAAATGGGAACTGATTTTTACATTTAATGTACACTGTTGGAAATCTGCATTTGACTCTAGTTAGAGTATGTGACAAGCATTGCTTTTTTCATTAGTAGTTTTTCAAAGCAACTTACATTTACTAGTATATAGTTCGGCTTTAGGAAACAATATTGCATCATTAAGTATTCAGTGCTTCCTGATTTCAGGGCCAGAGGCATAGAATAGTGGTTATGCAGTAGACTTTTTTTTAAATTATTTTATTTTATTTTATTTATTTATTCCCTTTTGTTGCCCTTGTTTAATTGTTGTAGTTATTATTGATGTTGTTGTTGTGGGATAGGACAGAGAGAAATGGAGAGAGGAGGGGAAGACAGAGAGGGGGAGAGAAAGACAGACACCTGCAGACCTGCTTCACCGCCTGTGAAGGGACCTGCCTACAGGTGGGGAGCCGGGGGCTCGAACCGGGATCCTGACGCTGGTCCTTGAGCTTAGTGCCACTTGCGCTTAACCCGCTGCACTACAGCTCGACTCCCGCAGTAGACTTTTTATTGCACATTTTGGAATGTTCCTATTGATTATCACAGAATGTGAGCTCAGATATACAGAGATGCAGAGGTCACATAGGCTCCTAAGCTGAATATGGGCCCCGTAATATCACATCAAATTGATAGGGCTTACAGTCAACAATATTTATACCCCTTTCCCATATTAGGGAGCTACTCTTTTCCCTGAGCCAGCTTTCTGGTCCTTTTTCCAGCAATGACATCATCTCCTCAGACAATAACTTGGACCCACCTGAATATCAGATTTCAGGATCAGGATAAAAAAAAAAAAAAAAAAAAACTAGTATAGCCACAGACCCTTTGGAATGTAACTAAAATATGCCTACTAGATATCTACAAAATGGAGGAACCCCCCCACACCCCCAACTCTTCATCTGCACTATTCCAGCCTTTAGGTCCATGATTGGTCAACAATTTGTTTGGCTTTGTATGTTAACTCTCTTTTCAGCCACTAACAGGTTTCAGATGCTAGCATGATGCCAACCAGACTTCCCTGGACAAACAACCCCACCAATATGTCCTGGAGCTCCATTTCCACAGAGCCCTTCCCCACTAGGGAAAGAGACAGACTGGGAGTATGGATCGACCTGTGAATGCCCATGTTCAGCAGGGAAGCAATTACAGAAGCCAGACCTTTTGCATCCCACAATGACCTTGGGTCCATACTCCCAGAGGGTTAAAGAATAGGAAAGCTATCAGGGGATACAGATATGGGATACAGAGTTCTGGTGGTGGGAATTGAGTGGAGTTGTACCCATCTTATCCTATGGTTTAGTTAATGTTTCCTTTTTAAATTTTTTATTTAAGAAAGGATTAATGAACAAAAACATAAGGTAGGAGGGGTACAACTCCACACAATTCCCACCACCCAATCTCTATAACCCACCCCCTCCCATAATAGCTTTCCCATTCTCTATCCCTCTAGGAGAATGGACCCAGGGTCGTTGAGGGTTGCAGAAGGTAGAAGGTCTGGCTTCTGTAATTGCTTCCCCGCTGAACATGGGCGTTGACTGGTTGGTCCACACTCCCAGTCTGCCTCTCTCTTTCCCTAGTAAGGTGTGTCTCTGGGGAAGCTAAGCTCGAGGACACATTGGTGGGGTCTTCAATCCAAGGAAGCATGGCCAGCATCCTGGTGGCATCTGGAACCTGGTGATTGAAAAGAGAGTTAACATACGAAGCCAAACAATTTGTTGAGCAATCATGGATCCCAAGCTTTGAATAGTGGAGAGGAAGTGTTAGGGAGGTACTCACTGCAAACTCTAATGTACTTCTGCTTTCAGTATATATTGTGCAGTCGTTTATGGATACGTGTGAACATATGCTCTCTCTCATAGAAACTGGTATATATCTAGGTTATGGGACTTTGTTAGAAAGTGAACTACCTGAGATGAAATTAGAGTGTACTATAAAAGGAAAGGTCTCACCCGAGTAATGAAGCTGAAGGGTTGTCATTCCACACGTGAAGTCTCTGGACACAGTCTGAGGTGAAGCATGTCGAGGTGGCAATCGTTGCGTTGGTTAGGTTGTGGTCGGCGGATGCAATATTATTTGGTTTGGATTGGGAGATGCATACGGGAAAGTGGGCCCTATCCAAGGGTTCCAGGACTGGGGGAAGTAGGGGCTCTATAGTGGAGATGTGAGTTTCCTGCTGTCTTAGGGTTCAAAAAGACAATGGATAGTTAATGTTATCATCACATTATTTGTTAATTGGGTTAACTTTGAAAAGTCCTTTTGTTATGGTTTGCTGTACAGTATCCAGTATCTTGTATATAGCTGTGCTATTGGATGCTTCTAATCTACTTGGTCTAGGCTTTTGAGAGAGTCCGCATATCAAATACACAGCCTATATATTAAAAAGATTCAGTTTGTGTTTTGAGAAACTTTGAGACATACAATTGATTTCCCACTCTCATATTAATTAACTACTGATTTATATGTCTACATTTTGCTAGGAGTATACATAAACACCATTCCCACCACCAAAGGACTGTGACCCATCCCTCCCACCCACTCCCAACCCCCACTGGCCCAGGAAGCTGCATGTCTACCCCTCACCACTGGGTTTTTACTTTGGTGCCCTACTTACAATTTGATCAGGTCCTGCTTTTAGTTTCCCTTTCAGATCTTCTTAGTCAACTTCTGTTGATGAGTGGGATCATCCCATACTCATCTTTATCTTTCTGACTTAGTTCACTTAACATAATTCCTTCTAGCTCTGTCCAAGATGGGTCAGAGAAGGTGGGTTCATTGTTTTTCATAGCTGCATAGTATTCCATTGTGTATATATATCACAGCTTTCTCAGCCACTCATCTGTTGTTGGGCACCTGGGTTGCTTCCAGGTTTTAGCTATTATGAATTGTGCTGCTATGAACATAGGAGTACACAACTCTTTTTGGTTGGGTGTTATGGAGTCCTTGGGGTATAACCCCAGGTGAGGAATTACTGGATCATATGGAAGGTCCATGTCTAGCCTTCTGAGAGTTTTCCAGACTACTCTCCACAGAGGCTGTACCAATTTACATTCCCAGCAGCAATGTAAAAGGGTTCCTCTGTCCCCACATCCTCTCCAGCATTTGTTGCTGCTGTCTTTTTTGATGTATGCCATTCTTACAGGAGTGAGGTGGTATCTTAGTGTTGTCTTAATTTGCATTTCTCTGACAATCAGTGACCTAGAGCAGTTTTTCATATGTTTGTTAGCCTTTTGGATCTCCTCTGAGGTGAATGTTAATGTTTGCTTTTTATAAATAAAAAATTTAAAAAAAATTTTATTTCTTTATTGGGAGGTTAATATTTTACAGTTGACAGTAAATACAGTAGCTTGCACATGCATAATGTTTCCCAGTTTTCCACATAACAATATAAAATATTTTTAAGATGCTAAATTTTTTATTCTTTCTTTTAAAATTTTTATTTTTAAAAAGGAAACTTTGAAAAAAAAACATAGGATAAGAGGGGTAAAACTTCACACAATTCTCACCACCAGAACTCCAAATCCTATCCCCTTCCATGATAGGTTTCCTATTCTTTATCCCTCTGGGAGCATGAACCAAGGGACATTATGGGGTGCAGAAGGTGGAAGGTTTGGCTTCTATAAATTGCTTCCTTGCTGAACATGGGTGTTGGTAGGTCTGTCAGTACTCCCAGCCTGTCTCTCTCTGTCCCTAGTGAGATAGAGCTCTGCGGAAGCAGAGCTCTAGGACACATTGGTGGGGTTTTCTGCCCAGGGAAGTCCAGTTAACATCACGGTAGCATCTGGAACCTGGTGGCTGAAAGAAGACTTAACATAAAGTCAAACAAATTGTTGACTAATCATGAATGTAAATGCTGGACTAGTTCAAATGAAGAGTTGGGGGTCTCCATTTTGTAGATAGTTAGTAGGCATATTTTAGTTACATTCCAAAGGGCCTGTGGCTATAATAGTTTTTTTTTTTCTTTTTTTATCCTGATCCTGAAATCTGATATTCAGGTGGATCCAAGTTATTGTCTGGGGAGATGATGTCATTGCTGGAAAAAGGACCAGAAAGCTGGCTCAGGGAAAAGAGTAGCTCCCTAATATGGGAAAGGGGTATAAATATTGTTGACTGTAAGCCCTATCAATTTGACGTGATCTGGGGCCCATATTCAGCTTAGGAGCCTATGTGACCTCTGCATCTCTGTATATCTGAGCTCACATTCTGTGGTCATGAGTAGGAATGTTCCAAGCTGCCCCAATTTCAGAACCCATCTTCCTAAGGTAGAACAGAGGGTATGTTGTTCAGCTTCCCTTCGGAGGATGGAACATACTCTACTGTTGTTGAACCATGCTGAGGACAAGGTTCTATGGGGGCTCATAAAGGGGTCTATTTTGTTGTTTCTGCTAGCAATGACCAGTAACAATGGGGAGAGGGATTTATTTGAGGTCTAGGCCCATCTTGTCTGTTTGGGAATCTCAGGACTAAATGACTAGGACCTCAGCTGATGGGGTGGCCTGATAGTGACGAAAGAGTCATTGTTAAAGTATGACATTCTCTTTCCCTTATTCAGCTTTTGTAGTACTTACTTTGATAAAGTTAGCTTTGGAGTGACTGAAGGTAGTGTAATAGAAAGTAGGTGAGGAGGGTATCTAAATCTAAGTAGACACTATTTCATTATGAACTTTATGGTGTCTTTTTTGTCTTTCTACTTGCTTGTTGCATATACGGACTCACTGCAGACTATTGTGCATTTTTGCTTTCAGGAGTAGACTTTTATACTTGGGACTTTGAGGTCCCAGGTTCAGTTCCTAACACTACAATAGGCCAGAGCTGAGCAGTGTCCCGAATTTAAACAAACAAGAAAACTTTTCATTACTTGATAATTTATTTTCTCAATCAAAACCTGACTTAATTTTTGATAGTTTTTCTGACTACAATACCAAATTATGTTTATATTAAAGTTGTTGAAAATGGAGTTAAAAATAAATGCAACAAAAGCAGAAGTAAATGCTTTACTGCCAATCATTTACAGATAACCAGTAAAATACTATAAAGAATATCACTGCTAAATTCTTATATGGAATATATTGCACTTTTAATAATATCCAGGTCTTCGTTACTAACTTTTGGGCACCTTTTTTCTTTCTGTTAATTTATTGTCAATTTTTTCTAAAATAATGAATATACTTCAACTCTGTGATTTTAAAGCCTCCAAGTTTGGTTACTATAGCTTTGAGGTATGTTTACTGATTTAAAAGAGTTTGACAATAAGTTAACTGAAAGTAAAGAAGATACCAAAATTTGTCTAATGACAAATGATTACTTCAGAAAGTTGTGGTATGTGTACACAATGGGTTACTACCCAGCTTAAAACTTGATGAAATCTCCTTTGCCTCATCTTGGATGGAACTTGAAGGAACTATACTAAGCTAGATAAGCCAGAAGGAAAAATTAAGAATGCCAAATAGTCTGATTTATAGATGTGATTGAAGAAACAAGGAAGGAAAAGTACACACACACACACACACACACACACACACACACACACACGGAGGGCAAAGAGAAGAGAGCAAATTCCTCTATCCTTCTATAGTGTGATAATTACCAACTAACTGTAAGGGAGTTTGGGATATACAGTGTTTGTTTAGTCTAGATAAAAACTCACACATCAAGAAAGATGAAAGAAATCACATTAGAAAAACATAGCAGACCTGTTACAAACCATTTGTGTAATGATTTAATTAATGCTTCTCCCTTTAGTTAAATTATTAAACAACTGTAGACATTTTTTTTCTGTTTTATCCTTGGGGCCTAGCATAATGTTGTCATGTAGTGGCCACCTACTACCTGTACAGTTATATCATCATTTTACTGATTACATTGGTATTTGAGAGGCACGCCCATTTATCACAGGAGGAGTTTTGTCAGAGAAGTTAGGAAGATTATTCCTTTACTCTAGGTGAGAGTATGGGGTAGATTTCAAGATAGAAAAGTGTTGAGGATGAGGATGAGGATACAGAAGAAAACCCTGAAGCTTTGAAGGAAGCTTTAACTTTGGCAAGAAAAGGAGCCTAGCACTTGGAACTGTTAGAAAACAGTAGGGAGTAGGAAGTGTTGGGACCTTTGAGGTGGTCACTATCTGTCACCTGAGGTAAGAATATAGTCACTGAAGAAGATTTATGGAGATCCTAGAACTGTCTGGGTAGATCTGGTGGGCTCTCCTTTTTATTGTATGTTGCCTAGACTCTTCATAAAATAATTGTTCTGCTCTGCTTCCATCTTGTAATGCTATATATATATATATATTACTAGATAGAGGCAGAGAGACATTGAGAGGGGAGAGGGAGATAAAGAGGGAGAGAGACAGAGTACTACAGTACTCCTTCACCACCCGTAAAGCTTTACCCCCTGCAGGTGCAGACCAGGGACTTGAACTCAGGTCCTTGCACCCTGTACAATGTGTGTTTAACTAGGTGTGCCACCACCCGACCCTCTACTTCCGTTCTGAATCTATCTCAAACAAACAAAAAATCTTCACTGACCTGAAACTTAGAGAAGTGTCTTGGAACATTTTCTTGGATTTATAGAGAAAGCATCTATAAACAGCTTATACACAAACATTTTGGGAATGCTGAAGAAGCACAATTTTTTTTATGAAGTTAAGGTAAATGTAATGGAAAAAAATAACAACTTAAAAACTTACTTATGGATCAAAAGGACTAAAATGAGTGTCATGTAATATGACAATCTCTATTAAAAGTAACATTTTTTAGTTAAGAATATTAATATCTATGGTATATTATAACATGAAAAATTAGATAAGCTACATTTGAAAGTTATAAAAACTTTATAAACCTAAAATAACGATAACAAGGAACTACAATTATTCTAAAATACAAAGCAAATAAAACAAGACAAATAGAATTAAAAAATGGTAATATTAACTCGAGCAAAGCAAAAGTGACTAATACAAAGGGCATTTTAACTATCAGGCCTTTATTATGTCATCATCATAAGATTTGATTGCCTTTGCCCAAGTTGGAAGCAATTTTGGAAATGACTTTGAGTCTCTTGGCAAAAACTACAATGTGAAAAGGTCACTTTTACAATGAATCATATCAAAGATGAAAAGTGAACAACAATAATGCCACTATGATTTAGCTAAAAGTCTTCTGTGAATTGAAGTTATAAAACTTTGTGACTAAACGTATAGTTTGCGACATTTCTGTTAGAACCCAAAGTGTGGGGTGAAAAGTGGATTTTATAAGTTGAACTATATGCACCAAATTCACACATATCACATAATCCACCCTCACCATCTTTATCGTATTTCCCATCTTAGTTAATATTTAGCTTGGTGAGTAATATATTAGCCTGGAACATTATGGTGAGACTTGTATGACAGCATTAAAACACTGAAAAATTCCCTCTCTGTCTCTGTTTCTATCTGAAAAAAAAAAACTGATCTTGTGTTGAAGCTCCATGACAAAAAAAATTGGTGACACATAAAGTGTTGTATCTCATATTTAGTATGACATTAAACCATGGATTAACTTCAGTATTGTAGTACTAAGCTTCTACAAAACCCATCAGATTTGATATATATATTTCTGACTGAAATATACCTATACCTCTGTGGTTTATTTTATTCATTAAAAGCCAGTTCAGAAGCATGTTGTATTTCATTGTGTTTCTATTCCTATGAACTTCAAATTGATTCTAGATTTTAAGTAGGCAGAGGTTTTTTATTTTTATTTATTTATTTCTTTGTGTCATGGTCATATACTGCCATCCCCATGTCTTCATGTTTCTCTCATTTTCTGCTCTGATTCTTTTCTCTTCTATGCTTGTCCTTTTATTTCTCTGTTACCTCCCTATCACTTCACACATCTCTTCTTGCTCCTGCAGGTACAAAATCAGTTCATATTCCTATTACTTTCCATTCCAATGATCAGAAAGCTACTTTCTCTACACAATCACATCTGCTTGTCTCTGCCACTCACTTCACACCTTCTATTTTCTTGGCACTGAAATCAATGATAAAAAATACGTCCCCTGTGTACCTCACAATGTTGTGAAGTTCAAATATGTGAAACCCCATCAGCAGATATATTTGATACAAGAATAAGCAGTTTTGTTTTATGTGATTTTATTTTTTACCATATCTGCTGTATACAGCAAAGAACTCAGTTGGAGACACTTCTGCTCACTGCTGGGATGCAGACAGATATAGCAAACTAATGAGGTGGGTCTGTCAAGAGTCTATTTACAGTACTGTGTAGTCTGCTAGAAAAGCTATTATGGGATATCAGTTTCCAGAATTCCAACATAGCTGGGCATGCCTAGAAAACTGATGGGTTAGGAATCTGAAATTTCTCTTATAATTTAATTTATTTGTTTTAATAAGAGTCAGAGAGAAAAATACAGAGATAAAAGGAGGGGTGGGGGAATGAAAAGAGAAAAGAGCACTACTTCGTATGACTTATGATGTTGCTGGGGATTGGACTTGGAACCTCAGAACCTCAGGCATGAAAATCTTTGCATAATCATTATGCTATCTTCCTAGCCCTGAAAAATGTTAAAAATGTATTTCTTTATTAACGAAAGACAATCAGGACATTATTAATGAAAGAGAATCAGGACATTCTTTTAACATTTTCAATGCTGGGGATCAAACTTGGGACATCAGGCATACAAACTGGGTTTTCTACCTGCTACTGTGACAACTTTCAGGGCCACTAGCTGTTCTGTCCTTTCTAACATATGGGAATCTCACAGGTGTGAAGTGGCAATTCATTATTGTCTTTATTTGCACTTTCTGATTGCCGGGATAGCCTGAGGGTACTTCTTCCCGAGCTAGTGCTTTCTGGGTTGGAGAGAACTCAACTGGAGCCGATCTAGGCTGCTGCATGGGAGAGGGATCAGGAACTCATGCCGCACCAACTTCCGCAGGAGATACACTCTGGAACTCTCGGAGCCGGAAAGCAATTTCCAAGTGTCTTTAATCAGAAGAGCAGCTGTTTTTATACTCTCCAAGTAGGGTGGAAACAGGATTGTTGTTTTCGATGGGTTAGGTTGTTTTCTCCGGGCTGGCTTCATGGGCGGGTAACAGACGACCAGGGACTCATAGTTGAGCTATAGGCAGTATCTCTTTATTCATGCAGGACGCAGCACAATCTAAGCCGAGCTAAGCTAAACTCAAGGTAAAGTACAGTACAACGCACAATGCTGTCTTTATATATACTTGCCAAGTAGGGTGGAAACAGGATGTGACATAGAGAGGGTGGAGAGAAAAGTGACTGGCGAAAATCAGAGTGTGACAAAGAGGGGGCAGATTAGGTGAGAATCCTATCACTGAACCACAAATGCCCTGGAGGGAGGGAGGAACTTGTTAACAGTGGTTATGTAAATAGAATAGTGTTAAGCAGGGGGGATTTAAACCAAATGAAACAGAAGGGGTCTCATGCATAACAACACAGGATGTGATATAGAGAGGGTGGAGAGAAAAGTGACTGGTGAAAATCAGAGTGTGACAAGGAGGGGGCGGAACAGGCGAGAATCCTATCACTGAACCACCAATGCCCTGGAGGGAGTGCTTTATGTAAATGTAAAAGTGATTTATGTAAATAGACCAAAGCTTTGGATCAGTAAATCCCTATATAGGCATATGATTAAGCAGAAGCCAGGGGGAGGTGGCATACTACCCAACATCTGATAATCAGTGACTAAGAATTTTTTTCCCTGTATCTTTTGGCCATCTAGATAGCTTCTTTGGTGAAGATTCTGTTCATGTGCTCTCTCCATTGAAGCCAGAAGAAAGACAAACAGTGGTTGCTCTCACTATTAGGTAGAAACTAAGAAAAAAAATAAGGTAAAGAAAGTACAAGGTGAAACCTAGGCTGTGTATGGTGTATTTCAATAAAGTAAAGGACTCTGGTGGAAAGGGTTGTGGGGGAAAGGACATCCAGATGACAACAGAGGGAGACCTGGGTGGGTGGTGGGAGTGGTATGAAGACACCTACCACAGGAAGGTGAGGGGTTGTACCCATGTATCAACAATTGTATTATAAACTATTATTTTCACAGTAAAATTATTTGACAAAAAAAACTGAAATCACTAATAAAGAAAAAAAATTAAAGGAACATATTTATACTTTTTTCATGAGAAATATATTTCTTTAATTTTTTTTTAGTCATTTATTAGGGGTATGATGCTTTATAGTACCATTGTTGACATATAAAAAAGGAAATTTTAAGGTATAGGCAGTCATACAAATCCCAAGGACCAATGTCTAGGTAAGTATAATTAAGTTTTCCTGAGAAGAATGATAAAAATAATGTCATATTGGGTTATTTTTGTGTGATAAATATATAATTAACAATATATTTCTAGACTTGTCTTATTTTTAAAAATCAAATATTTTATATAACAATTTTCTCCTTCATTTTATTTTTTATTCCTTTAATGACATTTTTTAGGGTTTATTTATTTTTATTTATTTATTTAAGAAAGGATTAATTAACAAAACCATAGGGTAGGAGGGGTACAACTCCACACAATTCCCACCACCCAATCTCCATATCCCACCCCCTCCCCTGATAGCTTTCCCATTCTCTATCCCTCTGGGAGCATGGACCCAGGGTCATTGTGGGTTGCAGAAGGTAGAAGGTCTGGCTTCTGTAATTGCTTCTCCGCTGAACATGGGCATTGACTGGTCGGTCCATACTCCCAGTCTGCCTCTCTCTTTCCCTAGTAGGGTGTGTCTCTGGGGAAGCAGAGCTCCAGGACACATTGGTGGGATCTTCAGTCCAGGGATGCCTGGCCAGCATCCTGATGACATCTGGAACCCGGTGACTGAAAAGAGAGTTAACATACGAAGCCAAACAAATTGTTGAGCAATCATGGACCCAAAGCTTGGAATAGTGGAGAGGAAGTGTTAGGGGGGCACTCGCTGCAAACTCTAGTGTACTTCTGCTTTCAGGTATATATTTTGCAGTCATTTATGGATACATGTGAACATATGCTCTCTCTCACAGAAACTGGTGTATATCTAGGTTTTGGGACTTTGTTAGAAAGTGAACCACCTGAGATGGAATTAGAGTATACTATGAAAGGAAAGGTCTCACCTGAGTAATGAAGCTGAAGGGTTGTCATTCCACACGTGAAGTCTCTGGACACAGTCTAAAGTGAAGCATGTTGAGGTGGCAATCGTTGTGTTGGTTAGGTTGTGATCGGCAGATACAATATTATTTGATATGGATTGGGAGAGGCATACGGGAAAGTGGGCCCTATCCAATGGTTCCAGGACTGGGGAAGTAGAGGCTCTATAGTGGAGATGTGAGGTTCCTGCTGTTTTAGGGTTCCAAAAGACAATGGATAGTTAATGTTATCATCACACTATTTGGTAATTGGGTTAACTTTGAAAAGTCCTTTTGTTAGGGTTTGCTGTACAGTACCCAGTATCTTGTATATAGCTGTGCTATTGGTTGCTTCTGATCTACTTGGTCTAGGGTTTTGAGAGAGTCTGCATATCAATTACAAAGCCTATATATTGACAAGATTCAGTTTGTGTTTTGAAAAACTTTGAGACATACAATTAATTTTCCCCCTCTCATATTAATTAACTAGTGATTTATATGACTACATTTTACTAGAAGTGTACATAAACACCATTCCTACCACCAAAACACTGTGGACCATCCCTCCCACCCACTCCCACCCCCACTGGCTCAGGAAGCTGCATGTCTACCCCTCACCACAGGGTTTTTACTTTGGTGCCCTACTTACAATTTGGTCAGGTCCTGCTTTTAGTTTCATTTCAGATCTTCTTAGTCAACTTCTGTTGATGAGTGGGATCATCCCATACTCATCTTTATCTTTCTGACTTAGCTCACTTAACATCATTCCTTCTAGCTCTGTCCAAGATAGGTCAGAGAAGGTGGGTTCATTGTTCTTGATAGCTGCATAGTATTCCATTGTGTATATATATCACAACTTTCTCAGCCACTCATCTGTTGTTGGGCACCTGGGTTGCTTCCAGGTTTTAGCTATTATGAATTGTGCTGCTATGAACATAGGAATAGACACCTCTTTGTGGTTGGGTGTTATGGAGTCCTTGGGGTATAACCCCAGGAGAGGAATTACTGGATCATATGGAAGGTCCATGTCTAGCCTTCTGAGAGTTTTCCAGACTACTCTCCACAGAGGCTGTACCAATTTACATTCCCACCAGCAATGGAAAAGGGTTCCTCTGTCCCCACAACCTCTCCAGCATTTGTTGCTGCTGTCCTTTTTGATGTATGCCATTCTTACAGGAGTGAGGTGGTATCTTAGTGTTGTCTTAATTTGCATTTCTCTGACAATCAGTGACCTAGAGCAGTTTTTCATATGTTTTTTAGCCTTTAGGATCTCCTCTGGAGTGAATGTTTTGTTCATATTCTCTGCCCATTTTTGGATGGGGTCATTTGCTTTTTTGGTGCTAAGTTTGCTGAGCTCTTTATATATTTTGGTGATTAGTTTCTTGTCTGATATATGGCATGTGAAGATCTTCTCCCATTCTATGAGGGGTCTGTTTGTTTGTTTAATAGTTTCTTTGGCTGTGTAGAAGCTTTTCAATTTGATGTAGTCCCATTGGTTTGTTTCTGCTTTAGTCTTCCTTGCAGTTGGGTTTGATTCATCAAAGATGTCCTTGAGGTGTATGTGGGAAAGTGTTTCACCAATGTTTTTCTCTAAGTATTTGATTGTTTCTGGTCTGACATCTAGGTCTTTGATCCATTTGGAGTTGATTTTTGTTTCTGGTGAGATAAAGTGGTTCAATTTCATTCTTCTGCATGTTACAACCCAGTCTTTTCAGGACCATTTATTGAAGAGAGCCTCCTTTTCCATTTCATCCTTTGGTCCCCCTTATCAAAGATTAGATGTCCATAGGTGTGGGGATTTATTTCTGGGCTTTCGATTCTGTTCCACTGGTCTGTGTGCCTATTTTTGTTCCAGTACCATGCTGTTTTGATGATGATGACTTTATAATATAGTTTAAGGTCTGAGAGTGTGATGCCTCCATTTCTGTTTCTTTTCCTTAAGATGGTTTTGGCAATTCTAGGTGTTTTCAGGTTCCAGATAAATGATTGTAGTGTTTGTTCTATTCTCTTAAAGAAGCTTGGTGGAACTTTGATGGGTATTGCATTAAATTTGTATTTAATGCAATGTATGGCTCTGGGGAGAATATTCATTTTGATGATATTTATTCTTCCAATCCATGAGCATGGGATATCTTTCCATTTCTTGGTATCAGTTTCTATTTCCTTGAATAGCGACTCATAGTTTTCAGCATACAAGTCTTTCACTTCTTTGGTCAACTTTATTCCTAGGTATTTGATTGATTTTGCTGAAACAGTAAATGGGAGTGATTTCTGGATGTCTTCTTCTTCAGATTTAGTGTTTGCATAAAGAAATGCCACTGATTTTTGTACATTGATTTTTTAGCTTGATACCTTGCTATATTGCCTAATAACTTCCAGTAGTTTTTTGCTGGATTCTTTAGGTTTTTCTATGTATACTATCATATCATCTGCAAATAGTGAGATCTTGACTTCTTCCCTTCCAATCTGTATTCCTTTGATTCCTTTCTCTTGCCTGATTGCTATGGCAAGAACTTCCAATACTATGTTGAAGAGTATCGGTGACAATGGACCTTTAATGACATCTTTAAGACTAAATGTGCTTTCTTGCCTCTTGATTATTATAATTTACTACGCAGTAGTATTTATGACACTTAACTGACTCAAGGACAAAAGCTTCTTGTATTTCTTATATTTGAGGTTATTGTCATATAGTTAAATGATTAGCCTATAGATATATTGTTAGTTATTTAAAGAAAAACAGTCTAGACTTCATGTTTAGGAGCTACTCTCTGCTATAATTAAGTTTTCTTTTTTTATGATTTTATAATTTTTTTATTTATAAAAAGGAAGCATTGACAAAGTCATAGGATAATAGTGTCACAACTCCATATAATTCCCACCACCAAAACTCTGTATCCCATCCCCTCCCCTGATAGCTTTCGTAATCTTTTTTATGTTTATTTATTTATTCCCTATTGTTGCCCTTGTTGTTTTATTGTTGTAGTTACTATTATTGTCATTATTGTTGCATAGGACAGAGAGAAATGGAAAGTGGAGGAAAAGACAGAGAGGGGGAGAGAAAGAAACCTACAGACTTCCTTCACCGCCTGTGAAGTGACTTTCCTGCAGGTGGGGAGCCGGAGCTCGAACAGGGGTCCTTAGGCAGGTCTTTGTGCTTTGTGGCACCTGCGCTTAACCCACTGCATTACCACCCAACTCCCAGCTTTCCTATTCTTTAACCCTCTTGGGAGTATGGACCCAAGGTCACTGTGGGATGCAGAAGGTGGAAGGTCTGGCTTTTGTTATTACTTCCCCAATGAACATGTGTCGGGGTTCTCCCCAACAGGTAGTCGCTAGGAGGGAGATCTGGACCAGCTGGACTCCCCTTCTGGGGCTGAGTGGGAGGGGGAGTGTCGACGACTTGAGAAAAGAAATCACACCAAGTCGGGAGTTCTGTCAGGGCAGTGACTCGCTTTATTGAGGAAAAGGCCATTTTTTATAGGCAGGGGGTAGAGGCAGGGATGGAAAGGTAGGGTGAGATGACGTTAGAAGTGCTGTGAGGTGGCGTCACCGTCGGTGGGGCCTATGCTCTTTAGGTATCATCAGCTGGAGGGCAGAGGTGAATTCAGGCATGGCCTACAGGAAATGCTGTGTCACTCTGAGGAAGTGAGTGACCATCAGCGAAACTCGAGCCAGGCTTACGGAGTGTCTGCTGGGCGTAGATCGGGGCCAAGCAGACCCCAACAAACATGGGCATTGATAGGTCGATCCATACTCCCTGCCTGTCTCTCTCTTTCCCTAGTGGGGAAGGGCTCTGGGGAAATGGGGCTCCAGGAAATATTGGTGGGGTTGTCTGTCCAGGGAAGTCTGGTTGGTATCATGCTAGCATCTGGAACCTGGTGGTTGAAAAGAGCGTTAACATACAAAGCCAAAGAAATTTTTGACCAATCATGGACCTAAAGGCTGGGATAGTGCAGATGAAGAGTTGGGGGGTCCTCCATTTTGAGGATAACTAGTAGGTATATTTTAGTTACATTACAAAGGGCCTGTGGCTATACTAGTTTTTTTTTTTTTCCTTTTACTTTTTGTCCTGACCCTGAAATCTGATATACAGGTGGATCCAAGTTATTGTCTGAGGAGATGATGTCATGGCTGGTAAAAGGACCAGAAAGCTGGCTCAGGGAAGAGAGTAGCTCCCTAATATGGGAAAGGGATATAAGTATTGTTGACTGTAAAACCCATCAATTTGATGTGATCTGGTGCCCATATTCAGTTTAGGAGCCTATGTGACTTCTGTTTCTCTGTATATCTGAGCTCACTTTCTGTGGTCATGAGTAGGAACATTCCAAGCTGCCCCAATATCAGGACCCATCTTCCTCAGGTGGAATATAGAGTATGTTGTCCAGTCTCCCTTCAGAGGATGGAACATTCTCTACTGTTGCTGATCCAAGTTGAGTGCAAGGTCCTACAGGGGCCCACAAAGAGGTCTGTTTTGTTGTTCCTGATAGAGATAACTGGTAACAATGGGGAGAGGGATTTCTTCAAGGTCTAGGCCCATAATGTTTGTTTGGGAATCTCAGGACTCCCCTAATAGGGACCCAGCTGATGGGGTGGCCTGATAGCAACTAAAGAGCCATTGTTAAAGTATGCCAGTCTCTTGCCCTTATTCAACTTTTGCAGTCCTTGCTTTGATAAGGTTAGGTGAGGAGGGTATCTAAGTCTAAGTAGACACTATTTCATTATCAACTTTATACTGACTCACTGAAGACTATTGTGTACTTTTGGTTTAAGATGTGTATTTTGCCCTAATTTATAGATACATATGAACATATGCTCTATCTCATGAGAACTGGTCTATATCTATGTTTTGGGACTTTGTTATAAGGTGAACCACCTGGAATGGAATTAAAGAATCCTATGAAAGGAAAAGTCCATGGAATGGAATTAGAGAATCCTATGAAAGGAAAGCTCTCACCTGAGTAATGAGGCTGAAGGCTTGACATTCCATGCCTGATGTCTCTGTACACAGTCTGAAGTGAAGCATGCTGAGGTGGTATGTGTTGTGTTGATTAGGCTGGGATTGCTGGATACAATATCATTTGGTATGGATTGAGAGAAGCATGCAGAAAAGTGAGCCCCATGCTAGAGGTTCCAGGACTGGGGGAAATATAGGCTCTACAGAGAAAGGGGGAGGTTCCTGCTGTCTAAGAAGGCAATAGACAGTTATTGCTATAATCACATTATTGGCAATTGGTTTAACTTGGAAATATCCCTTTGTTAGGATTTGCTGTATCATACACAACATCACCATAATTTATGTCCTTTGACATTATTTGTATATAGCTGTGCTACCTGTTGCTTCTGTTCTCCCTCGTGTAAGCTTTAAGAGAGTGGACATATCAAAGACTCAGCCTATGATCTGTGCATTAAAAAGTTTGAGACATTCAATCAATTTTCCCCCTCTCATATTAAGTAAATAGTGATTTATATGACTAAGAATTAATAGGAGTGTATATAAACACCATTCTCACCACCAGAATACTGTGTCCCATCCCATCCACCACCACTCCCCAACTCCCATGAAGCAGAAAGTCTACCCTCACCCTCAACCCAGGGTTTTTACTTTGATGCCTTACTCCAAATTCAGTCAAATCCTGTTTTGAGTTTCCCTTTCTGTTCTTCTTTCTCAACTTCTGTTGATGAGTGGAATCATCCTATACGCATCTTTATCTTTCTGACTGAGCTCACATAACAATTTCTTCTAGCTCCATCCAAGATGGGTCAGAGAAGGTGGGTTCATTGTTCTTAATAGTTGTGTAGTATTCCATTGTGCATATATAACACAGCTTTCTCAGCCACTCATCTGTTGTTGGGCACCTGGGTTGCTTCCAGGTTTTAGCTATTATGAATTGTGCTGTTATGAACGTATGTGTACACATAACTTTTTAGTTGGTTGTTATGGAACCTTGGGGTAAATCCATAAGAGAGAAATTACTGGGTCATATGGAAGGTCCATGTCTAGCCTTGTGAGAGTTTTCCAGACTGCTCTCCACAGAGGCTGTACCAATTTACATTCCCACCAGCAGTGCAGAAGGGTTCCTCTGTCCCCACAGGCTCTCCAGCATTTGTTGCTGCTGTCCTTTTTGATTTATGTCATTCTCACAGGAGTGAGGTGGTATCTCAGTGTTGTCTTAATTTGCATTTCTCTGACAATCAGCCACCTGGAGCAATTTTTCATATGTTTGTTAGCATTTTGGATCTCTTCTGTAGTGAATGTTCTGTTCATATCTTCTGCCCATTTTTGAATGTGGTCATTTGCTTTATTGTTGCTAAGTTTGCAGAGGTCTTTTTATATTTTGGTGATAAGTCTCTTGTATGATGTATGGCATGTGAAGATCTTCTCCCATTCAGTGAGGGGTCTCTTTGTCTGTGTGATAGTTTCTTTGGCTGTGCAGAAGCTTTTCAATTTGATGTAGTCCTATTGATTTGTTTTGTTTTAGTCTTCCTTGCAATTGGGTTTGTATCATCAAAGATATCCTTGATGTTTAGGTATTGAAGTATTCCAGCAGTGTTTTTCCTGTAAGTATTTGATAGGTTCTGGTCTAACATCCATGTCCTAGATCCATTTGAAGTTGATTTTTATTTCTGGTGAGATAAAGTGGTTCAGTTTCATTCTTCTACATGTTTCATCCCAGTTTTCTCAGCAGCATTTATTGAAGGGAGCCTCCTTCCTCCATTTAATACTTTGGGCCTCCTTATCAAAGGTTATATGTCCATACGTGTGGGGGTTTAGTTCTGGACTTTCAGTTCTGTTCCACTGGTCTGTGTGCCTATTTTTGTCCCAGTACCAGGATGTTTGATGATGATGGCCTTATAAAATAGTTTGAGATCTGGGAGTGTGATGCCTCCATTTTTGTTTCTTTTCCTCAAGATAGTTTTGGCAATTCTAGGTGTTTTCTGGTTCCAGATAAATGTAGTTTTTGTTCTATTCTCTTAAAGAAGCTTGGTGGAACTTTGATGGGTATTGCATTAAATTTATATATGGCTCTGGGGAGAATATTCATTTTGATGATATTTATTCTTCCAATCCATGAGCATGGGATATCTTTCCATTTCTTGGTATCATTTTCTATTTCTTTGAATAGTGACTCATAGTTTTCAGTATACAAGTCTTTCACTTCTTTGGTCAGCTTTATTCCTAGGTATTTTATTGATTTTTGCTGCAACAGTGAATGGGAGTGATTTCTGGATGTCCTCTTTGTTAGATTTAGTGTTTGTATAAAGAAATGGGGCTGATTTTTGTACATTAATTTTGTAGCTTGACACCTTGCTATATTGCCTAATATAGCAGTAGTTTATATCCAGTAGTTTTCTGCTGGATTCTTTAGGTTTTTCTATGTATACTATCATATCATCTGCAAATAGTGAGAGCTTAACTTTTTCCCTTCCCATCTGTATTACTTTGATTTCTTTCTTTTGCCTAATTGCTATGGCAAGAACTTCCAATACTATGTTGAAGAGTAATGGTGATAGTGGACAGTCCTGTCTAGTCCCTGATCTGAGGGGGAATATTGTCAGCTTCTGTCTTTTGAGTATGATGTTGGCTGTATGTTTCCTATATATGGACTCCACTATCTTGAGTAATTTTCCATCTGTTAACATTTTTTGTAGTGTCTTGAGCATGAATGGGTGTCAGGTTTGTCAAAGGCTTTCTCTGCATCTATTGAGATAATCATGTAGTTTTTGGTTTTTCTTTTATTGATGTGGTGAATGATATTGGTTGGCTTATGTGTGTTGAACCAGCCTTGCATTCCTGGGATAAATCCCACTTCGTCACGATGAGCAATCTTTTTGATATATTGTTGTATCCAGGGATGCATTGGATCGACCTTCTCGTGGTGCATCCCGTGAGTACCCATTTATTGGTGAAACTGACGATCCTTCCTAGTGACTGAATCCACATGGATCCCAGTCACTTTCAAAGCCAGCAACAAGCAGACATCAGGTTCAACCTGACGCTGTTGACTGCCTATGGAAGAAGGGCAAACGCTAGAAGAAGAAGATTCAGTTGGCCATGGTCTTGTTTAATACTTTGGCATCTATGCTCATCAGAGATATTGGTCTGTAGTTTCCTTTTTTGTTGTGTCCCTATTTGCATTTAGTATCAGAGTAATGTTGGCTTCATAGAAGGTGGAAGGGAGTGTTCCTGTTTCTTCAACCTTTTGGAAGATCTTTAGAAGTACAGGTATTAACTATTTCCCAAAGGTTTTGTAGAATTCGTTTGTGAAGCCATCTGGTCCAGGACTTTTGTTGTTGGGGAGAATCTTAATAACTGTTTCTGTTTCTTTGTCTGTGATTGATGCATTTAGGTTTTGTAGTTCTTCTTGGTTCAGTTTTGGAAGGGCATATGTTTCCAGGAATTCTTCCATTTCTTCCAGATTCTCTAGCTTGGTGGTGTATAGTTCTTCATAGAAGTTTCGCATGATTTTCTGGATTTCTGTGATATCTGTTGTGATATCTCCTTTGTTGTTTACAATTCTATTAATTTGAGTCTTCTCCCATTTTTTTTTTTTTTTAGTGAGTCTGGCTAGGGGTTTGTCAGTCTTGTTTAATTTTTCAAAGAACCAACATTTGGCTTCATTAATCTTTTGTATGGTTCTCTTATTTTCGATGTTGTTTATTTCTGCTCTAATTTTAGTGATTTCCCTCTTTTTTGTTGCTTTAGGGTTCCTTTGTTCCTCTTCCACTAAGTCCTTAAAGTGTTCAGCAAGGTCATTTATTTGAGCTTTTTCTTTTCTCTAATGTGTGATTGTATGCTATGAGTTTCCCTCTCAGTACTGCTTTAGCTGTGTCCCAATTATTTTGATAGCTTGTGTCTTCATTTTCATGTGTTTTCAGGAACATTTGAATTTATTGTTTGAATGCCAGTGATCCAGTGGTTCTTTTTAAAATTTTTTTTTTATGTTTTAAATTTTATTTATTTATTATTGGATACAGACAGAGAGAAACTGAGAGGTTAGGGATTGATAGAAATAGAGAGAGAGAGAAACACCTGCAGTTCTACTCCACCACTCGTGAAGCTTTCCCCCTGAAGGTGGCCATCAGGGGCTTGAACCTGGGTCCTTGCGTGATGTAGTGTGTGCACTTAACCAGGTGTGCCACCTCCTGGTCCCTGACCCAGTGGTTCTTAACCAGTATGTTGTTGAGTTTCCAAATTCTGTGACTTTTAGTAATTTTCTGTTTGTTGTTGAATGTTAGCTTTACTACACTGTGGTCTGAGAAGATACTTGGGATGATTTCAATGCTCTTGAATTTGTTGATACTGACTTTGTGGCCTAACATGTGGTCTATCCTGAAGATGTGCTGTGTGGATTTGAAAGAATGTGTATTCCAGTTTTTTGGGGGGTGAAGAATCCTCAAAATGTCCAGGAGGTCTAGTCTGTCCATCTCTTCATTTAATTTTCTCGTTTCTTTGTTGATTCCTGCTTTGTTGATCTGTCTAAATGTGAGAGTGACGTGTTGAAGTCTCCCACTATTATTGTATTACTCTTGATGTTGATGTATTTTGTAGTTCCTTCAGTAGGTGTTTGATGTATTTAGATGGTCCCTTATTGGGTGCATAGATGTTAGTAACTGTTAAATCTATTTGGTTGATTGATCTTCTAATCATTATGTAATGGCCTTGCCTATCTTTTATTATTTTATTTAATTTAAAGTCTATGGTGTCAGAGATGAGAATGGCTGTTCCTGCCTTTTTTGTGGCCCATCAGCCTGTATAATAGTTTCCCATCCTTTTACTTTAAGTCTGTGTTTGTCTTGTTGGATCAGCTGGGATTCTTGCATGCAGCATATGGTTGGGTTGTGTTTTCTGATCCATCCTCCCACTCTGTGCCTTTTAATGGGTTAGTTTAAGCCACTGAAATTTATTGATATTATGGATTTAATATATTGTAGTGACATTATTCAACAATTTTTTATTTTCTCTGATGTATGGCAAGTATTATAATGATGCTCTTGTCTATAAGAGGTCTTTTAGCACCTCTTTCAGGGAAGGCTTGTGATGGTTGCATTCTTTAACTGTTGTCTGTCTGAGAAGGTTTTGATCCCTCCATCTAGTTTGAATGAAAGTCTAGCAGTATATATTATCCTTGGTTGAAACCCTTTTTAATTCAGAGCTCCATAGATATCTTGCCATTCTCTTCTGGCTTTGGCTTTTAGAGTTTGAGTGGAGAAGTCTGCTGATAGTCTTATGGGGTTTCCCCTGTATATGACTTTTTGTTTTTCTCTTGCAGCCTTTAGGATCCTTTCTTTATCCTTTTCGTTGTAATTACGATGTGTCTTCGTGTCTTCAGGTCTGGGTTAATTCTGTTTGGGACTCTCTGGGCCTCTTGAATCTTAATGTCCTTTCTGTTTTGATCTGGGAAGTTTTCTTCTATTATTCCTCTAGAATGTTTGTTTCCCCTTCCTCTCTTTCATCCTCTGGAAGGCCAATTATAGTAATGTTATTTATTTTGAGATCATCCCATATGTCTCTGTTGTTGTTTTCAGTGTATCTCTATCTCTTTTTGAGCTCTTTTACCTTTCTTAGTTTTCTCCATCTCATCCAGTGTCTAGCTAATTCTGTTTTCTGCTTCTGTTAGCCTGCTTTCCCTTTCCTCAGCTTCTTTCTTCAGTTCAGTTATAGTATTAACTTGTTCTGCTAATTGGCCTTTTAGCCTAGCTGTTTCTGCTTTCAGTTCTCTAATTACCTCGAGGTAGCTAGTATTTTCCACTTTCTGCACCCCACAAAGAATTGTGGTCCATACTCCCAGTGAAGTAGAAATTATAGGTGGAAGATGACCAGAGGTCTCTGAACTCCAAGACCAGGAGATAGAAGACAAAAAAAGGTAAGGACATTCAGAAGTAGTAATAGGTGTAGATGTGACTTAAATAGGAAGAAGTGGCAGGACCATAGGAAATATATACTAATAGAGACAAAGAGCCCATGACTATATATAGACAGACTTCTATATATAGATAGAAGTAATAGTCAACCCATATTGGCAATCTTGGGAGAACTACCACAGTTTCCATTGAGGGAATGGGGATACAGAACTCTGGTGACAGGAATGGTACAGAATTATATGCCTATTATAATTTTGAAGATCAATATTAAGTCACTGATAAAATTATAAAGAAGAGAAAAACAGTCTAGATGTAATGAACTTTGAAGTGCTGATATGTCAGAAGTGATTGTTTAGATATTTGCTTACTGGAGAGTAGGCACTTAGCTTTTATTTCAAGTTGGTGGTAAGATGACTTATTTATTAATTTTAATTTTATTAGTGACATAATATTGGTTTACAAAATTATAAGGTAACAGGGATATAATACCACCATGTTTCTCCCAAGGAAACAGGTATGGATTGACTTACTTCTGTCTATATTTATATGTACTTGCCCATTTTTTCCATGATTTTGTCTTTTCTTTCTTCCTAAGTCACACCTACACCCTTTACTACTTCTGACTGTCCTTTTTTTTTTTTTTTTTTTTGTCGTTTCTCTCTGGGTCCTGATGGAGTTGGATTTTAGAGCCCTCTGGTCATCTTCCCTCTATCATTTCTCCCCCACTGGGAGTATGGACCACAATTCTTTTTGGGGTGCAGAAGGTGGGAGTTCTGGCTCCTGTATTGCTTCTTCTCTAGACATGGGCATTGGCAGGTCGATTCAAACACCCCAGCATGCCTTAGGTTTTTTTTTTTTGTCCAATTTTTATTTCTAAAATGGAAATATTGACAAGACTATAGGATAAGAGGAGTATATTTACACACAATTCACGCCACCAGAACTCTATATCCAATCCCCTCCCTTGATAGCTTCTTTATTCTTTATCCACCTGGGAGTATGGACCCAGGATCATTATAGGATGCAAAATGTGGAAGGTCTGGCTTTTGTAATTGCTTTGTCATTGAGCATGGGCATTGGTAGGCCGATCTCTACTCCCAGCCTGTCTCTCTTTTTCCCTAGTGGGGCAGGGATCTGAAGAGGCAGGGTTCCAGGACACATTGGTGGAGTCATCTGCTCAGGGAAGTCACATTGGCATTATGGTATCATCTGGAACCTGGTGTCTGAAAAAGAGTTAAGGTATAAAGCAGAACAAATTGTTGACTAATCATGAACCTAAAGGCAAGAATATTGTAGATGAAGATTGGGGGTCTCCTTTTTGGAAAAAGCTAGTAGGTCTATTTTAGGTATATTCCAAAGGGCCAATGACTTTACTAATTTTTGCATGCACCTGACATCTAATATGCAGGTGACCTAAGTTATTGCCTGGGGATATGGTATTATAGTTATAAAAAGGACTAGAAATCTGGATCAGGGAAGAGTATCTCCTGAATATGGGAAAAATATTTAAATATTGTTAAGTGTAACCCCCCTCAATTTGATCTGAGGCCCATATTCAGCACAGAAGCCCATGTAAGTAAGTTCTATATCCCTGTGGGTCTGAGCTTGCATTCTTTGGTCACAGGTAGGAACGTTCCAGGCTGCACTAATTTCAGGACCCATATTACTTGGATAGTAGGTAGAGTACATTGTCCAACCTCCCTTCAGAGAATGGAGCATTCACTAACATTGTTGATCCACATTGAAGGCAAGGTCCTATAGTGGCCCACAAAAGGGCCATTATGTTGTTCCTGATGGAGAGGATAAGTGACAGTGGTGAGAGGGATCTGTTAGAGGTCCAGGCCCATCATGTCTGTGTGGGAATTCCATCACTCCCTGACTAGGGCCCCAGGTGATGGCGTGTCCTGGTAGCGACTAAAGAGTCATCATTAAAGTATGCCAGTCTCTTGCCCTTACTCAGTTTTTGTAGTCTTTACTTTGTCTGATAAGGTTGGCTTTGGAGTGATTGAGGTATGTGTAATAGGAAGTAGATGAGGAGGATATCTAGGTCTAAGCAGATACATTAGGTACTTTAAGGTACATCTTTAGGTCTTTCTATTGCTTGCTTTTTTTTTTTTTAAGAAAAATTAGTTTTAAATATATTATACATATAATTCATTAAAGCATATTTGAAAGATGGATTGACTATATTTATGCTCTAAACTAATTTTTGTATAGCAACCTATTTCTCATTTATGTCTTGTGTGAGGAATGTGTGGAGTGATGACATAACCTCTTTTCAGAGTCGTAAAGCAGTGTTCTATGTTCTGTCTTCTTCTCTCGAAGTGACATGGTTGGTTTCTGTGTGAAGGTCTTTGGTTATTATTTTCCCAAAATAAAAAAGGCTGACCAGTTCCATAATAGCAGTAGCTAACTGATGATACTGGTAACATTGAAAAATAAATGATGTGATATGTTTCACCAATAACATCTACTAAAGTGCTAAGTTACAAATATTGTAGAAAAGTCAAGAAAGGTAAAAAAATTTGTTTTAATGCAAGTGTAATACAAATGGTTTTTACTGTTAGGCTGTAAAATGTTTAATGATTGAGGAAAATATTCTTTTAATGATTTGTAATTGTGAGATGCCATAATGCATGTCTCCTCAAGAAAGATATTTCTGAAGTATTGAGTGAGAGAGACAGGGAGTAAGAGAGAAAGAGAATTTAGCCCATGTAAGGAAGTGGAAATGTTTTATTTTAATATTTTGGCATTGTCAAAGACTATTCATTCATTCATTCTTTTTTTTGTGGTTTTAAAAATCCTAAAGCAGGATATGGAGAATATCTCCCATCTTTTCATACTATGAAAATTGAACTTTGTTAGAAAAGGGTTTTGTCTAATACATGTGAAATTTCATCCTATATTCATTCAACCCATGTAGTTTAGAATTTTGAAAGTAAAAGATGAGATAAATATCACTCAGTTTATATTTCTCATTTTTATGTATAAGTAAACTGAGATTCAAATGGGGTCAAAGAGACACTGACTGATTCAGGCCTATCTCATACCAAATATCTCTATGGAATTTAGTACGTACTATTATTTATTTAGTTAGTTATCACCAGTGTTATTGATGGGGCTCTGTGCCTTCACATTTCATCCACTCCCAAGAGACTTTATTTTTATCAGAGAGTGAGAGAGAGAGAGGGAGAGACATACATAAAGAAGAGAAATCATAGGATTGCTCCACTGCTTATTTCCTTTCCCCCTCTGCAGGCACTCCTATGTAGGCTAGAACCTAGGCCCTTGTGCATGGTAACTTGTAAACTCTACTGAGTGAGCTAACTCTTGCCAAGTAAGCATTATTTTCATCTTACAGAATCTCTAATTTGGGTATTTGTTTATAGAAATAAGTAATTGTACAATAAACTTTCTATGTTATAACATCATCTTTATTCTATAGAATGCAATGTATGGACTTTTCTATATTCAGATACATAGCAAAACTTTGTGTCCTAAAAGGGCTACTTTATAAAAGACAGAAATTTTCAAATGTAAACATTTTCCAGATTAAATATGGTGATGCTTTTAGGCATAATATCTGCTTTTATTAATTCATGCTAAACATTTTCAATTAAATAAGTTTCTAGTTCTTTCCAAAATGTCTTTGACTGATGTTTTGATTAAATATTTGTTTCAAATTTCCCAAATACTTAGGAAGCATTTATACTTATTTTTGTAAAATGTATCATTTTTCATGAGAGTTTCAGAGCTGTTATGTTAAATTTCTCCTGAAACTTTGGCTTGCTCTCATGAGGTTATTTGGGCAATAAGTTACTTGGGACTTGCGGTCCCCCCACATTTTCCAAGTGAAGGAGGAACATCTCTAGAAGCTATGACTTTTCTCATGTTAAGAAATTTTGTATTACCCCATGCTATCTCTATACTTGTGTAAGTTTTTTCCACACTTGATATTTGAACACGGGAAGATAGCTGGTACTCATGTACAAGTTTTCATGTGTAAAGGAATTTTCTAGGTGTTTCCCAAATCTCAGTGTGTCAGGTGCAAAATGGTACTTCAATTTTACTCTTATTGTTTGAAAACTAGTGTTTCTCCCCAAGAGGCACTACAGGGCCTGTGCCTACCCTCTTGAATCCCCTTTAACACCACTTGCTCATTCCAAATAGATATCTCAATCTATTCCACACACACCAAAAAGTCCTGGAGCCAAATACATTCTCTGTCTAAACACATTTGTACACATTATTCCTTTTGTAAACAAGGCTCATTTTCTGCCTGAGCTCATATTTTACTTGTTCATCTCTAAGCTATTGCTTCCTCAGAAGGGTCTCTGCTAACTTCTCTCATTAGAATAGTCCTTTTGTCACTCCCTTTGAGTCAAGTACATCATACCTATAATTTTTTTTAAAATTATTTTTATTAGTTATTTAATAATGATATACAAGATTGTGGGGCAAGTGGGGTACAATTCCATACAGTTCCTACCACCAGAGTTCTCCTCCCCTCCGTTGGGAGCTTCCCTATTTTTATCCATCTGGGAGTATGGACCAAAGATCTTTATGGGGTGCAGAAGGTGCAGTTTCTGGCTTCTGTAATTGCTTCTCCACTGGATATGGCTGTTGACTGGACAATCCATATCCCCAGCCTGTTTCTATTTTTCCCTAGTGGGGTAGGGCTCTGGGGAGATAGGGTTCCAGGGAACATTGGTGAGGTCATCTGCCCAGGGATGTTATATTGGCATAGTGGTAGTGTTTGCAACTTGGTGGCTGAAAAGCATTAAGATATAAAGCAGAGCAAATTGTTTAATAATCAGGAACCAAAAGGTAAGAATACAGCAGATAAGATTTGGGGTTTTCCCAAGGGACCCATGACTTTACTAATTGTTTCCTGAGCCCCACAACTGACATGCAGGTAGGCTAAAAGCATTGTCTGGGAGGTTGGTGTAAGAGTTGGGAATAAGACTGGAAAGCTGGATCAGGGCAGAGAGTATCTCCCAGATATGGAAAAGTATATAAATACTATTAACTGTAAACCCCACCAATCTGACCTAGGGCCCATGTTTACTCATATTTAGCACAGGAGTCTGTTTATCCTCTGGATCTCTGTTGGTCTGAGTTCACATCATACCTGTGATTTTTTTTATAAATGTCACAAAGGGCAAAGGTGGTGGTGCAAAACTCTACCGTATTTGTATCACCCAGCACAGGTCCTAGCACAATATTCAGTACAGTTTAGTCAGTCCTCACTATATGACTTGACTATGGCTTGCAATTAGTTTCTGATATTATTATTCTAAGTTGTAACTAAACATATTTTGTAAAAAAAAAAAAAAAGTCAAACCTTTAACATAATATTCACAAAAAGGAACAAAACTAAACTAAAAAATGCTTCATTTGCATTTCTGGGGGGAGACTTTTCACTTGTTTGCATCTATGAAGATTGAAAAAGAAAAGAGAGAGAAGTAAATAAGCCTCTCTGTTTCTATGGAATTGCTTTGTTTTACTTGCAATCAGGTTCACCAAAAGCTTAATTAGTGCTCTTTAGAGAAAAGAAATAATGCCTGACATAGTTCACCTTTTATCTGGAGCAAAATTAAAAAGAAAAATGTAAGGTGTGAAGACTTGGAGGCACTTAGAATGTATCAATTATTTATATTAACATTCATTATCTTACTAAAAGGTAGGATAAAGGCTTTAGGGAATTGTAGGGCTCATGTAATTTCTCTCTCATTATTCTAATTTACTGTAATCAAGACACTAACATAATCCAGAGAGAAAGGAATAATGTCTTTTAATATAAACCAAGAAAGAGTAAAAGTTATCTTGCATTTTTAGCTTTATTTACTATAACATTTCATTGTGATGGGAAGACTGATCCTGACTTGAATGTTTTAAAAAATATTTCTTTTAGAATTCTTACTGCAAAACTAGATAAAGGACAACTTGAAATTACAACATTTAATTCTCTGAGGTCTTTATATATTCACAAAGTCATCATAGGAATTTAAAATATTAACTCTACCAAAATCATAGAAAGGTGTATTTAATAAATAAATATCTTCAAGATTTCAAGTGTAGAGAAAACTAAAGAAGTATGGGGACTTCTAGAAGGGTTGAGTATGGCATAGCAGCTACCAGATCAGACTCTTCCCCAAGACTACAAATATATACAATTATTGAATTTAATAAAATTTACCAACTACAGCTAAGACTTACGCATCAGCACCACAACCTCAGGTGGGTGCTTGAGCATGTGGCTGAGGTGAGAAAAGGCTTGGGATTAAAGCCAAACATAAAGCTTCCAATGAGCAGAGCTCCATTTTACCTCTATAAGCAACAGTAGTCCAGGGAACTCACAGTGCTGCTAGTGAAAAAAAGGAACTTAGGACCTTTTTATTTATGAAATCAGGGTCATTAGCTTCTCTGCTGGACATGGGTGTTGACAGGTTGGTCCTTATCCCCATCTTGTTTTTTGTTTTTTAATTTTTTTATTTATAAAAAGGAAACATTGACAAAACCATAGGATAAGAGGGGTACAGCTTCGTACAATTCCCACAACTAGACCTCCACATATCATCCCCTCCACTGATAGCTTTCCTATTCTTTAACCCTCTGGGAGTATGGACCCAAGATCATTGTGGGATGTGGAAGGTCTGGCTTCTGTAATTGCTTCCCCGCTGAACATGGGTGTTGACAGGTTAATCCATACTCCCAGCTTGTCTCTCTCTTCCCTAGTGGGGAAGGGCTCTCCGGAGGTGGAGCTCCAAGGCACATTGGTGGGGTTGTCTGTCTAGGGAAGTCTGGTCACATCCCGCTAGCATCTGGAACCTGGTGGCTGAAAAGAGAGTTAACATAAAAAGCCAAACAAATTGTTGAACAATCATGGACCTAAAGGCTGGAATAGTGCAGATGAAGTGTTGGGGGGGGGGGTTTCCTCCATTTTGTGGATAGCTAGTAGGCATATTTTAGTTATATACCAAAGGGCCTGTGGCTATACTAGTGTTTTTCTTTTTTCTTTTTAATGGCTCACTTCTATAGTGTACTAATGTTATCATGTAGGTGACCCAGGTTTCAGTCTGGTCTTAGCCACTTCAATGGAAGATTCAGTGCTGTGGTCATTTTGGTTTTCTTTGCATTTTCTATCTATATTTAAAGAGCATCATGTAACTTTAAAACTATGGTTATCTGTTAAAATATTTCTATCAGGTGGCCAGGCTGTGGTATACCTAGTTAAGAGCTCACATTACAGTGTGTACGGACATAGGTTCAAGCTTCTGGTCTCCACCTGCAGGGGGAAAGCTTCATGAGTTATGAAGCAGTGGTGCAGGTATCTCACTGTCTCTATCCTTCTCTATTTCCTCTCCCCTATTAATTTCTGTCTCTATAAATATGTAAAAATATTTAAAAAATAAAACAACAAAAAAACTTCTTTTTTCCCCCCCAAAAAACACTTCTATCCATAAATGGTCATTGTATTTTTATCTTTCCCTAGTGGGGTAGGGCTCTAGACAGGTGAGGTTCTAAGACACACTGATGAGGGAAGTCAGTATGGAATCATGATAGTGTCTGCAACTTGGTGGCTAAAAGGTGAATTACCATATTTCTTGATGTTTCTTCTCTCTGATACCTTACTGTCATACTGCCTCTGTCGACCATGTTGCAGATGATAACATGATTCCATCCTGACTTGTCTCATCAATATATCCCCAAACCTTACCTCTCCAGAGCTTTACCTCACTAGGGAAAGATAGAAATAGGTTGGGGATATGGATGGATCTGCCAATGTCCATGTCAGCAGAAAAGCAATTACATATATAGTAACTAATTTTTTCACTTAAGTTTAATTTACTGCATTCCATTGGAACTCATGGGTGTGCAAAGTTGCATTGTATGAATCATTGAAATACTATGTATGCATTTAATTGTATGACTATATCACTTTTTCTTTGTTTTAACTGTTATTTGGAGTTTAAGCTGTTTCTAATTTTTCTCTTTTTGAACAAGGCCGCTGGAATCAGTAATATTGATAGTTTATATGCTTCTTTAATATACACATGAGAGATTGTCCAGGATTTTTTTTTCCTTCTAATTGTGATTATAGGAGTTTCAGAGTTGCTAGGTAAACACATGTTCAACTTTATAGTGCCAAATAGTTCTTCAAGTTTTTATTTTTTAATAATTCCCCAAACAGGAGTCGGGCTGTAGCCCAGCGGGTTAAGCGCAGGTGGCGCAAAGCACAAGGACCGGCCTAAGGATCCCGGTTTGAACCCCGGCTCCTCACCTGCAGGGGAGTCACTTCACAGGCGGTGAAGCAGGTCTGCAGGTGTCTATCTTTCTCTCCTCCTCTCTGTCTTCCCTTCCTCTCTCCATTTCTCTCTGTCCTATCCAACAACGACAACAACAATAATAACTACAACAATAAAACAACAAGGGCAACAAAAGGGAATAAATAAATAAAAAAAAAAAGGAAAAGATCTTTAAAAAAAAATTCGCCAAATTAGCATTGCACATTATTCCCATTGTTTTATATACTTGGTAAATAATAACTATTCTAGTTTTTATAATTAACTAAAATTTATCAGAAGAGAGATTAATTTTGTTTGGCAAAGAGTATGGTTAACACTGAGTAAGTTGCAAGAAAATCTGTGTCTTTTAGTTGAGAACTATCTTCATATCTGAGTATAAGAATAGCTCCAGCAGGGAGTTCCAGGAAGATGGCGGACTGAGAAGCTGCTAGCAGCGTGTGCTCTGATCACATCTTCTGGAAACGGTAGGATTTTCTGCCTTTAGCAGGCCAGTCAATAAGGGGTCCTAGTAGTGACACCAAAGAGGTGACTATAATTTAATTTGGGTTAAGAATTAGAGTAAAGGTGGCACGGACTAGCGGGCGGGCTGCTCCAGACTTCCCAGGCGGCGGCGGGCAAGGCAGGTGCGCCGGGCATTGTCCTCCACCTGGGAAGGCGGCTCCTCCGCTGGTTGCGGAGCGCTGCTGGGCGGCCGGCAGAGGACCTGGAGGGAGCACTATAGCTTGGGGGCTTTCTCTTGGGAGTCTCCAGGGACCACCGCGACCCTGAGGGCAGATCCAAAGACTTCTTAAGTATAGCTCTGATTGGATCAAAGGACTTGGAGCTAGTTTTCATTTTCGAGAACTCCTTTAAAAAAGTCTGGAGGGGGGGGTTTCCCGGAAGATGGCGGACTGAGAAGCTGCTAGCCGCTGAGCTCCGAACACATCTC
This sequence comes from Erinaceus europaeus, assembly GCF_950295315.1. Lineage (NCBI taxonomy): Eukaryota > Metazoa > Chordata > Mammalia > Eulipotyphla > Erinaceidae > Erinaceus > Erinaceus europaeus. The sequence continues at coordinate 67,222,130 of NC_080171.1, read as the reverse complement.
CTGGAACAGTAGGATTTTCTGCCTTTAGCAGGCCAGCCAATAAGGGGTCATAGCGGTGACAAGGAGGTGACTATAACTTAATTTGGGTTAAGAATTAGAGTAGGGGAAAAAATTTCTTTTTTCTTCCTTTTAATTTTCAAGCATACCTCCTCCCCCCCCATAAACAGTCCCTGGGGACCAGCTCCTAGCAGGATACCCCACACCTCCAAACAGGGTGATTTTTTTGAATTCACTGATACACATTTAGGAAGTTCCTTGCACTGCTCTTTAATTACAACTCTTTTTCTTATCTTCTCCCTTTTCTCTCTCTTGTCTCTCTCTCTCACTTTTTTTTTTAATCTTGTCATACACTTCTTCCTTCTTTGCCTTTCTGAATTTGTGAATTACTTTGGGGAGAAAATATGGCTCAGAGTGGACTCTCTATGTGTATATCTCTGCTCTAGTTTCCTTTCCCCTCTTGTTACCCCTAGAATATACAGTGAATAGTAGATTTGCATAACTGTCTATTCTTGCTATCCTCTCTTTCTTTTCTCTTTCTTCACTGGGATTTGGCTATTATTTTTTCACGGACTGGAGAAATTGTTTGGCTAACTGGTAACGATTAAACTACTTCAATACTTACTTCAGTTGCTACTGTAATTCTGGAGGTTGGTGAGTGCAATTGTCATAAAGGTATTTAGTACAGTGTTACTTGTACTCAAGACACAACAACTGAGGAACAACAGAGCATAAAAAAAAGAAACACATAAATAAAAAAAATGGGTAGATCAAACACAAATAAAACTGCTACTCCAATGAATGAAGACAAGAGCCCAGAAGAAACTAAAAATCAGCCAGAAGTAACCATAGATAAGAAAAGTATGCAAGCAATAATAAACTTATTAATCACGGAAATGAAAACAACATTGGAGGAAAGGAATGGCAGTATTAGGGAAACAACAGTTGAGACCCCCAAGGAAAATACTGATTATCTTGAAGCAATTAGAGAACTGAAAGCTGAAATAGCTGTAATGAAGAAAGAAGCTGAGGCAAGGGAAAGCAGACTAACAGAAGCAGAAAACAGAATTAGTCAGACAGAGGATGAGTTAGTGAAAACAAAGAAAGAGGTGAAAGAGCTTAAAAAGAGATTGAGAGACACTGAAAACAACAACAGAGACATATGGGATGATCTAAAAAGAAGTAACATTCGTATAATTGGCCTGCCAGAGGAAGAAAGAGAGGAAGGGGAAGCAAACATTTTAGAGGAAATAATATAAGAAAACTTCCCAGACCTGAATAACAGAAAGGATATCAATGTTCAAGAGGCCCAGAGAGTACCAAACAGAATCAACCCAGACCTGAAGACACCAAGACACATCATAGTCACAATGAGAAGAAGTAAGGATAAAGAAAGGATCCTAAAGGCTGCAAGAGAGAAACAAAAAGTCACATACAGGGGAAAAGCCATAAGATTATCTGCAGACTTCTCCACTCAAACTCTAAAAGCCAGAAGGGAGTGGCAAGATATCTATCGAGCCCTGAATGAAAAAGGGTTTCAACCAAGGATAATATATCCTGCTAGACTTTCATTCAAACTAGATGGAGGGATCAAAACCTTCTTAGATAAACAACAGTTAAAGTAGGCAACCATCACCAAGCCGGCCCTGAAAGAAGTAATAAAAGACCTCTTATAAACAAGAACATCACTATAATACTTGCAATATATCAGAGCAAACAAATTTTTTTTAGAACAATGGCACTACAATACAGTAAATCCATAATATCAATAAATGTCAATGGCTTAAACTCACCCATCAAAAGGCATAGGGTGGGGGGATGGATCAGAAAACATAACCCAACCATATGCTGCTTGCAAGAATCCCATCTGTCACAACAAGATAAACACAGACTTAAAGTGAAAGGATGGAAAACTATCATACAGGTTAACGGACCACAAAAAAGGGCAGGAACAGCCATTCTCATCTCAGACACGATAGATTTTAAATTAAGTAAAGTAATAAAAGATAGGCAAGGACATTACATAATTATTATAGGATCAATCAGCCAAGAAGACTTAACAATTATTAACATCTATGCACCCAATGAGGGACCATCTAAATACATTAAGTACTACTGAAAGAAATTCAAAAATACATCAATAGTAATACAATAATAGTGGGAGACTTCAATACCACACTCTCACACTTAGACAGATCAACAAAGCAGAGAACCAATAAAGATACAAGATAATTGAATGAAGAGATCGACAGACTAGACCTCTTGGACATTTTCAGACTCCTCCACCCCAAAAAACTGGAATACACCTTCTTTTCAAATCCACATAACACATACTCAAGGATCGACCACATGTGAGGCCACAAAGACAGCATCAATAAATTCAAGAGCACTGAAATAATCCCAAGTATCTTCTCAGATCACAGTGGAGTAAAACTAACATTTAACAACAAATGGAAAATTATTAAAAGACACAGAATTTGGAAACTAAACAACATGCTCCTTAAGAACCACTGGGTCAGAGACTCACTCAAGCAGGAAATTCAAATGTTCCTGGAAACGAATAAAAATGAAGACACAACCTATCAAAATATTTGGGACACAGCTAAAGCAGTACTGAGAGGGAAACTTATAGCCATACAATCACATATTAAACACCAAGAAGAAGCTCAAATGAATGACCTTACTGCACACCTCAAGGACTTAGAGGAAGAGGAACAAAGGAACCCTAAAGCAACCAGAAGGACAGAAATCACTAAAGTTCGAGCAGAAATAAACAACATTGAAAATAAAAGAACCATACAAAAGATCAATGAAGCCAAATGTTGGTTCTTTGAAAGATTAAACAAAATTGACAAACCCCTAGCCAGACTCACCAAACAAAAAAGAGAGAAGACTCAAATTAATAGAATTGTAAACGATGCAGGAGATATCACAACTGACACCACAGAAATCCAGAGAATCCTGCGAAACTTCTATAAAGAACTATATGCCACCAAGCTAGAGAATCTGGAAGAAATGGAACAATTCCTAGAAACCTATGCACTTCCAAAACTGAACCAAGAAGAACTACAAAATCTAAATGCACCAATCACAGACAAAGAAATTGAAGCCGTTATTAAGAATCTCCCCAGGAACAAAAGTCCTGGACCAGGTGGCTTCACAAACGAATTCTACAAAACTTTCAGGAAACAGTTAATACTCATACCTCTTAAGCTATTCCATAGGATTGAAGAAACAGGAATACTCTCTTCCACCTTTTATGAAGCCAACATCACCCTGATACCAAAAGCTGATAGGGACAGAAGAAAAATGGAAAACTACAGACCAATATCTCTGATGAACATAGATGCCAAAATATTAAACAAGATCTTGGCCAACCGGATACAGCAACACATCAAAAAGATTGTTCATCATGACCAAGTGGAATTCATCCCAGGAATGCAAGGCTGGTTCAATATCCGTAAGTCAATCAATGTCATTCACCACATCAATAAAAGCAAAGCCAAAAACCACATGATTATCTCAATAGATGCAGAGAAAGCCTTTGACAAAATCCAACACCCGTTCATGCTCAAAACTCTACAAAAAATGGGAATAGATGGGAAATTCCTCAAGATAGTGGAGTCTATATATAGCAAACCTACAGCCAACATCATACTCAATGGACAGAAGCTGAAAGCATTCCCCGTCAGATTGGGGACTAGACAGGGCTGTCCACTGTCACCGTTACTCTTCAACATAGTATTGGAAGTTCTTGCCATAGCTATCAGGCAAGAGAAAGAAATCAAAGGAATACAGATTGGAAGGGAAGACGTCAAGCTCTCACTATTTGCAGATGATATGATAGTATCCATAGAAAAACCTAAAGAATTCAGTAGAAAATTACTGGAATTTATTAGGCAATGTAGCAAGGTAACAGGCTACAAAATCAATGTACAAAAATCAGTGGCATTTCTTTATGCAAACACTAAATCTGAAGAAGAAGAAGACATCCAGAAATCACTCTCATTTACTGTTTCAGCAAAATCAATCAAATAACTAGGAATAAAGTTGACCAAAGAAGTAAAAGACTTGTATGCTGAACACTATGAGTCGCTACTCAAGGAAATAGAAACTGATACCAAAATGAAAGATATCCCATGCTCATGGATTGGAAGAATAAATATCATCAAAATGAATATTCTCCCCAGAGCCATATACAAATTTAATGCAATACCCATCAAAGTTCCACCAAGGTTCCTTAAGAGAATAGAACAAACACTACAATCATTTATCTGGAACCTGAAAACACCTAGAATTTCCAAATCCATCTTAAGGAAAAGAAACAGAAATAGAGGCATCACATTCCCAGACCTTAAACTATATTATAAAGCCATCATCATCAAAACAGCATGGTACTGGAACAAAAATAGGCACACAGACCAGTGGAACAGAATTGAAAGCCCAGAATTAAATCCCAACACCTATGGGCATCTAATCTTTGATAAGGGGGACCAAAGGATGAAATGGAAAAAGGAGGCTCTCTTCAATAAATGGTGCTGGGAAAACTGGGTTGAAACATGCAGAAGAATGAAATTGAATCACTTTATCTCACCAGAAACAAAAATCAACTCCAAATGGATCAAAGACCTAGATGTCAGACCAGAAACAATCAAATACTTAGATGAAAACATTGGTAAAAAACTTTCCCACATACACCTCAAGGACATCTTTGATAAATCAAACCCAATTGCAAGGAAGACTAAAGCAGAAACAAACTAATGGGACTCCATCAAATTGAAAAGCTTCTGCACAGCCAAAGAAACTATTAAACAAACAGAGAGACCCCTCACAGAACGGGAGAAGATCTTCACATGCCATACATCAGACAAGAAATTAATCACCAAAATATATAAAGAGCTCAGCATACTTAGCACCAAAAAAGCAAATGACCCCATCCAAAAATGGGCAGAGGATATGAACAAAACATTCACCTCAGAGGAGATCCAAAAGGCTAACAAACATATGAAAAACTGCTCTAGGTCACTGATTGTCAGAGAAATGCAAATTAAGACAACACTAAGATACCACCTCACTCCTGTAAGAATGGCATACATCAAAAAAGACAGCAGCAGCAAATGCTGGAGAGGATGTGGGGACAGAGGAACCCTTTTACATTGCTGGTGGGAATGTAAATTGGTACAGCCTCTGTGGAGAGCAGTCTGGAAAACTCTCAGAAGGCTAGACATGGACCTTCCATATGATCCAGTAATTCCTCTCCTGGGGTTATACCCCAAGGACTCCATATCACCCAACCACAAAGAGGTGTCTACTCCTATGTTCATAGCAGCACAATTCATAATAGCTAAAACCTGGAAGCAACCCAGGTGCCCAACAACAGATGAGTGTCTGAGAAAGCTGTGGTATATATACACAATAGAATACTATGCAACTATCAAAAACAATGAACCCACCTTCTCTGACCCATCTTGGACAGAGCTAGAAGGAATTATGTTAAGTGAGCTACGTCAGAAAGATAAAGATGAGTATGGGATGATCCCACTCATCAACAGAAGTTGACTAAGAAGATCTAAAAGGGAAACTAAAAGCAGGACCTGATCAAATTGTAAGTAGGGCACCAAAGTAAAAACCCTGTGGTGAGGGGTAGACATGCTGCTTCCTGGGCCCGTGGGGGGTGGGAGTGGGCGGGAGGGATGGGTCACAGTCCTTTGGTGGTGGGAATGGTGTTTATGTACACTCCTAGCAAAATGTAGACATTTAAATCAGTAGTTAATTAATATGAGAGGTGGAAAATCAATTGTATGTCTCAAAGTTTCTCAAAACACAAACTGAATCTTTTTAATATATAGGCTGTGTATTTGATATGCGGACTCTCTCAAAAGCCTAGACCAAGTAGATTAGAAGCATCCAATAGCACAGCTATATACAAGATACTGGATACTGTACAGCAAATCATAACAAAGGCACTTTTCAAAGTTAACCCAATTAACAAATAATGTGATGATAACATTAACTATCCATTGTCTTTTGGAACCCTAAGACAGCAGGAACCTCACATCTCCACTATAGAGCCTCTACTTCCCCCAGTCCTGGAACCCTTAGATAGGGCCCACTTTCCCGTATGCATCTCCCAATCCAAACCAAATAATATTGCATCCGCCGATCACAACCTAACCAACGCAACGATTGCCACCTCAACATGCTTCACCTCAGACTGTGTCCAGAGACTTCACGTGTGGAATGACAACCCTTCAGCTTCATTACTCGGGTGAGACCTTTTTTTTATAGTACACTCTAATTTCATCTCAGGTAGTTCACTTTCTAACAAAGTCCCATAACCTAGATATACACCAGGTTCTGTGAGAGGGAGCTTATGTGCACACATATCCATAAACTACTGCAAAATATATACCTGAAAGCAGAAGTACACTAGAGTTTACAGTGAGTACCTACCTAACACTTCCTCTCCACTATTCCAAGCTTGGGATCCATGATTGCTCAACAAATTGTTTGGCTTCATATGTTAACTCTCTTTTCAATCACCAGGTTTCAGATGCCACCAGGATGCTGGCCATGCTTCCTTGGATTGAAGACCCCACCAATGTGTCCTGGAGCTCAGCTTCCCCAGAGACACACCTTACTAGGGAAAGAGAGAGGCAGACTGGGTGTATGGACCGACCAGTCAACGCCCATGTTCAGCGGGGAAGCAATTACAGAAGCCAGACCTTCTACCTTCTGTAACCCTCAACGACCCTGGGTCCATGCTCCCAGAGGGCTAGAGAATGGGAAAGCTATCATGGGAGGGGGTGGGTTATGGAGATTGGGTGGTGGGAATTGTATGGAGTTGTACCCCTCCTACCTTATGTTTTTGTCATGAATCCTTTCTTAAATAAAAAATAAAAAAAAATAGAATAGCTCCAGCAACCTCTCCAACACATATTGTTACTGTCTTTTCTGATATATAATATTCTCAAGGAGAACAGTGGTTTTTCATTGTTGTTTCTATTTGCATTTCTTTTTTTTTTTATTTAAGAAAGGAGACATTAACAAAACCATAGAATAAGAGAGGTACAGTTCTGCACAATTCCCATAACCCGATGTCCATATCCCATCCCCTCCCCTGATAGCCTTTTTATTCTCTATCTCTCTGGGAGTATGGATCCAGGGTCGTTGTGGGTTGCAGACTGTGGAAGGTCTGGCTTCTGTAATTGCTTCCCCACTGAACATGGGTGTTTATTTGCATTTCTATGACAATCAATGACTTGGTGATTTTTTACATGTATCTTGACCTTTTGATGATCTTCTTTGGTGAATATTCTGTTCATATCCTCTCTCCACTCATGGATGGGGTCATTTTTGTTGTTGCTGTTGCTGAGTTTGGTGAGCTCTTTATTTATTTTGGTTATTAGCCTTTTGTCTAGTGTATGGCATGTAAATACCTTCTTCCATTTTGTAAGCGGTCTCTTTGTTTGGGTGGTGGTTTCTTTTGATCTGTAGTTTTTTTTAACTTTATGTAGTTCCACTGGTTTATTTTTGCTTTTGTCTTTCTTGTGATTAGACTTTAGTCATTGAAGTTATCTTTGAAAATTAGATTTAAGAGAGTTCTATCAATATTTTCCTCTAAATATTTGATAGTTTCTGGTCTAACATCTAAGTCCTTAATCCATTAGGAGTTTACTTTTGTGTGTATTTAAATGTAGTGGTTCAGTGTCAATATTCTGCATGTTTCAATCCAATTTTCCCAACACTGTTTGTTGAAGAGACTCTCCTTTCTATACTTAATATTTTGGGGCCGATTGTCAAAAGGGGAAATACAAAGCAGAACTTGGAACTGGGTTTGCTGTACTACACCAAAGTAAAGGACTCTGGAGCAGTGGGGGCTTTCAGGTCATGGCTGATGATGGTGGAGGAGAACCCAAGCTGGGGGTGAGAGTGTTTTGCAGAAAGTTGATAAGCTTTACACATATATTAACAGTTGTATTTAATATAAACTATTAATCCCACAATAAATAAAAAAGAGAGAGAGAGAGAGAAAAGAATGCCCAGCTCATAATATCAAGGCATATCTATACATGCTAAACACTGACTAAACAGAAGAAAAATAAACCATGATGCATTACATATAGGGACAACAAACAATTGATGTTGCTATATCTAAAATTAATATACATTTATTGGTGAAAAAACCATGCTTTACATATGATAACTATTTAAGAAGTATGATATCCTTAGTAGGAAATCTATTCTAGCAATAAATTTTATACATTTAGCTATTGAGAAGGATAGATACATACTGGAAAAGTCAGTTCTCAACAGTAATTCATAAGTTGTTGCTTGAACTTTAATAGGTATATGTTTGTATGTGTATATATTTGAGATGAAGAAACAAAGACAGGTGTATTTTATACAAAGTAAGTGGACCATGTAACATATAATATCTAGAACAAGGAAATCGGCAGATGCGTAATTTGTCAACTGCTAATTTAACATTTTCAAGAAGTCTAATACTATCCATAAATACAGGCTTAATTCTTCCTATTGTGATATAGAGGGTATAATTAGCAATCTAATAAATACAAACGTCTTAGCTAGTTAATTAGTTCAATATTTGAAAGCATTATGTTGCAAAGTCCAAATTATCTTTGGCTCCCATAATTTGAAAAGGTTTTGAATTATTATCTGAATTAACATCATTTATACTATTTTTGATGAGAAGGAAGAAGAAAGAGAGTGAAGAACATTAGGGATTGAACCCAGGCCTTACTTCATGTATGCAAGACTCTGTACACTCTACTATTGAGCCATATTCATGTATTGTTACATAGACACATCAATTACAGTAAAACAATATTTCTTTTTTAAATGCACCCATAATACAAGACTTTATTTCATTTTTATTATTCTATTTTAAGGATTTTATACCTGAGGCTCCCAGAACACACACACACACACACACACACACACACACACACACATTTTTTTTTTTTTACCAGAGCACTGCTCAGCTTTGGTTCATGGCAGTGCGGGGGTTTGAACTGGGACATTGGAGCCTCAGGCATGAGAGTCTCTTTGTATAACCATTACGCTATCTACCCCACCCTCTATATTTTTATTTGGATAGAGACAGAGAGACATTGAAAGGCAAAGGGGGATATAGGGAGAGAGGGACACACCTGCAACTCTTTTACCATCTGTGAAGCTCCCCATCTGTAGCTGGGCGGGCCTAGGGCTTGAACTCAGTTCCTTGTGCACTGTAATATGTACAGCCATGTGCACCACTGCTGCCCAGCCCCTAATAAAATACTTGTTTTGTTATTATTTTAGTCATTAAGAAGTCTGGTAGTCTCTCTCTCTCTATATATATTTTTTTTAAAAATTATGTATTTATTCAAATAAAGAGGGTATTAGCTTCTTTATCTGTTTTCTTGTGGATGTGTGTGAAACCTTACTTCATGCATCTGTGATTTCACTGCTTCCAGATAACTTTTCATTCAGATAGAGAAAAGAGGGGAGAGAAAGAAAGAGTGAGTGAGTGATAGAGAGAGAGAGAGAGAGAGAGAGAGAGGATCCAATCTCTAGTTACATAAGCTCTCCCATGTGGTGCAGGCTTATACCTGGGTTACAGGTGTGACAAGGTACATACTTAACCTCTTAGGCTTTTTCTCTGACCAATTTTGCTATTTATTTTTATCCTTCTAATGGAGATTGGATAAAACTATTCCTTATCAGAACTACTAGAGGTGTCAACACTCAACAAATTTCTTTAGAAATATATTGAATTTCTCTTTGAATCTTATTAGTCAAAAAAAGAAAATAGGAGGATGAAAGAAAAAAGAGAAATAAAGAAAGGAAGAAAAAAAGGAAAGAGAGAAAAAAATCATTGAGAGAAATTTTATAAATTTTACAGGAATATATAGTGAGAATATCTTCTGGGATAATTGATACCTGGCATTCCTTACACTAAAATACCCTTCAACTAAATGAGTCTCAACCCCATCATTAATCTTGCTTTAAGCGGTCTTGAAGCCTAGGAGATCGAGTATATTTTCAATCCACGTCTGACAATCTGAGAAGTAGGAGAGCTTATTGCAGGTTATATTTTATTTATTTATTTATTTATTTATTTATTTATTTGCCTCCAGGGTTATTGTTGTTGGGGCTCAGTACAGACACTGTAAATCCACTGCTCTTGGTGGCCCTTTTTTCCTTTTTTTTTTTTTTACTGGATAGGACAGAGACAAATTTTGAGAGGAGGGGGTAGTTAGAGAGGGAGAGAGAGATAAGACACCTGTAGACCTGCTTCACTGCTTGTGATACTCCCTTCTGCAAATGGTGAGCATTGGCTTGAACCAGTATCCTTATGTTGGTCCTTGCACTTAGTTGTACTATGTGTGCTTAGCTGGGACCACCCACACCTGTTCCCCCCCTCCTGCCCCAAACACACACACACACACACACACACACACACACACACACACACACACACACACACACACATTATAATCTAAAAGCCCTGCAGCTCTGATGCAAGAAGAGCTAATGATACAGTTCAAGCCTGAAGGCAGGAAAATAGCAGCTGTCTAGGAGGACAATCAAGTAAAAGGAGCTTTTACTTATAGAAGGCCACCCTTTTCCTTCTAATTTGGCTTTCAGCTGAGTGGACTAGGGTTACTCACATAAGTGAGGAGATTCTCATTTATTTAGTTTACTGGTCAAATGTTAATCTCATCCAAAAACAGCGGAACAGTGCTGGGAGATAGCAAGATAGTAGAGTACAGAATATGTATATCTGAACTCTAAGAATGTCCTGGTTCAGTCCCCAGTGCCACCATATGCTAGAGCTGAGCAGTTCTCAGGTCTCTTTCCCTTTATTTCTCTCAGAAAAATAAATATATGTTCAAAACACCTGAGAGGAGGCTGGCAAAATAGCTCACTTGGATAGTGTACTGCCATGTGTATAACCCAGATTTTTTTTTTTTTTAAACAAAAGTCTAAAGCATAATTATTCCAAATAAAATATATCTTACTGGTATTTTTACAGTGGCCCAGTAGGTGGCACAGTGAATAAAGCATTGAGTCCTCAAGCATCAAGTCCCAAGTTCAACTCCCCCAGTATTTTTTTTTAAAAATTATTAGTGACATAATATTGATTTATAAAATTATGAAATAACAGGGGTATAATTTTCCACAATTCCCACCACCAGAGTTCTGTGTCTCATCCCCCTCCACTAGAAAATTTTAGTAGTTCTCTCAAGGTCACAGATAAGGGCTTATTATTATTTCTGTAACTATATGCCTATATTTATATATATTTGACCATTTGTTTCTATTGTCCTGCCTTCCTTTATTTTCTAAGGCACCTACACTTATTAATACTTCCTATTGTCCTTACTTTTTTCTTCTTCTCTCTTCAGGTCCTGATGGAGTAGGAGTTCAGAGTCCACTGGTCATATTCCCCTATCATTTCTGCCCATGTGGGAGTATAGACCAAAATTTTATTTATTTATTTTTTATTTACTTAAGATAGGAGACATTAACAAAACCGTAGGATAGGAGGGGTTCAACTCCACACAATTCTCACCACCCGATCTCCATATCCCATACCCTCCCCTAATAGCTTTCAAATTCTTTTTCACTCTGGGAGTATGGACCCAGGGTCATTGTGGGTTGCAGAAGGTGGAAGGTCTGGCTTCTGTAATTGCTTCCCTGCTAAACATGGGCGTCGACTGGCCGATCCATACTCCCAGTCTGCCTCTCTCTTTCCCTGGTAGGGTGGGTCTCTGGGGAAGCAGAGCTCCAGGACACATTGGTGGGTAGACAAAAATTCTTTTTGAGATGCATAAGGTGGGAGTTCTGGCTTCTGTAAGTGCATCTTTGCTGGATATGGACATTGGCAGGTCAATCCATACATTCAGCCCATTTCTGTCTTTCTCTAGTGGGACAGGGCTCAGGAAAAGTGAAGTTCTGGGTCACATTGGTGAGGTCTGGGAGGTCAGGATGGAATCATAGTAGCATCTGAAACTTGGTGGCTGAAAGGAGGTAAGATATAAGACAGACCAATGTGTCCTGGAGCTCACTTCCCCAGAGCCCTTCCCCACTAGGGAAAGAGAGAGACAGTCTGGGAGTACAGATTGACCTGTCAACGCCAATGTTCAGCGGGGAAGCAATTACAGAAGCCAGACCTTCCACCTTCTGCATCCCACAATGACTTTGGGTCCATACTCCCAGAGGGTTAAAGAATAGGAAAACTATCAGGGGATGGGATGGGATATGGAGATCTGGTGGTGGGAATTGTGCGAAATCATGATTTTGTCAATGTTTCCTTTTTATAAATAAAAAAATAAAGAAAAAGATGTAAGACAGGACAAAATAAGTAATAAATAGGAGCCAAAGAGTAGGAAACTAGTAGATGAGAATAGGGATCTTAGGGTGGATAGAATCTAAGAAGTCTATTTTAGGTATGTTGCTAGGGGCCTATGACTTTCATACTTTTTGCTTGTGTTTGATACATAATAAAGAAGTGGACTGAAAATATTCAAATCCAGTCCCCCCTGTATTGAAGAAAGCTCTGGTGCTGTGGTTTCTTTCACTTTCTCTACCTGCCATTTCTTCCTCCATCTAAACAAAATAAAATTAAACAAAGCAAAACAAAATCTCACAGATACACACCAGAATAATATTTCAATAAATATCTAGACACTCTCTGGCTACATGAAATTGAGACACATAGATGTCACAAAGATTTATCACTTGCCCATTTTTGTACTGGCCATAAAAAGATGACATAAAATTTGTGGTGAATAGTCTCAGTTTGCCATGATATTTCAAATTACTACACTATTTGGAAATAGTGTAAATATATTTATAAGATATTTCAAAACCATTAAATGGACTTTCTGGAGGGAGCTGCTACATTTGTGATAGTCTGTTCCTGAATTCGTTGGTAATTTGAAACAAAAGGAAATAGAAACTGTAATACTACAGATCAGTGAGAAGAACTAGGACTGTCAGATATTTTGAAAATATATGGTAGAGTATTAGACGTGTCAAAGAAGGAATGTAAAAAAGATCATGTTTCTTCTAGAGCAGTTGACATTTTGAAAGATGTATTTCTCCTTGGAGAGGTTCACAAGGTTTCTGTAATTAAAATTGTTCTGAGCAGAAGAATGGAGGGTGATGAGAAGAAATGATGTCTTAAAACCTTTGTTATTTGCCCAGTTACAACTAAGTAAGGCTTATAGGGACAGAGCTTGCATATATAGCTGGAGAACAGATATTTTGAAAACCTATATTATGCTTTACATGCAATAAATTGTGTATGTTTCCCAGTAAGATTTAATTTAAATACTTGAAACCAGAGTTAGAAAAAGATAACAGCAGAATGTTAAAATTCATCACACATATATCAGTCTAATTAAAAAATGAAACCCAAACTCAAATTCATATAACTTCATTCATCCATTCAACAAACATTCATTTTTTTACATGACTTCTATTACTTTTTGTATCTAAAACATGTTTATGTGACTGGGGGGGCAAACATGTCTAAGAACTGAATTGTATAAACATACAGAATATAATTAATTCTTTGGAATAACATTGTTTTAACTTCTTTTTCAGGGAAACAGTAATAGAGAATCAGTTCATTATAGTAATTACTTAATACTATTGGAGTGTGAATGCCTTACTTTCTATGTGTGAGGTACTGTGCTGGGTACCAGGAGAGCCAAGATTGAACAAGTTATGCCTTATGACATCTTGAGACTGAGATAGTAATTATATTAAATTGTGAGATGCTTTTATTGCATGCTGTGATCCCAATTGAGTGCTGCCTATCATTTCTGCTTATGTTATCAGTATTAAAACCATTTAGATTTTCTTAGAATTATTTAGATAAATTTGTAGAGAACCAATATTAGTGAGAAATATCTAGTTCTTAACATATATTCTGGGAGTAATTTTTCAATATGATTTATCATGTAGTAAAGACTCATTTACATTAGTGATGCCCAAGTTCCTTGATTTTTCATTTATCTTTTCGCTGACGCATTTTGAACGAGACAGAATATTTTCAGATATTCTCATTGGAGTATCTCATACTGACTTTCTCCTGTGTTCTTAACTTCCCTCTACTCAATCACTAATTTATTCATTCACTCAGTGCAAAATGATTGATTAGTACATGCATGGTATCATAATAGGTGCTGCAGAGAAGGGGAATAAAATGTGAATATAAACTCAGTCATATGAATCTTAATGATAAGTTCATTCAGTGAAAAGAGATGACATTGGCAAGATACAATTACTTTGCCAGTGAAATAGCTCACTTGGATGGTGTACTGCTTTGCCATGTGTGACCTGGGTTTGACTGCAGCCTTTACCGCCTTAAAGGAAGCTTTTTCAGTCTCTCTATCTCTATTTTTTTGTGTGTGTATACATGTATACTGCCGGGCTAGGCTAGCTTCACTGGCGGTAAAGAGACGACTAGGAACTCATGGCTGAGCTGGGAAGCAGTATCTCTGCGTGGGAAGCAGTATCTCTTTATTGCCAGGCTAGCTTCGCAGGAGAGAGACTGGGACTCTCAGAGTTGGTAGGCAAGTCCAAGTGTGTTAACACAGAAGAGCAGTTGTATATATACTCGCCAAGTAGGGTGGAAACAGGATGTGATGTAGAGAGGGTGGAACAAAAAGAGATTGGTGGAAATTAGGGTGTGACAAGGAGAAGGGATGGAGCAAAAAGAGAGAATGAACCAGCAGGGATTAAACCAATGCTGGGGAACTGACGTACTGCCCAACAGTATACTTATTCTTTTAAAGATTTATTTATTTTATTGAGTTAGAGACCAAATCACCACTCAGTTTATGGTCCTGCAGTCTTTAGGCATGAATGTCAGGTATACCAAACCACTCTGTAATTTCCCTGGTCCTCAAATACAATTATGCTAAAAATGTTAATGCTGAAAAAGAAGAATGAGCAGACTTCATTTCTACTTACAGTGAAGAGGAATTTAACATAACATCTGAAGACTAATTAATATTTTGACAAGCAAAGACAAGGAAGAGAGTCCTCCAGGTAGAGAGAACAATTAAAAAGTGGGGGTGAGGGGGTGGAGGTGACATGGGAAAGCAGTATTAAGTTTTGCACATCACAAATTAAAGACGGGTAAAATTGGAGTCTGATTTGAAGCCCTTAAATATCCCAAGGTTATAGCATTTGTAGTTAGTAGGCACCAAGGGTGTTATTGAAAGTTTTAAATAATAATGTCTTCATCTTGAATAAATAAATATTGTTACCATTACCTGAAATATAGGGTATATGGGCTATACACTTTCAGAAAGCTGTATGCATGTGAAAAAAACTGGTTCTGGCAATCTTTCATGGAGTATCTCTACATAGACAGGTGCAGATGCAAGACCAGAATTTATAAGAAATGTGAGAGCTGTGACAGTAGGGATTTGAGTTCCTGCCACTAATATGAATGCTAGTGCTACAGTCACAAGTTAGATGAGGTTATGAGGAATACAATGGGTATTGATCTGGATGATGAGAATATTAGGGTACAACTCTCAGTTGGGAAGGGAATAAAGTAACAATCTAAAACTAGAAGATGGGAGGAGAAGGACAGATCTATTTTCTATTCTTGCCTCTGTGGATTGAGACCTCTACTTTTCTCTTTCTGTAACTTCATTGTTAACAGCTGCTGTGTTAAAGAAATAGAGTAGTAGAGATGTCTCCTCCTGTACAAGGTATAATAGAAAGAAAGGTTGAAAAGGGAAACTAATGCTGTCAAATGCATCAGAGATCAAGGAGCACAAAGGAACTATTTATATTGAAGTTTTAGAAGGTTTGCATTTTCATAAGTGATAATGTAACTTAATGTTCTTTTTACTGTCAATTACACATGCTTAAGTCACATATGTCAAATAAAGGGCTTTGGGGAAATAGGACTGGGAGAGAGGTGGAGTAGTGGGGAGGAGCTTTCAGGTCCTAGTACATGATGATGAAAAAAGACTTAAGGTGAAAGTTTTTTGCAGATACCTATCATGCTGAGATGGGACTTGTTCCCATATGTCAACAACAGTACTATAAACCATTAACCACTCCCACCCCAAGAAAATTTACTTTGTTTATTTCATGAGAGAGTGTGAGTTAGGGTGAAAAGGGAGAGAGATTTACAAGAGGAGGCCTGAGTACCATTCTGGCAAATGTAGTGCAAAGATCAAACCTCAGTCCTCACATATTTAAGTTCTGATCTTTACTACTAAGCCATTTTTCAGCTACAAAGTATATTATTCTTAATGTGCTGCAACCTATGCTACACTCATAAAGAACTGCACCTATTTGGGAAAGAATGTTTATTTTTGTGCTCAGGTTGTATAGTGATTCTAAATCTCATTTCTTGTTATGTGCTCTGTGTGACTGAATGAAGTACTTAGATACCCAGTGGTTTGCCAGAAAAAGGAAAGAGACAATGATTTGTATATCTTTGAACCATGAGGGTGAACGTGGAATTGAGTAGAGTGTTTTGTTGCTTTGAGAATAAGCTTTTAAAAATTTTTATGTGTTATTTCACAAGCTAAGAGATAAGAGCTATATTTGCAAATAAAGATAATAAGCACAGCTGAGATGCATTAAAATATTCCTTTTAATCAACTAAAACATTATGATTGTTAATTTGAATGATTTTCATATTTTACTATGAGTTGTGGCACAATATTAGCAAAACAGATAAGGATTGAAGAATGAAAATCAAATACATTTAACAATAAAATGAGTTGGCCAGATCATTTAAACATTGAAAAGAAATGTAATAGGTTTTATCTAAAATAGTAAATACCATAGAGATTTTTCAATCACTTCAAGTCTTAACTATGCTCTTTCTAACTGACTGTTAAAATGTTTTTCCTCAAGTCCTTTAACACTTCTGAATTAGTCTCTCCCCTGTTTTTTAAACTTGAAATTATAAGAAAAGGGGCTATATTCTCTCACTTGATCTTTTAAGTTCTCACCTATTAATTTGGATTTGTTCTAGATACCAAAAGAAGCATCCTAAAATATAAGACTTCAACAGAATAAAAATGAATTCCACTGTAAAGCAAAAGGTTCCCCCCCCCCCCCCGCCAAAAATAAAAAAAAAAGGAAAGAGAAAGATCTCAAATCAGGTTTTGCCAAATCCATAGTATCCAAAAATGAAGAACTTTCTGTATTATTCTCTATTTATACTACTTTTATTCTCAAGATCACATCATAGTCCTCCACGCTTGCTTGAATGTCACCATATTCCTGGCAAGAGAAGAGAAGGCAGAAGTGGGACTTATCTCTCTTTAAAAGAGTCTTTTGGGAAATAGTCACAATATTTCTGCAGATATCTTCTTGGCTAGCACTTAAACACATAGTCACAACTGACTTGAAAAGAAATTGGAAAACATCACCTTTTAGGTGAGAAGTAATTACTCCTTAAAGTATAGCTAAAATCATCACATGTTTTCCAACACAAAATATTTTTTATAAACTTTCCATTAATGATGAATCAAATAGCATCCCTCAGTTTTGTGCCTAAACTCTTTATAAAAATCCGATATACATTCTTCCAAATTTATTTTATTATTCTTAAGCACACAAGCACACACACATATTCACAGGCATCAAACATATTAAACACAAGATGATTTTTGAACACATCTGTTGTTCTCTGTACATTTTTTGTTTATTCTAGAGTCTTTAAAAATTTTACTAGTGACTTAATATTGACTTATAAACTTGTAAGAGAATACAGGAATAATTCTGCACCATTCCCTCCACTAGAGTTCTGAATCTCCATTCTCTCTGTTGGAAGCTATAGTAGTTCTCCCAAGATTGAAGATATGGGTTAATTATTATTTATGTAACTATCAGTCTATATAAATATTAGCCCTATTATTTTTCTTTTCTTTTTATTTAATTTTTTATTTATAAAAAGGAAACATTGACTAAACCTTAGGATAAGAGGGGTACAACTGCACACAATTCCCACCAGCAGAACTCTGTATTCCATCCCCTCCCCTGATAGCTTTCCTATTCTTTAACCTTCTGGGAGAAAGGACCCAAGGTCATCCTTCTGGGATGCAGAAGGTTGAAGGTATGGCTTCTGTCATTGCTTCCCTGCTGAACATGGGTGTTGACAGGCCCATCTGTACTCCCAATCTGTCTTTCTCTTTCCCTAGTTGGGAAGGGCTCTGGGGAAGCAGAGTTCCAGGACATATTGGCAGGGTCCTCTGTGCAGGGAGGTCTGTTCAGCATCATGCTAGCATCTGGAACCTGGTGGTTGACAAGAGAGTTAACATACAAAGTCAAACAAACTGTTGACCAATCATGGACCTAAAGACTGGAATACTGCAGATGAAGAGTTGGAGGGGGCACTCCATTTTGTAGATAGCTAGTAGGCTTATTTTAATTATATTCCAAGGGGCCTGTTTTTTTTTTTTTGTTGTTGTTGTTTGTTTGCTTGTTTCTGTTTTTTTCAAGCCTGAGCTTGAACTCCAGTATCCAGGTGGATCCTAATTATTGTCTGGGGAGGTGGTGCCATGGCAGGAAAAAGGACCAGAAAGCTGGATCAGGGAAGAGAGTAGCTCCCTAATTTGGGAAAGGTGTATAAATATTGTTGACTATAAAAATCCATTGATTTGATGTGATCTGGAGCCCATATTTAGCTTAGGAGCCTATGTGACCTCTATATCCCTGTAGATCTGAGCTCACATTCTGTGGTCATAAGTAGGAACATTCCAAGCTGACCCAATATCAGGACCTATCTTCATTAGTATAGCATAGAGTATGTTGTCTATCCTCCCTTTGGAGGATGGAACATTCTCTACTGTTGTTGATCCAAGTTGAGGGCAAGGTCCTATGGGGCCCACAAAGGGGTCTATTGCATTGTTTCTGCTAGCAATGACTGATGACAATGGAGAAAGGGATTTGTTTGATGTCTAAGCCCATCATGTCTGTTTGGGAATCCCAGGACTCCCCGAATAGGGCCCCAGCTGATGGGGTGGCCTTATAGTGACTAAAGAGTCATTGTTAATGTATGCCAGTCTCTTGCCCTTATTCAGCTTTTGTAGTCCTTGCTTTGGAGTGAGTGAGGGAAGTGTAATAAGAAATAGGTGAGGAGGGTATCTAAGTCTAAGTGGACACTATTTCATCATCAACTTGATACTGACTCACTACAGACTATTGTGTATTTTTGTTATCAGGTATATATTTTGCCCTAATTTATAGATACATGTGAACATATGCTCTATCTTATGGGACCTGGCCTATACCTAGGTTTTGGGACTTTGTTAGGAAGTGAACCTCCTGGAATGGAATTTGAGAATACTATTAAAGGAAAGGTCTCACCTGAGTAATAGGCTGAAATGTTGACATTTCATGCCTGATGTCTCTGGACACAGTCTGAATTGAAGCATGCCAAGGTGGTACTCGTTACGTTGATTTAGTTGGGATTGGTGGATGCAATATCATTTGGTATGGATTGAGAGAAGCATACAGGAAAGTGAGCCCCACCCTAGAGGTTCCAGGACTGGGGGAAATATAGGCTCTATAGAGGAAGCAGGAGGTTACTGCTGTCTTAGGGTTTAAGAAGACAATAGATAGTTATTGCTATAATCACATTATTTGGCAAGTGGTTTTGCTTTGAAATATCCCTTTGTTAGGATTTGTTGTATCATACACAACATCACCATAATTTATATCCTTTGACATTATTTGTATATAGCTGTGCCACTGGTTGCTTCTGTTCTCTTTGGTCTAAGCTTTTGAGAGAGTCAACATATCAAAGACTCAGCCTTTGTGTTAAAAAGACTCAGTCTGTGTTAGAAAAGGTTTGAGACATTTAACCAAATTTTCCAGTCTCATATTAATTATATATTGATGTATATGAGTACAAATTGATAGGAGTGCACATAAACACCATTCCCATCCCACCTCCCTCCTTTCTCTCCCCCTCCCCTTCAGTGTCTCTGAATCTCTTTTTGAGCTCTTTTACCTCTTTCTTTGTTTTCTCTAGCTCATCCTCTGTCTGGCTAATTCTGTTTTCTGCTTCTGTTAGCCTGATTTCTCTTCCCTCAGCTTCATTCTTCAGCTCAGTTATAGTTAAGCTTGTTCTGCTAATTGACCTTTTAGTTTAGCTCTTTCAGCTTTCATTTCTCTAATTACCTCGAGGTAGCTTGTATTTTCCTTGAGGGTCTCATCTGTTGTCTTCCTAATTCTGCTAGCCCTTTCCTCCATAGTTGTCAGAAAATTATGCAAACAATAGTAAACCTAATAATCACAGAAATGAAGACAACTATGGAGGAAAGGGCTAGCAGAATTAGGGAAGAGGTAGAGAGAAACAAGTTCTTCTCAGACTGCATAGTCACCTAGCAATGGAGAAAACAACAACAGTTAATTTTGGTCAACATAAAGAAGGAGGGGGCAAAAGGGACACACATATATAATAATAGTAATAATAAAATAGAATAGAGTAAAAAACCCTAACAGTCAGTCTTCAGCTTGGACTGTTCCGGACCAGGCAACCTGAGCAAAGACATCCAATTATAATAAGTATCCAAGAAAAAAAAAATCTCCAGGTAGTCTTTCCCAGACAGGGGTGAGGCACTGATTGGCCAGGTATTTCGTCACTCAAATAGAACTCCAGCTACTTAAAAAAAAAAGAGAAGGAAAACAAAAAAGGAAAAGGTTTGGAATGACTCCCCTGGTGAGCCAGGAATATTTGTAAAGAAAATAGCTCAGTAGGGAGCCTGCTAGGAGTGGCTGTACAGCCCCTGAAGGCTGGTTCTGGGATGGGAGAAGGGGTGAGCTTCAGAAATAAACAGAAGATTTCCTTTCTTTTACCCCCCTGGCCTCTGTTGTTTTCTAACCCAAGAGTGGTGTCACCCTGAGGTGACAAAAAAAACAAACAAAAACAAACTAACTAGCAGCAGAGATATCCTTTTCAGGTAGAGTGCAGGACTTTCATTTGCAGGACCCTGAATTAAATACTTAACGTTGCATATGCTGGAGCAGTGCTCTGACCAGTCTCACTTCCTGTTACACAAATAAGCAAGCTAAACTAGAACTACGTTATTATCTGGTACAGCAATTATGAATTAGCTGTGATTTTAAAATCAGCAAATATATATCCCATGGTACACAGTAAGTCTGTAGTTAGTTTTTTACTGAAGTCAAATATTTTTTGCAAGGTTTTCTTTTGTGTTTCATTCCTATTTTTGCTCTCATCTATTCAGGAAAAATTCTTATGTAATATTTTATTTATTTTATTTTAATGACAGACACATACACAGAGATGACAAGATAGACACACACAAATATATATGTATATATGTGTATATATATATATATATAGAGAGAGAGAGAGAGAGAGAGCGAGAAAGAGAGAGAGAGGGAGAGAACTTAGTACTGGTAGGTTAGCTCTGTCTTCTGGTGGTGTAGAGGATTGAAGCTTGGTCTTTGGAGCTTCAGACACAGATTTTTTAAAAACTTTTTTATTAGGGATTCAATACTTACCCACAAAACTACATGCCAACAAAGGTACAACTCCACACTGTTCCCACAACCAGAACCCTGAATCCCAAGTCCCTTTACTGCAAACCACCACGGTTCCCCCAAGGCTGCAGACATAGACCAACTGTCATTTCCACAACCATTTGAGCACATTTGTACATAATTGACCCCTTTTTCTTCCAGGTCCAATTCTCTCCTCCCCTTTAAGCCACACATAACCCTACTACATCTAAATATCTTTCTTCTGTTCGCTTTCCCTGGGACCTGATGGACCTTTCCCCCACTGGGAGCATGGACCAAAGTTGCTTTTGGGGTACAGAAGGAATGAGCTCTTGTTTCTGTAATTGCCTTTCCACTGGATTTGGCATTAGCAGGTTGATCCATACCCTCATCCTGCCTCTATCCCTCCCCAGTGGGGTAGGGCTCTGGAGAGGTGAAGTTCCAGGATACATTGGTGAGGTCATCTGCTCAGAGAAGTCAGGGCAGAATCTTGGTACTATCTGCAACCTGGTTTCTGGAAGGTGGCAGGACATAAAGTGAGACAAAATGGTTAATGAACAGGAACCAAATAGTAGAAACAGCGCAGATGAGATTAGGGATCCTAGGCTGGAAGAAAGCTCAGAAATCCATTGCAGGCATGTTTCCAAAGATCCATGACTATGGTAGTTTTTGCTTGAGTTTGATAGCTATAATGAAGTTGAATAGAAATATTGTCTGAGAAAATGGTGTCAAAGTAGAGAAAAGGGCTAGAGAATTGGAATGATTTTTTTCCTCCATAACTGTTATGCTATAACTGCTCCCTGGCAGAGAAAACTTTCTTGATATCATCTCAAATAATCATCCATTCTTTGCTATGACCATGGAATGTGAGCTTAGACCTGCAGGGAAACAGAGGTTGCACTGGCTCCTGTGCTGAATATGGGCCTAGATTAGATAGATGGGGTTTTAGTTAATGATATGTATGTAGTTTTCCCACATTTGGGAGCTTTCCCTGATCCAGCTTTCCTGTCCTATTTCCAAGACACCATCTCCATAGATGGACCTTTAGTCCACCTGCACGTTAGCTATTGAGCTCAAGCAAAAATTAGTATATACCTATACCTAAAATAGACTTCTGGCTTTTTCCAAAATGGAGACTCCAAATCTCATCTTCTCCGTTCTTACTTTTAGGTTCTTGATTGCTAAAAAAAATTGTTCTGTTTTATATTTTATTGCCTTTCAGCCACCAAATTGCAGATGCAACCATGATGCCAACCAGACTTTCCTCACCAATGTGTCTTAGAACCCCACCTCTCCAGAGCCCTACCCCACTATGGAAAGATAGAAACAGGGTGGAAGTATGGATCAACCTGGCAATGCCCAGGTCCAATGGAGAAACAATTACAGAAGCCAGACCTCCCACCTTCTGCACTCCATATGATCCTGGGTCCATACTTCCAAAGGGATAATGAATAGGAAGGGGATGGGTTACGGAACTCTGGTGGTGTGAATTGTATAGAATTGTACCCCTCTTACCCTATGGTCTTGTAAATAATTATTAAATCAATAAAAAAAATCACTTTTTTGGGTGGTAATAAAATGTCTCTCTGAAACTATGTCTTTTTTTTTTCTTGTTGCTGTTGGAAAAAGGTGAAGGGAAATGTGCTTTTTTTCTCATAGGCGCATCTCTGGTGATAAGACGTATGAGAAAACCCCATCACAGACCCCTGCAAGCGTCAACCCGGCTTTGACCTAGCACATTATGTTTGGGCCCTCCTCAATTGCTATCGAACAGGCCATGGCTGGTGCGCCGCTATGTTCCATCGCTGGGGAGCCAGAGACAACCCGAATTGCCCCTGCGGCTACAGACAGACTATGACCCACATAGTTAATGACTGCCACCTCTCCAGATTCAAAAGAGGTCTTGAAACTTTACATCAGGCTCAACCTGACACTGTTGACTGGCTACGGAAGAAGGGCAAACGCTAGAAGAAGAAGAAGAAGAAGAAGAAGAAGAAGAAGAAGAAGAAGAAGAAGAAGAAGAAGAAGAAGAAGAAGAAGAAGAAAACCCCCCATTCTTCTTAGTTCTTCTCAAGTTAGTTGAGTAATGAAAATAGTAATCAGTTGAGTTGGCACAGGAAAAAGGTCAGTTTACACAGGTGCACAGCTACATTGATTATGCTGGTCTGCACTTCAGTCAGAGAGAGTGGGGTTTAAAAATCATAATTCAAGGAAATTGTTAGGGTGTCCAGGAAGTATGTAGAGTGGAGAGGAACATAATGGAAAGAAGTGAATGATTTC
Source organism: Erinaceus europaeus (assembly GCF_950295315.1). Lineage (NCBI taxonomy): Eukaryota > Metazoa > Chordata > Mammalia > Eulipotyphla > Erinaceidae > Erinaceus > Erinaceus europaeus. The sequence continues at coordinate 67,198,319 of NC_080171.1, read as the reverse complement.
TTCTTTGCTCTGAAAGCAAGGATGAATTTCTTTTCTTTTTAGTATTTTATTTACTTTCTTTTAATTGGAGAGTGATACAGACAGACACAGACAGATACTGGAGCATTCTTCAACTCTGGTTTATGGTCATATTGGAGATTGAACTTGGGATTTCAGAGCCTCAGGCATGAAAAGAAGAATTTCTTAAGTAGAAGATTTATTTACAGATGAACCTATATATGGGTGATATTCCCTAATTGTATTCTTCTGGGTGTTTAAAGGAAATGATGATCATTTCTTTAAGGGTAGGGGGGCAAAGGAAATAAGGCATAAGGCAAGAGTTTCACTTTAATCTCCAAGGTCATCATTTCTCTCAACTCAAAATAACTTGCACACCAGAGCAGAGCATCCTGAGGAAATCAATTCTGAGAATCAACCCCCTGCTGATTTGTTACTAGAATTTTTAAAGTCAACCAGTTGTGGAACAACTAGGTGAAATAAATAATAAAATTCTTCCTAACATCTCTCACTTACCTTCTCACTCTTCTTTCCTAAAGGAGAACAGGGTTTAATTCTATTGTCAAATTTTTTCTGATTTTTATTTTTATTTCTTGACATATAAATTTAAGAAGTTAGTTTGATTCCCTACTATAAATAACGGGATGTTTTAACCTACCATAGCTATGCCCCCCTTCCTGAGTGGTGTTAATAGTACTACTTGAAAGATTTTAAATGATATACTATAATTGTATAGTACCTCATTATGACAGACGTTATTAAGTGGCTCATTTAATACTCACTTTGCCTGAAGCTTTGACTGTGCCTCTTCATTCTGTCTGAAATATGGACATAAAATAGGACATGGCAATAGTCACTCTGGAAGAGAAGACAAACATATCCCAACTCTTCATAAAGTTGTTGACAAGGTGTACCAACCCAGAACCAAGGCCAGCAAACTCACACATCTTCTCATTATTCTTAATCCTTGTCTTCCTGTAACATATAGAAGAACACAATACTAATTGTTCAGTCATCTTTGAGCCACAACTCCTGATTCCCCATTATGTAAAATGAGGAAAAAAGGGTTTTTATATTACTCCCTTGCATTCCCCTCTGCCAATTTCTCTCAGCTATATCATTATTTTCCTATCAGAGTTTATAACTCTTACATGCTGTTCTATTATGGTAATTAATTCTCTTAGGATTTTCCTTCAGAGTTCATCTAAAATTTGATAAATAATGAACAGCAATATAATTATGTAAATATCAGTCACAATTAGAAGCTCATATTATGATTGGACTTAGAGACAAAAAATATAATTATAAACCACAAAAACCTGTGCAACTCAAAGACGAATCTGTAATTATAGTCAAATGTAGTCTTACAGTTCACTAAATCATGTTTCATTTGGTTTGTTTTATATTTGAACCATGGCTTTCTTTTATAGATTTTTTTCTTGAAGATTTTGCCTTTATTTTCCTTGTTATTTAAAAAATGCCTTCTTAATCACATCAGTACTTTTTAACCTAAGGTTCTTTTTTTTGTTGTTGTTGTTGTTCTCACTGGAGATTTTTTAGTACACAGTGCTTTGTGGGGGTCAGGGTCTTGAACTAGACTTGCAGTAAGGGAAATCAAGCCTCTTCCAAAGTAAGCTAACTTACCAGCCCTTGATCCCAGTTTCTTAGTCAATCTCCTCAGTGTTTTTAAGTATTTAAAATTATTTACAAATTTAGTCATAGAGATATATAAGTATCCCCCTCAGACTTGTTTTGAATTATTTCCACTAATAATTTTACTTCTTATTTGTTAACTTGGTGTATAAAGATTCAAAATTGAATTTGATTCCAAAAAACTTCTAATTTTTCCTTCTTTCTTTCTTTTTTTTTTTTGTTAAAAAAACAAATTATGGTGGGGGCTGGGTGGTAGTGCACATGACATGAATCACAAGGTCTGGATAAGGATCCATGTTAGAGCCCCTGGCTCCCCATCTGTGGGGGTGGGGTCACTTCACAAACTGTGAAACTGGTCTTCAGATGTCTATCTTTCTCTCCCCATCTGTCTTCCCTTCCTCTCTCAATTTCTCTCTGTCCTATCCAACAACAACAACAACAACAATAACAACTTGGGCAACAATAACAACAAAAAATGTTGCCTGCAGGGTTATCACTGGGGCATGGTTCTTGAATCCACTGCTCCTAGAGGCAATCTTTTTTTTTTTTCTTTATTGGGGTATTAATGTTTTACATTTGACAGTAAATACAATAGTTTGTACATACATAATATTTCTTAGTTTTCCATATAACAATACAATCCCCACTAGGTCCTCTGTCATACTTTTCCAGAACCTGTATTTTCCCTGCCCCACCACACCCCAGAGTCTTTTAATTTGGTGCAATACACCAACTCCAGTCCAAGTTCTGCTTAGTGTTTTCTCTTCTGATGTTGTTTTTCAACTTATGCCTGTGAGTGAAATCCTCCCATATTCATCTTTCTGTTTATGACTTACTTCACTTAACATGATTTCTTCAAGGTCCATCTAAGATGGCCTGAAAATGGTGAAATCGCCATATTTAATAGCTGAGTAGTATTCCATTGTGTATATATACCACAACTTGCTCAGCCACTCATCTGTTGCTGGACACCTGGGTTGCTTCCAGGTATTGGCTATTACAAATTGTGCTACTATGAACATAGGTATACACAAATCTTTCTGGATGGGAGTGTTGGGTTCTAGGATATATCCCCAGGAGAAGAATTGCAGGATCATAGGGTAGGTCCATTTCTAGCCTTCTGAGAGTTCTTCAGACTGCTCTTCACAGGGGTTGGACCAATTTAAATTCCCACCAGCAGTGCAGGAGGGTTCCCTTGACCCCACAACTTCCCCAGCATTTATTGCTGCTATTTTTTCTGATGTATGAATTCTCACAGGAGTGAAGTGGTATCTTATTGTTGTCTTTATTTGCATTTCTCTGACAATCAAAGACTTGGAGCATTTTTTCATGTGTTTCTTGGCCCTTTGGATCTCTTCTGTGGTGAATATTCTGTCCATGTCCTCTCCCCATTTTTGGATGGGGTCATTTGTTTTCTTGTTGTTGAATTTGGCAAGCTCATTATATATTTTGGTTATTAGCCTCTTGTCTGATGTATGGCATGTAAAGATCCTCTCCCATTCTGTGAGAGGTCTCTTTGTTTAGGTATTGGTGTCTTTTGCTGTGCAGAAGCTTTTTAATTTTATGTAGGTCCACTGATTTATTCTTGGCTTAGTCTTCTTTATAATTGGATTAGTTTCATTGAAGATGTCTTTAAAATTTATGTGGAAAAGAGCTCTGCCAATAGTTTCCTCTAAATATCTGATAGTTTCTGCTCAAACATTCAAGTCCTTGATCCACTTGGAATTTACTTTTGTGTTTGGTGAAATATAGTGGTTCAGTTTCATTCTTCTCCATGTTTCAACCCACTTTTCCCAACACCATTTGTTGAAGAGACTCTGCTTTCCCCATTTAATAGTCTGGGTACCTTTGTCAAAGTTTGAGCTTGCATTCTGTGGTTACAGCTAGCAACATTTCAGGCTGCACTATTTTCAGGAAATAAACTTATTAGCATTTTCCAAAACAGAGACTCCAAATCTTCATCTGCAATATTCTTGCCTTCGGGTTCATGATTAGTCAACAGTTTGTTCTACTTTATATCGTAACTCTTTTTCAGCCACCAGGTTCCAGATGATACCATGATTCCAGCCTGATTTCCCTGGGCAGACAACCACACCAATGTGTCATAGAGCCCCACCTCCTCAGAGGCCCTACTAGATAAAGAGTGTCGTGCTGCGCCATGGAGAAGAGAGAGAGGAGATCTGGAGTGAAGAGGGAACACAAATCTTTATTTGCACTGGCACCTCAGAGTTGGGTGAGAGAGAAGCAGGTTGGGCCACGTGGAGGTAGCAAAAATGGCCGCCTCATGCAGTAACCTTTCCTGTGTCTAAACACCAAAGTGAAGAAGCCGGCAAGAGAACGAGGTGCGGAAGAAGAAGGGCTTTTATGGGAGTATCTCCCGCGAGAATGGGAAGGGGGAGGAGTAACCGTAGCACTCCAGGGTAGGATAATAACTCTCGTGAGAATGGGAAGGGGGAGGAGTAACCAAAGCATTTCAACTATGGTGGGGAAATAGACAATGCCCTGAGGGCACAACATGGTGGAACAGGCTCTCCAAGAATGTCCCAACTCTCCAGGAACTAGCAATAGCCTGAGGGGACAACATGGCAGATGTGACTGCATCTGCACAATTTCCCAGCATCTCCCCCTTTCCTTTTATCTAATGGCCACAGTATAGGAAATTTAGAGTGGAGCAGGCTCATAATGAGGGGGCGTTTCCTGCCTCAAAGTGCAGGACCTGTAGGCGGGAGGACATGGCCCGCCAAGCAGAGGGACTATTTGGTATTGTATAGTCCTCAAGGCAACAGTTTTTAAAGTCTATGAATTACTCAGGGTCAGTCTATGAAAAACCAGCAACGCAAAGGGAAGGAAGCTGCTGTAAAATTGTCTAAAGTGTCCAAAGGGTATACCAGCAAGAGGAAATAGAAATCTCAGTCCAAAGTAGGTGACTAGGGGGAGAAATGGCAGGGGGTGAAAGGCTGCATGAGGAAGGTCAGCCGCTGGGATTCTGCTTCTCTGTAGACAGTGAGCTGGAACCGCCAAAACGTGACAGGCAAAACAGAAATAGAAAGGGCAGACAGGCAGTAAAAAAGTTCTGTCCTTGGAATCTGTGAATCAGGTTCTTCAGATCACGTCAGGTGACATCTAGGGTTTCAGGGGGTCTTCCACTGTAGTTGTGCCACCTAGTTGGTGATGTCAGAGTGTGCAGGGGTCCAGATGTTTTTTTTTTTTTTTTTGGATTCCTGTGAAAGAAACACAAACAATCTGCTTCTTGTGGTTAGTAGGGCATCTGATTTGAATTTTTTATAGAAAAAGAGGTTTGGTGCCTTAGCCAAATGAGTATTGGGGGATGTATCTTTCCTATTTATTTATTTATTATTATTATTTTATTTGTCATGATAATGGGCCGTTATCTGGAAGGTCCTGGGTGATTCATGGGGAAAAAGAACTTATCTTTTAACAAAGACTCTAAGGTGTAGGGAAACAGGAACTTATATTTTAACAAAGACTCTATGGCTATGCCAATAGCAACATTGAAGGCACATGTGGCTCAAACATGTCCCCCTTTCTTATATATATATATATAAGGGTGCATGTTTTGATGTTTGGCAGACTTTATTTTGTGACTGGGTGGAATGTGCCTATCTTAGGGGATCAGCCTTCCGTCTTGAGGGGGTTACTCACTGCAAACTCTAGTGTACTTCTGCTTTCAGTTATATATTTTGCAGTAGTTTATGGATACATGTGAACATATGCTCTCTCTCACAGATCCTGGTGTATATCTAGGTTTTGGGACTTTGTTAGAAAGTGAACCACCTGGGATGGAATTAGAGAATACTATGAAAGGAAAGGTCTCACCCGAGTAATGAAGCTGAAGGGTTGTCATTCCACACCTGAAGTCTCTGGACACAGTCTGACCTGAAGCATGTTGAGGTGGTAATCATTGTGTTGATTAGGTTGTGATCGGCAGATGTAATATTATTTGATATGGATTGGGAGAGGCATACGGGAAAGTGTGCCCCATCCAAAGGTTCCAGGACTGTGGGAAGTAGAGGCTTTATAGTGGAGATGTGAGGTTCCTGCTATCTTAGGGTTCCAAAAGACAATCGATAGTTAATGTTATCATCACACTATTTGGTAATTGGTTTAACTTTGAAAACTCCTTTTGTTAGGGTTTGCTATACAGTACCGAGTATCTTGTATATAGCTATGCTATTGATTGCTTCTGATATACTTGGTCTAGGATTTTTAGAGAGTCCGCATATCAAATACACAGCCTATATATTAAAAAGACTCAGTCTGTGTTTTAAAAACTTCGAGACATACAATTAATTTTCCCCCTCTCATATTAATTTCTGACTTAGCTCACTTAACATCATTCCTTCTAGCTCTGTCCAAGATGGGTCATAGAAGGTAGGTTCATTGTTCTTGATAGCTGCATAGTATTCTATTGTGTATATATACCACAGCTTTCTCAGCCACTCATCTGTTGTTGGGCACCTGGGTTGCTTCCAGGTTTTAGCTATTATGAATTGTGCTGCTATGAACATAGGAGTACACACCTCTTTGTGGTTGGGTGTTATGGAGTCCTTGGGGTATAACCCCAGGAGAGGAATTACTGGATCATATGGAAGGTCCATGTCTAGCCTTCTGAGAGTTTTCCAGACTGCTCTCCACAGAGGCTGTACCAATTTACATTCCCACCAGCAATGTAAAAGGGTTCCTCTGTCCCCACATCCTCTCCAGCATTTGTTGCTGCTGTCCTTTTTGATGTATGCCATTCTTACAGGAGTGAGGTGGTATCTTAGTGTTGTCTTAATTTGCATTTCTAAGACAATCAGTAACCTAGAGCAGTTTTTCATATGTTTGTTAGCCTTTTGGATCTCCTCTGAGGTGAATGTTTTGTTCATATCCTCTGCCCATTTTTGGATGGGGTCATTTGCTTTTTTGGTGCTAAGTTTGCTGAGCTCTTTATATATTTTGGTGATTAGTTTCTTGTCTGATGTCTGGCATGTGAAGATCTTCTCCCATTCTGTGAGGGGTCTCTTTGTTTGTTTAATAGTTTCTTTGGATGTGCAGAAGCTTTTTCAATTTGATATAGTCCCATTGGTTTGATTCTGCATTAGTCTTCCTTGCAATTGGGTTTGATTCATCAAAGATGTCCTTGATGTGTATGTGGGAAAGTGTTTTACCAATGTTTTTCTCTAAGTATTTGATTGTTTCTGGTCTGACATCTAGTTCTTTGATCCATTTGGAGTTCATTTTTTTTTCTGGTGAGATAAAGTGGTTCATTTTCATTCTTCTGCATGTTACAACCCATTTTTCCCAGGACCATTTATTGAAGAGAGCCTCCTTCTTCCTTTGGGTCCCATTATCAAAGATTAGATGTCCATAGGTGCGGGGCTTTATTTCTGGCCTTTTAATTCTGTCCCACTGGTCTGTGTGCCTATTGTTGTTCCTGTATCATACTGTTTTGATGATGATGGCTTTATAATATAGTTTAAGGTCTGGGAGTGTGAAGCCTCCATTTCTGTTTCTTTTCCTCAAGATGGTTTTGGCAATTCTAGGTGTTTTAGGTTCCAGATAAATTATTGTACTGTTTGTTCTATTCTCTTAAAGAAGCTTGGTGGAACATTGATGGGTATTGCATTAAATTTATATAAGGCTCTGGGGAGAATATTCATTTTGATGATAATTATTCTTCCAATCCATGAGCATGGGATATCTTTCTATTTCTTGGTATCAGTTTCTATTTCCTTGAGTAGTGACTCATAGTTTTCAGTATATAAGTCTTTCACTTCTTTGGTCAACTTTATTCCTAGGTATTTGATTGATTTTGCTGAAACAGTAAATGGGAGTGATTTCTGGATGTCTTCGTCTTCAGATTTAGTGTTTGCATAAAGAAATGCCACTGATTTTTGTACATTGATTTTGTAGCCTGATACCTTGCTATATTGTCTAATAACTTCCAGTAGTTTTCTGCTGGATTCTTTAGGTTTTTCTATGTATACTATCATATCATCTGCAAATAGTGAGATCTTGACTTCTTCCCTTCCAATCTGTATTCCTTTGATTCCTTTCTCTTGCCTGATTGCTATGGCAAGAACTTCCAATACTATGTTGAAGAGCAATGGTGACAGTGGACAGCCCTTTGTAGTCCCTGATCTTAGGGGGAATTCTTTCAACTTCTGTCCACTGAGTATGATGTTGGCTGTAGGTTTGCTATATATAGACTCCACTATCTTGAGGAAATTCTCATCTATTCCCATTTTTTGTAGAGTTTTGAGCATGAATGGGTGTTGGATTTTGTCAAAGGCTTTCTCTGCATCTATTGAGATAATCATGTGGTGTTTTGCTTTGCTTTTATTGATGTGGTGAATAACATTGATTGACTTATGGATGTTGAACCAGCCTTGCATTCCTGGGATGAATCCCACTTGGTCGTGATGAATAATCTTTTTGATACGCTGTTGTATCCGGTTGGCCAAGATCTTGTTTAATATTTTGGTATCTATGTTCATCATAATTATTGGTATGTAGTTTTCCTTTTTTGTTGTGTCCCTATCAGCTTTTGGTATCAGGGTGATGTTGGCTTCATAAATGGTGAAATGGAGTATTCCTGTTTCTTCAATCTTATGGAAAAGCATAAGATGGATGGGTACTGTTTCCTGAAAGTTTTTTAGAATTCGTTTGTGAAGCCATCTGGTCCAGGACTTTTGTTCTTGGGGAGATTCTTAATAACGGTTTCAATTTCTTTGTCCGTGATTGGTGCATTTAGATTTTGTACTTCTTCTTGTTTCAGTATTGGAAGGTCATATGCTTCTAGGCATTGTTCCATTTCTTCCAGATTCTCTAGCTTGGTGGCGTATAGTTCTTCACAGAAGTTTCGCAGGATTCTCTGGATTTCTGTGGTGTCAGTTGTGATATCTCCTGCATCGTTTACAATTCTATTAATTTGAGTCTTCTCTCTTTTTTGTTTGGTGAGTCTGGCTAGGGGTTTGTCAATTTTGTTTAATCTTTCAAAGAACCAACATTTGGCTTCATTGATCTTTTGTATGGTTCTCTTATTTTCGATGTTGTTTATTTCTGCTCTAACTTTAGTGATTTCTGTCCTTCTGGTTGCTTTAGGGTTCCTTTGTTCTTCTTCCTCTAAGTCCTTGAGGTGTGCAGTAAGGTCGTTCATTTGAGCTTTTTCTTTTGTTCAATATGTGATTTTATGGCTATAACTTTCCCTCTCAGTACTGCTTTAGCTGTGTCCCAAATATTTTGATAGGTTGTGTCTTCATTTTCATTTGTTTCCAGGAATATTTGAATTTCCTGCTTGAGTGAATCTCTGACCCAGTCGTTCTTAAGGTGTTTTTGTTTAGTTTCCAAATTCTGTGACTTTTAATAATTTTCTGTTTGTTTTTAAATGTTACTTTTACTCCACTGTGTTCTGAGAAGATATCTGGGATTATTTCAATGCTCTTGATTTATTGATGCTGTCTTTATGTCCTAACATGTGGTCTATCCTTGAATATGTGTTATGTGAATTTGAAAAGAAGGTGTATTCCAGTTTTTTGGGGTGAAGGACTCTGAAAATTTCCAAGAGGTCTAGTCTGTCAATCTCTTCATTCAATTATCTTGTATCTTTGTTGATTCTCTGCTTTGTTGATCTGTCTAAGTGTGAGAGTGGGGTATTGAAGTCTCCCACTATTATTGTATTACTATTGATGTATTTTTGAAATTCAGTAAGTGCTTGGCGTATTTAGATGGTCCCTCATTGGGTGCATAGATGTTAATAATTGTTAAGTCTTCATGGCTGGTTGATCCTATAATAATTATGTAAAGACCTTGCTTTATTTTATTACTTTATTTAATTTAAAATCTATTGTGTCTGAGATGAAAATGGCTGTTCCTGCCCTTTTTTGTGGTCCATTAGCCTGTATGATAGTTTTCCATCCTTTAACTTTAAGTCTGTGTTTAACTTGTTGTGACAGATGGGATTCTTGCAAGCAGCATATGGTTGGGTTATGTTTTCTGATCCATCCCCCCACTCTGTGACTTTTGATGGGTGAGTTTAAGCCATTGATATTTATTGATATTATGGATTTAATGTATTGTAGTGCCATTGTTCTAAAAAAAATTTTTTTGCTCTGATATAATGCAAGTGTTATAGTGATATTCTTGTTTATAAGAGGTGGTTTAGAACCTCTTTCAGGGCTGGTTTGGTGATGGTTGCTTCCTTTAACTGTTGTTTGTCTAAGAAGGCTTTGATCCCTCCATCTAGTTTGAATGAACGTCTAGCGGGATATATTATCCTAGGTTGAAACCCTTTTTCATTCAGGGCTCGATAGATATCTTGCTATTCTCTTCTGGCTTTTACAGTTTGAATGGAGAAGTCTGCAAATAATCTTATGGGTTTTCCCCTGTATATGACTTTTTGTTTCCCTCTTGCAGCCTTTAGGATCCTTTCTTTATCCTTACTCCTTCTCATTGTGACTATGATGTGTCTTGGTGTCTTTAGGTCTGGGTTGATTCTGTTTGGAACTCTCTGGGCCTCTTTAATCTTGATGTCCTTTCTGTTATTCAGGTTTGGGAAGTTTTCCTCTATTATTTCCTCTAAAATGTTTGTTTCCCCTTCCTCTCTTTCTTCCTCTTGCAGGCCAATTATACGAATGTTACTTCTTTTGAGATCATCCCATATGTCTCTGTTGTTGTTTTCAGTGTCTCTCAATCTCTTTTTGAGCTCTTTAACCTCTTTTTCCGTTTTCTCTAACTCATCCTCTGTCTGACTAATTCTGTTTTCTGCTTCTGTTAGTCTGCTTTCCCTTGCCTCAGCTTCTTTCTTCAGTTCAGCTATTTCAGTTTTAAGTTCTCTAATTGCCTCAAGATAATCAGTATTTTCCTTGGGGGTCTGAACTGTTGTTTCCCTAATACTGCCATTCCTTTCCTTCAATGTTGTTTTCATTTCTGTGATTAATAAGTTTATTATTGCTTGCTTACTTTTCTTATCTATGGTTACTTCTGGCTGATTTGTAGTTTCTTGTGGGCTATTGTCTCATTCATTTGAGTAGCAGTTTTATTTGTTTTTGATCTACCTATTTTTTAATTTATGTGTTTCTTTTTTTTATGTTCTGTTGTTCCTCAGTTGTTGTGTCTTGATTACAAGCAACACTGTACTAAATACCTTTATGGCAAATGCATTCACCAACCTCAGGAATTACAATAGCAACTGAAGCAAACATTGAAGCAGTTTAATCACTACCAGGTAGCCAAACAATTTCTCCAGTCCATGAAAAAATGCAACCAAGTCCAAGTTAAGAAGAAAGAGAAAGGAAAGAAGGGATAGCAAGAATAGACAGTTATTCAGATCTACTATCCACTGTATATTCTAGGGGTAGCAAGAGGAGAAAGGGAAGTAGAGCAGAGATACACACATAGAGAGTCCACTCTGAGTCATATTTCTTCCCCAAAATAATTCACAAATTCAGAAAGACAATGAAGCAGGAAGGAAGAAATGTATGATAAGATAAAAAAAGAGAAACAAGAGAGAGAAGAGAAAAGATAAGAGAAAGAGCTGTAATTAAAGAGCAGTGAAAGGAAAGTTTTTTTAATTGATTACTTTTTATTTTATTTTATTTTATTTTTTTAATTAGCTAGGAGGAGGAAGAACGGAGAGTCTGTATAGGAGGTAGGAGTAAGAAGACAAGTTCCTCTCACAATAGATAAGATGCCTACTACCCTAGCAATGAAAGATACCCTCAGAGTTAATTTCGGTCAACCTAAAGGAGGTTGGGGAAGATATATGCCTTAATATAATATTAATAATAAAATAGAGCAGGGTAGAAAACTCTGTCCCAGATTGCCTCAAGCCTCCTGAGCACAGGCAGCTGATTGTTAAGAAAGAAAAAAAAAACCCTCAGAACTAGACAAGAATAGCAGGAATAGACAGTTATGCAAATCTACTATCCACTGTATATACTAGGGGTAGCTAAAGGAGAAAGGGAAGTTGAGCAGAGATACACGCAGAGAGAGTCCACTCTAAGTCACATTTCTTCCCCCAAATAATTCCCAACCGTGTATTATTGAATTCAGAAAGCTGAAGGATTAAAGAAGAAAGGATGACAAGAATGAGAAAAAGAAGAAAAAATGAAAGAGAGAAAAAAGAAAAAGATAAGAAAAAGAACAGTAATAAAAGAGCAGTGAAAGGAAAGAGTTTTTTATTTATTTAATTTTTATTATTTAATTATCTATGCGGGGGGGAGGGAGAGAATGGGTAGGGACGGTAGTAAAAGTGAGACAAGTTATTTTAGCAGTGAATAAGACACCCAGTCCCCTAGCAATGGAAAATACACGAAGAGTTAATTCTGGTCAACCTGAAGGAGAGGGGCAAAGGGGTACGCTTTTATCTTGTATTAATAATAAAATAGAACAGAGCAAATAACCTGTCCTGTCTTCAGCTTGGATGAATCCAGATTGCCTCAGGCCCCCTGTGCAGAGGCAGCTGGTTGGCTACTTAGAAAGAAAAAAGGCCAAAAGTTTCAGAAGGGAATAGAGTTAGAATGAATGACACCCCCTGGTGAGACAGGAATCTTGGTAAAGAAAGAAGCTCAGTAGGGGAGCCTGCTAGGAGCAGATCTCTGGTCCCCAGGGACTGGTTATGGGGGGAGGAAGGGGGAGGGGTTGCGCTTTGGAATAATAATTTAAAAGAAAAAAAAATTTCCCTTTCTTTTTACTCTATTTTTTAACCCAAATTAAGTTATAATCACCTCCTCAGTGTCACCGCTAGGATCCCTTATTGACTGGCCTTCTAAAGGCAGGAAATCCTACCATTTCCAGTCGATGTGGTCAGAGCTCAAGCCACTAGCAACTTCTCAGTCCACAATCTTCTGGAAAAGCCAAAGTATTTGATTTTCATGCTCTGATATCATTTTAAGATATCTTATCTAATCTAATCTAATCTATCTTTACATGTTTTTTAATGTTGTACAGATGAGGGAAAGCAAAACAGCAGGGTTTCATTTCAACGTAAATAACATGTTTATATCATTCTCACTCTTACTTATATATCGAAATTGAAATAATTTTAATTTATTTGAGTCTCACAGCATTTTGTAGGTAAGCAAATGACATGATAATATTCTCCAAGAGGAGGCAAGTTGGTTTGCTAAATAGAGGCAGACCAGCATTCCAGTCACTGTAACTTGTTTTTGACTGTTTTTTGATAGAATACAGTCCCCTAGAGTATTTGAAGTGTTGGAGATCTTTTTCCCTACTAATTCTCCTTTATATCACTTCCTATACCAGATATATTTTCCTACAGTTTACTGATAGCTGCACATACTGAATTTTAAATATTTAAGGACATATCCCCCTTCTTTAGGGCATTACAAATCACACTACTAATTGCCATTGTATGGTGAGGGAGAGCTTTCCTTCTCTTACTTGCTGCTTCTATATCTGATCATCACTAATAAAAATGAAGCAATAACTTTATACATGCTGTTTTACCCAGTTGTCACAAACAACCAAGGTAAGGGGAAGGGCAAATTTGTATGTGAAACCATATTAAAAAGGTTCAACCTATAGCATTCACGGCATTTAAAATATTTTATCATAGGAAAAGATAAAAGGTTATATCCTTTTTAAAAAATTAGCTTTATTTATTGGATAGAGACAGCTAGAAATTGAGAGGATGGGGGAGATAGAGACTGATAGAGACAAGCATCTGCTGCCCTGCTTTACCACCAGTGAAGCCTTCCTCCTGCAGGGGATGGGGGTGGGGTTTTAACCCAGGTCCTCGCACACTGGAATGTGTACATTCAACCAAGTGCACCACCACCTATCCCCCTAAATCATATCCTCTTAAGAATTTATTCATTCACTACAGAAATACACACCTGCCAATGCCCATGTTCACCAAGGAAGCAATTACAGAAGCTAGACCTTCTATCTTCTGCACTCCATAATGACCCTTGGTCCATACTCCAAGAGGGATAAAGAATAGGAAAGCTTTCAAGGGTGGGGATTGGGTACGGAATTCTGGTGGTGGGAATTGTGTGGAGTTGTACCCCTTTTATCCTATGATATTGTCAATATTTCCATTTTATAAATAAACATTTTTAATATTTATTTATTCCCTTTCTGTTGCCCTTATTGCTTTATTGTTATAGTTATTATTGTTGTTGTTATTGATATTGTTGTTGGATAGGACAAAGAGAAATGGAGAGAGAAGGGGAAGACAGAGAGGGGAGAGAAAGACAGACACCTGCAGACCTGCTTCACTGCTTGTGAAGCGACTTCCCTGAAGGTGGGGGCCCAGGGCTGGAACTGGGATCTTTAAGCCAGTCCTTGTGCTTTGCGCCATGTGTGCTTAACCTACTGCACTACTTCCTGACTCCCAAATACATTTTTTTTTAAAAAGAATGTATTAGATACTGATTGGTTTCCTTAAGTTCTGGTTGGTATTGGTTTCATATGATGAGAGAGATTCTTAGAGAAGATTGTGAGGAGAATCAAATTAATGTCCTTACTTAGTACCTTCTTGTTCTACTCTCTGGTTATTGTGTTTATCTTCCAGGTCCTGATTGTGGTTCTTTCCCTTTAGGTGTTTCTCCAATTTTCTGTAATGATTTATACCATTGTGTTTAACAGTCATACCACCTAAGGATGGTAATACTTTCCAGATTGTGCTCATATTAGGGTATCATACTATCCATTATTAATTTTCTTTTATTTCTTTCCTTTTAAAAATATTAAAATGTTTTGCTTATTTTGAGATAGATAGATAGATAGATAGAGAGAGAGAGAGAGAGAGAGAGAGAGAGTCCAGAACACTGCTCAGCCTTGCCATATGATGGTGTCATAACTTGGAACTGGGATTTGCAAGTCTGACACGCTGCCATTACCACTAAGCATCTTTACAGCCACCTTGTTGATTTTTTAAAGCCCTGTTCACACCTTTGTAAATAGTTCCTTTATCAAATCCTTCTCAATTATTCATAGTTGCCATCTGTTTTGCCTGAGATTGCCTAATGCATCAGGCACGAAGACTTGCCATATTTTAGGGTGACTCATTCAAGAGAGATTGCTGTGCGGATGGTAAGAATTGAAGAGTTATAAACATATTTTGAAATTGAAACTTAGAGGATTTGTTGATGGGTTCAATGTGAGTGTAAGGTTTAAAAACATCTATGGATGCCTAGATTTTTTTAAATTTATTTTTTATTTAAGAAAGGATTAACTAACAAAACCATAGGATAGGAGGGGTACAACTCCACACAATTCTCACCAACCAATCTCCATATCCCATCCCGTCCCCTGATTCTCTATCCCTCTGGGAGCATGGACCCAGAGTCGTTGTGGGTTGCAGAAGGTGGGAGGTCTGGCTTCTGTAATTGCTTCCCCCCTGAACATGGACGTTGACTGTTTGGTCCATACTCCCACTCTGCCTCTCTCTTTCCCTAGGATGGTGGGTCTCTGGGGAAGCGGAGCTCCAGGACATATTGGTGGGGTCTTCAGTCCAGGGAAGCCTAGCTGGCATCCTGACGGGATGCCTAGATTTTTGGCCAGAGAAATTTGAATAGTGAATTTGCTGTTTGGAAATACTGTCTTGAATTTCAGGAGAGCAATTGGAACTTGTAATATAAACTCAGTAGTCATTTTTGTGGAGATTTCTTTTTAATGCCTTAGTAGAGGGTATAGTTACTAATGGATGTAGTGTAGACAGATTAGTAAACATCTAAGAACCAAGTTCCAGAGAAGCCAATATTTAGAAGTTAAGACAATTCTGAAAAATATGAAAAGTAAATAAAGGATTTCTTAAGAAGTAAAAGATATTCCAAATGATTGTGATGTTCTGAAATACAAGGGAAGAAATTAAAGAGCCAGAATGAAAGACTACATGGTTCTGAGACACAGATATGGCTTTTCAGTGTAAAGACACCATTCGTTCAAGTGACTTCCCTTTATCCATTTAATGTTTTGGACTCCCCTGTCAAAAATTAGCAATCCAGTAGAAAATTCCTGGAAATTATTAAGCAATAGTAAGATAGCATGCTAAAAATGTAATATGTAATAACTACTGGCATTCCTCTATACAAACACTGGCCTAGAAAAAAAATCTGGAAATTGAGCTCTTTTACTATAGCTGTAAAAACAACCAAGTATGTAGAAGTAAAGCTAACAAAGGACATGAAAGACATATATACCAGAATTTATGAGTCCCTATTCAATGAAGTAGACAAAGGCATAAAGAAATGGAAACATATCCCATGCTTATAGATTAGAAGAAATAACATTGTCAAAATGCTTGTTATGCCCAGAGCCATATACAGCTTTAATGCCATCCTTATGGAGGTACCACGAATTGTCTTTTTTAAATATTTATTTATTTATTTATTTTCCCTTTTTTGTTGCCCTTGTTGTTTAACATTGTTGTGGTTATTGATGTTGTTGTTGTTGGATAGGACAGAAAGAAATGGAGAAAGGAGGGGAAGACAGAAAGGGGGAGAGAAAGACACCTGCAGACCTGCTTCACTGCTTGTGAAGTGACTCCTATGCAGGTGGGGAGCCGGGGGGGGTGTTCAAAATAGGATCCTTACGCTGGTCCTTGTGCTTTGTGCCACCTGCGCTTAACCCGCTGTGCCACCGCCCGACTCCCACTAATTTTCTTTAAACAATTTTTTATTAGTGGTTTAATTTTGACTTGTAAGATTGTATAATAGAAATATAATTCCATATAGTTCCTACCACCAGACTTCTGTGTCCCATCCCCTCCACTGGAAATTTTCCTCTTGTATACCCCTCTGGGAATATGAACCAAAATTCTATTTGAGGTGCAGAAAGTGGGAGTTCTGACTTCTGTAATTGCTTCTCTGCTGGACATGGGCATTGGCAGGTCAATCCATACCCCTAGCCTGTGTCTACCTTTGCCTAGTAGGGTAGGAGAGGCGAGGTTCTAGGAAGCATTTAGTGATGTTGCCTGCACAGGGAAGTCAAGATGGAATCATAATAGCATCTGCAACATGGTGGCTGAAATGTAGTAAGATGGAATGTAGTACTAAATATTTAATAAACAGGAACCATAAAGTAGGTATAGAGCACATGAAAGTAAGGACCCTAGGGTAGAAGAAGCTAGGAAGTCTATTTTAGAAATGTTCCTAGAAGCTTCTGTTTTAACAATCTTTGTTTGGGTTTGATAGCTAACAGGAGGGTGCAATAGAAACATTGTCTAGGAAGATGATGTCAGAGTTTAGAATGGAATTAGAAAGCAGAACTAGGGCAAAGAGTTGCTTACAAACGTGAAGAAGATATATAAATGCAATTAACTTTGCCCCACTATTCTAAGCCGAGCCCCATATCTATACATATTTAGCACAGGAGCCTGTACAACCACTTAGTCTCTGTCAAACTGAGTTCACAGTCCATAGTCATAGCTGGTAGCATTCTAGGCTGCACTAATTTCAGAACCAGTCTTCCCCAAGTGGCAGAGCAGGATGACTCAGCCTCCTTTCAGAGACTGGGACAGTCCCTACCATTGCTAGTTCATAGTGAGGGTATGGTCCTGAAGAAGCCTACAAAAATACTTATGATGATTATAATGGATGTGACCAATGATGGTAGAGAGAGGAATCTATTAAAGGTCTAAGCCCATATTATTTCTAGGGGAATCCAAGGATTTCCTGTTCAAGATCCTGGGTAATGGGTAGCCTGATAAGATTTCCTGTCCAAGATCCTGGGTAATGGGTAGCCTAATAATGGCCAAAAAGGTTATTGTTAAATAAGCCAATCTCCTACCCTTGTCCAGCTTTTATAGTCTCTTCTTTATCTGATAAGCTCAGACTTTCTTCCAGTTGTTAAAATATTGAGTGTCATTTGTTGTATCCAAATTAGTTTTAGGCTTATGGAGTCTGGCTTCAATTTAGGGAGGAAATAGAACAAAGATTAGAGTGGGGTCTTATTTAGCTTTGCCATTTTTATTTATTTATTTTTTTATTTAAGAAAGCATAAATTAACAAATCCATAGGGTAGGAGGGGTACAACTCCACACAATTCCCACCACCCAATCTCCATATCCCACCCCCTCCCCTGATAGCTTTCCCATTCTCTATCCCTCTGGGAGCATGGACCCAGGGTCATTGTGGATTGCAGAAGGTGGAAAGTCTGGCTTCTGTAATTGCTTCCCCGTTGAACATGGGCGTTGACTGGTCGGTCCATACTCCCAGTCTGCCTCTCTCTTTCCCTAGTAGGATGGGTCTCTGGGGAAGCGGAGCTCTGCCATTTTTTTTTTAAGGGAACAGAACAAAAGCTACAAAAGTTTTTCTGGGAGCAGAAAGTACTATGGTTTGCAAAATTAAATTAATTAATTAGTCAATCAGTAAATATAGAGAAAAATAACAAAACTGGAAGTATCATACTTCCTGACCTCAAATTATACTGCAGTTATTGTAATAATCAAAATTGTCTGCTACTGCAGCTAAAATAGACCAATGGAATAGAATTGTAAAAACCTATAAATAAGCCCCGACAACTAAGGACAACTACAATTTATCTATTTTCATGTGGGAGAGAGCCAGAGAAATAGAAAGACCAGAGCATTGTTCAACTCTAGCTTATGGCAGTGCCAGAGATTGAATTTGGGGCCTTTAGGGCCTCAGACATGCAAGCCTAATGTGTGATAATCTCATAAAAAGTTTTTATTTAGATACACATGCATTGTCACAGCTTAATATTCAGTAGTTTCCGTTCACAATATTTTTCCTCATGAATTTGTGTCAGATATAGAAAAGTGAAAATATGATCACCACTTTATACCATACACCAATGTCAAATCAAAATGGATTAAAGACCTGGATATTACACCAGAAATTTAAAAAATTATAGAAGTGAACACTGGTAAAACATTACAGGGTTTTCACATCTAAGATATGTTTGAAGACTCAACATTATAAGCATGGAAAATGAAAACAAGACAATAAATGGGACTACATGAAACTTCCACACATCAAAATCTTTTACACATCGAAAAAGCTTCTACACATCAAAATCAAACTACACAGGCATGACCAGGCAACCCAGAAAATTGGAGAAGATATTTACACATATGTATGACAAGCAGCCAGTATCATCAAACATCTATAATGAACTGGTGCAGCAGTAGTGCAGCAGGTTAAGTGCATGTGATGCCAAGTGCAAAGATGGGCGTAAGGATCCCAGTTTGAGCCCCCGGCTCCCCACCTGCAAGGGGAGTCGCTTCACAAGTGGTGAAACAGGTCTGTAGGTGTCTTATCTTTCTCTCCCCCTCTCTGTCTTCCCCTCCTTTCTCCATTTCTCTCTGTCTTAACAACGATGATGACATCAATAACAACAATAATAATGAAAAGACAACAATGGCAACAAAAGGGAAAATAAATAAATGAAAGAGCTGGTGCAGCTCAACAAAAGAAAATCAATAACCATATTAAAAAGTGGGCCAAAAAAACTAAATAGACAACTGTCTAAAGAAGAGATGCACATGGCACACAGACATATGAAGAAGTGCTCCGCTTCACTTATCATTAGAGAAATGCAAATTAAAACAGATTCCATATCACACCCGTGAGGATGGCCTATCTCAAGAACACAGGAAATGAACCAAGGATTGGTAATGTTGTGATGAAAACAAGAGAGCTGCTATATTGTTGGTGGGAATGCAAACTGGTGCAGCTCTTTTGGAAGACTG
Organism: Erinaceus europaeus; assembly: GCF_950295315.1. Lineage (NCBI taxonomy): Eukaryota > Metazoa > Chordata > Mammalia > Eulipotyphla > Erinaceidae > Erinaceus > Erinaceus europaeus. The sequence continues at coordinate 67,178,986 of NC_080171.1, read as the reverse complement.
TATGGACACTCCTTAAACAAAATGGAAAAAGTGTTGCCCATCAACCCGTTTCAAATACTGTAAAGTAAAATAACAGTAAAAATAATTTGGACTCCACATGAGCTTAGGAAACCTATTTACTGTTATTAAAATTAAATTACAGAAGAATTTCAGGTAAAGAAGGCAACTGTAGACTATTTTTTATGGTTTTAATAATTCTTAACTTGCCATGACATTATAAACATTTGTTTAAAAATTGTGATTAATTTATCTGACCACATAAAATATTTAATAAAATTATGCTTTCAGTTTAATTGATACATTAGTTTATCAGCTCATTGGAAGTCTCAATTTTTATGAAGTTATTCATTAATCATTGCAAAAGTGCTTATGTGTGCCACATTTCTATAATTAAATTATTTTGCAAAAATGAGTTTTTGCTGTGTAAAATATTGACTTCCAACCTAATTCAATGCTAGATTATAGAAGACACTTCCTAAGGGTCTTGAATTATAAAGCTAACAGGAATAATGTAATGTATATAATGAAATTCAAATTTACTGTATAATATTAGTTCTAACAATTTGCACACTTACTAAGGTGACTGATCAGAAAATTTATGTTCACAGTCATATGTGAAAGTTTTGATTATGCTAAGGATGCAATATTCTGGGAGTTCCTGTTGTCTGCGTGTTATACTAGACAACTGCTCAGCTCAGGTATATGGTGGCGCTGGGGACTGAACAGGGCACTTTTTGGTGCCTCAGCCATTGTTAGGACAGACCTATGCCCTGTCCTAAGGCCTGTGTTTAGCTTTGGCTCAAAGCCCATGTTTTGCGCACAGAACCTTTTACACCTGATGTATGTGATGGGATGCACCTGATGTCAGTGTATGGTATAAGGGCTGTTTGGAAAAACAGTAAAGACAGGAGCTAGCAAGCAGGGGCTAGTTAGCAGATCTGTGGCCTCTTACTCTCGCTCCACTGTTGATAGTTTTGTGTATTAAGGACCGCATTCTTACTGAACCATCCTCAGTCCTTTGGCCTGACCCATGGCTTGACAGCCATGAGTCTTTTTGCATAACCATTATGCTATCTCCCCAGGTTTCTAGGGATCTTTGATTACCTTTAATTTCACTGTGAAATTTGAGAGAAAGCTGGATATTTTCTGATTATCTTCTTCATAATAGTATCCATTTATTATGTTTTACAAAATATCCATTTCTCCATACAATTAAAGATTTTATTTTTTTTTGCCACCAAGGTTATTGCTGGTACTCTGTGTCTACACTATTTCACTGTTACAGGTACTCATTATTTTGATAGAGAATGAGAGACGCAGAGAGATGCCTGAGACCTGCTCCACTGCTCATAAATCTCTCATCTCCGCTCCAACCCTGGAGTTGGGGACCACGGGTTCAAACACAGGCCACTGTGTGTGGCAACATACACACTTTACCAGGTTTGCCACAACCTGCCCCAGAATTATAGTTTTAAAAAAGCACACCAAACATATAGAAGACCCTCTTACTAGCAAAATTTGCATTGGTTCTTTGCACATTAATCTTTTGCTAAAGTTCTCTTTGTCAATTATTAGGAATGGGTTTAATATACTTCCACTTATTTGGGAAATGAGACTAAATATGTATAGTGACTATAATGGGATAAATCACATCAAATATACTAAAATTATGAAGCCATAATTATGTACTTTTCTCTGAAAAATGCTTATTACTATTATTTTGTTTTATTTTTTAACAGCATCACTCAGTTCTGGCTATGGGTGGTATTAGGGATTGATTAAGGAATCAAATCCTGTGATCTACCATTACAATGTCTTTTTGACCTTAAAAACCTCTCTAGAGTACAAGCTCATGAAAGAAATAACTCTGGAAAAAGGGAGGGACATTTGGATGTAGTAATAGGGGTGTGTGTGTGTGTGTGTGTGTGTGTGTGTGTGTGTGTGTGTGTGTATGACTTGGAAAGGAAGAGAAGATGGGCTCTTTAAAAAAACTGGCAAATATATACAAATATACACAGATACATGTAGAAGCATAGTTAACCCATATCTGCAACCTTAGGAGAACTGCTATAGTTTACAATGGAAGGGTTGGGGATTCAGAGCTCTGGTGGTAAAGTGTAAAGTGTACACCTATTATCTTGTAATTTTGTAAATCAATATTAAATCACTAGTTAATAAAGAAAAAAGAAGAAAATAATGCTGGATTTACTCCACTTTCCCCATATGAATTTTACTTGTCACTGTCCAAAGAATTGATGAGGGGAAGTTGTCCTTTAAAAAGATAAATCAATGTGAAGAGTAAAGATTGGAGATTTAGTGATATTACATCTTATCCTGTAATATTACTATTGTCAATCAGATAAGCAAATAGTTTTAGAGAAAAAGATAACCAAAAAGATATGATACCAAGGAGTTTGTTAAGAGTCTAGTAAATTGACTCTGATACTCATTTACTAAATTGATAATACATTCCTATTGCTCCAAAATGTACTTTGAATTACTATTCATGTTTTACTATTTTCTTCATCAATTAATAAGCTAAGTAAAATCCCAACATGTGTTAATATGAAACTTCCATGACATTCTTGATTTTACATTTTTGAAAATTATATTTTAGAAGCAACAAATAAACTAGTAAATGAAGAAGAAATGATGGGATTCAAATGTCAAACTGTTCTGTTACAGCTAATGAAGCCATACTAATACTAATGATACCATACACAGAAAATAATCAGAGATATTAGCTTATGGTGAAAAAATATAAGAGCACCTGTGAAGCAATGTTCCCAAATATATTGAACCTGAATCTGAATATAAAAATCACTGAATAAATTAGTTTTTAACACAGTTGCAATGCCACTCAACATTTTAACAACTGGGAGAAAGTCTAAGCTTATTAGACAAAGGACTACAGAAACTGGAAAAGGCCAAGAGACTGGATACTTAATGATGTTATTTTGGTCAATACTGGGCTACCCCATTATCTGAGTCTCTTGTCAGGGAGTCCTTGAATTCTCCTATAAACAACTGGGTCTCTAAGAGGTGCCTCTCTCCATCATTACTGGGCACTTCCATCAGGAACATAATCTTAAGGCCTCATGAGGGCCTCTCAAGGACCTTACCCTCTCTAAAATAGTAATGGTATGGACTGCCCCCTCTCTGAAGGGAGGCTGGGTCATCCTACTCAGACACTCACTTGAAGAAGACTGGTCCTGAAATGAGTGCAGCCTAGAATGTTCCTAGCTGTGACCATGGACTGTGAGCTCAAACTTACAGAGATTCAGAGGTTTTACAGGCTCCTATGCTAAATGTGAATATATATATATAGGCCCTGTATCAGATAAATAGGGTAAACAGTTAATTGTATTTATATACTTTCTTCAAGTTTGGGAGCTACTCTCTGCTTTTGTTAGGCTTTCTAGTTCTATTCTCATCCCTGACACCATATTCCCAGATAATATTCTAGTTCACCCCTTTTTTAGCTATCAAGTTTAGACAAAAACTACTAAAGTTAGGGTCCCTTGGGACATACCTAAAATAGACTTTCTAGTTTCTTTCCACTTCAAGAATCCTACTCTCATCTTCTATATTCCTACTTTTTGGTTCCTGTTTATTAAACACTTTGTCCTGCTTTAAATCTTACCACCTTTCAGCCACCAAGTTGTAAATGCTGGTATGATTCCATCTTGACCTCTCTGGGCAAACTCACCAATATATCCCAGAATCGCACCTCCCCAGAGTCCTATCCCACTAGGGTAAGATAGAAACAGGATGGGAATTGACCTGGCAGTGCCCATGTCCAGCAGAGAGGCAATTGCAGAAGCTAGAACTCGCACATTCTGCAACCCATGAAGAAATTTGGTCCATACTGCTAGAGGGGGAGAATGTTAGGGGAAAATGACTAGAGGGCTCTGAACTCCAATTCCATCAGGTCCCAGAGAGGGAATAGGGGAAAAAAAGAAATTTGGAAGTAGTAATAGGTACAGGTGTAATTTAGAAAGTAAAAGAAGGCAGGACCATAGGAAAAAAATGAGTAAATATATATAAATATAGACAGTCAAAAATAAAAGTCAACCCATATCTGTGACCTTGAGTGAACCACTGCAAGTTTCCAATGGAGGGAATGTGGACACAGAACTCTGGTAGTGGGACTGGTGTGGAATTATACCCCTGTTAGCCCATACTTTTATAAATCAATATTAAATCACTAGTAAAAAAATCTTAAAAGAAAAATAATCATCATCACTTAAACTTTTGTCGCCTTAATTCTACAGAGAAGAAACAATGACTCATATTTTACTATTTTTTAAGGCTTCTTTCTGTTGCAAACAAATGAAGAATCAAAAGTTTCGTGTCATTTTTAAGTGATTTCAACTATACACAGAGGTTTAATAGTACTGTTTGAAGTTTGAGCTGGTTCACCTACAGAATAAAAATAACTATTGATCATATTAAGAAGAAATGGGGAGATTTTATAAATCAATTAACTGTGTATAACAGTAGCAAGATAAGGAGACTAAAGTTGACACATACAATGTTGCTGTAAATATATACCTTATTTTGTACCATGACGAAAATCTCCTTTAAAATTAAACACAACTATCTTTGAAGTCACTGCCTCTAGTTTCTTGAATTAGTGAAATCAGGAGGTTAAGGGTGTAGGGGAAATGATGTTTATTTTTCATAATGAAGCCTTTATATTACTGTATGAGTGAAAATTTAAAACAAACAAACAAAAAGGACAAAATGCCATAATATAACTCACCCAGGTGGGTGCCTGATTTGTCATGTGCAGATTCCACCCTCACCTCGCTTGGGGAAAGTTCAGGTGTGGTAGTTTTGGTTGATCTGTCTCCCTGTCTCTCGCTGAAGGAAGTTGATCCGACTGGTAAAGACATTGTGAGTAAAAATATCAAAACAGAACAAAACTAAAGCAACGATGTCTGTTGACTGGAGGCCACAGAGGGAAAGTGGAAAGAGGTAGCTCACCTTTTCAGACCTGGAGCTACTCCCACACCCCCAACCCCCACCTCTAAAGGGGGTCAAATCAGAAGCTTGCTGCTGACTCCAGTGTTCCAACTACAGAGAATGTGGGCCTTCTACTCAAAGCCTGGGTACTCTGCCAATGGTGCTTCACTGCAAAATCCTGGAGCTGGTGAGTCTGAGGAGAGAGAGAGAGACAGAGAGACAGAGAGACACACACACAGAGATGCTTTTTCCTTTTCTTCCTCTTTCTCTTTTTCTTTTCTTTCTTTCTTTTTTTTTTTTTTCAACATTGCTACAGCCCTTTGGGAGGTTGTGGATCTCCTGTAAGTGTGTCATCTTGGTTTTCAGAATTGTCTTGGGGCTTTTCTTGTAGGTTTTAAAACTTGGGGGTACTTGTTCATGTGGGGTTCAATCCCTCAGCACTTGATGGAGAGGCTGAGGCTTTTGAGTGACCTCTGACAGTGGGGTTACTGTGTGGAAAATGTGTCACAACTTCACTTGCTCACTTCATTGTGTCTCAGCTCCTTGGTTCAGTGCATAGAAATAGTTATGCGATTTTATATAACATCTTATACTTCCAAGAAAGCTGTTATCTGTTTAGTTATAATCTGTGTTTTAGGACAATTTCTTACTTTTCCATCTTGAGGCAGAACTTGAATTTTAGCTTGGTGATACACTGAAGAGAAATGATAAAGCTCTAAGATGAGGATCAGTATTTCTTACTCGATTAATTAGTCAGTAGATGGACATTTTCTGTGTTGCTTATAGCTTTAAAGTTCTTGAAGTAAGAATTAAAAGCTAGAAGTAATTATTGTCATTTTGGTTTTTAAACAACAACAACAACAACAAAAGCCTTAATAAGTGCTTGCGGGGAGGGAGCAGTTAACTCCCAAGTCAAGTATTCTGTGACTGAAGGAGATAACACTTTGGTGGTGGGCAAGTTGTGCTGGTCTTTTTTTGGGGGTGGGGGAGGAGATGTGAAACTGTACTCTGTGACATTTCCTCAGTAAAAATAAACCAATAATAAAAAATGCTTCAATGTTCAATGTTGCCAATAAAATGAATATCCTAGTAACTAAAATTAAAAACTCCATAATTAAAACCTCCATGTGAGCAACATTTAGACAGCAGGATAATTAATTAGCAGAAGTAAACATCTAGCTTTCCGTTCCTGGTGACTTTGAGTAGTGAGTGTTGCCAGGATGGTTGCTGTTCAGAAGCTATAAAATGGCAACAATAAATTTGGGATATATCATTAGATTAACATACCAAAAATTTCTGTAGATTTTATTTAAACTTCATGCATTTATGCAGTGTAACTTAGGTCCAGAGTCTGTATTAAATTCACAAACCTTGCTCTGGCTGATAATTTCTCTGAATATGTCCTTTGATGGCGAAGTAGATTTGGTGCTTTCAATTCATTGTGAGTAGTGCAGTGGGAGAGCTATCAGAAAAAGTTCATGTTTGCTTCATCTTTTGCCTCTTATACATTGCTTGGCATAAGGTAGCCATGTAGTGAATATTCAAGATGTTTTTCCTGCAATAATGAACAAAGAAAATGGGCTTCGATGACCTTGGATGATGCATTGGAGTGTGTATTTTTCACTGCAGAAGCCTTGAGAACTGGTATTTGGTCATTAGGATAAATAATAGTTCACTGATGAGGTTGAAAAGTGTTTTTTTGGGGGGTAATCACACATGGCACAAAGTGCAAGGACCACATAAGGGTCTGGATTCAAGCTCCTGGCTCCCCAAATGCGGGGGGTGGGAGAGGGTGATGAAGCAGGTCTACAGGTGTCTCTCTTTCTCTCCTCCTGTCTTCCCCTCCTCTCTCAATTTCTCCTTGTCGTATCCAACAACAAGGAAAGCAATAACAACAATAACAATATAACAACAACGATAAACAACAAGGACAACAAAATGGAAAAAATGGCTTCCAGTAGCAGTGGATTCGTAGTGCAGGCACTGAGCCCCAGCAATAACCCTTGAGGCAAAAAAAGTGGGTTTTTGTGTGTGGGAGGACTGGAAGTAGTAGACTTATTGGCAAGTATTCAGGAGAGTATGGCAGAACTGGAGAAAGCAAACATATACTCCTCTTCTGAGGATATTTGGTAAAGAAGAACAGAGACTCTTCCCCAAATATACCTTTCTCATCTGGGAAAGAGCTTGATGAAAAATTTATATTGGCTTACACTTTACATTTTGCATGACAAAAAGATGAAACAACTTTAATGCAACCATAAAACTATTATATGTAGTTGAGTATTAAAATGCTGTACATGCTATAACTACCTTTATATGCACATTCATGTCTACTTATATTCCCAAAGAGGACAGCTGCAATGAAATGCTTACTTCATATAGGGTCTTTGAGCTGAGTAGATACTTTAGCTGTGTCGCTCAGAAAAATTATAAGATTTCTCACTTGAATTTTGGATGTTGTTTTTTCTTCTTTTTTCCTTTATTATTTTATTTTATTTATGAAAAGGAAACATTGACAAAAACCATAGGATAAGATTTCTATGGTCCCACCACCGGAACTCTGTATCCCATCCCATCCTTTGATAGCTTTCCTATTCTTTAACCCTCTGAGAGTATGAATCCAAGGTCATTGTGAGCTGCAGAAGGTGGAAGGTCTGGCTTCTGTAATTGCTTTCCCACTGAACATGGGCGTTTGTTGGTATGCTTTTAAAACCCCCTTTGTTTCATTTGGTTTAAATCCCCCCTGCTTAACACTATTCTATTTACATAACCACTTCATTCTATTTACATAACCTCTGTTAACAAGCACCACCTTCCCTCCAGGGCATTGGTGGTTTAGTGGTAGAATTCTCACCTGCTCCACCCCCTCTCCTTGTCACACTCTGATTTTCACCAGTCACTTTTCTCTCCACCCTCTCTATGTCACATCCTGTTCACACCCTACTTGGGAAGTATATATAAAAACAACATTGTTTGTTTTAGTTAGTTGGTTGTTAGTCTAGCTTGGTATAGATTGCACTGCGTCCTGCATGAATAAAGAGATACTGCGTACAGCTCAGTCATGAGTCCCTGGTCGTCTGTCTCCCGTCAGTGAAGCTCAGCCTGGCAGGCGTTGACAGGTCGATCCATATTCCCAGCCTGTCTCTCTCTTTCCCTAGGTGGGCGGGGCTCTGGGGAATCAGAGCTCCAGGACATATTGATGGGGTTGTCTGTCCAGGGAAGTCTGGGTGGCATCATGCTAGCATCTGGAACCTGGTGGCTGAAAAAGAGAGTTAACATATAAAGCGAAACAAGCTGTTGACTAGTTATGAACCTAAAGGCTAGAGTAGTACAGATGAAGAGTTGGGGGTCTCTGTTTTGTAGATAGCTATTAGGCCTATTTTAGTTATATTCCAAAGAGCCTGTGGCTATACTAGTTTTTTTTTTCCCTGAGCCTGAAATCTGATATGCAGGTGGATCCAAGTTATTGTCTGGGGAGATGATGTCATTGCTGGAAAAAGGACCAGAAAGCAGATCAGGGAAGAGAGTAGCTCCCAAATATTGGAAAGGTGTATAAATATTGTTGACTGTAAAACCCATCGATTTGATGTGATCTGGGGTCCATATTCAGCTTAGGAGCCTATGTGACCTCTGCATCCCTGTAGATCTGAGTTCACATTCTGTGTTCATGAGTAGGGATGTTCCAAGCTGCCCCAATATCAGGACCCATCTTCCTCAGGTGTGGCATATCTCAGGACTCCTCCAATAGGGCCCCAATTGAATGTTGTTTTAACTGACTGGATTTTCTAAGCAATGAAAAGTTCCAGCATCCTTGTGTTTTTATATCTGCTAATTAATCATATTTTATCATTTTGCAAGTGAAATGAAGCTGGACAGCCTGAGAATGGCATAATAAGCATGTTTTATTGAATTATGACTTAATAATACATTCCACTATTATAACATACCCTTCAATGTTGTATTATTTTAGTCACACAATAGTAAATGGAGAAGCAACTCATAATTAAACTAATTAAATCTAGCACCAGGCTGACCTTTCAGTGAATCATTTTGTGAGTGAACTGCAAGATGGATATAAAATGTTGAATGGTCTTTGACATATGTTATAGATTTAAATAAATGAAATGCAATTAATGTAATACATATACAGTTGAAAGAATGGAAATAGGAGTTTTTTATATCTAACTTTTTGACAGTGGAATAGGCTACTAAGGATGTATCATCCTGTCCCTATTACTTTGCGTAGGACAGGGAGTAGCCAGAGGAAAAGCTTTAGTGAAGGCACTTTTAAAATCTACCATGCCTGTGGTATGGGAAGTAGTTCAGTGGATAAAGCATCAGACTCTCAAGCATGAGGTCTTAAGTTCAGTCCACACAGCAAATGTACCAGAGTGCTGTCTGGCTCTTTTGCTCTCCTCCTATGTTTCTCATTAATAAATAAATAAAATCTTTAAAATCTACCATGTCTTACTCTTGAACTTTTTTTTTTTTTTTTACCTCCAGGGTTATCACTAGGGCTCAGTGCCTGCACCATGAATCTACTGCTCCTGGAGGCTATTTTTCCCTTTTTGTTGCCCTTGTTGTTTCTCATCCTTGTGATTTTTTATTGTTGTCATTGCTGTCATTGTTGTTGGATAGGGCAGAGAGAAATGGAGAGAATAGGGGAAGACAGAGAGAGGGAGAGAAAGATAGACACCTGCAGACCTATTTCACTACTTGTGAAGCGACTCCCCTGCAGGTGGGGAGCTGGGGGCTGGAACCTGTATCTTTAAGCTGGTCTTTGTGCTTTGCTCCACCTGCTCTTAACCCACTGCGCCACTGCCAGATCCCCACTCTTGAATCTTTTTAAATAGTTTTTAAAGTTTATTTAAAATCTACATTTACTAGTGAAATAAACTATTTAATATTTATTTGACAGATTTTTCCAATTGAAGTAAAAACAGTTTAGCTTTTAAAAACAAATATATGGAGTGTGAAAGATAGCATAACAGTTATGCAAAAAGACTGCCCCTGAGGCTCCAAGATCACAGGTTCAATTTGTCACACTACAGTAAACCAGAGCTGAGGGGAGCTGGGTGATAGTGCATCTAGTTAAGCACACATAGTACTGAGCACCAGAGCTATGCAAGGATCAGAGTTCAAGCCCCCAGTTCCCCAACTGCAAGAGGGACACTTCACAACAGGTGAAGCAGGTCTTCAGGTATCTCTCTTTCTCTTGCCTTCTCTATCTACTATTCTCAATTTCTCTGTCTTATTTAATAATAATAAATGGAAAAAAATCACTGCCAAGAGCAGTGGATTCATAGTGCTAGCACCAAGCCCCAGTGATAACCCCAGAAACAAAACAAAACAAAAAAATAGAGCCAAGCAGTATCCTGGTAAAATAACAATGATAATAATGATAATAGTAAATAAATTTATGAAGCCTAGGAGCTATATACAGTAGGTGGTATGTTGGACTCAGCTGTTTGGTATTCTTAGTTTCTTCTCCATCTTCATATGGTTTAGAGAAATGTTCTGGTTCTCTCTCTCTCTCTCTCTCTCTCCCTCTATCTCTCTCTTTCATGTTTATGAAAAATCATTAAGGGGCAAAATGGTAACACATCCAGTTGAACACACACACACTACCATGCCCATGGACCCGGGTTCTAGTTTCCACTCCCGACCTGCAGGGGGATGATTCATAAGGAGTGAAACAAATCTTTCTCTCTCCTTCTCTATCTCTTCTTCCTCTCTCAATTTATTTCTGTCCTATACAATAAAATAGGGGATAAACAAAAGGAAAAAAAAAGTCACCAAGAGTGGTGGTATTATCATGCAGGCACGGAGGCCTAGCAATAACCCTGATGAAAATGAAAATAAATTAAAAACAGACACTGGTGCATTCAGTATAGTACACACATTATCAGGTGAAAAGGTCTAGATGCTTGACCTTCTGGGTTCTACCAGCTGAGGAGAATCTTTGTGTGAGGTGTAGTAGTATAGCAGTTATCTCCCATTCTCTCTATTATCCCTTTCTATTTTTCCCTGACACTATCTGAAAAAAAATATAGAAAAATGAAGAAACAAGATAAATGACCACCAGAAATGGTATGGTCATCATAACTGCACCAAGCTCTATGAGTAACCCTGGTGAAGAAAGAAAAGAAGAAAAGAAAGGGAGAGAAAGAAATTTTTTTATTATATTTATTTATTTATTTATTGGATAGAGGCAGCCAGAAATCAAGAGAGAAGGGGAGATAGAGAGGGAGAGAGACAGAGAGACCCTGCTGCCCTGCTTTACCTCTTGCAAAGCTTTCCTTTTGCAGGTGGGGACCAGGAGCTTGAAACTTGGTCTTTGTGCATTGTAACGTGTGCTTAGCCAGGTGCACTGCTACCCAGTCCCACTCTTGAACTTTAGTTCAAAGTCATTGTGTAACCAAAAGGAGAATGTTTAGGTTTTGCTGTTAGTTTTGACTTTTGAAGAAATTTCTTTATTTTTTTTTAAACGAACTTTCTTTTTATTTATTTATTTATTTATTTATTTTCCCTTTTGTTGCCCTTTTTTTTTATTTAAGAAAGGAGACATTAACCAAACCATGGAATAAGAGGGGTACAATTCCGCACAAATCCCATAACCCGATCTCCATATCCCATCCCCTCCCCTGATAGCCTTCCCATTCTCTATCTCTCTGGGAGTATGGATCCAGGGTCGTTGTGAGTTGCAGAGGGTGGAAGGTCCGGCTTCTGTAATTGCTTCCCCGTTGAACATGGGTGTTGACTGGTTGATCCATACTCCCAGTCTGCCTCTCTCTTTCCCTAGTAGGGTAGGGCTCTGAGGAAGTGGAGCTCTGGTACACATTGATGGGGTCGTCTGTCCAGGGAAGTCTGGTCAGCATCTTGCTGGCATCTGGAACCTGGTGGCTGAAAAGAGAGTTAATATACAAAGCCAAACAAATTGTTGAACAATCATGGACATAAAGACTGTAATAGTGCAGATGAAGTGTTGGGGGGTATTCCCTGCATGCTCTTGTGTACTTCTGCTTTCAGGTATATATTTTTCCCCTAGTTTATGGGCATGGGTGAACCTATGCTCTATCTCAGGGGACCTGGACTATATCTAGGTTTGGGGACTTTATTGGGGAGTGGAACACCTGGAATGGAAATAGAGAATACTATGAAAGGAAAGGTCTCACCTGAGTGATGAAGCTGAAGTGTTGAAGAAATTTTTAAAACATTTCCTGTCTGTTCTTTTACATTGAGAACCCATTATCTTTTTTATTAGTCATTTAATAATGATTGACAATGATTGTGGGATAAGAGGAGTACAATTTCATACAATTCAATTCCCATCACCAGAGTTCCATATACCCTCCTCCCTGCATTAGAATCTTCCTTATTCTTTATCCCTCTGGAAGTATGGACCAAAATTCTTTTCTTTAATTTATTTATTGGGGGATTAATCTTTTAAAGTCAACAATAGTTTGTACATGCATAACATTTCTCAGTTTTCCACATAATGATACACTCCCCCCCCCCCCCCAACTAGGTCCTCTGTCATCCTTTTCCAGGACCTGTACTCTCACCCTCATGGGCCAGAATTCTTTATGAGGTGCAAAAGGTAGAAGGTCTGGCTTCTGTAATTGCTTCTCCACTGGACATGGGCATTGACGTATCAATCCCCACCCCTAGCCTTTTTCTGTCTTTCTCTTAATGGGATAGGGCACTGTGGAGGTGGGTTCCAGGGCACATTGGTGAGGGATATCTGCCCAGGGATATCAGGTTGGCATATGATAGCATCTGAGAACTGATTAATTTGTAGAAAGGATATGATTGTCAGGAAGGATATGTATTTCTTTCCTTCTATGCACTTACCTTCTGCTTAATTGTCAGTATCTATGAGAATCTTGGAAGCTGCATTATTATTCCTATAACTATCTATCTATCTATCTATCTATCTATCTATCTATCTATCTATCTATATTTTCCCATTCTTTTCTATGATCTTGCCTTCTCTTCATTTCTAAGTCACACACACCTACTACTTCCAAGTCTTCCAAGTGTCCTTTTTTTTTTTTTTTTTTTTTTTTTTCCTTTTCTACTCTTCACTCTCTGGGTCTTGGTCTTGATGGAATTGGAATTGGAGTTCAGACCCCTCTAGTAATCTTCCTCTAACATTTTTCCCCTATGGGAGTATGGACCAGCATTATTTTCAGGTGAAGAGCTTGCTTCTCCACTGGACATAGGCATTGGCAAGTCGATCCATATCCCCAGCCTGTTTCTATCTTTCCATAATAGGGTAGGGCTCTGGAAAAGTGAGACTACGGGATACATAGGTGAAGTCATCTGCCTACGGAAGTCAGGATGGCATCATAGTAGCATCTGCAACTTGGTGGCTGAAAGGCAGCAAGATATCAAGCAGGACAAAACAGTAAAATCAAATAATAAAGGAACCAAAAATTATGAATATAGCAGATGAGAATAGGGATCTTAGGGTAGAGTGAAGCTAGGAAGTCTATTTTAGGTATGCTTCTAGGAGCCTATGTCTTTGGTAATTTCTCTTTGAGCTTGATAGCTAACATGCAAGTAGACTTAAAACATTGAGAAGAAATAAAATTAGAGGCTAAGGGAAGATAGGGAGAGAGGAAGAGAAAAACCTGCTGCTCTTCTTTACCACTGGTATCCTGAGACTTGGAGTTGAACTTGGGTGCTCCACCATCCAAGTCCTCTTGTTCTTTTTAAAAATAACTTTACCAGGTTAGGGAGATAGCAAAATGCTCATGCAAAAGGCTTTCATACCCGAGGCTCTGAAGTTCCAGGTTCAATCCCCAGCACCAGAACAGAGCATTGGTCTGGTGTTTCTCCCTCTGTAGTTCTAAGATAAAGTAAGTAAAAATAAAATATTTTTAAAAGACTGTTGTCACGGTGTCCTGTTTCATATCTTCCCATATTAGGTATCAGTACAGCACATTGGCCACCGATTTAATATCTTCCTCCACTTATAGTTTATCACTTTCTTCTTAGTTGTCTCAAGGCATTGTTGATATGACCAAAATTCTAGAGTTCATATTAGCTATTTTCATAATTGTATTGTTCTTAATTTAGAATTTTGTTCCTTTACAAATATGGAGTCTCCCACTATTTTAAAATTTATTGAAATATTGACACACATAATTGTATAAATTAAAAGTATACAATGTGCTGATATATATTTTGCAAAATAATCACAAATGTGATATTAGCTAATACCTCTACCATATAATATATTACCATTTCACTTTTTGTGACAATTACAATCTTGAATCTTAATAACTTATTTATTTATTTATTCCCTTTTGTTGCCCTCGTTTTTTTGTTGTAGTTATTGTTGTTATTGATGTTGACATTGTTGGATAGGACAGAGAGAAATTGAGAGAGGAGAGGAAGACAGAGAGGAGAGAGAAAGATAGACACCTGCAGACCTGCTTCATCGCTTGTGAAGCAACTCCCCTGCTGGTGGGGAGCCAGGGGTTTAAACCTGGATCCTTAACCCAGGTCCTTGCGCTTTGCACTGCCTGCGCTTAACCCACTGCACTACTCCCTCTTAATAACTCTTATGTTTATAATACAATATTGTTGACTATACTCACTATGTTGTGTGTTAGGTCTTCAGAACATTTTTCACTCTTAAATGTCTCTGATACCTCTGTTCACAATTTACTAATCTTGATCTATTTTAATATATTTTTAGCTTCCATGTATAAGTGGTATTATGTAGTTTTTCTTCCCGTCTCACTTATCTCATAAAAAGTAATGCCCTCAGTGTTTATCCATATCGTTGTAAATGGCAGGATTTCATTCTTTCTCATAGCAGATTACTATTGTTTTTCATATCTCTACCACTTTTTTTTTCACTTTCAATTTGTGACTAATGGTGGATTACAATATTGTAAGATTGCAGGTATAGTTCCACACCATACTCACCAGTAAAGTTCTATGTCTTCATCTTCCCACTTCTCAAAGATAACCATCATAATTTTCACAGTCTTAGAAATGGTTTGCTTGCTTTTTTTTTTTTTTGCAAGTCCATGTGTATCAGCTCTCTAAGATGCCACATATGAGTGAAACCATCTAGTAGTTGTCTTACCTCTCTTTACTTATTTTACTAAACATAACTACCCACAGTTACAACCATTTTGTCCCAAAGGACACAAAATCATCCTTTTCATTGCAAAGTAGTATTCCATGAAGTAAATATCCCACAATCTATTTAGCCAGTTATCTAATGATGGGCATTTAGACTGCTCCCACTTTTTGGCTATTGTGAATAATGAAGCTGTGAACATTGGGGTACATATGTCCCTTTGAATTAGTGTTTGAATGTTCTTTGGATAAAAACCCAAGAGTTATAGTACTTCTTTATCCAACCATTTATTGAAAGACATTTAGGCTCTTTCCATATCTTTATTACTAGGAATAATGCTGCAGTGATCATGGACATGTAAGTATCTCTTTGAGATACTGATTTTTAGCTCCTTAAGATATATACCTAGGAATTATATTGCTCATATAGTATTTCCATTTAAATTTTTTAACAACTACCATACTGTTTTTCCATAATGGTTGCACCAATGTGCATTCTTAATCATAAATAATATATAAGGATTCTCTTTTCTTTACATCTTTGCAAAAATGTGTTGTCTTTTCCATAGCCATCATCTTAACAGGTATTGATATCTCTTTGTTATCCACTATTCTTTGGATTTATTTGCCCTCAATGAAGTTCTAAACATTTTAATTATTTATTTATTTAATTATTATTTTTTTGTCTCCAGGGTTATTGCTGGGCCTAGGTGCCTGCACTACGAATCCACTGCTCCTGAAGAAAATTTTTCCCATTTTGTTGCCATTGTTATTGTCAGATAGGACAGAGAGAAGTTGAGGGAGGAGGAGAGACAGAGAGGGGAAGAGAAAGATAGACACCTGCAGAACTGCTTCACTGCTTGTGGATGACCAGGGGCTTGAACTGTGATTTTTAGCCAGTCCTTGCGCTTTGTTCCATGTGTGCTTAACCCACTGCACTACTGCCTGACCCCCTAAATAGTTTTTATTAAAAATTTTATCAAATACAGTAATTATTGATAGATACTATTTTCTGGACATTTTGAACAATGCTGCCTTCTCCATTCCATATAAAATTGATAGTGATTATATAAATGTATGATAAAGATATGTGCAGATTCTTGTATAATTGGAGTCCTTTAATTCTACTTTGTTATTTACAGAATTAAATTATATTTTTCTAGTTTATATAGATTATGTATTATAGTACCCATATATTTATAGTCATTATTGGACAGGAACATCCAATTATTTTCAATGTTACAAAATTATTTTATCTAATACAAAATATTTAATTTTCCAATGTATTTTAAATCACTTAATTAACTCAGTTGTTTTTCTTAGTTTAATATGCTTCAGATTAAACTTTTAAATTATTTTAGATAGTGGTACTTTTTATTACTATTATATTTATTTGTTTATTTATTTATTTGAGAAATTTGTAGAAAGGGGGTGGGAGAAAGAAAGACACCTGCAGAACTGCTTCACTGCTTGTAGGGACCAGGGCCTTGGGAATCTTCTGCATTGTAACATGCATGCTCATCCAAATATTCTATCACCTGGTCCCTGGTCATCCTTATGATATTTGATTTTCTCATGTATGAGTTATGTCTATTTTATCCATATAACTATAAAACTTATAAATACTTCAGATTAATTTATAAAAAACATTGAATCAGAGAAAGAGTGATACAGAGAGAGAGAGAGAGAGAAGAAAGACATGCTAGAGATAGAATCACTCCCAGGCAAGCAAATCCTTTACTCTACTGTTATACTACTACACCAACCACCAGAGTAATGTAACCTTTGTAATTTTATTCATCTAAGACATAGGAAAATATATTAGTATTATGCATATGCAAGCAAATACACTTGACTTATACTTTAAAAAAAAACCGACTACTACATTACCCTCCATAATAAAATTTTAAATAGTCTTTCAAACTTTTCCTTTCACTGTCCTTACTACTGACTAGTATTTTTCTCCATTTTTTTCTCTAATACATTCAGAATGATTAGAGAGAGACAGCTTACTATATCACTAACATCACTTAGCACTATCATGTCAAAAGTAACAAATTGATAACATTCTGGAATCAATAAAGGATAATCATGGTTACTTTACTATGATAAAGAACTCATAGAAATGATTTGTCCACCATTATTATTCAAATATAGTAAATTTATATTACATATTTTCAATACAATATAAAAATCTGATAATAGATCACTTAATATTTTGCTTCACTTACCAAGTAAATTATTTTCCTCAGCTCACCAACTTAGATAGTATTTGATACTTCACATAGTTTTTTTTTACAATGAATATTAAAATGAAAACCTTTAAAAATATTTGTAATGATTAAATAACTACAGTGTAAAAACGAAATGGCTCAAGTTTTGTGATATAACAAAGATTTTGAAAATAAAAATATTGAATATTCACATATGTTTTTCATAATAATCTATTGCAAGAACACAAATGATGCCTGGTGGGAGTAAATTGACTTTGAAAATTAAAATCTGAAGTTATTTCTGCTTAAATAATATGCTTAATCACATTAAAATTTGGCTAGCCATTTTTACAAGGTTAAATATGTACATAAAGTTTTATAACAGAAGCTAAGGATTTTCTATCTTGCATGTTTTAACACCTTTGGTATAGTCTCTTGATTTTATAAATAGCATGAATTTAACCAACCTCTTGTATATTTAAAAAAATTGAGATATTGTTCAGATGTAAATAAATGCACTAATATTTTGGTGCATAAAAGGGAAAACTGGAAGACTTCGTTATCATGGGTTATAGAATATTCCCCTTAAAGAGAAGTGAGAATGTAGCTGAATTACTAGCCATTATTTTAGAAACTGTAGTTTGCAATTATGGTTAGTGGAAAGCCTGTGTATAAACATCGTTTCTGTTAAGAGAAACTCCTAAGTCAAGTTTATAACAAAGGCAATGCCTATTGTTAACTTCAAGGCCCCCTGGCACAGTCAATTGTTCAGATGATAAACTTATCTTTGAAAATCACTAACTCAGGTAGAAAGACACATGCTATACATTGGTTAAGTAAAAATGTGTTATGTAAGTTACAATAACTACAATTGCATTTTGTCTGGCACAGAAGGGGTAAATCAATCTGTTAATCCTCTTATCATAGGAGAAGTTCTTGCAGAATTGACATGTTTTATTCTGAGTTGTAAACTGGAGAATAACTCATGAAATGCTGTTTTGCATAGTTTATACCCTAAGTAGTGATTGTTTGTAGTGAGAGGTGGTGGCAGCAGATAAAGCATTGTTTCCTCTGGCAGGAGAGGTAGTTTAATTGCAACCATTCTTATTAAAGAAACTTGACAAATTGTTAGGCTATGGCAAAACCAAAAATTTCCTTGCTAGTCTTTGCTACAGTGAAACATCCTAGTTTATTTCCAGTAAACACTTGCAGTAAGAAATCCTACTCAAATTTAATCATGATGCCATAGTGTCATTTCTTTAGTCATACTGTATTTATGGCAAGGAAAAAAACATGTTTCAAAATGAGAAATAAAACTTAGCCAAGTGCCAGTTGCTTGAAATTATTAACATAAGAGAAAACTGTGTTTCTCAAGGGCACTGTGTATCCTTGGCAATATCTATACTTTAAGAAGAAGCAAGAAGTGTCAGAATCAAGATTAGACTCACATAAGGGGCAACACCCATCACCCTTGAGTAATGAGAAAAAAAATTTCTTTTCTTTTTTTTTTTTTTTTGCTGTTTTGTGATTAATGTTATATTTTCAAACCTCCTGGTAGACATACCTTATGACTATGCTTAGGAGCGCTAGTCAGAACATGGATATGAACTCAAGCACACATCTTGAAATCTGATTTCAAACTGTTTATTCACTGATATTTATGTTCTTTTTTGATAGTCAGAAGGGTTTTTTTTTTTGGTCAGAACATTAATTTTGAGTTTTCACTGTTCTCCATGTTTTAAATCCATTTGTTTATTCATTTGATCATGTCCTTTTAGGATCTAGGACTGTGGAAGACACTGCCTAGACAGAGATATAGAAAAGAATTTCCACTTTTTTTTTTGCCATTTTATAAAAAAATATTTACTTGCAAGTAAAAACCTGGTAACCAAACTGTCTCTTACACTTTGTCAGAACTGTATTGATTATTAGTGGTGGTGGAGTCATAGGAAAGTGTATGGTAACTTACTTACATGTGTACATGGTAAACTATAACTCTTAAATCTTGTAATTTTGTAAAACTGCTGTTAAATCACTACTTTAAAATGAATAAAATTCTTTTCTAGGGGGTCGGGTGGTGGCGCAGTGGGTTAAGCGCATGTGGCGCAAAGCACAGGGACCATCATAAGGATCCCGGTTCAAGCCCCCAGCTCCCCACCTGCAGGGGAGTCGCTTCACAGGCGGTGAAGCAGGTCTGCAGGTGTCTATCTTTCTCTCCCTGTCTCTGTCTTCCCCTCCTCTCTCCATTTCTCTCTGTCCTATCCAACAACGAATTGCGTCAACAAGGGCAATAATAATAACCAAAACAAAAGCTACAAAAAGGGCAACAAAAGGGGAAAAAATTCTTTTCTAAAGTTATTTGTTCTTAGTGACTTAACAGTGGCTTACAAAATGATATTATTTTAAGACTATTGTTTCCCACCCTACATGGTGTGTGTAATTTACCACTCCTACCACCATCTACCATCATTTACCCCTCCATCTCGTTCCCAATCATCATAGTTCTCACAAAGGCTAAGAGAAAGTGATTTTTTTTTTTTGCCAAATTTGTTTGCTTTAGTTATCTACATTTCACATATTGAGAGAAACCATCTGGTATTTGTCTTTCACCTATACTTATTTCACTTAGCATAATCAGCTCTAGTTCCATCCATTTTGTCCTATCAATATAATCTTACTTTTTAAATTATGGAGTAATATTCCATTGACTATTTACTCTATGACTTCACCCAGTTTTCCTGCTCTTAAGGAACTCACAGTCTAGACAAAGAGGCACAAAATCTTAGTGAAGTGAAATTGAATTTTAACTACATAAATAAAGGATGGAGAAAGGTCAGTTAAGGAACTTTCAATTATGTATGCCTATATTTTACCTGATTGTATTTTGAGTAATTATTAACAAACTCATAATGAGAGCTTGTTATGGGGTAGAGACAAGGAAGACAACTCGAGATCAAGATCCAAATAAGAGTCTTCATTTACCTGACCAGGGACTGCCTATACTGGCTGGGACTGTATCCCAGCGAGTTGCTGTTCAAAGAGCAATGTAGGCTAGTCTCCCAAGACAGTTTTCTTTTCTTTTTTATTTAAGAAATGATTAATTAACAAAACCATAGGGTAGGAGGGGTACAATTCCACACAATTCCCACCACCCAATCTCCATATCCCACACCCTCCCCTGATAGCTTTCCCATTCTCTATCCCTCTGGGAGCATGGACTCAGGGTCATTGTGGGTTGCAGAAGGTAGAAGGTCTGGCTTCTGTAATTGATTCCTCACTGAACATGGGCATTGACTGGTCGGTCCATACTCCCAGTCTGCCTCTCTCTTTCCCTAGTAGGGTGTGTCTCTGGGGAAGTGGAGCTCCAGGACACATTGGTGGGGTCTTCAGTCCAGGGAAGCCTGGCCAGCATCCTGATGACATCTGGAACCTGATGACTGAAAAGAGAGTCAACATACGAAGCCAAACAAATTGTTGAGCAATCATGGACCCAAAGCTTGGAATAGTGGAGAGGAAGTGTTAGGGAGGTACTCACTGCAAACTCTAGTGTACTTCTGCTTTCAGGTATATATTTTGCAGTCGTTTATGGATACGTGTGAACATATGCTCTCTCTCACAGAAACTGGTGAATATCTAGGTTTTGGGACTTTGTTAGAAAGTGAACCACCTGAGATGGAATTAGAGTATACTGTGAAAGGAAAGGTCTCACCCGCGTAATGAAGCTGAAGGGTTGTCATTCCACACATGAAGTCTCTGGACACAGTCTGAAGTGAAGCATGTTGAGGTGGCCATCCTTGCGTTGGTTAGGTTGTGATCGGCAGATGCAATATTATTTGATATGGATTGGGAGAGGCATACGGGAAAGTGGGCCCTATCCAATTGTTCCAGGACTGGGAGAAGTAGAAGCTCTATAGTGGAGATGTGAGGTTCCTGCTGTCCTAGGTTTCAAAAAGACAATCGATAGCTAATGTTATCATCACACTAATTGGTAATTGGGTTAACTTTGAAAAGTCCTTTGGTTAGGGTTTGCTGTACAGTACCCAGTATCTTATATATAGCTGTGCTATTGGTTGCTTCTGATCTACTTGGTCTAGGCTTTTGAGAGAGTCTGCATATCAATTACACAGCCTATATATTGACAAGATTCAGTTTGTGTTTTGAAAAACTTCGAGACATACAATCAATTTTCCCCCTCTCATATTAATTAACTAGTGATTTATATGACTACATTTTACTAGAAGTGTACATAAACACCATTCCCACCACCAAAAGACTGTGACCCATCCCTCCCACCCACTCCCACCCCCCACTGGCCCAGGAAGCTGCATATCTACCCCTCACTACAGGGTTTTTACTTTGGTGCCATACTTACAGTTTGGTCAGGTACTGCTTTTAGTTTCCTTTTCAGATCTTCTTCCTCAACTTCTGTTGATGAGTGGGATCATCCCATACTCATCTTTCTGACTTAGCTCACTTAACATCATTCTTTCTAGCTCTGTGCAAGATGGGTCAGAGAAGGTGGGTTCATTGTTCTTGATAGCTGCATAGTATTCCATTGTGTATATATACCACAGCTTTCTCAGCCACTCATCTGTTGTTGGACACCTGGGTTGCTTCCAGGTTTTAGCTATTATGAATTGTGCTGCTATGAACATAGGAGTACACACCTCTTTTTGGTTGGGTGTTATGGAGTCCTTGGGGTATAACCCCAGGAGAGGAATTACTGGATCATATGGAAGGTCCATGTCTAGCCTTCTGAGAGTTTTCCAGACTGCTCTCCACAGAGGCTGGACCAATTTACATTCCCACCAGCAATGGAAAAGGGTTCCTCTGTCCCCACAACCTCTCCAGCATTTGTTGCTGCTGTCCTTTTTGATGTATGCCATTCTTACAGGAGTGAGATGGTATCTTAGTGTTGTCTTAATTTGCATTTCTCTGACAATCAGTGACCTAGAGCAGTTTTTCATATGTTTGTTAGCCTTTTGGATCTCCTCTGAGGTGAATGTTTTGTTCATATCTTCTGCCCATTTTTGGATGGGGTCATTTGCTTTTTTGGTGCTAAGTTTGCTGAGCTCTTTATGTATTTTGGTGATTAGTTTCTTGTCTGATATATGGCATGTGAAGATCTTCTCCCATTCTGTGAGGGGTCTCTTTGTTTTTGTGATAGTTTCTTTGAATGTGCAGAAGCTTTTCAATTTGATATAGTCCCATTGGTTTGTTTCTGCTTTATTCTTCCTTGCAATTGGGTTTGATTCATCAAAGATGTCCTTGAGGTGTATGTGGGAAAGTGTTTTACCAATGTTTTCCTCTAAGTATTTGATTGTTTCTAGTCTGACATCTAGGTCTTTGATCCATTTGGAGTTGATTTTTGTTTCTGGTGAGATATTGTAGTTCAATTTCATTCTTCTGCATGTTACAACCAAGCCAGTTTTTAAAGGCAATAACCACAATTGCAGCAAGCAAGTTGATTACACAATCTAATACAGGCAGTTATTTTTGGAACCCTCTTTGGGGAAACACCAGGCATTTTGTCAGAGGATAAGTAAGTAGACTTTGAGAATCACAAATGGTCTTTATCAGCAGTTGAGCAAGCAGGCCTTGATAATCACAATGGGTCGATGGAATGATAGGAACTTATTTGATCCTTGTTTCTGGGACAGGGTGATTCTGTATTTGGGTAGGGGTTTCTGAGAAATCAGGAAGTTTCTTTTTTAAATTTTTATTTATAAAATGGAAATTTGAACTATAGAGTAATAGAATAAGAATATAGAACTATAGAATATGGGGTACATTTCCATATAGTTATCACCACCAGAACTCCATATCCAATCCCTTCCCTTGATATCTTCCCTATTCTTTATCCCTCTGGGAGTATGGACCCAGGATTATTATGGGGTGCAGAAGGTAGAAGGTCTGGATTCTGTAATTGCTTCCCTGCTGAATATGGGTGTTGGCATGTTGATCTATTCTTCCAGCCTGTCTCTGTCTTTCCCTAGTGGGGTAGGGCTCTGGGGAGGAGGGGCTCCAGGACACATTGGTGAGGTTTTCTGCCAGGGAAATCAGGTTGGCATCATGGTACCATCTGGAACCTGGTGGCTGAAAGAGTTATGATATAAAGCAGAACAAATTGTTGACTAATCATGAAACTAAAGGCAAAAATATTGCAGATGAAGATTTGGGGAGTCTGGAAAAAGCTTCTTTTTATCACCACAATACCTGTCACAAACTTACAAGTTAAAAGCTACTATTTGTGAATCACTTCTGTGCTAGGCACATTGCACATACTGAACTTCAGTACTTACAACACACTTGGAAAGTATGTATCATGTCCACTTTATCTTTGACAAAGCTACCACTGACAAGAAAAAAGGTAATTTATGCCCTCATCACACAGCAAGTAACTATCGAAACCTAATAGTCCTTTCCCTATCAAATTGCTTTTCTGAATATTTCAGCACATTTAGTGCATGAAACCAAATCATTCCTTTTTTTTGCTGGAAATTAAAACTTTAAAGCAGCTTCATCCTAAATTTGATCTCAACATGGCAGTTTAATTGCCCTTTAGAATATGTGAGTCACATCATTTTTCATATCTACTAATATCTATAGAAAAAGCCATTTAGAAATATTAATTGTATGAGATGATGACATTTTTCCACATTTAAATTATTTCCCATGCCTTGTGTTTATTATTAATTAACGATAAAAAAGCATCATTTAGAGTAACTTATACTAATAAGGATGTTTTGTGAAATACCCTTATTTTACTGTATCTCATAAATTAAAGAAAAACACTAAACATATATTGTAACTTTTAAATTCTGGTGGGGTTTTACTATTTCAGAATGATAGTATATCAGTTTCCATGGGGAACTAGAATAATTTGCTCAGCAGTTAAGGCTGACATATTTTCAGACAGATTTTGAGAAAAATGAGATATAGGATCTATTAAAAGAATATACATATATGTGTATATATGATATGTATATATGTTTACATAAACATTGCAGGGTTCATATATGTTCTACTTCTACTCAACATTAAAAGATTTAAGAAGGTATGACAGAAACTACAGCAATTAAACTGTGCATTTATTCATTCACTTACTATGGATCTTTTGCGCATTTTTTAAAAAAATATTTATTTTATTTATTTATTCCCTTTTGTTGCCCTTGTTGTTTTATTGTTGTAGTTATTATTGTTGTTGTTGTTGTTGGATAGGACAGAGAGAAATGGAGAGAGGAGGAGAAGACAGAGAGGAGGAGAGAAAGATAGACACCTGCAGACCTGCTTCACCGCCTGTGAAGCGAATCCCCTGCAGGTGGGGAGCCGGGGTTCGAAATGGGATCCTTATGCTGGTCCTTGTGCTTTGCTCCACCTGCGCTTAACCTGCTGCGCTACAGCCCGACTCCCCCTTTGCTCATTTTTAATGCTGAGAACTAAGTTTATTTGTTAACATTATTTTTGAAAGTATCAGGTAAATTTTGGAAATGTTGAGGCTCAGTATTTATTCCAGATTATTAGAGACAATATAATATAACAACATATCTAGTATTGAGGAATACAAGTGAATATTTTAAAGGCATAATTACAAATTATAAATAAGGAATTATTATATAACTTAATAATAGTAATTAATGTTGCCAGCTGATCCTGAGTGCCGTTTAATGTCAAAAGGTGAGTGGAATCTTTATTACATTGTGACTCATAGTTTCATGAATTATTCTGTCTTGTTTATATAATTAAAAACAACATATGTGTTCAATATACAGCATCTAAACTGGATTAATTTACAATCACTACCAGGGATTATTGCAGTAGCTTACCTGGGAGGGTGCCTGCTCTTCTATGTTTGTAACCCAGCTCAAGTTCTAAGTATACCACATGGTAGTGCCATAACACTGTGGGATAGTCTCTCTATCCCTCCCTCTTTCTCTCTCTCTCTGTGAAAAAGTTGGTTCTGAGTAGTAACTCCATGGTGACAAACAACAACAAAAATTAAATGCCTATCATTATGCAGCCATTTAAATTTTTCTCTGTATAATTTATTATTTCTTTAAAGTTTTTTTAAAGATCTGAATACTATATTTTAATTATAAATGTTTTGACTTTAAAATTCCACAAGTAAAGGGCTGAGAAGATAACTCACTTGGATCGTGTGTTTGCTCTGTCATGTGCATGACCCAGCATCCAGCCTAGTCCTCTGCACTGGAGGAAGCTGTGGTATCTTTCCCTCTCTCATTCTTTCTCTCTTTTTTTTTTTCCTCTCTCTATCTGAAATAAGCTAACACAGACAGTGAACCCCTGGTAATGACAAAAAAAAAAGTTTAAGGTAAACAAATAAGCAGATATATTTTCTAATTCTAAAGATAAGTGAAAAATTACTCTTTTGCAAGAAAATATATTGCTTGAGAAATGTGAATAATTAAATTTATTATTTTATTATTATTATTATTTTATCAAAGCACTGATCAGCTCTAGCTTTTGGCGTTGCGGTGGGGATTGAACCTGGGACTTCAGAGCCTCAGGCATCAGAGTCTCTTTCCATAACCATTATGCTATCTACCCCTGCATAATTAAATTTAAATAGCTGGAGGATGTAAAAAGCACATTTTTCTTCAAACTTACCCTTATTTTGATTAATGAGAACTCTAATAGTCATGTGTGATGATCTAATAATGAGAAGAGTTATATAAAATCAGGACTCTTAATTTTTACATTTTATTTTAGTCATTTATTGTTGGCTAGAGACAGAGAGAAACCAAGAGGGGAAGGAGGAGGTTGAGAGGGAAAGAAACAGAGAGACACCTGCAACTGCTTCACCGTTCATGAAGCTTTCCCCCTGCACATGGGGACCAGAAGCTTGAACCTGGGTCCTTGCACACTCAAACAGGTACATCACCACCTGGCCCCTTAGATTCAGGACTCTTAAGAAACCTTAAAGAGAAAAATAATCTCATGAGGAGAAGTACATAAAACAATGTGTTCCTCTCAGCTTTGTTTGTGTAAGAAGGGGGAAACAACTTACTGATAATCACAAGCCAGCTGCCAAATAGGTGGGAACTATCAGAGTAGCCCAAAGAAACCCTGAATAATGAAGTTTAAATTTAAAATAAAATCCCATTGGTAGTATTGATGACACTTGATAATATACTCTAGAGGGAAGCCTTAAATCTAAACCCTAAAGATTTTCTACAGGTATGTTTTCCAGAGGAAAATGTTCTTATAGTCAAATATCTCAAAATAAATGAGAGTCATTAGAAAAAGTAATTAGTGGTGTCATTCAAAGAGACTATCATTAGCAGATTTTTAAGATAAAAATACATACTTTATGATTAATATGTTGAAAAAAATAAGAATATATAAGGAACAAGAGAAAGGACTTACTTCATTTGTTTAGTAGTGATATACTAGTAGTATAGTAGTAGTAGTAGATTTAGTAGTAGTTTAGTAGCTCTGTATACTAACTTCGTAAATATTCAGTGGGATAAACATATGAAATCTTCTAGCCCTGTCCAAAGCAAGTAGTTAAGTAATATCATATATTCTGTTAAAAAATATTCTCCTAAGTATCTCAGTTGATGACTGTTATGAAGAGTTTTATTCCAAAATTATATAGTCTCTTGATAATTTCTCTGAGCTCCAGTGCTTTATAAATACTTTTTCTGTGGCATCAGTGTTCTCAAATATGGCATGGTAATTTATACTTTTTCAAATCCTTATTCTCTTATTGTATACATGATCTAAAAATATATAATCTATGTCAACAGAACTTATCCATTAGAGTCAACATGTATAAATTAACAGGAATGATATTCATGATACTAGTGAGTACTTGTGATTATGCTGACTGGAATGATCACATGAGTGCTATGCCTAGCAGTACATTGGGTAAACATGCTTGAGTGATTTACTAGAAAATGTAAAAGATCCTTCTTTGTTGTGTTAAAAAAGTAATATAACTCTATTTCATCTGATATTAGTACTCTCTTTTATTCCCTTTTACTTTGTATTCATTGCATATCTTTTCCCTATTTACTTTTTTTTTTTTTTAAATCTCAATAAGCTATTTTGCTTTGATTGAATGCTTTAGTCTTGTCCTTAACCTCCATTGAACTCTCTGGGTTATCCAGAAATATTTCTTGTTTTCTGTGATTACAACCTTTAAGAGTCTCTTCTTTTTATATATATTTTAATATATATATAATTATATATATATTTTATATATCTTATTTTTATTTATTTATTCCCTTTTTGTTGCCCTTGTTGTTTTATTGTTGTTGTTATTGATGTCATCGTTGTTGGATAGAACAGAGAGAAATGTAGAGCAGAGGCTAAGACAGAGAAGGGGAGAGAAAGATAGACACCTGTAGAGCTGCTCACCACTTATGAATTGACTCCCTTACAGTAGGGAGCCAGGGCTTCGAACCGGGATCATTAAGCAGGTTATTGTGCTTTGTGCCATGTGCGCTTAACCCTCTGTGCTATCACCCGACTCCCAAGAGTCTCTTCTAAACTTCCAACCTTTATGCATCTTATCGTCCCTCAAAAAAATATATATATCATGTCCATCACCTAAACAAAATTACAATAACTAAGAGACTACTCATGTCTTCTATCAAAACCACCACCCCCCCAACCACCCCGGATTTTTCTTTCCTATGATGAATGAAGTTTATTTCTTCCCATTTTACCTTTGTTTGGAGACTGGAAACATCTCCTCACCACTGTGATTTTTTTTGTAGGAACTAGCAGTATTAGTAGAAAAAGACCAAATTTAATAAAATACAAATCCTAGAGGAAAGGGGATAGAATAGGACTTGATATCTGAAGTAAGGGAACTACCTGGAATGTCAAGGAAAAAGGTTGTTCTTAAAAAAGGTGGCTAGGATATACAAATTTAATGCAATACCCATCAAAGTTCCACCAAGCTTCCTTAAGAAAATAGAACAAACACTACAATCATTTATCTGGAACATGAAAACACTTAGATTTGCCAAAACCATCTTAAGAAAAAGAAACAGAAATGGAGGCATCACACTCCCAGATCTTAAACTATATTATAAAGCCATCATATTCAAAAGAGCATGGTACTGGAACAAAAATAGGCACACAGACCAGTGGAACAGAATTGAAAGCCCAGAAATAAATCCCCACACCTATGGTCATCTAATATTTGATAAGGGGGCCCAAAGGAATAAAAGGAAAAAGAAGGCTCTCTTCAAAAATTGGTGCTGGGAAAACTGGGTTGAAACATGCAGAAGAATGAAATTGAACCACCTTATCTCACCAGAAACAAAAATCAAATCCAAATGGATCAAAGACCTAGATGTCAGACTAGAAACAATCAAATACTTAGAGGAAAACATTGGTAAAACACTTTCCCACATACACCTCAAGGACATCTTTGATGAATCAACCCCAATTGCAAGGAAGACTAATACAGAATCAAACCAATGGGACTATATCAAATTGAAAAAGCTTCTGCATATTCAAAGAAACTATTAAACAAACAAAGAGACCCCTCACAGAATGGGAGAAGATCTTCACATGCCAGACATCAGACAAGAAACTAATCACCAAAATATATAAAGAGCTCAGCAAACTTAGCACCAAAAAAGCAAATGACCCCATCCAAAAATGGGCAGAGGATATGAACAAAACATTCACCTCAGAGGAGATCCAAAAGGCTAAGAAACATATGAAAAACTGCTCTAGGTCACTGATTGTCAGAGAAATGCAAATTAAGACAACACTAAGATACCACCTCACTCCTGTAAGAATGGCATACATCAAAAAGGACAGCAGCAACAAATGCTGGAGAGGATGTGGGGACATTGCTGGTGGGAATGTAAATTGGTCCAGCCTCTGTGGAGAGCAGTCTGGAAAACTCTCAGAAGGCTAGACATGGACCTTCCATAGGATCCAGTAATTCCTCTCCTGGGGTTATACCCCAAGGACTCCATAACACCCAACCAAAAAGAGGTGTGTACTCCTATGTTCATAGCAGCACAATTCATAATAGCTAAAACCTGGAAGCACCCCAGGTGTCCAACAACAGATGAGTGGCTGAGAAAGCTGTCGTATATATACACAATGGAATACTATGCAGCTATCAAGAACAATGAACCCACCTTCTCTGACCCATCTTGGACAGAGCTAGAAGGAATGATGTTAAATGAACTAAGTCAGAAAGATAAAGATGAGTATGGGATGATCCCACTCATCAACAGAAGTTGACTAAGAAGATCTGAAAGGGAAACTAAAAGCAGGACCTGACCAAACTGTAAGTAGGACACCAAAGTAAAAATCCTGTGGTGAGGGGTAGACATGGAGCTTTCTGGGCCAGTGGGGGGTGGGAGTGGGTGGGAGGGATGGGTCACAGTCTTTTGGTGGTGGGAATGGTGTTTATGTACACTCCTAGTAAAATGTAGTCATATAAATCACTAGTTAATTAATATGAGAGGGGGGAAATTAATTGTATGTCTCGAAGTTTTTCAAAACACAAACTGAATCTTGTCAATATATAGGCTGTGTAATTGATATGCAGACTCTCTCAAAAGCCTAGACCAAGTAGATCAGAAGCAACCAATAGCACAGCTATATACAAGATACTGGGTACTGTACAGCAAACCCTAACCAAAGGACTTTTCAAAGTTAACCCAATTACCAATTAATGTGATGATAACATTAACTATCAATTGTCTTTTTGAACCCTAAGACAGCAGGAATCTCACATCTCCACTATAGAGCCTGTATTTCCCCCAGTTCTAGAACCATTGTATAGGGCCCACTTTCCCGTATGCCTCTCCCAATCCATATCAAATAATATTGCATCTGCCGATCACAACCTAACCAACGCAAGGATGGCCACCTCAACATGCTTCACTTCAGACTGTGTCCAGAGACTTCACGTGTGGAATGACAATCCTTCAGCTTCATTACTCTGGTGAGACCTTTCCTTTTATAGTATACTCTAATTCCATCTCAGGTGGTTCACTTTCTAACAAAATCCCAAAACCTAGATATACACCAGTTTCTGTGAGAGAGAGCCCATATGTTCACATGTATCTGTAAACTACTACAAAATATATACCTGAAAGCAGAAGTACACTAGAGTTTGCAGTGAGTACCCCCCTAACACTTCCTCTCCACTATTCCAAGCTTTGGGTCCATGATTGCTCAACAATTTGTTTGGCTTCCTATGTTAACTCTCTTTTCAGTCACCAGGTTCCAGATGTCACCAGGATGCTGGCCAGGCTTCCCTGGACTGAAGACCCCATCAATGTGTTCTAGAGCTCTGCTTCCCCAGAGACCCATCCTACTAGGGAAAGAGAGAGGCAGACTGGGAGTATGGACCGACCAGTCAAAGCCCATGTTCAGTGAGGAAGCAGTTACAGAAGCCAGACCTTCTACCTTCTGCAACCCACAATGACCCTGAGTCCATGCTCCCAGAGGGATAGAGAATGGGAAAGCTATCAGGGGAGGGTGTGGGATATGGAGATTGGGTGGTGGGAATTGTGTGGAATTGTACCCCTCCTACCCTATGGTTTTGTTAATTAATCCTTTCTTAAATAAAAAAAAAAGAATAGTGAAGCAGAAAAAAAAAGGTGGCTAGGAGGTGATGACTTTATATGACAAAAGACTTGCCTTTAAATTTGTCTCATCTTTAGATATTTTCTCTGATAAACTGTTTATTTATGGAAATATCTCTAAATCTAGATAGTTTACAGTCTAAGATTTTGACTCACAGAGTCTCGATTGACCTTAGTTCCACATATCAAGGTGATATATATTAGAAAATGTTTACTGTAGACATCTTGGAAGTGGTTTGTCTGATATTTTTGAGGACAATGACCCTACAGCTTATTCACTTTAACTCAACCTTTCACATCTCCAAATCAACCTACATATTTAATCTACTACTGATTCTATTGAATTCTACCTCCAGGTTCAGTCAAATTCTCTTTATATCTCTTCATATCTTGTTTCAGTATCAAGTGACAGCGCATATGTTCTTACCTATAAGATTTGCCATTTAAATTTTCTCCTTTCCAATCCGTCACAGAGCAACCAGGGCAATTCTTTTTATAAATGTAATTCTTAATTTTACAACTTTCGACAGTATTTCTGGTCTTTTCTCAATGCTATCAGGACAAAACCTTACTAGCTTAGAATACCTTATAAATTTTGCTTTTTCTACCTTAACATTTTCTCTCTTATCAGCCATTTATTGTGTATATTCTCCAATTTAACAACCTGGGAAGTCAAAAATATTTATGTGAGAATCAAAATACACAAAATTGTATTTAAATTGCAGAATTGGGAGGTTCCAGGAAGATGGCGGACTGAGAAGCTGCTAGCAGCTTGTGCTCTGATCACATCTTCTGGAAACGGTAGGATTTTCTGCCTTTAGCAGGCCAGTCAATAAGGGGTCCTAGTGGTGACACCAAAGACGTGACTATAATTTAATTTTGGTTAAGAATTAGAGTAAAGGGGAGTCAGGCTGTAGCGCAGCGGGTTAAGCGCAAGTGGCGCAAAGCGCAGGGACCGGCATAAGGATCCGGTTCGAGCCCCCGTCTTCCCAGCTGCAGGGGAGTTGCTTCACAGGCGGTGAAGCAGGTCTGTAGGTGTCTATCTTTCTCTCCTCCTCTTTGTCTTCCCCTCCTCTCTCCATTTCTCTCTGTCCTATCCAACAACTACGACAACAACAATAACTACAACAATAAAACAACAAGGGCAACAAAAGGGAATAAATAAATAAAATAAAATATTTTAAAAAAAAGAGAGAAAAAAAAGAATTAGAGTAAAGGTGGCATGGACTAGCGGGCGGGCTGCTCCAGACTTCCCAGGCGCGACGGGCAAGGCGGGTGCGCCGGGCATTGTCCTCCACCTGGGAAGGCGGCTCCTCCGCTGGTTGCGGAGCGCTGCTGGGCGGCTGGCAGAGGACTCGGAGGGAGCACTATAGCTCGGGGGCTTTCTCTTGGGAGTCTCCAGGGACCACCACGACCCTGAGGGCGGATCCAAAGACTTCTTAAGTATAGCTCTCATTGGATCAAAGGACTTGTAGCTAGTTTTCATTTTCGAGAAATCCTTTAAAAAAGTCTGGAGTGGGGGGTTTCCCGGAAGATGGTGGACTGAGAAGCTGCTAGCCGCTGAGCTCCAAACACATCTCCTGGAAACAGTAGGATTTTCTGCCTTTAGCAGGCCAGCCAATAAGGGGTCATAGCGGTGACAAGGAGGTGACTATAACTTAATTTGGGTTAAGAATTAGAGTAGGGGAAAAAATTCTTTTAACTTCCTTTTAGTTTTCAAGCATACCTCCTCCCCCCCCCATAAGCAGTCCCTGGGGACCAGCTCCTAGCAGGATACCCCACAACACCAAACAGGGCACTTTTTTGAATTCACTGATACACATTTGGGAAGTTCCTTGCACTGCTCTTTAATTAAAACTCTTTTTCTTTTTCTTTTCTTTTCTTTTCTTTTTTTTTTTATTTAAGAAAGGATTAATGAACAAAAACATAAGGTAGGAGGGGTACAACTCCACACAATTCCCACCACCCAATCCCCATAACCCACGCCCTCCCATGATAGCTTTCGCATTCTCTATCCCTCTGGGAGCATGGACCCAGGGTCGTTGATGGTTGCAGAAGGTAGAAGGTCTGGCTTCTCTAAGTGCTTCCCCGCTGAACATGGGCGTTGACTGGTCGGTCCATACTCCCAGTCTGCCTCTCTCTTTCCCTAGTAAGGTGTGCCTCTGCGGAAGCTGAGCTCCAGGACACATTGGTGGGGTCTTCAATCCAGGGAAACCTGGAGAGCATCCTGGTGGCATCTAGAACCTGGTGATTGAAAAGAGAGTCAACATATGAAGCCAAACAATTTGTTGAGCAATCATGGATCCCAAGCTTGGAATAGTGGAGAGGAAGTGTTAGGGAGGTACTCACTGCAAACTCTAGAGTACTTCTGCTTTCAGGTATATATTTTGCAACAACTCTTTTTCTTATCTTCTCCATTTTCTCTCTCTTGTCTCTCTGTCTCTTTTCCTTTTAATCTTGTCATACACTTCTTCCTTCTTCTTTGCCTTTCTGAATTTGTGAATTACTTTGGGGAAGAAATCTGACTCAGAGTGGACTCTCTATGTGTGTATCCCTGCTCTAGTTCCCTTTCCCCTATTGTTACCCCTATAATATACAGTAGATAGTAGATTTGCATAACTGTCTATTCTTGCTATCCTCTCTTTTCTCTTTCTTCACTGGGATTTGGTTACTATTTTTTCACGGACTGGAGAAATTATTTGGCTAACTGGTAACGATTAAACTACTTCAATACTTATTTCAGTTGCTACTGTAATTCCGGAGGCTGGTGAGTGCAATTGTCATAAAGGTATTTAGTACGGTGTTACTTATACTCAAGACACAGCAACTGAGGAACAACAGAGCATAAAAAAAAGAAACACATAAATAAAAAAATGGGTAGATCAAACACAAATAAAACTGCTACTCCAATGAATGAAGACAAGAGCCCAGAAGAAAGTACAAATCAACCAGAAGTAACCATAGATAAGAAAAGTATGCAAGCAATAATAAACTTATTAATCACAGAAATGAAAACAACATTGGAGGAAAGGAATGGCAGTATTAGGGAAACAACAGTTGAGGCCCCCAAGGAAAATACTGATTATGTTGAGGCAATTAGAGAACTGAAAGCTGAAATAGCTTTAATGAAGAAAGAAGCTGAGGCAAGGGAAAGCAGACTAACAGAAGCAGAAAACAGAATTAGTCAGACAGAGGATGAGTTAGAGAAAACGAAGAAAGAGGTGAAAGAGCTTAAAAAGAGATTGAGAGACACTGAAAACAACAACAGAGACATATGGGATGATCTCAACAGAAGTAACATTCGTATAATTGGCCTGCCAGAGGAAGAAAGAAAGGAAGGGGAAGCAAACATTCTAGAGGAAATAATACAAGAAAACTTCCCAGACCTGAATAACAAAAAGGATAGCAAGGTTCAAGAGGCCCAGAGAGTGTCAAACAGAATCAACCCAGACCTGAAGACACCAAGACACATCATAGTCACAATGAGAAGAAGTAAGGATAAAGAAAGGATCCTAAAGGCTGCAAGAGAGAAACAAAAAGTCACATACAAGGGAAAACCCATAAGACTATCAGCAGACTTCTCCACTCAAACTCTAAAAGCTGAAGGGAGTGGCAAGATATCTATCAAGCCCTGAATGAAAAAGGGTTTCAACCAAGGATAATATATCCTGCTAGACTTTCATTCAAACTAGATGGAGGGATCAAAGCCTTCTTAGACAAACAACAGTTAAAGGAGGCAACCATCATGAAGCCGGCCCTGAAAACGGTACTAAAAGACCTCTTATAAACAAGAACATCACTATAATACTTGCAATATATCAGAGCAAACAATTTTTTTTTAGAACAATGGCACTACAATACATTAAATCCATAATATCAATAAATGTCAATGGCTTAAACTCACCCATCAAAAGGCACAGGGTGGGGGGATGGATCAGAAAACATAGCCCAACCATATGCTGCTTGCAAGTATCCCATCTGTCACAACAAGATAAACACAGACTTAAAGTGAAAGGATGGAAAACTATCATACAGGCTAACGGACCACAAAAAAGGGCAGGAACAACCATTCTCATCTCAGACATGATAGATTTTAAATTAAATAAAGTAATAAAATATAGGCAAGGACATTACATAATGATTAGAGAATCAATCAGCCAAGAAAACTTAACAATTATTGACATCTATGCACCCAACGAGGGATCATCTAAATACATTAAGCATCTACTGAAAGAATTTCAAAAATACATCAATAGTAATACAATAATAGTGGGAGACTTCAATACCCCACTACCACACTTAGACAGATCAACAAAGCAGAGAACCAATAAAAATACAAAAGAATTGAATGAAGAGATTGACACACTAGACCTCTTGGACATTTTCAGACTCCTCCACTGAAAAAACTGGAATACACCTTCTTTTCAAATCCACATAACACATACTCAAGGATAGACCACATGTTAGGCCAGAAAGACAGCATCAATAATTTCAAGAGCATTGAAATAATCCCAAGTATCTTCTCAGACCACAGTTGAGTAAAACTAACATTTAACAACAAATGGAAAATTATTAAAAGACACAGAATTTGGAAACTAAACAACATGCTCCTTAAGAACCACTGGGTCAGAGACTCACTCAAACAGGAAATTCAAATGTTCCTGGAAACAAATGAAAATGAAGACACAACCTATCAAAATATTTGGGACACAGCTAAAGCAGTACTGAGAGGGAAACTTATAGCCATACAATCACATATTAAACACCAAGAAGAAGCTCAAATGAACGACCTTACTGCACACCTCAAGGACTTAGAGGAAGAGGAACAAAGGAACCCTAAGGCAACCAGAAGGACAGAAATCACTAAAGTTCGAGCAGAAATAAACAACATCGAAAATAAAAGAACCATACAAAAGATCAATGAAGCCAAATGTTGGTTCTTTGAAAGATTAAACAAAATTGACAAACCCCTAGACAGACTCACCAAACTAAAAAGAGAGAAGACTCAAATTAATAGAATTGTAAACGATGCAGGAGATATCACAACTGACACCACAGAAATCCAGAGAATCCTGCAAAACTTCTATAAAGAACTATACGCCACCAAGCTAGAGAATCTGGAAGAAATGGAACAATTCCTAGAAACCTATGCACTTCCAAAACTGAACCAAGAAGGACTACAAAATCTAAATGCACCAATCACAGACAAAGAAATTGAAACCGTTATTAAGAATCTCCCCAACAACAAAAGTCCTGGACCAGATGGCTTCACAAATGAATTCTACAAAACTTTCAGGAAACAGTTAATACCCATACTTCTTAAGCTAGTCCATAAGATTGAAGAAACAGGAATACTCCCTTCCACCTTCTATGAAGCCAACATCACCCTGATACCAAAAGCTGATAGGGACACAACAAAAAAGGAAAACTCAGACCAATATCTCTGATGAACATAGATGCCAAAATATTAAACAAGATCTTGGCCAACCGGATACAGCAACACATCAAAAAGATTGTTCATCATGACCAAGTGGCATTCATCCCAGGAATGCAAGGCTGGTTCAACATCTGTAAGTCCATCAATGTCATTCACCAAATCAATAAAAGTAAAGCCAAAAACCACATGATTATCTCAATAGATGCAGAGAAAGCCTTTGACAAAATCCAACACCTGTTCATGCTAAAAACTCTACAAAAAATGGCAATAGATGGGAAATTCCTCAAGATAGTGGAGTCTATATATAGCAAACCTACAGCCAACATTATACTCAATGGACAGAAGCTGAAAGCATTCCCCCTCAGATCGGGGACTAGACAGGGCTGTCCACTGTCACCGTTACTCTTCAACATAGTATTGGAAGTTCTTGCCATAGCAATCAGGCATGAGAAAGAAATCAAAGGAATACAGACTGGAAGGGAAGAAGTCAAGCTCTCACTATTTTCAGATGATATGATAGTATACATAGAAAGACCTAAAGAATCCAGTAGAAAATTACTGGAAGTTATTAGGCAATATAGCAAGGTATCAGGCTACAAAATCAATGTACAAAAATCAGTGGCATTTCTTTATGCAAACACTAAATCTGAAGAAGAAGACATCCAGAAATCACTCCCATTTACTATTTCAGCAAAATCAATCAAATACCTAGGAATAAAGTTGACCAAAGAAGTGAAAGACTTGTATGCTGAAAACTATGAGTCGCTACTCAAGGAAATAGAAACTGATACCAAGAAATGAGAAGATATCCCATGCTCATGGATTGGAAGAATAAATATCATCAAAATGAATATTCTCCCCAGAGCCATATACAAATTTAATGCAATACCCATCAAAGTTCCACCAAGCTTCTTTAAGAGAATAGAACACACACTATAATCATTTATCTGGAACCTGAAAACACCTAGAATTGCCGAAATCATCTTAAGGAAAAGAAACAGAAATGTAGGCATCACACTCCCAGATCTTAAACTATATTATAAAGCCATCATCATCAAAACAACATGGTACTGGAACAAAAATAGGCACACAGACCAGTGGAACAGAATTGAAAGCCCAGAAGTAAATCCCAACACCTATGGACATCTAATCTTTGATAAGGGGGCCCAAAGGATGAAATGGAAAAAGGAGGCTCTCTTCAATAAATGGTGCTGGGAATACTGGGTTGAAACATGCAGAAGAATGAAATTGAACCACTTTATCTCACCAGAAACAAAAATCAACTCCAAATGAATCAAAGACCTAGATGTCAGGCCAGAAACAATCAAATACTTAGACGAAAACATTGGTAAAACACTTTCCCACCTACACCTCAAGGACATCTTTGATGAATCAAACCCAATTGCAAGGAAGACTAAAGCAGAAACAAACCAATGGGACTACATCAAATTGAAAAGCTTTTGCACATCCAAAGAAACTATTAAACAAACAAAGAGACCCCTCACAGAATGGGAGAAGATCTTCACATGCCAGACATCAGACAAGAAACTAATCACCAAAATATATAAAGAGCTCAGCAAACTTAGCACCAAAAAAGCAAATGACCCCATCCAAAAATGGGCAGAGGATATGAACAAAACATTCACCTCAGAGGAGATCCAAAAGGCTAACAAACATATGAAAAACTGCTCTAGGTCACTGATTGTCAGAGAAATGCAAATTAAGACAACACTAAGATACCACCTCACTCCTGTAAGAATGGCATACATCAAAAAGGACAGCAGCAACAAATGCTGGAGAGGATGTGGGGACAGAGGAACCCTTTTACATTGCTGGTGGGAATGTAAATTGGTCCAGCCTCTGTGGAGAGCAGTCTGGAAAACTCTCAGAAGTCTAGACATGGACCTTTCCATAGGATCCTGTAATACCTCTCCTGGGGTTTTACCCCAAGGACTCCATAACACCCAACCAAAAAGAGGTGTGTACTCCTATGTTCATAGCAGCACAATTCATAATAGCTAAAACCTGGAAGCAACCCAGGTGTCCAACAACAGATGAGTGGCTGAGAAAGCTGTGGTATATATACACAATGGAATACTATGCAGCTATCAAGAACAATGAACCCACCTTCTCTGACCCATCTTGGACAGAGCTAGAAGGAATTATATTAAGTGTGCTAAGTCAGAAAGATAAAGATGAGTATGGGATGATCCCACTCATCAACAGAAGTTGACTAAGAAGATCTGAAAGGGAAACTAAAAGCAGGACCTGATCAAATTACAGCAGGAACCTCACATCTCCACTATAGAGCCCCTAATTCCCCCAGTCTGGGAACCCTTGGAAAGGGCCCACTTTCCCGTATGCATCTCCCAATCCAAACCAAATAATATTGCATCTGACGATCACAACCTAACCAACGCAACGATTGCCACCTCAACATGCTTCACCTCAGACTGTGTCCAGAGACTTCACGTGTGGAATGACAACCCTTCAGCTTCATTACTCGGGTGAGACCTTTCCTTTTATAGTACACTCTAATTTCATCTCAGGTAGTTCACTTTCTTTTTTTTTTTTTATTTAATTTTTTATTTAAGAAAGGATTAGTGAACAAAAGCATAAGGTAGGAGGGGTACAACTCCACACAATTCCCACCACCCAATCCCCATAACCCACCCCCTCCCATGGTAGCTTTCCCATTCTCTATCCCTCTGGGAGCATGGACCCAGTGTTGTTGAGGGTTGCAGAAGGTAGAAGGTCTGGCTTCTGTAATTGCTTCCCCGCTGAACATGGGCGTTGACTGGTCGGTTCATACCCCCAGTCTGCCTCTCTCTTTCCCTAGTAGGGTGTGTCTCTGGGAAGCTGAGCTCCAGGGCACATTGGTGGGGTCTTCAATCCAGGGAAGCCTGGAGAGCATCCTGGTGGCATCTAGAACCTGGTGATTGAAAAGAGAGTTAACATATGAAGCCAAACAATTTGTTGAGCAATCATGGATCCCAAGCTTTGAATAGTGGAGAGGAAGTGTTAGGGAGGTACTCACTGCAAACTCTAGTGTAATCCTGCTTTCAGGTATATATTTTGCAGTAGTTTATGCATACGTGTGCACATAAGCTCTCTCTCACAGAAACTGGTGTATATCTAGGTTATGGGACTTTGTTAGAAAGTGAACTACCTGAGATGAAATTAGAGTGTACTATTAAAGGAAAGGTCTCACCCGAGTAATGAAGCTGAAGGGTTGTCATTCCACACGTGAAGTCTCTGGATACAGTCTGAGGTGAAGCATGTTGAGGTGGCAATCGTTGTGTTGGTTAATATATAGGCTACGTATTTGATATGTGGACTCTCTCAAAAGCCTAGACCAAGTAGATTAGAAGCTTCCAATAGCACAGCTATATACAAGATACTGGGTACTGTACAGCAAACCATAACAAAGGGACTTTTCTAAGTTAACCCAATTAACAAATAATGTGATAATAATATTAACTATTGATTGTCTTTTTGAACCCTAAGACAGCAGGAACCTCACATCTTCACTATAGAGCCCCTACTTCCCCCAGTCCTGGCATCCTTGGATAGGGCCCACTTTCCCGTATGCATCTCCCAATCCAAACCAAATAATATTGCATCCGCCGATCACAACCTAACCAAAGCAACGATTGCCATCTCAACATGCTTCACCTCAGACTGTATCCAGAGGTAGTTCTTTTTCTAACAAAGTCCCATAACCTAGATATAGACCAGGTTCTGTGAGAGAGAGCTTATGTGCACACGTATCCATAAACTACTTCAAAATATATACCTGAAAGCAGAAGTACACTAGAGTTTGCAGTGAGTACCTCCCTAACACTTCCTCTCCACTATTCCAAGCTTGGGATCCATGATTGCTCAACAAATTGTTTGGCTTCGTATGTTAACTCTCTTTTCAATCACCAGGTTCCAGATGCCACCAGGATGCTCTCCAGGCTTCCCTGGATTGAAGACCCTACCAATGTGTTCTGGAGCTCAGCTTCCCCAGAGACACACCTTACTAGGGAAAGAGAGAGGCATATTGGGAGTTTGGACTGACCAGTCAACGCCCATATACAGCGGGGAAGCACTTAGAGAAGCCAGACCTTCTACCTTCTGCAACCCTCAATGACCCTGGGTCCATGCTCCCAGAGGGCTAGAGAATGGGAAAGCTATCATGGGAGAGGGTGGGTTATGGAGATTGGGTGGTGGGAATTGTGTTTTTGTTCATTAATCCTTTCTTAAATAAAAAATTAAAAAAAAATAAATTGCAGAATTGGCTTATAGACTATGGAATTTTAATTAAGCAGGCAAAGTTTATAAAATGACTTATGGAGATGATCTTGTTTATGCTTTGTAGTTAGCTGAGTCATTATTGAACTGTAAAAGAATAAATGAATCAGGAAAAATAGACTTCTAGTAACATGTTAGACAGTCTCAGTTTACCACATTTACTGAGCCAAATGATGTTAATCCATGAGTTTCACTGGTAAGACAAATATTGAAATGATTCATTTCGTAAGTACATTTGAAGTTATTTGCAAATACTCCACCAACTTCTTTCCTTTTTCTCCTTTTAGCTAGTTAAAAGTCATAAACAACTGCTTGGCGTTTGTCACAATTAATATATCTTGGAAATATGTGTGCATCTCATTTCCAATGACATCTACATAATTCTTGGAGTTAGACATGCCACTTATAATGAAATACCATTCATTTTCTTTCTGTGAAGAAATTTTCATCTGGAGAGATGTTAGTATGTCAAAAGGGCATTTTCATCCAAAAGCTTGTAATATTAGGCTGATAAAACTTATTTCCTCTTTTCATAAATTTTTTATGTCATGCTGTTTTCAGATGTTGATTCTCTGATTCTCATGATTCCATAGTAGAAAATTATTAAATTCTTGAAAGACCTCCTATCCTCTCTTTCTCCCTTCTAAATTAATTAATAGTATAATAATATTACATTGGTATTGACCCAACCCACCTGAAAGTGAAGATAATTTATTTTGCCTCAGTTCTATGCAAGTATTATAGTAGCATAAATTTTTATTGTGAAAGCAATTCCCGAAGAACAGATGATACACATTAAGACTTCAAGCAATTATTTGGGGTAGTAATAAATTATAACTATATCTACAGAATCAAAAATTGTTCAAGAACTCAAGAATATTTTTCTTGTTGGTGAACTATGGCCTTGTGCTTGTATAACATTATTATTCCCAGTTTTCTTGTTTGTTTGTTTTGTTTTTTAAGCAGAGCACTGCTCAGCTCTGGCTTATGGTGGGACTGAGAATTTAACCTGGTATCAGAGCTTCAAGCATGAAAGACTGTTAAAGAATATTTTTATTTATTTATTTTAATTTTTTTAAAGATGGAAATATTGACAAGACCATAGGATAAAAGGGGTACAATTCCACACATTCCCATCACCAGAACTCCCTATCCCACACCTCCCCTGAAAGCCCTCCCATTTCTTATCCCTCTGGGAACATGGGCCAAGGATCATTATGGGGAATAGAAGGTGGAAGGGCTGGCCTCCGTAATTGTTTCTCTGCTGAACATGGGAGTTGGCAGGTGGGTCCATACTCCCAGCCTGTCTCTCTCTTTCCCTAGTTGGGTAGGGATATGGGGAGGTGG
The DNA here is from genome assembly GCF_950295315.1 of Erinaceus europaeus. Classification (NCBI taxonomy): domain Eukaryota; kingdom Metazoa; phylum Chordata; class Mammalia; order Eulipotyphla; family Erinaceidae; genus Erinaceus; species Erinaceus europaeus. Next base: position 67,137,029 of record NC_080171.1, on the reverse strand, counting down.
GGTTCCAGGACACATTGGTGAGCTCACCTGCCCCTGGCAAGTCAGGCTGGCATGATGCTAGCATATGAAACTTGGTAGCTGAAAAAGCATTAAAATATAAAGCAAAACAAATTGTAAAATAATCAGGAACCTAAAGGGAAGAATATAGCAGAAGAGATTTTGGGTGTCCGTTTTGGAAAAAGCTAGTAGGTCTATGTTAGGTGTGTTCCAAGGGGCCCGTGACTTTACTAGTTTTTGCCTGAGACTGAAGAGCGTAGCTCCCAAATATGGGGAAAGTATATAATTATTGTTGACTGTAAACCCCATGGATTTTTTCTGAGGCCCATATTGAGCACAGGAGCCTGTGTAACCTCTGCATCCCTATAGGTCTGAGCTTGCATTCTGTGGTCATGACTAGGAACTTCTAGGCTGCACTAATTTCAGGACTCATCTTCCTTGGGTAGTAGGTAAAGTATGTTATCTAACCTCCCTTCAGAGAATGGAACATTCCTTACCCTTGTTGATCACATTGAGGGCAAATTCCTATAGGGGCCCACAAAGGGGTCAACTATGTTTTTCCTGATGGAGATGACTAGTGACAGTGGTGAGAGGGATCTGTTAGAGGTGGTACTAGTTCCATTGATTAGGTTGAGGTCAGCAGATGCAGTATCAATTGATATGAATTGAGAGAGGCATGCAGGAAATTGAGCCCCACTCCAGAGGTTCCAGGACTGGGATATATAGGATATATATGGGTTATATAGAGAATGGGGAGGGTTCCTGCTGTCTTAGGGTTTAAGGAGGGAATAGATAGTCAATGTTATAACCAAATTATTTGGCAATGGGTTAACTTTGAAAATTCCATTGTTAGGATTTGCTGTATCATACAAGAGCTCACTGTAATCTATGTCCTTTAATGCTATTTACATATACTATATCTTATAAAGTGATGCCACCAGTTGCTTCTGTTCTCCCTAGTATAAGCTTATAGGTGATTCAATATTTCAAAGCATAAGTCATTATTAGAGATGTATTAACAGTTTGAGCCCACTGTTAAAATTCAATCTTATTACCAGTTTGAAGTCTTAAGTGCTTAGATTGAAGGAATATATACTCAGAACTATGGTCTATGCATCAAAAAGTTTGAGACATTCAATCGGTTTTCCCTTCTCATTTTAATTAGTGATTTGTGAGACTATATATTGGTAGGAGCATATATTAACACCTTCCCACCACCAAAGGTCTGTGACCCTCCCTCCTATATCCCCCGCAGTGAAGCTGAATTTCTACCCTCACCCTCTACCTAAAGATTTTTATTTTGGTGCTATATTCCAAACTCACGTCAGGTTCAGCTTTGAGTTTCCCTTTCTGTTCTTCTTTCTCAATTTCTGTTTATGAGTGGAATCATCCCATATTTGTCTTTGTCTTTCTGACTTACCTCACTTAACATAATTCCATCTATATCTATCCAAGATAGGTCAGAGGAGGTGGGTTCATTATTCTTAATAGGTGCATAATATTCCATTGTGTATATATACCACAACTTTCCCAGCCATTAATCTGTTGTTAAGCACCTGGGTTGCTTCCAGGTTTGGACTGTTACAAATTGTCACATCATTCTTTTTAAACCTTTCTTCTCCCTCATCTTTAAATTGAAAGAGAGGGTTAATTGTATCTTCTAGATTAGATATTATTCCTTCTACTTGAGTGAGTCTACTTCCCAAGCCTTCTTTTTACCTGTGCTTATACTGCACTAAAACTGTCTTTCACTCTGTGCATTTCTGTTTATAGTGTTTCTTTCATGATTCCAAAGTGCTTTGTGAACTCAGATTGAAGTTCTTCTTTCATGTTTTCTAATTTCTTAGAGAACTCTCTTCAAAGCTGTTCTTTTGTGTTTCCTAACTCCTTGGTGAAATACTCTTAAATCTTGAATATGCTTCTTCATACTATGGCTAGATTCTTAGATAATCTTTATATTAAGATTTCTGTAGTCTTTCTTTTATCATCCCTCTGTTTGTATTTTCTTGGAGTCCTTCTTCTGTTTAATTTCTCTCTGTCTGGTTTGGCAAGTTAGGTAGTTTGTTTCTGCCATATTTCTGTTTATGTATTTATTGTGCTGGTTATTGTGGGCCAGCAGGTGGTGATATTGTTGTGGTCTCTGGGTTTTACTTTATTTGTTGCATGGCAGAGTGGTAGGGGCTGGGGTTCGGTTTTTGTGTTGTTCCCTTGAGGTGTTTTGTGTTCTGTGTGGTACGTGCATATGATTTCTCTGTATGTTTTTAATCTGAAATCGCTAAGCCTCAGGGTTGCTGCTGGGCTGCAACTATGTTGATAGAAGGGAAGCTAAATTTACTGGTCAGTGGCTATCAGCTGCCACAAATTACTTTTATGTTTTGGTGACAGACAGGACTTCTTTTGGTCATAAATGCTCCTTGCTTTTTATGGCGTGTCCTTGCCTGTAATTCAGTAGGTTAATTCCTCTGAGGTCATGGATTAAAAGGTCATAAATTCTCTGCTCTCAATGCTAGCACTGTGTGTTGCCTTGACTACTGCTGCACATAGAGGCCCATGCTCTGTGGGAGCTCTATGTTCTTTGTACTTTGCTTTAGTTTGACACCACTTCTCACTTCAGCTGTGCATGGGAGTATCCACTTGAGGCTGTGGTTTTTCTGTGGATGTCTCAGTTGTAGTTGGTAAATTTTGTTAAGTTTGATAGTTGTATATATTTTTTATTTTGTGGAAGAGTCTTATATAGTCACTGTTACTCTATGGCCATACCTCTTAACATCTTTTGTCATAGTTTTCTCACCTGAAAAGTGTGGTATATGTGTATGTGATATTTTTTTATAGTTTATTTTATTTGAAGATTCAGTGAGATAAATCATGGAAAGTGTTGAGTGTTATTCCTGGCATGCAATAAACCCCTTCAATATTAAGTTGTAATTCTAATGGTAGTTCTCATAATAAAAGTAAAATGCTGTTCACACGTATCACTGATGGTAACCCACATACAGAACTAGTGGTTCTGACAGGGTATGGTCAAATACTGATGTGGATTTTAGTGCTTTCTATACATACAACAGTGTTCTACTTGCATTATTGTAATTGATTTTCCATAAAATACACATTGAGAAACAAGTCGATATGCTTCTGGTGTTGTAATTGGTACCTGAGCCTTAATTAACACATGCTGATGGAGTGATTCTGTCTTAAGTAATAATAGCTTTATTGAGTCACATGTTACTAGGATATCCCTAACCTTGCTTCCTTAAACCTGCACTATATAATTACTATTCTTCTTTTACAGAACCATGTTTCATTACATGATGCAGTCTGGTATCGCAATCAAGAGTTCCAAGCCTGCATTTCTGATTTGATGTTACCATGTGGTTGTGGAGATAGCGTAAATGTCTGAGTTGAGGGCAGCCAACTGTTTATTACTACATTATCTTCTTCTAGTAAAGGAGACTGTGGAACTAATGCCCCCTCCTTTTCCTCACACATAAAACTTGATGAGATATTAACATTTAAATTATACCACTCTTTTTTTTATTATTCTGTTGTAGAGGCTTTGAAATGCCTTCTGGGGAAGCTTAATAACACTTTCAGCTTTTTTGTGGATCTTTTTCAACCTGGAAACTACTGTCACTCCCTAAGTCTGCAGAAAGGAATTTCAGTGATTGCTGAAGCCCCAGGCTCTTGTTTGTCTAAAATTCCCCCAAGTCTAATCTTCCAGGTTCTACAGCCTGACAACTTGAACCAGATAAAAGGTAAAATCTTAGTTTCTCTTCTCTTATGAATTCCCTGGGTGAGTAAGTTCTCGCTTATTTCCATTTCCTTCATGTCCCCATATCTGCAAAATAAGCACAAGATTGTCTTTTAATTAGTAAGTTCAAAGACTAGAGCTACACTGTCATTATTCCTACTGAGGACTGTTTTCTGTTAAGGGTAAAAGCATAGTGATTTTTACTAAGGAAGCCCTACTGCTCTTGCTACTACTGTAGTACCATACTTTTTTGCATGCCCAGACCCTAACCCTTCATTTAACATCAAGTTAAAGTGTTCTTCCCTGTAGCTTTTCCCATTACTTCTTCTCTTCCCCATCACTCTTGATACAAACAGAAAGAACAACCACTGCCTTTCTTCTTATGGAGCTGCATGTGTAACTCCTAAATCTTTTTTATTGCTTTATTTGATGTTACCATGTGGTTGTGGAGATAGAATAAATGTCTGAGTTGAGGGCAGCCAACTGTTTATATTACTACATTAACTGCTTCTGGTAAATGAGACTGTGGAACTAATCCCTCCTCTTTTTCCAAGACACTTATACTGTGTCTATCTTTTTCAAGTCTTTTGCAAGACACTTGTACTATGTCTGTCCAGTTGTTTGGGATGATGCAGACATAGTTATTTTAGACACATTTGTGTCATAGAGTTGAAAAAGAAGAGATGACTATTTGAATTGTCTTCTGAATTAACACAATGTATATTATGTTAACTAGTCTTATAGTTGTGGCCATTTTGCAATACTTATAAATTGAATCATTATGTCATATATCTCTGACCAATATATTAGCAATACTTCAATAAAAAGGTAATAATTATATGAAAATTATTGGGATTAGTTTATAATCAACAGAATAAAAATATTTACCTGAATAAATCACCAAAACTTTGATTTAGTTTCACTAAACTAAAAGCAAAAATCACTTACTATTACTTATACTAACTGTTGTCATAGGCACTTGTGATAACACTAAGGAAATTATATATAATTATGCAAATTTTACTTTATTTTCAATTTTTTATTTATAAAAAGGAAACATTGACTAAACCATAGGATAAGAGGGGTACAACTCCACACAGTTCCCACCACCAGAACTCTGGATCCCATCCCCTCCCCTGATAGCTTTCCTAGTCTTTAACCCTCTGGGGGTATCGATCCAAGGTCATTGTGGGTGCAGAAAGTGGAAGGTCTGGCTTCTGTAATTACTTCCCTGCTGAACATGGGGGTTGACAGGTCGATTCATACTCTCAGTCTGTCTCTCTTGTTCCCTAGTGGGGAAGGGCTCTGGGGAAGCAGAGCTCCAGGACACATTGGTGGGGTTGTTTGTCCAGGAAAATCTGGTCTGCATCATGCTAGCATCTGGAATCTGGTGGTTGACAAGAGAGTTAACATACAATGCCAAGCAAATTGTTGATCAATCATGGACCTAAAGACTGGAATAGTGCAGATGAAGAGTTGGGGGGGGGGGGTCCTCCATTTTGTAGATAGCCAGTAGGCATATTTTAGTTATATTCCAAAGGGCCTGTGGCTATACTATTTTTTTTTCTTTTTTCCCTTGAGCCTGAAATCTGATATGCAGGTGGATCCAAGTTATTATCTGGGGAGATGATGTCATGGCTGGAACAAGGACCAGAAAACGGGATCAGGGAAGACAGTCGCTCCCTAATATGGGAAAAGGGTATAAATATTGTTGACTGTAAGCCCCATCGATTTGATGTGATCTGGGGCCCATATTCAGCTTAGAAGCCTATGTGTTTGGGAATCTCAGGACTCCCTGATTAGGGGCCCAGCAGATGGGGTGGCCTGATAGTGACTAAAGGATCATCATTAAAGTGTGCCAGTCTCTAGGGTATATGTTTCTAGGAATTCTTCCATTTCTTCCAGATTCTCTAGCTTGATAGTGTATAGTTCTTCATAGAAGTTTCACTTGATTTTCTGTGGTATCAGTTGTGATATCTCCTTTATCGTTTACAATTCTATTTATTTGAGTCTTTTTTTTTTTTTTTTTTTTTAGTGAGTCTGGCTAGGGGTTTGTCAATCTTGTTTAATTTGTCAAAGAATCAACATTTGGCTTCTTTGATCATTTTTATACTTCTCTTATTATCGATGTTATTTCTGCTCTAATTTTAGTGATTTCAGTCCTTCTGGGTGCTTCAGGGTATTCTGTATTTTGGCAAAGGCTTTCTTTGCATCTACTGATATGACCATGTGGTTTTTGGTCTTGCTTTTGTTGATGTGGTAGATCACATTCCTCTTCTGTTCTTTTTCTTCTCTGTAGGCTGTGGGAGTCTGAGGACTTTTAAACTATAAGTACACTTCTTAGCTTAATCCCTCACTCCTGACCAAGAGATAAAGCAGGGTGGGAGAGAGATAATACAGTGGTTATGCAAAGAGACTCTGACACCCCAAGGATCCAAAGCTCCAGGCTCAATTCAGCTTCTCTGCTGGGCCCTGTGAGTTTCTAAACAAGTCCTGTTTATAGTCTGTAGGTTCTGAGGCAACTGTTCACTATGTTCTCATCAGGAGAACAACATGGAAAGGCTCCCACCACACAGCCCCACCACTAGGCCACCAAGGTGTAGATCTTCTCCTTAGTTTCCTGGTTAGTTCTCTGTCCTTGGTGTCAGCACAGGGCCTCCTCCCTGCTGCTCCAGCCTCTGAAGGCAGTAGCAATGGAGACTCACAGTTGCATTTGGTGAGTCTTAGGGGAGTCCTCTCCTCCCTTCAGGCATCTTTTGGATGGTAAAACAGACTGGAGGTGGTGCCTCAACTGGTAAACTGCTGGACTCTTCCAAACTTGATACTTGATCTGTTACTGAGATCATCTGTCATGGTCTAATGTATTAATGCTTTCTTTATTGGCTTTGTTTAGCTAGGTAAAGATTTTACTGCCTAACTTTAGTGAACTTGAATTGAAAATGGTGAGCACTTGGGAATGTGTCTACAGCAATTCAAATGTGACTGAGATTCTTAAAACTTTGAAAGGATAAGACTATCATCATGAATTTTTTTTTGTCAAAATCATTCATGCTTTTTATTTGAAGGTTCTAAGTTTTTTTTTTTTGGAAGATTAGTTGTACTTTAGGTGAGGAAGTCATAGAAAAACTAGGTAAGAATAAAGTAGAGAGCAAGTGAAGTTCCCAGCTTAGCTGCCCTCCTGTTTTATTTCATTTGACTTATAACCAAACACTTTTATCCTTGAGGTAGTGACTAAATCATAGCAAACAGGATTAGACTTCTCAATCACAAATCTGTATCCATCTAGATGTAGCTTTAGTCATATATTCATGCATAGTAGCTGATAAGAGATTAATTTTATATGCCAAGTTCTATGCAGATTAATGTCAAAGTGCTTTAGGATGGCTTCAGTAGAAATGATAAGTATGTACAGCATTGTAAATACATTGCTCTTGAGTAAACTCATATATTTCTGTGAGTTATCATTGGTAATTATCTTGGCAACTCAAAGCACATACAGGTAAATTTATACTGTAGAATATATACTGCAGAATGTACAAGCTTATTTTAAAATTATTCAGTTAGATATTCTGCTAATCTTTACATTCTAGATTTCTAGTAAATCTGTAGATTTAACTCATAAATAAGAGGTACTGACCAATAATCCTACAAATCAAAATCAAATCATATTGAATGGAATCACATAGTTTAGAAGCTGGACGTTATACCTCCTAGACATCTTCATACTGTATGGCAACTGGAAATGAAAACTCAAAGTGCCTTTGCTTTCATCCTAATAAACAAGAGAGAGGCATCTTAATGACTGACTTATGAACATAAAGTATAATATTACCAGTGAGAAATAGGCAGGCGTTAATATATGACTGTATTACAAGAATAGTTTGTTAGTAATCAGCTTGATTAACTTTACAAGGAGTACATAATCAGTTTTATTTTCCAGTTACTGACTTGAAATTCTTTATGTTCTTGGAGAGCACTTTTATTTAAATATTGACAACTTTCATATACTGGCAAATTCTGTGAGATTGTGAACCTATTTTATGAAAGCCTTAAAATACTTTTTTTGGTTGACACAAAATTGTTCAGCCTGAAAGGATACAGTCAGAATTTATTCTTCACACAGTCATATTTCTGCTGGTGTGGCACTGAAGTTTTTTTATCAACTACTTTGAGTAACTTGGTCTTTGGGGTGTCTTTTTTCTTAAATACTGACAAGGAAATAATCGAAAACATAGCTGAGTGTTCTACCATGGCAGATTGTTTTATATGACTGGAGAAACTTCTGCCTCTGGTAGTGGTCACAGGAGTGCACTAGATATTTATTGGATAAAGAGATAGAAGTCACTTTTCACAAAGGAGAGGAACTATATACAGACTATATAGCCTCTGTATGTGTAAAAGGGACGTGAGCTAAACTGGAAAGTATTGATAAAAGAAAGTAAGATGGAACGTTAAGTAGGGGGTTTAAAGAGGAGGAATCCTATGATTTTCAAAATGAAAGTTGGGGATATATATATATCTTTATAGTAGTATCATTTATTTCATAGTTGGGGGAACTATCCAGTTGCAGTCCAAGTTGTTTCTTATTCTTGGATCACTTCAAGCTCACAATATTTTACAGTTTGTGAATCCTAAAAAAGTAGATGTCTTTTATAATTATTTTTTGCCGGGGGTAAATGCTTAAAATACAGTTGTTGGCACATGGGTATTTTCTTAAACAAAATACTTCATCTTATCCTCTAAGGCCTACACACCATTTTATATGAGATGAATATATGGGATATTAGACTTGGAGGAGAGTGTCAAGGATTAGAACTGAAAACATGGAGCCTAGAAATATATAAAAGGCAAAAAACAAAACAAAACAAAACAAAAAAAAAACCCACAATTCAAAGCTAAAGTCAAGAGCCCTTTCCTGAATCTAATGAAGCATTACTCCAAAAGGTGCAGTACTCAGTGTGAGGAAAACAGAAGACAACAAGGCTAAGAAAATTTAAGAGGCAGAGAGACATGGAGTCTAAACTTCATGTGTACCCTGTTACAGACAAGAATCTAGGAAGAACAAAGAATTCTCCTTTCTGTGAAGAGAATAATGATCATTGGCTTCCAAAGAAGTTCTGTGTCTAGAAACATATTAGGTTTTTAAATCTTTTGCATGTGCATTAAATAGCTAGGAAGACAGTTAAAATGTAGGACTAGTCTGAGTAGAAAAATAATTCTTCTTCCAGGAAAAAAAGAAGCATTTTTTTTTTCTTAATTGCCACTAGAGTCTATCACTGGGATTTGTGCCTACATAAGGAAGCCTAGTCCTAGTGCAAGTGATATGTGCATGTTACTGGTGGGCCATAATTCAGGCCCTGGGGCAATCTTTATTATGGTTTGTTTTTAGTTGGTAACATTCTCATGAGTATTTTATTCTTTTTTTATTCTTTTTTATTTAAGAAAGGATTAATTAACAAAACCATAGAGTAGGAGGGGTACAATTCCACACACTTCCCACCACCCAATCTCCATATCCCACCCCCTCAACTGATAGCTTTCCCATTCTCTATCCCTCTGGGAGCATGGACCCAGGGTCATTGTGGGTTGCAGAAGGTAGAAGGTCTGGGTTCTGTAATTGCTTCTCCGCTGAACATGGGCGTTGACTGGTCGGTCCAAACTCCCAGTCTGCCTCTCTCTTTCCCTAGTAGGGTGTGTCTCTGGGGAAGCGGAGCTCCAGGACACATTGGTGGGGTCTTCAGTCCAGGGAAGCCTAGCCAGCATCCTGATGACATCTGGAACCTGGTGACTGAAAAGAGAGTTAACATACGAAGCCAAACAAATTGTTGAGCAATCATGGACCCAAAGCATGGAATAGTGGAGAGGAAGTGTTAGGGGTTACTCACTGCAAACTTAGTGTACTTCTGCTTTCAGGTATATATTTTGCAGTAGTTTACGGATATGTGTGAACATATGCTCTCTCTCACAGAAACTGGTGTATATCTTGGTTTTGGGATTTTGTTAGAAAGTGAACCACCTGAGATGAAATTAGAGTATACTATGAAAGGAAAGGTCTCACCAGAGTAATGAAGCTGAAGGATTGTCATTCCACACGTGAAGTCTCTGGACACAGTCTGAAGTGAAACATGTAGAGGTGGCAATCTTTGTGTTGGTTAGGTTGTGATCGGCAGATGCAATATTATTTGATATCGATTGGGAGAGGCATACGGGAAAGTGGGCCCTATACAATGGTTCTAGAACTGGGGCAAATACAGGCTCTATAGTGGAGATGTGAGATTCCTGCTGTCTTAGGGTTCAAAAAGACAATCGATAGTTAATGTTATCATCACATTAATTGGTAATTGGGTTAACTTTGAAAAGTCCTTTGGTTAGGGTTTGCTGTACAGTACCCAGTATCTTGTATATAGCTGTGCTATTGGTTGCTTCTGATCTACTTGGTCTATGCTTTTGAGAGAGTCTGCATATCAATTACACAGGCTATATATTGAAAAGATTCAGTTTGTGTTTTGAAAAACTTCGAGACATACAATTAATTTTCCCCCTCTAGTATTAATTAACTAGTGATTTATATGACTACATTTTACTAGGAGTGTACATAAACACCATTCCCACCACCAAAAGACTGTGACCCATCCCTCCCACCAATTCCTACCCCCCACTGGCCAAGGAAGCTGCATGTCTACCCCTCACCTACTTACAGTTTGGTCAGGTCCTGTTTTTAGTTTCCCATTCAGATCTTCTTAATCAACTTTTGTAGATGAGTGGGATCATCCCATACTCATCTTTATCTTTCTGACTTAGCTCACTAAAAATAATTTCTTCTAGCTCTGTCCAAGATGGGTCAGAGAAGGTGGGTTCATTGTTCGTGATAGCTGCATAGTATTCAATTGTGTATATATACCAAAGCTTTCTCAGCCACTCATCTGTTGTTGGGTACCTGGGTTGCTTCCAGGTTTTAGCTATTATGAATTGTGCTGTTATGAACATAGGAGTACACACCTCTTTTTGGTTGGGTGTTATGGAGTCCTTGGGGTATAACCCCAGGAGAGGAATTACTGGATCCTATGGAAGGTCCATGTCTAGCCTTCTGAGAGTTTTCCAGACTGCTCTCCACAGAGGCTGGACCAATTTACATTCCCACCAGCAATGTAAAAGGGTTCCTCTGTCCCCACATTCTCTCCAGCATTTGTTGCTGCTGTCCTTTTTGATGTGTGCCATTCTTACAGGAGTGAGATGGTATCTTAGTGTTGTCTTAATTTGCATTTCTCTGACAATCAGTGACCTAGAGCAGTTTTTCATATGTTTGTTAGCCTTTTGGATCTCCTCTGAGGTGAATGTTTTGTTCATATCCTCTGCCCATTTTTGGATGGGGTCATTTGCTTTTTTTGTTGCTAAGTTTGCTGAGCTCTTTTTGTATTTTGGTGTTTAGTTTCTTGTCTGATGTCTGGCATGTGAAGATCTTCTCCCATTCTGTGAGGGGTCTCTTTGTTTGTTTAATAGTTTCTTTGGATGTGCAGAAGCTTTTCAATTTGATGTAGTCCCATTGGTTTGTTTCTGCTTTAGTCTTCCTTGCAATTGGGTTTGATTCATCAAAGATGTCCTTGAGGTGTAGGTGGGAAAGTGTTTTACCAATGTTTTCGTCTAAGTATTTGATTGTTTCTGGCCTGACATCTAGGTCTTTGATCCATTTGGAGTTGATTTTTGTTTCTGGTGAGATAAAGTGGTTCAATTTCATTCTTCTGCATGTTACAACCCAGTTTTCCCAGCACCATTTATTGAAGAGAGCCTCCTTTTTCCATTTCATCCTTTGGGCCCCCTTATCAAAGATTAGATGTCCATAGGTGTGGGGATTTATTTCTGGGCTTTCAATTCTGTTCCACTGGTCTGTGTGCCTATTTTTGTTCCAGTACCATGCTGTTTTGATGATGATGACTTTATAATATAGTTTAAGGTCTGGGAGTGTGAAGCCTCCATTTTATTTCTTTTCATCAAGATTGTTTTGGCAATTCTAGGTGTTTTCAGGTTCCAGGTAAATGATTGTAGTGTTTGTTCTATTCTCTTAAAGAAGCTTGGTGGAACTTTGATGGGTATTGCATTAAATTTGTATATGGCTCTGGGGATAATATTCATTTTGATGATATTTATTCTTCCAATCCATGAGCAAGGGATATCTTTCCATTTCTTGGTATCAGTTTCTATTTCCTTGAGTAGCAACTCATAGTTTTCATTATATAAGTCTTTCACTTCTTTGGTCAACTTTATTCCTAGGTATTTGATTGATTTTGCTGAAACAGTAAATGAGAGTGATTTCTGGATGTCTTCTTCAGATTTAGTGTTTGCATAAAGAAATGCCACTGATTTTTGTACATTGATTTTGTAGCCTGATACCTTGCTATATTGCCTAATAACTTCCAGTAGTTTTCTGCTGCATTCTTTAGGTTTTTCTATGTATACTATCATATCATCTGCAGATAGTGAGAGCTTTACTTCTTCCCTTCCAATTTGTATTTCTTTGATTCCTTTCTCTTGCCTGATTTCTATAGCAAGAACTTCCAATACTATGTTGAAGAGTAACGGTGACAGTGGACAGACCTGTCTAGTCTCCGATCTGAGGGGGGATGATTTCAGCTTCTGTCCATTGAGTATGATGTTGGCTGTAGGTTTGCTATATAGACTCCACTATCTTGAGGAATTTCCCATCTATTCCCATTTTTTGTAGAGTTTTGAGCATGAATGGGTGTTGGATTTTGTCAAAGGCTTTCTCTGCATCTATTGAGATAATCATGTGGTTTTTAGCTTTGCTTTTATTGATGTGGTGAAGGACATTGATGGACTTACAGATGTTGAACCAGCCTTGCATTCCTGGGATGAATACCACTTGGTCGTGATGAATAATCTTTTTGATATGTTGCTGTATCCGGTTGGCCAAGATCTTGTTTAATATTTTGGCATTTATGTTCATCAGAGATATTGGTCTGAGTTTTCCTTTTTTGTTGTGTCACTATCAGCTTTTGGTATCAGGGTTATGTTGGCTTCATAGAAGGTGGAAGGGAGTATTCCTGTTTCTTCAGTCTTATGGAAAAGCTTAAGAAGTATGGGTACTGTTTCCTGAAAGTTTTGTAGAATTCATTTGTGAATCCATCTGGTCCAGGACTTTTGTTGTTGGGGAGATTCTTAATAACGGTTTCAATTTCTTTGTCTGTGATTGGTGCATTAGATTTTGTAGTTCTTCTTGGTTCAGTTTTGGAAGAGCATATGCTTCTAGGAACTGTTCCATGTCTTCCAGATTCTCTAGCTTGGTGGCGTATAGTTCTTTATAGAAGTTTTGCAGGATTCTCTGGATTTCTGTGGTGTCAGTTGTGATATTTCTGCATCGTTTACAATTCTATTAATTTGAGTCTTCTCTCTTTTTTGTTTGGTGAGTCTGGCTAGGGGTTTGTCAATGTTGTTCAATCTTTCTTAGAACCAACATTTGGCTTCACTGATCTTTTGTATGGTTCTTTTATTTTCGATGTTGTTTATTTCTGCTCTAACTTTAGTGATTTCTGTCTTCTGGTTGCTTTAGGGTTCCTTTGTTCCTCTTCCTCTAAGTCCTTGAGGTGTGCAGTAAGGTCATTCATTTGAGCTTCTTCTTGGTGTTTAATATGTGATTGTATGGCTATAAGTTTCCCTCTCAGTACTGCTTTAGGTGTGTCCCAAATATTTTGATAGGTTGTGTCTTCATTTTCATTTGTTTTCAGGAACATTTGAATTTCCTGTTTGAGTGAGTCTCTGACCCAGTGGTTCTTAAGGAGTATGTTGTTTAGTTTCCAAATTCTGTGACTTTTAATAATTTTCTGTTTGTTTTTAAATGTTAGTTTTACTCTACTGTGGTCTGAGAAGATGCTTGGGATGAGTTCAATGTTCTTGAATTTATTGATGCTGTTTTTGTGGCCTAACATGTGATCTATCCTTGAGTATGTGTTATGTGAATTTGAAAAGAAGGTGTATTCCAGTTTTTTGGGGTGAAGGACTCTGAAAGTGTCCAAGAGGTCTAGTCTGTCAATCTCTTCATTTAATTCTCTTGTATCTTTGTTGGTTCTCTGCTTTGTTGATCTGTCTAAGTGTGAGAGCGGGGTATTGAAGTCTCCCACTATTATTGTATTTCTGTTGATATATTTTTGAAATTCTTTCAGTAAGTGCTTGATGTATTTAGATGGGAATGCCTTTCCTGCCCTTTTTTGTGGTCCACTAGCCTGTATGATAGTTTTCCATCCTTTTACTTTAAGTCTGTGTTTATCTTGTTGTGACAGATGGGATTCTTGCAAGCAGCATATGGTTGGATTATGTTGTCTGATCCATCCCCCAACTCTGTGCCTTTTGATGGGTGAGTTTAAGCCATTGACATTTATTGATATTATGGATTTAATATATTGTAGTGCCATTCTTAAAAAAATTTTTTTGTTTGCTCTGATATATTACCAGTATTATAGTGATGTTCTTGTTTATATAGGTGTTTTAGAACCTCTTTCAGGGCCGGCTTCGTGATGGTTGCCTCCTTTAACTGTTGTTTATCTAAGAAGGTTTTGATCTCTCCATCTAGTTTGAATGAAAGCCTAGCAGGATATATTATCCTTGGTTGAAACCCTTTTTCATTCAGGGCTCGATAGATATCTTGCCATTCTCTTCTGGCTTTTAGAGTTTAAGTGGAGAAGTCTGCAGATAATCTTATGGGTTTTCCCCTGTATGTGACTTTTTTGTTTCTCTCTTGCAGCCTTTAGTATCCTTTCTTTATCCTTACGTCTTCTCATTGTGACTATGATGTGTCTTGGTGTCTTCAGGTCTGGTTTGATTCTGTTTGGTACTCTCTGGGCCTGTTGAATCTTGATGTCCTTTCTGTTATTCAGGTCTGGGAAGTTTTCTTCTATTATTTCCTCTAGAATTTTTGCTTCCCCTTCCTCTCTTTCTTCCTCTGGCAGGCCAATTATGCGATTGTTACTTCTTTTGAGATCTTCCCATATGTCTCTGTTGTTGTTTTCAGTGTCTCTCAATCTCTTTTTAAGCTTTTTCACCTCTTTCTTCGTTTTCTCTAACTCATCCTCTGTCTAACTAATTCTGTTTTTTGCTTCTGTCAGTCTGCTTTCCCTTGCCTTAGCTTCTTTCTTCATTACAGCTATTTCAGCTTTCAGTTGTCTAGTTGCCTCAAGATAATCAGTATTTTCCTTGGGGGTCTCAACTGTTGTTTCCCTAATACTGTCATTCCTTTCCTTCAATGTTGTTTTCATTTGTGTGATTAATAAGTTTATTATTGCTTGCATACTTTTCTTAGCTATGGTTACTTCTGGCTAATTTGTAGTTTCTTCTGGGCTCTTGTCTTCATTCATTGGAGTAGAAGTTTTATTTGTTTTTGATCTACCCATTTTTTAAATTTATGTGTTTCTTATTTTTATGCTCTTTTTTTCCTCAGTTGTTGTGTCTTGAGTACAGGCAACACTGTACTAAATACCTTTATGACAATTATACTCACCAACCTCAGGAATTACAGTAGCAACTGAAGCAAGTATTGAATCAGTTTAAACAATACCAGTTAGCCAAACAGTGTCTCCAGTCCGTGAAAAAATAGTAACCAAATCCCAGTGAAGAAGAAAGAGAAAAGAAAGAAGGGATAGCAAGAACAGACAGTTATGCGAATCTACTATCCACTGTATATTCTAGGGGTAACAAGAGGGGAAAGGGAAATAGAGCAGAGATACACACATAGAGAGTCCACTCCGAATCATATTTCTTCCCCAAAATAATTCACAAAGTCAGAAAGGCAAAGAAGAAGGAAGGAAGAAGTGTATGACAAGATAAAAAAAAAATAAGAGACAAGAGAGACAAAAGAGAAAATATAAGAAAAAGAGCTGTAATTAAAGATCAGTGAAAGGAAAGGTTTTTTTATTACTTTATTTTTAATTTAATTTAATTTAATTTTTTTTAATTAGCTAGGAGGAGGAGGGAGGGGAGAATCTGTAGAGGAAGTAGGAGTAACGAGACAAGTTCCTCCCACAATAGATAAGATGCCCACTACCCTAGCTATGAAAGATACCCTAAGAGTTCATTCTGATCAACCTAAAGGGGGGGAAGATATATGCCTTCATATAATATTAATAATAAAATAGAGCGGGGTAAAAAAAAACCCGTCCCAGATTATCTCAAACCTCGTGATCAGAGGCAGCTGATTGTTAAGAAAGAGAAATAAAAATAAAAACAACCTCACAACTAGTTAAGGATAGCTGAAATAGACAGTTAAGCAAATCTACTATCCACTGTATATTCTAGGAGTAACTAAAGGAGGAAGGGAAATTGAGCAGAGATACTCGCAGTGAGAATTCAACTCTGAGTCAGAATTCTTCCCCCAAATAATTCCCAAATGTGAATCAGTGAATTCAAAAAAGCACACTGCTTGGTAGTGTGGGGGATGGGGTCTGTGGCTTTGGAAGCTGTAAGATTAAGGAAGAAAGGATGACAAGAATGAGAAAAAGAAAAAAAAAGAAACAGAGAGAGAAAAAAGAAAAAGATAAGAAAAGAACAGTCATAAAAGAGCGGTGAAAGGAAAGAGTTTTTATTCATTTATTTATTTTTAATTATTTAATTAACTATGTGGGGTGAGGTGGGGGGGGTTGGCTACTTAGAAAGAAAAAAGGCCAGAGGTTTCAGAAGGGTATAGACTTAGAATGAATGATACTCCCTGGTGGGACAAGAATTTTGGTAAAGAAAGAGGCTCAGTAGGGGAGCCTGCTAGGAGCTGGTCCCCAGGGACTGGTTATGGGGGGTGAGGAGGAGGAGGTGTGCTTAATAATTTAAAAGAAAGAAAAATTTTCCCCTTTTTTCTACTCTTTTTTTTAACCCAAATTAAGTTATAGTCACCTCCTTGGTGTCACCGCTAGGACCCCTTATTGACTGGCCCATTAAAGGCAGAAAATCCTACCGTTTCCAGAAGATGTGGTCAGAGCTCAAGCTGCTAGCAGCTTCTCAGTCCGCCATCTTCCGGGAACCCCCCTCTCATGAGTATTTCTAAGGTCAGGAATAATGGAGCATTTTTGTTACTTCTTAATTAATTAATTAATTTATTTATTAATATGGATAGAGCTAGAGAGAAATTGAGAAGGGGTGGAGATCAAGAATGAAAGATAGACACCTGCAGACTTGCTTTACCACTTTTGAAGTTATCCCCCTGAAGGTGGGGAGCCGGGGGCTTGAACCCAGGTCCTCATGCACAGTAATGTATGTATTTAACCATGTGTGCTACAGTCTGCCCCGCCCCTGCTTTTGTTATTTCCATCATGAACTAGTACTGCATTAAGAAGAGAAAATATACTCATGTATAAATATCTCTTTCCTCTTGAGATAATTCTTTTGTTTTGAACATATCTGCTATGAGGTGGCTGTACTGAATACTCAGTAAGGGTGGACCTGGTCTTTCCCCTAAGGTTGATTTAGCACTGGAAGCTTTAGTCAATAATCTGAGAACCAGAGGCAAAACTATATTTCCTGGAATGAAAGTTCCACGGGTGCTGTTGTTTTCCATATCCTCTTTTGTGCCTTGCACTTATAGAAAAGTGAATTGAGTAAATGGTTAAAACCTACCTACAGCATCAGCACAGAAGCAGTGATAGTGGCTATGGCAAGCTCACAGGTGAAAGCAGACACCCAAGCAAGTACTGGCCTGTTGCATTTCCCACACCACAAAAGAAGCACCGAGAAGCTCTGCAGAGGGATTATAGGTGGGCAAAAGTCAGAATTATTTTTGGTGTCTAGTCACCTAGACATCAAAGGTGGCAGTTGAGAACTGAGACCCAGCCAGGTACTTAAGGATGTTGAGACCCCAAGCACAGACATTGTTCTCATTGTCCTTATCTGTAAAAAGGAGAACGATAGGGAGTTGGTTGGTGGCACAGTGGGTAAGCGCACGTGGCACAAAGCGCAAGGACCAGCGGAAGGATCCCGGTTCAAGCCCCCAGCTTCCCACCTGCAGGCAAATCGCTTCAAAGGCAGTGAAGCAGGTCTGCAGGTGTCTATCTTTCTCTCCCCTCTCTGTCTTCCCCTCCTCTCTCCATTTCTCTCTGTCCTATCCAACAACATCAGTAACAACAACAATAATAACTACAACAATAAAACAACAAGGGCAACAAAAGGGAATAAATAAATAAATATTTTAAAAAAGAACAATAATATCAATTCCTAATACTCTGAATATTCAATGGCATTTAAATTGCTTAGCACAGTATGTAGAAACTGCTGGACTTTAGACAAAAAACTAATTTATTTCCACATTAAACAGTTTGGATAGAGCAAGTACCTACTCACCATGAAGAAAAAATGGACAGGATTTTCTCAGTCTAGAGTAAAATCATAAACTAATTCACTAAGGTCATTATGATAGTTGCTTGACCTAAAGAACATAAGTGATAGTGAATGTAAACTCCAGTGCTACCAGCCTGAATCAATACGTATTAGGAGTAATGATCCATTGACTTCTGGGTAATGAGAGAAAGTTATGATGTTGCAACTGTATTATAGCTTCTTGGAATTTTATTGCTTTCCTCATACATTATTATAATAACTAGAAGCATGAATCATTTGCTTCTGAACTGCAAGAATCTGCAGACTGAGATGTTGATCATTATATGTCAGAAATGATTTCTGAAAGAAAAACAAGCAGGACAGTGCCATGGCATTTACTGACAAGCACTTGAAATTTGCAGCTATCCATGTTATGTCATTTGTCTCTGAAATCATTGGTTCCTGTTTGGGAAAGAAACTTGTTATATCAGAACAGTTATGTACAAAGCCAGTCAAATATAAGTGCTGAAAATATTAGAAAAGAGCTATTCATTTCTTAATGAGAGAGAGGAGAGGAGAAATACCAAAGCACCACTCTCTGTCACATGCGAAGCCTGGACTCACACTTGGGACCTCATGCTCAAGAGTCTAGTGCTTTATCTACCACAGTACTTTCTAGATCAATGAAATAATTTTTAAAGAATGGTAGTATTTTTTTTTTTTTTGCCTCCAGTCATAGTGGCTCAGTGCCCACATTACAAATCCATCACTCCTTGGTGGCCTTTTTTTTTTCCTTTTCCATTTTATAGGATAGAACAGAGAGAAACTGAGAGGCAAGGCAGAGGTAGGGTGGGAGAGAGAAAGATAGACACCTGAAGATCTGCTTCACTGCTTGTGAAATGTCCCTGCTTCAGGCTCAAACTTGGTCCTTGCACATTGTGCACTATGTGTGCTGAATCAGGTGTGCTACTGCCCAGCCCCCTGATAATTGTATATTATTACCACAACTATTTTTGTCCTTACAGTGTGCCAAACATTGCTCCGAGTACTAGAGTACAAACATTCATATTAGAGATTTGTGTTGTAGTGGTAGACAGAGATAAATAAATGAATAACTAGTAGGCAATATGGTAAATATTAAGCTTAATGACATGGTAATTTGGGCATTATCGGAGCTCAAAGGAGTGAGTTTTGTTTTATTTATTGTCACAAGGGTTATGGTGGAGACTTGGTGCCTATACACCAAAATTCACTGTTCCTGCAAGTCATTATCATTACTATTATTTTTTTCCTAATAAGGATGAGAGAAATTGAGAAAGAAGGGGTGGGGATAGAGAGGGAGAGAGAAAGAAAGGCATCTGCAACACAGCTCCCCATACTCTGCAACACATGAAGCCCCCCACTCCTCATACTTCATTTACGGCAACTGAGGACTTGAATTCAGGTCCTTGTGCATAGTGGCATGAGCACTGAGCCATGTCCACCACTGCCCAGACCCAGGAGTGTATTTTAACACATAAGCATGGACAATGGTAGTCCTTAGGTGTTAAAATGTTAACTAAGAAAATAAATTCACATGAAAGAGAAATAGCATAAGTGTATTTTTAGGTTAAAATTATGGCCTGGTATTGAGAGCCAAGGCTGCAAGAAGAGATTTGCTATTGCGTATGTTGTAAGGCATAAAATGTAAGGAGACAAATCTGGGGAAGGAAAAAACATTTAGATTAAAGTTTTCCGTGCATTATAGGTTAAGATATTTGGCCTTTATCTTTTAAAAAAATATTTATTTGTTTATTTATTCCCTTTTGTTGTCCTTGTTGTTTTATTGTTGAGGTTATTGTTGTTGTTATTGATGTCCTCATTGTTGGATAGGACAGAGAGAAATGGAGAGAGGAGGGGAAGACAGAGAAGGGGAGAGAAAGACAACTGTAGACCTGCTTCACCTCCTGTGAAGCAACTCCCTTGCAGATGGGGAGTCGGGGGCTCGAACCAGGATCCTTATGCCAGTCCTTGCACTTTGTACCACATGCGCTTAACCCACTGTGCTACCTCCCAACTCCCCTCACCTTTATCTTTTAAGTGTATGTTATTAAAATGATGTGTATACATATTTATTTATATTTAATAATATCGTAAGCTTAAAGGAGAATTGCTACTTTTTGTGGAGTGAAATAGACTGGGAACTCAGCTCATAGTCAATTTTTCCTTTGATTATCTCCATCCATTTATTGTAAATGTTGTTTTCCTTTTTGGAAATACAAAATATCACCAAGTAACATCCTTTATTCTCTTTCATTTTAGAGATATTGATATTTATTATTCTCTTGTGACTGATATAAATTATGTTTTTTATTGTTTTTTTTTTGCCTCCAGGGTTATTGCTGGGGCTGGGTGCCTGCACTATGAATACACTGCTCCTGGAGGCCTTTTTTTCCCCATTTTTGTTGTTCTTGCTGTTGTAGCCTTGTTGTGGTTATTATTGTTATTGTTGATGTTGTTCGTTGTTGGATAGGACAGAGAGAAATGGAGAGAGGAGGGGAAGACAGAGGGGGGAGAGAAAGATAGACACCTGCAGACCTGCTTCACCATCGGTGCAGCGACTCCCCTGCAGGTGGGGAACCAGGGGCTTGAACAGGAATCCTTACCGGGGTCCTTGGTGCTTTGCGCCACCTGCGCTTAACCCGCTGTGCTACCGCCCAACCCCCATTAATTATGTTTTTTTATAATGAAGATCCTCAGTCATTGAGACTTTGTGTATTATCAAAGAAGAACATATAAATGTATCTGAAAAAAGCTGTTACTTATAGTCTTCCCTTTACCAAACATATATTTTTAAAACTTGACTTTTTATCATCTACTTTAATAAGAATAATGTATCATGACAGAAAATGCGAGTACAAATGACAATTTAACTGTCATATATCAATTTAGACTTTAAGAATGCAAACAGTGCCATTCTTCTGGTTTTTTTTTGTTTGTTTGTTTCAGAAGACGTTTTGATAAAACTTACTGTTTTTGTTACTGTCTTTGCCAGGGCTTCATTACTATAAGCCAGTTTTTTTTTTTCAGTTAGAAAGAGAGGGAGAGACACCACAGCACCAAAGCTTCCTTCAATTCTCTGGGGCTGGCACTTGAACCTAGGTCACCTGCATGACAAAGCGAGTATCTTCCCAAGTGAGCTATTTTACTGACCTAAAATACATTATTCATGATAACCTTTAATGGATCCATTTTCAAGTAAATTATCAAATATATTTACTAAAATTATTTTTCAATTTCTAATATTGGAAATATTTGCATATAGCATAATATACTTACATAGATATATTCTACATATGCATGCTCTTTGAGGTATGCAGTATTTCAAGGGTTTCTGAGAACAGCAAAAACACAGTTAGTGTGGGAGTAATTTCATATTTAATTCTTATATTCCATTTGATTCATATTTCACATTTGATACTACTTCATTATTGTTTACCAGTTTTCCTAAGCCTGAGACAGCAGCTTTCATTCATAAGTCCTGTAATACTTTTGTTTAACATCTCTTACTACAATTTGTTATAACTTTTTTCTTTTATAGATCTAGCATTTCTGCCATACATAATTTCAATACTCTGGTGCCTTTTTTCTTTTTTATAAAGAGAGAGATAGGGAAAGATATCCCAGTGCTAGAGCATCCCCTGGCACTCTTACACTCCCATGTAGTGCCAGTGCATAAAAAAGCATGTGCCATACAGGGTGAGCTATCTTCCAGTTCTGGATGGGTATTTTCAGAGGTGGTAACCACACATTCTCTTATTAATGGGTCTGTGTGAAGTTTTCTTTTTTTTTTTTTTCTTCTTTATTGGATAGAGACAGCCAGAAATTGAGAAGGGATGGTGTGGTAGAGA
Organism: Erinaceus europaeus; assembly: GCF_950295315.1. Lineage (NCBI taxonomy): Eukaryota > Metazoa > Chordata > Mammalia > Eulipotyphla > Erinaceidae > Erinaceus > Erinaceus europaeus. Next base: position 67,115,090 of record NC_080171.1, on the reverse strand, counting down.
GGGAGATAGGCAGAGAGACACCTGCTGCACGATTTCATCATTTGTGAAGCTTTCTCCCTGCAGATGGGGATCGTGGGCTTGAAGCTGGGTCCTTGTGCATTGTAACATGTGCACTCAACCAGGTGCGCCACCAACTGTCCCCCCTTTTAATTTAATTTTATTTTACTATTTTATTTTATTTTATTTGTCAAGTTTTCAACATGACACCGACTTGTACCTCCAACCCTGATTTGTTCTCTCAAGTTTTCAGGACATTGCCATAAAGATGGTGTCTGGGATTTCCTCGACTATAGGTTGGACACAATTTAGACTTGTATTATCACTCCAAATTCCAGTACACTATAGTCTACTGTGTTTTCTTCCCTCTGTTTCTCAGTGGAGGGGTTCTAAGAGTCTCATCTCTGATATTCTGCATTGTAGGAGTAAGTGTGATTGTCACCAAACACAATTCTCTCACTTCTCCCTAGGTAAAATTTTCATGCCTCATTGAACCTTGTTGCCTCTACTGTGGGTTTCTTCTATGTGAGAGTAGTTCTCTGTTGCTCCTATCCGTCTCTGTGCTGCTTTTGTTGTGGCTGCTTTATTCCTCTTGGTTTCAGGTCTGCTTCTGTGTAAGTTAATATATACTTAGTTTTAGATTTGTTGTGCTCATTGGAAAGAAGAGCTGTTTTCCATGTTGCATTATATGTGTCCACTAAGGCAGAACTTCTCATTTCTGCTTTCCTAATCCTACTTCTGATCAGGTTCACCATGTTTCTATCTTCAGGAAGTGAGAAAGCTTTTCTATAAATGGTGTAACTGTCCTGCTTGTTTAAATAAATTCTTTGATCTTGTCTCCTTGTCTTGCTTTGGGCTTCTATGTTGAATCATCCATTTTTCCCCATGCTCTTTCTAATTAATTTGCTAGGCTAAATTAGTGCCAAATAAATAATGAGTTTCTAAATTAGCTGACACAATTATGGAACAAAGATTTAATTAATTTACTATGCAGGGTCTCCTAGACACAATTGTAAGTTTATAGCACAAAGTGATGGCATTTATTAATGTGGAAAGTTTTCTCATTTTAACAGGTTTATTTTAATTTTTTTTGTCATCACTCGACTTCACTGCTTCAATCTAACTTTTTAAGATTTAGGGAGATAGAGACAGAGATATAGGGAAGAGAGGGAAAGACATCATAGCATTGAAGCTTTTCTCAGAGAACTGGCTGTCAAGCATGAGCCTGGGTCTCATGCATGGCAAAGCAGATACCCTCCTCGGTATCATACTGGCCCATTAACAGGTTATTTTAATTACAAGACTTTACTGTGGGCATTTTCTCAGTTTTGTGTACATACACAGTAGGATGCATGTCAGTCAGATTACACTGCTTGTTATATTCCATTTCCTATGAAGTTCTTTAACTTCATTTTATGTAGATTAAGATACTTTCCAACTCTCTCAATTTAGTGATATAAGTATTTGTTATACTTTCAGTAATTATCTATTCACATATGAAAGCTTATAACTATCTGGCATTTGCCTTTCACTAAATCACAGATTGAAAACTTTCTTGCAAAAACTGCCTTTATTATATGTGATATGCCAATTTTTTAAATGGATTCTCACATGTTAGCTATTTCATTTCGTTTCTTTTTTTAAAAAAAGTTACTTCTATAGAACTCTGTGTGAATCATGAACTTGTACAGACTGGGGACTTCTACATGGGGAAACATGCTTTACTAAAAAGATATCTATGAAGAACTCCAATTTAGTTTTATATAAAATGGTGATATATGAGATGTAATTACTTTCCCTACTAAATTTACAGGATAATTTAGGCTATTCATATTCAAATTCATAGTATCTGTATTGGCAGTAATGATGGTAGTGCTTTCTATTCTTTTATTATCATTTAGAAGATTCCATCCCTAAATTTCAGACAAATTCCTTTTGGGGCAATCTCTAACCAAACAATAAAATGATGTAGACTTTGAACTGTAATTCTCAATATTAATATGGCCCAGACTATGATAGCTCACCTAATAGCTAGACAGAGTACAAATTATGGGAAAATGAGCCTTTAGAAGAATGCATACATCTTTTAAGATTAATGATTGAAATGGATAACTGAAGAGATAGAGTGTGGGGTGTAGAATTCTCACAGTATTTTAAGTGTGTGGAACTTACCTTGGGCAGATGACTTCACCAATTTATCCCAGAACCTCACCTCTCCAGAGCCCTACCTGCCCCACTAGGAAAAGATAGAGAAACAGCTGACGGTTTAGGCTCACCTGCTATTGCCCATGTCCAGGGAGAAGCTATTACAGAAGTAAGACCTCACACTTTCTGTACACCAAAAATAATTTTGGTCCATACTCACAACTGGGGGGATATAAGGGGGAAGATGACCAGAGGGCTCTGAACTCTTAAGTCCATCAGGACCTGGAGGACAGAAGAGGAAAAAATGAAGGGGCATTTGGAACCTGGGACTTGGTGCCTCAGGCATGAAGTTCTTTAAAATTAACCATTATTATCTCTTCCACTCAGTTTTGCTTCCTTGAGGAACTGTTCTCTCTCACTCTCTTTGACAGATATAATTAATCATAGAAATTTATGTAGGAATGTATGCATATTAAACATTTATTGTCTTAACTTATATTTTTTAAATTTGTGGTGATAGATATTTTATTCCCATTTTTAGAAATGAAAAAAAAAAAACTGGTATCCATAGAAACTAAGGAACAGGAACAGGAACAAAGTTATTCAACTATAAAGTTTCATAATTAAGATTCCAAGCTAGGATTGATGCTTTTATGCTTCTTGTGCTTTAGTCATAGTGTAGACCTGGCCTTTTGAGAATGTGACTCTGTGTAGATAAATCACATCATTAAGCCTGGCTTTAACATTGTGAGTCTTTGCAGCATGTACAAATGGAGGCTCCAATACCATAATTATCACTTCTAATGTGTATTCTGTTCTTGCGTCCTGAGATATTTGCCTTAACAAGGCCAGTTTTGAATTGAGGATTCTTTGGCCCTTCAGAATACCACACCAGCATAGGGTTCATATTCTGTGCCTTTTCCCTACATTTGACTGTCCTGAACCTGAGGGAGTCTTGTGCATAACTGTGAAGACTTACCTGTATCCACAAGCACATGCCATTTGACTCCTGTCCACCAAAAGATGCTCTGTGTCCTCCCTTCAGCTTGTAGGTACAAAAATGAGTAGCACAATCTGCCTCAATAAAGATTCCCATAGGGATTCTAGAAGTGGGTTCAGAACAGTTTGTATGCAAATTCTCACTTTCCAATTAGCAATGTCAGATCAACTGAAAGAGAGATCTCTATGGAGCAGACCCATTTTACCTTGTGAACTTGTTATGGCTAGAGGGAGTCAAAAGATAGTAGAAACCCTGTTGTTTTGGTGAAAGACTGATAGAGCTTACACATGTCCTTTCAGTAGAAGAATCAATTCCTTATTTTTGAAATAATTACTTCTTTTTAAAAGTTTTTAAAAATCATTTACTTATTATCAGATAGACAGAGAAATTGAGAAGGAAGGAGACAGAGAGGGAAAGAGACAGATACCTGCAGCCCTACTTCACCACTCTTGAAGCTTTCCCCCCATTAGGTGGGGACCAGAGGCTGGGTCCTTGAGTACTATAATGTGTGCTCTTAATCAGGTGTACTACCACCTGGTCCTCGAAATAATTACTTCTTCATAGGCATAGTTTCCTATACTGATATAGGAAAGCAATGGTTCAGGATCTTTTTTACCATCTTCTACTATTCTTTTATACCTAGTAATCTAAATTTGAGAGAGGTCAGGGCCAAAACTTGCCTGTCCAATTCTTAAGAAATAGCCTTAAATTCTCGAGTTGAGTCCAAGTCCAGGTTAGCCACATGTGTCAGCCCTCCCTTGACATCCTAGTTGGTTGTTATACAGCCTATTACTCCCCACCTATGCTCCAGACTGCTGTCAGTCTTTACTGGAACTATGCAACTTAAATCTGTGAGGAGGGAGTAAAGCATCCTCCTTTGCTATGGGGGAATTGATCGGATGTAGAGGAATTAGGGTTGAGAGTTACTTACGGTTTCTTAATGTCATGAGAGCAGTACATTAGTGAATTTGGTAAGTGACTTGGCAGTGGCTTCTCATCTATCCTCATCCAGTAACCAAACATGTTTCTGAGCAGAGATTTAGATTTTTTAGAGATAGTTCCTTATCATGGATTGGGGAAGTGGCCCATGAAAAAGGGAAGTTGACTTCCCTCCTCTGACTGGAGCCTTGAATTTTGCTCTCTGGATTGTTCTCCACTGACTATGTATGTAGCTTGCTTTATTTTAATATTGTATGGGGGATCAATTCTCTAGTAGTACTGCAGTGAAAGGATATCCTGGGGATATTCTCAAAGATGTGATTTCCTTCAAGTTTTATAGACTGCTCTCCATATGTTCACCATATTATTAACTGAAACTATAGGAACCTTTAAATTTACTACTGTGAAAGATATTTTCACAGCTATTTCAAATGTGAATTTGTTTGTGATGAAGTAGAGTGAGTTAACTCAGCCGAACTGATGACTGGTTTCAGGAAGAAAGGAAAAAGAAGCACTATTCTCCTTAGGAATAGCTTATCAGACTTGATGGAAATTGCAGTCTCTCTCATTCTATTAAAGAATGAAGTGCACATTAGGAGACCAATAAGTTCCCATGATAAATTTCTCCCATATTTGACCCTCATTTATGTGCTTCTAAGTCCACCTTTGTTGAGATTATAGGATATGATCCCTGCCTTCTGTGTCAAGTGGTGCTTCAGGAAGCAAGATTAAGTTTATGTTCTTATCCTTAAGTGAGAGTGTTCTGTAGTCTTGGGAAGTAGACACCTCCAACAGTAAGAAAACTGGAATTAGTTTTGTAATCAGATCAGTAGTTAGAAGGAACACCAGAGCATACCCACTAGTCTGTTCAACATAGTATATGGGGAAAGAGTGGGGAGAAAAGTTCATCTGATAGTGAGAGGACACTAGAACTTTATTGGTAGGCATGTTGAGTCTTGTACACATATAAAGGTGTAAAGCAATCTACTTGAACTTTTTGTAGTCTTATAAACCAATGATAAATCAATGAAAAGAAGAAAACTGCGATATATCCTCATAAATGAAGCCATTTCCCCCTCAAAATGAAGGTATAATTGTATACATATTTCTTCCTGAGGAGAAGTGTTTATATATAATCAGACAGTGTAATGTCTACTCATTTTAGCACATGCAGAGAAGGAAGGAGATAGACTGAAGAAAGTAAGAAACAGAGAGCACATGAGAATCCTAACATAGGAGACATGCAACAAAAAGAAAATATTGCAGTAAACAGTGACTATGAAGAGGAGTTTATGGAGCATAATTGATGGTGGGAAGATTTTCCTTAGTAAAATTATTAACAATGTCTTAGTATCTAAAGTGATGTTAGAAATAGGAGCTCTGACATTTTATTTTATTTTTTATTTATAAAAAGGAAACACTGACAGAAACCGTAGGGTAAGAGGGGTACAAATACTCCACACAATTCTTACCACCAGAACTCTGTATCCCATCCCCTCCCCTGATAGCTTTCCTATTCTTTATCCCTCTGGAAGTATGGACCTAGGGTCATTATGGGGTGCAGAAGGTGGGAGGTCTGGCTTCTGTAATTGCTTCCCCACTGAACATGGGCGTTGACAGGTTGATCCATATTCCCAGCTTGTCTCTCTCTTTCCCTAGTGGGGCGGGGTTCTGGAGAAGCAGGGCCCCAGGACACAGGAGTCCAGGTGGGGTTGTCTGCCCAGGGAAGTCTGATTGGCATCACCGTAGCATCTGGAACCTGGTGGCTGAAAGAAGAGTTAACAAATATCAGATGTCAGGCTTAGGAAAAAAAAACACTAATATAGTCATGGGCCCTTTGGAATATAACTAAAATATGCCTACTAACTCTCTACAAAACGGTGACCCCCAAATCTTCATCTGCAATATTCCAGCTCTGACATTTTAAACTATGATAAGGGATCTGAGGCAAAAGTAGAACCTCCAGGCACAGAATGAACAGTGAGGAACACATGATGAGTAGAAAGGAGGCAATGCAAATAGGGAGTTCAGACCAAAGCTAAAGACAACTGTTCTCCTTGCCTCAGCTGACTCCAGGTCTTCACTGTCCACCTAGAGGACAGTAATGTCTATATCATAGAAGAACTGCTTTTAAGTTATTTGCAACTTGTTTATTTACTTATGAAACTTCAAGGAAGTTCATCTACGCCGATGACATCTGCTGTGCAACTCAGGCATCAAAGTTCGACATCCTCGAGGAAACACTCACGAAAGACATGTCTCTGATATCTGATTACTGTAAAAAATGGCGACTAATCACTAGCACTGCAAAAACGGTATCATCTGTTTTCCATCTACACCATGCCTCGGCCTCACGTGAGCTTAATGTGCAGCTTGGCGATACGAGAATCTGGCATGAAGCCCAGCCAGTCTATCTTGGCGTTACTCTCGATCGCACTCTGTCATTTCACAAACATCTCATAAAAACTGCAGCAAAGGTGGGCGCAAGGAATAACATCATTGCAAGACTGGCCAGCTCCTCATGGGGCGCGAGCGCTTCCACACTACGATCATCATCTCTGGCATTATGCTATTCCACTGCAGAATACTGTGCCCCAGTATGGTTCCATAGCCCCCATGTCCACTTGGTCGATTGCAAATTATATTCCTCCATGAGGATAATTTCTGGAACCATCCGTTCCACCCCGGTTCCATGGCTACCAGTTCTTAGCAACATCGCCCCGCCAGATATTCGTCAGGATGTGGCATCATCTAAGTTCATTTCCCACGTCTTCGCTCGACCGAACCTGCCAATATACGCGGATATCTTCGCCCACCCTGTTCAACGCTTGACATCTCGTCACCCAATCTGGTCCCCTACGCCTACACTGAACTTCTCTGTTCCAGTCTCTTGGAAACAGAGCTGGCAGTCAGCTGAGGTAAAGAACAAACACCTCATCACAGACCCCTGCAAGCGTCAATCCGGCTTTGACCTAGCACGTTATGATTGGGCCCTCCTCAATCGCTATCGAACAGGCCATGGCCGGTGAGCCGCTATGTTCCATCGCTGGGGAGCCAGAGACAACCCGAACTGCCCCTGCGGCTACAGACAGACTATGACCCAGATAGTCAACGACTGCCACCTCTCCAGATTCAAAGGAGGTCTCAAAACTTTACATCAGGCTCAACCTGATGCTGTTGACTGGCTACAGAAGAAGGGCAAACGCTAGAAGAAGAACTTATGAACTAGCTACTAAGTGATTTCTGTTCTCTGCATCTTGAATAAATGTGTTCTGAGGATTGCCTAAGTGAGGATAATTCTCAACTAAAATTTCCCTGAATATGGTCTCTTCTCCAGGGTTATTTCTGGGGCTCAGGGCCTGTGTGAATCCACTGCTCCTAGAGGTAATTTTTCCCATTTTGTTGCCTTTGTTATTGTTGCCATTGCTGCTGCTGTTGTTGTTGGATAGAACAGAGAGAAGTCAAGAGAGGAGGGGAAGACAGAGAGGGGGAGAGAAAAATAGACACTTGCAAACCTGCTAACCTGCTTCACTGTTTGTGAATTGACCCCTTGCAATTGGGGAGCCAGGCAATTGAACTGGGATCCTTATGTCGGTCCTTGCACTTTGCACCATATGCACTTAACCTGCTGTGCTACTGGCCAGCCCCCCCCCCCCATGTTTGCATTTCTATCTACATTTTCTGTCTTATGTTTCATTTCTATCTGTCTTTTTTGGGCATTTTTTTTCCTCTGAAATATATGCTTATTCATTTATTGTGCTCATTATTTCTGACCAGCAGGTGGTGCTATTGTTGTAGTCTCTGAGTTTTGTTTTATTTATGTTTGGTGGTAGAGGGGTGGGGAGCTGAGAATAGGTTTCTTGTTCCCTTGAGCTTTTTGTACTCCTTATGGTTTGCATATATGATTTATCTGTATGATTTCATTCTGAAGCCAAGCCTCAGTGGTTTGCTTCTGGGTTACAGTTGTATTTAGAAAAGCAGGGCTCACTTTACCATATAGCTATCATCTGCTACAAATTTAACTTTATGTTTTGGGAATGGACATGACTTCTTTAGGTTACAAATGCTCCCTACTTTTTTTGGTGTGTCCTTTCCTGTAATTCAGTATGCTAATGTTCCTGAGGTCATGTATTAAAAGTTGAAAGGGGTTCCTTCTTTCACTCACTAGCACTGTGTGCTGTCTTGGCTACTGCTGTGAGTAGGAGGAAAATGGTACAGGACTCTTCCGGTGTTCTTAATTCTTTATATTTGGTTTCCCTCCATACCTCTCTTCTCACCCCAATCATGTGTGCTTCTGCAGATGTATCAGCTGTAGTTGGTAGGTTTTCTTAAGTTCAATGGTTGCAGATATTTGTTTTATGGGAGATCTGTTCTGTTCCCTGTTACTCAAATGTCCGCTAGGTGATTTATATTCTATAGATAGTGTTTGCCATCTTCTAACTTCCTCTGTGAAATCTTATCAAAGACATATGACATGAACAGAACATACTAGGATATTGTGGACAAAAATAATTTGTCCAGGTTGTTACGCAGATTCATCATTGAATGCTGCCTTTACCAGACTTAATTCTGTGGTGTTTTTTTTTTAATGTTTATTTATTTATTTTCCCTCTTGTTGCCCTTTTTTATTGTTGTAGTTATTGCTGTTGTTGTTATTGATGTTGTCGTTGTTGGGTAGGACAGAGAGAAATGGAGAGAGGAGTGGAAGACAAACAGGAGAGAAAGACAGACAGCTGCAGACCTTCACCATCTGTGAAGCAACTCCCCTGCAGGTGGAGAGCCGGGGCTCAAACAGGGATCCTTATGGAGTCCTTGTGCTTTGGGCCACATGCTTAAGCTTAATCCGCTGTGCTACCACCTGACCCCCGTAGTATTGTTTTAAGCACTATATTTATAAAGTCTTTAGTTTACTTCTTGAATTGGGTACCACAGTGCTGGTCTATAATGAAACCAAAAGCATAGAACTGAGACACTGGAAATTACCTCTAAAGGGCTAGATGTTGGCACACCCCATAGTGGGGAAATTTCACAAGTGGTGAAGCAGTGTTGCAAATGTCTATTTCTCTCTTCCTCTTTCTCCCCTTCTTTATATTTATTTCTCTCTGTCTCTATACGAAAAAGAATTGATAAAAGGTAGTGAAAAAGGAAGGAAGGGAGGGAGGAAGAAAGGGAGATAGCTTGTAGTAGTGGAGTAATAGTGTAGGCACTTATCTACAGTGATAACTCTGGTGGCAAAAAAACAAAGATTTACCTCTAGATCAGTTGTTCTCTGAGAGTACATCAAAAATGAATAGAGTAACTACTGAAAATGGCTTTGGGGAAAATGAAGACTCTCAAGTATGTACCTTCTCCTAAAAGGAAAACACTACAAATTATTGTACTTCAGTAATTTTCACATCACTCTGTAAAGTCCAAAGAAGACAAAATTTCATGTTTATGAAAGTTTAACAGTTTGAAAATTTTGCTGAGCAAATTTTATTGCCAATAAATATAAGATAAAAAATTTTATAATCTTTCATTGCTAATGTTACACTAAATCCTTATAGTTAAGTAAGGCTACCAAGGAATAAAAGTAATGAAAATCTGAAATGTATCTTTTACTAGCTGTAGGTTAGTATTATGCCATTTTTTGGGGGGGGTCAAATCATCTGTATTGTATTAAATAATTTTTTGCGGAAGGACTTTACTTAGATTGTCTTAATTGTAAAGTTCTACTATATTTTAACAAGATGATATTTAGCATATGAAGTGGATTTATTGGAATTTATGATTTTACAGAAGTGGAGGTATTTATTTGCTTAAAACAGATTCTGTCATCACAATTGTTATAATTTTATAAATAAAATAAAAGTCTTACATCCATCTAGGAATGATTAAACATGAAATTTTTTGTTCTCCTTCTATGAACTCACTAGAAATTGACATTTTACAAAGGGTAAATCTGAAAATATCATTCTTCATAATTTCTGACATATATAGTTAACTTTTCTTTGTTTACATAGGCCAATTTTAGTAAATCATTCCCCTTGCATACTTTTGTATTATTGTCTTAATTTTTATATATATATCGCTTTGTATTCTTCTCATTTTTAGTCTTTTTAAAATATGTATTCCCTTTTGTTGCCCTTGTTGCTTTATTGTTGTAGTTATTGTTGTTATTGATGTCATTGTTGTTGGATAGGACAGAGAGAAATGAAGAGAGGAGGGGAAGACCGAGAGGAGGAGAGAAAGAGAGACACCTGCAGACCTGATTCACAGCTTGTGAAGCAATTCCTCTGCAGGTGGGGAGCCGGGTTCCTTACACAGGTCCTTGCGCTTTGCACCAAGTGTGCTTAACCTGCTGTACTCCCGTCATTTTTAGTCTTATATATATTCTTTACATCTATACATTCTTTACATTTCTACATTTCCTTAAGGCTCACATATTTTCTCTACTTCATTTGCCCTTTCAAATACTGTTAATATTTATTACTATTTTTCCCCTTTCTATTAATTTTATGTTTGACATTCTTTCCTTCTAGATATATTTTGACTTATCGTATTGTTTGTTATATTAGCTTCTCAAAGTGAACACAAATTTTATTTTTATTTATCTTCATTCTGTAGTATTTCAAGTTATACATTTTCTCTGAATACAGCTTTTTCTGTGTTTTGAATTCCTCTTTGATTTATTAATCTTGAAGTTTGCTAATATTATCAATGATGTATTTATATATTACTTTTATTTGACTGCATTACTGTCAGTGATTATTAGCTATAAAATCTTTACTATTTAAATATAATTTTTGTTTACAAGCAAAAATTACATCATTTCATTAATAGATATACAAAGAATGGAATACATATCTGCACTTATTATACATATCTATACGCATGCAGTAATATCATTGCTATTTAGTTTCTCAATTTTATTATTTGATTTTAACCTTTTTACATTCAATTCTATGAGATCTCCTCTCTCTCTCTCTCTCTCTCTATATATATATATATATATATACATATATATATATATATTACTAATAGTGACTTATATTTGTAACATATTTTCCTTATGTATATCTCTTTTGATTCTAATTATGTGCTGGATTGTGATTGTTAAAATCAACATAAACTTTGCCTTTTTTATTTCAGTGGAACTCCTTTTTACAAAGTTTCCTACTTTTAGTGTTATGTCTATTATTTTAGTGAAATATTGATACTTTTGACTTTCTTAATGGTTGTATTTAACTGATACCTTTTTATTTATTTTATTGTTTTCAGTTGTTCTTTGTTACTTTTTCTGAAGTAAGTTTTGTTTTTTTTCTGAGCAGCAAAAGTACCAATTTTTTAAACCTAGTTTGACAATCTTTGTATTTTTATGGAAAAATTCATTCAGATAATTCCATTTTCAAGATGAGCTCGACAACAGACAAGAAACTACCTCTGCATATTTGTAGACTGCTATTCCAAATATAAAGAGATTGTTGAGTCAGGAGAATGAGTTTCTAATACAGAAAGCTGTTTCTCAAATTTTAATGAATTGTTTCACAGATTAAGAAAGCCAACAAGATTTCCTTGTAATATTTCTCAGCAAGGAGTAGGGTATGGGGAAAAAAAAAAGACTAAATAGGCCAGGAAGTCAAGACAAGAGACAGAAGAAGAAAGAAGATAACCAACCACATAATCAAGTCACCAATGAGCCAATTTGGGAGCAGGAGATATAGCAGAGTATCCCAGAAGAAAACTTATTGGAGGGCAAGTATACACAACTAGTTCTAGTTCTTACACAGTTAATGTATTCCCTTGAGTGTAAACTTAGTAAGACTGTAAAAGAGAGGCAGCTTTCTGTCACTCATCTACCAGTTAAGAAGGCAGACATATTGCAAACTGAAAAAAAAAAAAAAGAACAGAGAAAAAGAATAAGAAAGAAAGCAAAAACAAAATAAAATAAAATAAACGAAAAACAGATCATGATAAAAACAGGGCAGAGCTAGGTTTTGTGAGCACTAAGACTTGGGCTATTTCAAGGTAAGGGAAGGAGGACCTTTGTAAGATAAAGGAATTCAAAATTAAGTATAAACTTGAATATTTATTGAAATAAGAAGTGAGTCTGGCAAGATAGTTCATCTTTGAAGGTGGCCATTTTCTTGTGTACATACCCCAGGTTTTAGCCTAGCCTCTGCCACTCTGGAGGAAGAAGCTTTGATGCTGTGCTGTCACTGTCTGAAAAAAACTCGGCCCATAATGATGAAGCTTAGCCAATAACCAAACAAACAAACAAATTAAAACAAAAGGAGAAAAAGAATGAAATGACTAAATTCTTAGAAATTTTAGTCTTCTTATTTAAGTGACTAAAATTTATTATGTAGAAATGCTTCCGAACTCATATAGGTGTTTTCTATGTAGAATTTTCCAGAAATCTCAGCTCTTGGCAAAGGTTTTCATATCTGAGAGTTCTTGAAGTATTTATTAATTTTTATTCATTTCTCTATTTCTTTTATTCATTTTTATTCATTTATTCATTTTTCTTCTTTGTGGAGTCAGGGCCTGACAAATGTATAGTTTCACTGTTCCCAGACTGAGTTAGTTTTGCATTCATTTAGTGAAAGGGAGAGACACCGTAGCACCTGAGACACTCCCAACCTTCACCTTCTAATGTGACATGCCTGTGTGGTGCCTAGATTTGACCTGGACTGTGAATAACACTTTTCAAGACACTTGCCCTACCTAGCAAATAACCTTTCTGCTTGAGAGACCCTGTAGCTTAACTTTTATTAGTCTCAAATCAAATCTGTCTCTGACTAGAGTATTGACTTTTATAGGCATAAGAGTAATAAAAAAAAATATATCTGTTTTATATAGACTAGCCCAGACAATCAGCGTCAGAAATATAGAAGGCAATCTTAAAACAAAGAGCTGTTAGCAGGATATGGTTCCTACTTTGTAAATAAACTCAGTTTTGCCCCCTGAAAAGGCCAGGAGACAGAGACTCAAGCATTAGCACATAATTTAGGTCACTACACACAACCTGCTGATTATCAGATAAAGCCAGTGAAAGAATCCTCACTCCTGGGAATAAACTAGGGAAAAGGATTTTGCGAATGTTGACTATTTGATAGCACCACTCACATTTTCAAAGATATGGTACTAACAGCCTCTACAAAGAGGAGCTGAATGAAAGGACATTTTGGTGAAAATACACTGATACCCATCTTTTTATTAACTAATTGTATTATTAACCAGAATTCTGGAGGAGTTATAGTGTAGTGCTACTATTACTGCTGATTTTAGAAGAACTAGTCACCAATCTCCTGTCATCAGTGAGATTAGACCAGAGGAAATAATCCATTTGGGAAATCAGTCTTGTTTTCTGAAGTCTAGTGTCCCAGTGCAAGATGATGTGTTGGAAAGGGAATTGATGAACTTAATCCCGTTTACAATTGAACCCCCAAAGCTAAAAACATTGGAATTAATCTCACAAAGGAAATGAAAGATCTTTACAATGAAAACTATAGGTGACTGTTAAAAGAAATAAAAAATAATACAAATAAATGGAAAAAGATGCCTTGTTTTTAGATTTGAAGAATAATCACTATTAAAATGACATACTACCAAATGCAATCTACAGTTTTAGTGGAGTGCCTATCGAGAGCTCAATGACATTTTATCAGTGACCTACAGACATATGAAGAAATGTTCCATTTCACTTATGATTAAAGAAATGGTAATCAAAACTACAGAGATTCCTCCTCACACCTGTGAGAATGATGTACATAAGTACAAAAAGAAATGACAGGTGTTGGTGAGGTTGTGGAGAAAAAGGGACTCTTCTACACTGCTAATGGGAATGCAAACTGGTACAGCCCCTTTGAGAGACTGTATAGAGAGTTCTTAAACAAATAAAAATGGAATTAGCTCATAATCCAGCAATACCACTCTTAGGCCATGAAGACACTTAATCAAAGGAACATATATACCGGTATAGTCATAGTGGCATTATTCACAGTAGCCAAAGAGTGCAAGCAGCCTAAGTGTCCACTGACAAATAACTGGCTAAAGAAGTTACAGAATATAGACTTCGGGAGTCTGGCGGTAGCGCAACATGGTACAAAGTGCTAGGACTGGTGTAAGCATCCAGGTTGGAGCTCCTGGCTCCCTACCTGCAGGGAAATTGCTTCATAGGTGGTGAAGCAGGTTTGCAGGTGTCTATCTTTCTCTCCCCCTCTCTGTCTTCCCCTCCTCTCTCCATTTCTCTCTGTCCTATCCAACAACAACAACATCAATAATAACTACAACAATAAAACAACAGGGCAACAAAAGGGAATAAATAAATAAATATTTTTAAAAAGAATATAGACTTCATGGAATTTTACTTTGTCTTTAAAATTTTTATTATTATCTTTATTTGTTAGAGACAGTCAGAAACCGGGATAAGAGAAACAGACAGACACCTGCAGCATTGCTTCACCACTTGCAAAGCTTTCCCTTTTCACTTGCAAAGATGGGGAGTGGGGGTTTGAACCCAGATCCTTGTGCATTGTAACATGTGCACTCAACTAGGTGCACCACCACCCAGACCCAGAATATTACTTTTCATTCAAAATGATGATGTTATATCCTTTTGGATAAAATGGATGAAACATGAGGTGATTATGCTTATTAAAATAAGTAATGAGATAAAAGACAAGTATTGTATGATTCCACATATATTTGAAAATGAGAACTGAAACATACAGGTTTGAAAAATAAGACAAAACAACATCTACAACAAAAAAACTCTAGCTGTAAACAAAATGTCTTTAAGATTTTGTAGAAACTATAGAACTATAGTTGTCACTATTGAGAGGGTGGTACCACAGAATTTGGGTGATAGGACCTATATAGAATTATACCCCATAATCCTATAAGCTTGTAACCTACTTATTTATTTTTAAAAATTTGTTAATTGGGGTATTAATGGTTTACATCAGCAATAAAGTATACAGTAGTTTGTACATGTGTAACATTTTTCAGTTTTCCACATAACTATTTAATCCCCACTAGGTACTCCTCTGCTATTCTGTTCTAGGAACTGACCCCCCCCCCCACCTCTAGAGTCTTTTACTTTGGTGCAATACACCTATTAATCACAATTAAAATAAAATATATTGCAGAAGAAGTGAGGGAGACAAAAGTTTTTAATGTGCTTACCTTGAATTAAAGTCATAGATCAAAGACTATTTTTGTAAGGTACTTCAAAAATATTTAAACTTTGTGTGATTTTGATTTTGAGACCCTGTTACCTGTCAGCCATTTCCTCTGATTTGTTGAAAAGACAAGTTATCTTTATTTGTGGGTGTGACCTAGACTAGTTAGGGAAGTGGGTGAATGTGAGTTTGATAATATGTTAAGAACTCAGTCTCAACTGAGGAAGTGATAAGATATATCAACAACCAGAACTAAACTCATTAATTTGTAAGTCTCAATATTTGTATCTGGTATGAGTTCTTGGAATGCTTTTCTATATACATTGTCTCTGGCATGTATGTTTACTCTCTATAAAGAAGAGCTCTATCTGATCCCACTTTATCTTATTCTCTGTTAGTGATGGAAGTCCTACCTGGACATATCTTGAGGACTCTGATTCTACAGAATCTTCTTTCTGGATAATGGTCTGTTAGGGTTCAGGTTCCAACATCAACCTGAAGTGAAAGAGACTTTCACACATAATTCAATGGGCAAGTGTACTTGGAGAGAGAATGCCTCTAGGAAGCTTCCCCACAGACAGGGAATTGCTGAAGTTTAGCACCCAACAAAAGTTTGGTCTGCTTTTATTGGTTCTTAGTACAATTTACATCAGAGAAAGCAGAAATTCAAAGCAAGTTAGCCAAGTATAAACAATACAAGAAGAATGTGTGCTGTCCATGACTTCCTTGGGGTAAGTGTACCCTGACACTCACAGGGTATGTTGTATGTGACTCCCACCAAGAACCTTACAGTAGAGACAATATGTGATCAGTTCTCCATACTTATCCACCTAAGCCATCACAATCCTTTGCTTGGCAAGGTATGGTTATTATCAGAAGACAGAGACCAGGCTCTTGCCTATGGGGAACTTTTGCTCCAGACCTTCTTTCCTTTCTGTGACAAACAACATGCACTACCTTGCTTCAGGTCACAAGAACTAGGGAGAAGTTTATAGATCATAGCTTTCATAACTATATGTCTCAAAGGTATTCTCTGTACATAATGATTTCTATGATCCTTTCATTACTTGTTTCAAACAGTGGTTTTCATATCTCTCAACTTTATCTTGTCACACTTCATAATTAATGGTACTCATTCTCCTAAACCTCTGGAAATAAATGTCTGAAATTATCTCAGCTCCATTCTCTGTTACTCTAAATCCCAAATCAAAACTCTGCATGGTATATGGCTTTGTAGAACCGTGGACTTCCTAACATTTTATACAGGGGGCATGAGATGTAGGTAAATTAAGGTAGGAAAAACCCTGGCTATTTTTTTTCCAGTTTGTTGCCCTTGTTGTTGGATAAGACAGAGAGAAATCAAGGGAAGTGGGGAAGACAGAGAGGGGGAGAGAAAGATAACTACAGGCCTGCTTCACTGCTTGAGAGGTGATCCCCCTGCAGGTGGAGAACTGGGGGCTCAAACTGGGATCCTTACGCTTTATGCAATGTGTGCTTAACCTGCTGCACTACCACCCAGCACCTGCTAATGTCCATTTTTATTTACTTCTAAGTCCTCACTTTCACATCCTTTCCCAGTTACACACACACACTTGTTATAACCTTCTGGTGTATTTTCTTTTTATTCTTCCCTCTCAGGTGCGGGAAACAGGACCTGACTCACTCAGGTGCTCTTCAAATTTTCTTCTATTACAGTGATGAGGAAAAAACAAAGGTTCTGGACACAAAAGTTCAGGGTCCAGATAGATCTCAGGTTCAGAGCCCTCTGGTCATCTTTCCCTAACATTTACTGCTCTTGTATATATATTTGCCACCTGGGTTATTGCTGGGACTGTCTGCATTATGAATCCACTACTCTCAGATGCCTTTATTTTTCCTTTTTAATATTTTTATGAGATAAGACAAGGAGAAATTGAAAGAAATGGGGAGATAGGAAGAGTGAAAGAGAGACACCTACAGACCTGCTAATGCTTATGAAGCTTCCCCCCTGCAGGTTGACCCAGGGTTGAACTGGGGTCCTTGTGCATGGTAACAACTGGGTATATCACCACCAAGCTCCCAGGATTACGAATATTATCTGTGAGGTTGGTGTCAGAGTAGACAAAGGAACTTGAAGGGCTGGGTGGTGGCATATATCGTTGAGCATGCATGTTACAATGCACAAAACCCAGGTTCAAGCCCCAGTCCCCACCTGCAGGGAGAGAGCTTTGCAAGTGGTAAGTAAAGCAGTGTTGCAAGTGTCTATATGTCTCTCTTCCTCTCTGTCTCCTTTTTTCCCTCTCTAACCAATAAATAAATAAAGGTAATAAAAATTTAAAAAGAGAGAGAATGGAACTTTAGAGCTGGCTTAGGGGAGAGCATGGTTCTCAGACTTCAACAAAATATATAAATACAGTGAACTGTTTACTACATCCATCTGACCTGGGGACAATATATTTAGCGTAGGAGCCTGTATAACCCTTGGACCTCTGTCAGTTTGAGCTCACAGTCTGTGGTCATAGTTGTGAATATTCTAGGATGCACACATTATAGGACCAGTCCTTCTTCAGTGACAGAGTAAGATGACCCAGCCTCTTTTTGTAGACTGGGGCAAACCTTACCACTGCATTACTACTTTATAGTGAAGTTAAGGTCTTAGAGGGCCACTAAAAGGGCTAATGAAGATATTCTATATGGAAGTGGCCAGTGATCAGAAACCTTTGTTTCAAAGGTTATCTTAATTCTACCTCTAGGACCCCTTCCAAGAAATTAACCTTTTAGCAATGACATATGTTTGGGATGACAGATTTTTGTTTTCCTACTAAATCTAATAAACATTGACCTATTGTCTAAAGGAATCTGAAGTCAGAGAGATTCTTTTGACCTTGCTTCTTATATCTGCATTTCTATATCACCTTTATTTTGGAATTGGTCTTCACTGTCTCAGTACTTATGATACATATTAGAACTAAATGAGAGATATTACTCATTCTACTTTTTAATTTATTTTTATCAGTGATTTAACGTTGATTTACAAAATTAAAAGATATAACAGGGGTAAAACTCAGCACCGTTCCCACCACCAGAGTTCTGGACCCCCAGTCCTTCCATTGTAAGCTACAGAAGTTCTCCTAAGGTTGAAAATAGGGGTCAATTATTATTCCACAACCACCTGTCTGTATTTGTATATATTTGGTCTTTTTTTTTTTTTGGTTCCATTTTCTCTTCCTTTCCAAGTCACACATACACCTATTATTACATCCAAATGTCCCTCCCTTTTTCCTCCTCTCACTCTGGTTCTTGATGGAGTTGGAGTTCAGAGCTCTTTATTCATCTTACCCTATCATTTCTCCCCACTTGAATATGGATCAAAATTGTTTTTGAGGTGCAGAGGTGAAAGGTCTGGCTACTGTAATTGCTTCTCTGCTGGATATGGATGTTAGGCATTGGTAGGTTGATCGATATCCTCAGCCTATTTCTATGTTTCCTAGTGAGTAGGGCTCTGGAGAGGTGGGGTTCCAGGACATATTGGTGAGGTCCTCTGCCCATGGCAGTCAGATTGGCATCATGGTATCATCTGCAACTTAGTGGCTGAAGGGCCACAATATATTAAGCAAGACAATGTGTTTTTTTGTGGGGATAAAGCATCTAAGTCATCAAATAAACCTTTGTGTAAGTGATATATATTCTTTGTGAATCTCACACTAATACAGTTTGCTTTTGACTTAACATTTAGTTAGAGGAAAATGTGAAAATAAAATGTTAAGACAAAGCTATTTTAAGCCACTGTTAAACATATGTATTTCCTTGAGAAAAAGGAGAATCTAGCTTGTAATGTAGTTGTGCTATGTTTAATATGTTATTTATCTTCAAGTGTTGACTTTTATTTTTGAGGCCATATTATGAGATTTATTTGACATTCACCAGTGAAAGATGTTACCCAGACTTTTGTAATGAACACTAAAAATCTATTCTAAGCATAGGAATGTTGTACAAATGGCAAAAAGATTTCAGGACTATGTATAAAACCATACTGAATTCTAATTGTAATTTTCAGGCTAGCTGATCTATGTGTTTCTGTCTTTCCCTACTGGGGTGGGCTCTGGAGCACTGAGGTTCCAGGATACATTGGTGAGGTTATCTGCCCAGGGAGTTCAGGATAGAACCATAGTAGCGAGAATTCGGGAAGATGGCAGACTGAGAAGCTGCTAGCAGCGTGTGCTCTGATCACATCTGGAAAAGGTAGGATTTTCTGCCTTTAGCAGGCCAGTCAATAATTATAGTCACCAGAGAGGTGACTATAATTTAATTTGGGTTAAGAATTAGAGTAAAGGTGGCACAGACTAGCGGGCGGGCTGCTCCAGACTTCTCAGGTGGCAGCGGGCAAGGCGGGTGCGCCGGGCATTGTCCTCCGCCCTGGAAGGCGGCTCCTCCGCCGGTTGCAGAGCACTGCTGGGCGGCCAGCAGAGGACCCGGAGGGAGCACTGTAGCTCGGGGGCTTTCTCTTGGGAGTCTCCTGGGACCACCATGACCCTGAGGGCGGATCCAAAGACTTCTTAAGTATAGCTCTCATTGGATCAAAGGACTTGGAGCTAGTTTTCATTTTCGAGAAATCCTTTAAAAAAGTCTGGAGGGGAGGGTTTCCCGGAAGATGGCGGACTGAGAAGCTGCTAGCCGCTGAGCTCTGAACACATCCCCTGGAGACAATAGGATTTTCTGCCTTTAGCAGGCCAGCCAATAAGGTGTCATAGCAGTTACAAGGAGGTGACTATAACTTAATTTGGGTTAAGAATTAGAGTAGGGGAAAAAATTCTTTTTTTTTCCTTTTAATTTTTAAGCATACCTCCTCCCCACCCACCCGCCATAAGCAGTCCCTGGGGACCAGCTCCTAGCAGGATACCCACACCACCAAACAGGGTGCTTTTTTTTTGAATTCACTGACACACATTTGGGAAGTTCCTTGCACTGATCTTTAATTACAACTCTTTCTCTTATCTTCTCCCTTTTCTCTCTCTTGTCTCTCTCTCTTTTTTTTTTTAATCTTGTCATACACTTCTTCCTTCTTCTTTGCGTTTCTGAATTTGTGAATTACTTTGGGGAAGAAATCTGACTCAGAGTGGACTCTTTATGTGTGTATCTCTGCTCTAGTTCCCTTTGCCCTCTTGTTACCCCTAGAATATACGGTGGATAGTAGATTTGCATAACTGTATATCCTTGCTATCCTCTCTTTCTTTTCTCTTTCTTCACTGGGATTTGGTTACTATTTTTTCACGGACTGGAGAAATTGTTTGGCTAACTGGTAATGATTAAACTACTTCAATACTTACTTCAGTTGCTACTGTAATTCTGGAGGTTGGTGAGTGCAATTGTCATAAAGGTATTTAGTACACTGTTACTTCTACTCAAGACACAACAACTGAGGAAAACAGAGCATAAAAAAAGAAGAAAGAAACACATAAATAAAAAAATGGGTAGAACAAAAACAAATAAAACTGCTACTCCAATGAATGAAGACAAGAGCCCAGAAGAAACTAAAATCAGCCAGAAGTAACCATAGATAAGAAAAGTATGCAAGCAATAATAAACTTATTAATCACAGAAATGAAAACAACATTGTAGGAAAGGAATGGCAGTATTAGGGAAACAACAGTTGAGACCCCCAAGGAAAATACTGATTATCTTGAGGCAATTAGAGAACTAAAAGCTGAAATAGCTGTAATGAAGAAAGAAGCTGAGGCAAGGGAAAGCAGACTCACAGAAGCAGAAAACAGAATTAGTCAGACAGAGGATGAGTTAGAGAAAATGAAGAAAGAGGTGAAAGAGATCAAAAAGAGATTGAGAGACACTGAAAACAACAACAGAGACATATGGGATGATCTCAAGAGAAGTAGCATTCGTATAGTTGGCCTGCCAGAGGAAGAAAGAGAGGAAGGGGAAGCAAACATTTTAGAGGAAATAATACAAGAAAACTTCCCAGACCTGAATAACGGAAAGGATATCAAGGTTCAAGAGGCCCAGAGAGTACCAAACAGAATCAACCCAGACCTGAAGACACCAAGACACATCATAGTCACAATGAGAAGAAGTAAGGATAAAGAAAGGATCCTAAAGGCTGCAAGAGAGAAACAAAAAGTCACATACAAGGGAAAACCCATAAGATTATCTGCAGACTTCTCCACTCAAACTCTAAAAGCCAGAAGGGAGTGGCAAGATATCGTTCGAGCCCTGAATGAAAAAGGGTTTCAACCAAGAATAATATATCCTGCTAGACTTTCATTCAAACTAGATGGAGGGATCAAAGCCTTCTTAGATAAACAACAATTAAAGGAGGCAACCATCACCAAGCCGGCCCTAAAAGAGGTACTAAAAGACCTCTTATAAACAAGAACATCACTATGATACTTGCAATATATCAGAGAAAACAAATTTTTTTTAGAACAATGGCACTATAATACATTAAATTAATAATATCAATAAATGTCAATGGCTTAAACTCACCCATCAAAAGGCACAGGGTGGGGGGATGGATCAGAAAACATAACCCAACCATATGTTGCTTGCAAGAATCCCATCTGTCACAACAAGATAAACACAGACTTAAAGTGAAAGGATGGAAAACTATCATACAGGCTAACGGACCACAAAAAAGGGCAGGAACAGCCATTCTCATCTCAGACACGATAGATTTTAAATTAAATAAATTAATAAAAGATAGGCAAGGACATTACATAATGATTAGAGAATCAATCAGCCAAGAAGACTTAACAATTATTAACATCTATGCACCCAACGAGGGATCATCTAAATACATTAAGCATCTACTGAAAGAATTTCAAAAATACATCAATAGTAATACAATAATAGTGGGAAACTTCAATACCCCACTCTCACACTTAGACAGATCAACAAAGCAGAGAACCAATAAAAATACAAGAGAATTGAATGAAGAGATCGACACACTAGACCTCTTGGACATTTTCAGACTTTTCCACCCCAAAAAACTGGAATACACCTTCTTTTCAAATCCACATAACACATACTCAAGGACAGACCACATGTTAGGCCACAAAGACAGCATCAATAAATTCAAGAGCATTGAAATCATCCCAAGTATCTTCTCAGACCACAGTGGAGTAAAACTAACATTTAACAACAAACGGAAAATTATTAAAAGACACAGAATTTGGAAACTAAACAACATGCTCCTTAAGAACCACTGGGTCAGAGACTCACTCAAACAGGAAATTCAAATGTTCCTGGAAACAAATGAAAATGAAGACACAACCTATCAAAATATTTTGGACACAGCTAAAGCAGTACTGAGAGGGAAATTTATAGCCATACAATCACATATTAACCACCAAGAAGAAGCTCAAATGAACGACCTTACTGCACACCACAAGGACTTAGAGGAAGAGGAACAAAGGAACCCTAAAGCAACCAGAAGGACAGAAATCACTAAAGCTCGAGCAGAAATAAACAACATCGAAAATAAAAGAACCATACAAAAGATCCATGAAGCCAAATGTTGGTTCTTTGAGAGATTAAACAAAATTGACAGACCCCTACCCAGACTCACCAAACAAAAAAGAGAGAAGACTCAAATTAATAGAATTGTAAATGATGCAGGAGATATCACAACTGACACCACAGAAATCCAGAGAATCCTGCGAAACTTCTATAAAGAACTATATGCCACCAAGATAGAGAATCTGGAAGAAATGGAACAATTCCTAGAAACCTATGCACTTCCAAAACTGAACCAAGAAGAACTACAAAATCTAAATGCACCAATCACAGACAAAGAAATTGAAACCGTTATTAAGAATCTCCCCAACAACAAAAGTCCTGGACCAGATGGCTTTACAAACGAATTCTACAAAACTTTCAGGAAACAGTTAATACCCATACTTCTTAAGCTATTCCATAAGATTGAAGAAACAGGAATACTCCCTTCCACCTTTTATGAAGCCAACATCACTCTGATACCAAAAGCTGATAGGGACAGAACAAAAAAGGAAAACTACAGACCAATATCTCTGATGAACATAGATGCCAAAATATTAAACAAGATCTTGGCCAACCGGATACAGCAACAGATCAAAAAGATAGTTCATCATGACCAAGTGGGATTCATCCCAGGAATGCAAGGCTGGTTCCACATCCGTAAGTCTATCAATGTCACTCACCACATCAATAAAAGCAAAGCCAAAAACCAGATGATTATCTCAATAGATGCAGAGAAAGCCTTTGACAAAATCCAACACGCATTCATGCTCAAAACTCTACAAAAAATGGGAATAGATGGGAAATTCCTCAAGATAGTGTAGTCTATATATAGCAAACCTACAGTCAACATCATACTCAATGGACATTAGCTGAAAGATTCCCCCTCAGATCAGGGACTAGACAGGGCTGTCCAGTGTCACCGTTACTCTTCAACATAGTATTGGAAGTTCTTGCCGTAGCAATCAGGCAAGAGAAAGAAATCAAAGGAATACAGATTGGAAGGGAAGAAGGTAAGCTCTCACTATTTGCAGATGATATGATAGTATACATAGAAAGACCTAAAGAATCCAGTAGAAAATTTCTGGAAGTTACTAGGCAGTATAGCAAGGTATCAGGCTACAAAATCAATGTACAAAAATCAGTGGCATTTCTTTATGCAAACACTAAATCTGAAGAAGAAGACATCCAGAAATCACTCCCATTTACTGTTTCAGCAAAATCAATCAAATACCTAGGAATAAAGTTGACCAAAGAAGTGAAAGACTTGTATGCTGAAAACTATGAGTCGAAACTCAAGGAAATAGAAAATGATACCAAGAAATGGAAAGATCTCCCATGCTCATGGATTGGAAGAATAAATATCATCAAAATGAATATTCTCCCCAGAGCCATATACAAATTTAATGCGATACCCATCAAAGTTCCACCTAGCTTCTTTAAGAGAATAGAACAAACACTACAATCATTTATCTGGAACATGAAAACACCTAGAATTGCCAAAACCATCTTAAGGAAAAGAAACAGAAATGGAGGCATCACACTCCCAGACCTTAAAATATATTATAAAGCCATCATCATCAAAACAGCATGGTACTGGAACAGAAATAGGCACACAGACCAGTGGAACAGAATTGAAAGCCCAGAAGTAAATCCCAACACTATGGCATCTAATCTTTGATAAGGGGGTCCAAAGGATTAAATGGAAAAAGGAGGCTCTCTTCAATAAATGGTGCTGGGAAAACTGGGTTGTAACATGCAGAAGAATGAAATTGAACCACTTTATCTCACCAGAAACAAAAATCAACTCCAAATGGATCAAAGACCTAGATGTCAGACCAGAAACAATCAAATACTTAGAGGAAAACATTGGTAAAGCACTTTCCCACATACACCTGAAGGATATCTTTGATGAATCAAACCCAGTTGCAAGGAAGACTAAAGCTGAAACAAACCAATGGGACTACATCAAATTGAAAAGCTTCTGCACATCCAAAGAAACTATTAAACAAACAAAGAGACCCCTCACAGAATGGGAGAAGATCTTCAGATGCCAGACATCAGACAAGAAACTAATCACCAAAATATATAAAGAGCTCAGAAAACTTAGCACCAAAAAAAGCAAATGACCCCATCCAAAAATGGGCAGAGGATATGAACAAAACATTCACCTCAGAGGAGATCCAAAAGGCTAACAAACATATGAAAAACTGCTCTAGGTCACTGATTGTCAGAGAAATGCAAATTAAGACAACACTAAGATACCACCTCACTCCTGTAAGAATGGCATACATCAAAAAGGACAGCAGCAACAAATGCTGGAGAGGCTGTGGGGACAGAGGAACCCTTTTACATTGCTGGTGGAAATGTAAATTGGTCCAGCCTCTGTGGAGAGCAGCCTGGAAAACTCTCAGAAGGCTAGACATGGACCTTCCATATGATCCAGTAATTCCTCTCCTGGGTTATACCCCAAGGACTCCATATCACCCAACCAAAAAGAGGTGGGTACTCCTATGTTCATAGCAGAACAATTCATAATAGCTAAAACCTGGAAGCAACCCAGGTGCCCAACAACAGATGAGTGGCTGAGAAAGCTGTGGTATATATACACAATGGAATACTATGCAGCTATCAAAAACAATGAACCCACCTTCTCTGACCCATCTTGGACAGAGCTAGAAGGAATTATGTTATGTGAACTAAGTCAGAAAGATAAAGATGAGTATGGGATGATCCCACTCATCAACAAAAGTTGATTAAGAAGATCTGAAAGGGAAACTAAAAGCAGGACCTGATCAAATTGTAAGTAGGCCACCAACGTAAAAACCCAGTGGTGAGGGGTAGACATGTAGCTTCCTTGGCCAGTGGGGGGTGGGAGTGGGCTGGAGGGATGGGTCACAGTCCTTTGGTGGAGGGAATGGTGTTTATGTACACTCCTAGCAAAATGTAGACATATATATCAGTAGTTAATTAATATGAGAGGGGGAAAATCAATTGTATGTCTCAAAGTTTCTCAAAACAAAAACTGAATCCTTTTAATATATAGGCTGTGTATTTGATATCGGACTCTCTCAAAAGCCTAGACCAAGTAGATTAGAAGCATCCAATAGCACAGCTATATACAAGATACTGGATACTGTACAGCAAACCATAACAAAAGGACTTTTCAAAGTTAACCCAATTACCAAATAATGTGATGATAACATTAACTATCGATTGTCTTTTTGAACCCTAAGACAGCAGGAAACTCACATCTCCACTATAGAGCCCCTACTTCCCCCAGTCCTGGAACCCTTGGATAGGGCCCACTTTCCCGTATGCATCTCCCAATCCAAACCATATAATATTGCATCCGCCGATCACAACCTAACCAACGCAAAGATTGCCACCTCAACATGCTTCACCTCAGACTGTGTCCAGAGACTTCACGTGTGGAATGACAACCCTTCAGCTTCATTACTCGGGTGAGACTTTTCCTTTTATAGTACACTCTAATTTCATCTCAGGTAGTTCACTTTCTAACAAAGTCCCACAACATAGATATACACCAGTTTCTGTGAGAGAGAGCTTATGTGCACACGTATACATAAACTACTGCAAAATATATACCTGAAAGCAGAAGTACACTAGAGTTTGCAGTGAGTACCTCCCTAACACTTCCTCTCCACTATTCCAAGCTTGGGATCCATGATTGCTCAACAAATTGTTTGGCTTCGTATGTTAACTCTCTTTTCAGTCACCAGGTTCCAGATGCCACCAGGATGCTGGCCAGGCTTCCCTGGATTGAAGACCCCACCAATGTGTCCTGGAGCTCAGCTTCCCCAGAGACACACCTTACTAGGGAAAGAGAGAGGCAGACTGGGATTATGGACTGACCAGTCAATGCCCATGTTCAGCGGGGAAGCAATTACAGAAGCCAGACCTTCTACCTTCTGCAACCCTCAACGACCCTGGGTCCATGCTCCCAGAGGGCTAGAGAATGGGAAAGCTATCATGGGAGGGGGTGGGTTATGGAGATTGGGAGGTGGGAATTGTGTGGAGTTGTACCCCTCCTTCCTTATGTTTTTGTTCATTAATCCTTTCTTAAATAAAAAATTAAAAAAAAAAAACAATAGTAGCGCTGCAAGTTGGTGGCTGAAAGGCAGTAAGATATAAATCAGGGAAAAAATGTTCAATAAACAGGAACCAAAAAGTAGAAGAAGAGCAGATGAGAATAGGGATCTTAGGATCAAAAAAAATAATCTAGGAAGTCTATTTTAGCTATGTTGTTGTTTAGTAATCGTTGCTTTAGTTTGATAGTAACATGGAGGTGGACTAGAAATATTGTCTGGGAAGATGGTGTCACAACTGAGAATAGATCTATAAAACCAGATTAGGGCAGAGAGTAGCTACCAAACTGGAAGAAAATATATAAATACAATTCACTGTTTGTCACATTTATCTGACCTGGGGTCCATGTGTTAATTGGATAGATATGTTAATAAAGCAATTTAGCATCGATTCTATTTTGATTCTCACTTAGAAAACTTACTTCATAAGCATTCTGCTTATCTATTTTATTTAGGATAAAATGTCATCAATTATAGCTGATTAATTTTGTGTTGATTACTACTATTAAGTATCAACAGCATCAAGTCTCTACAGAAGTGATACCCAGAACTTGAAATGTTTTTCTGATGCTGTTTTTGTTAGATTGATCATGATCTATACAATGAGATAAAATATGGGGTATTTACAACAAAATAAAATAAACAGAATTTTGTTAAGATTTTCATGATGTTTTAAATTGTGTCAGTTTTGCCTGGAAATATATGTAGACCACATTAAATAATGCCTGAAATACAACGTGCATATGTGTGTGCTGATTTATAATTCATAATTATTCGGGCACCATTGTCACATATATATAGTACTGATGGAAAATAAGAAGGTGGGTGGGAGCGGTGGATTCTAACACTCTTTTAAGTCCAGTGGTTGCACAAGAGAGAAAAATATGTCCAAATAAAACATTAGCACCACTATTCACATTTCAAAGAACACATACTTCCAAGCTCTGATTGTAGAAATATTTTTTAAAGAACATTTTCTCCTCCATTAATTATGTCAATTGCTTCCCCAGCCATTTACATTCATGAACCTTGGTTTCCAAGGCATTTTATAATGACAACATAAATGAATGAACAGAGTCTTTTCAGCCTTCCCTTTATATGAAAATGGTTAAGGGCACCTTTTAAGTGTTCCCATTGTTCCATCACTGTGTACTTCCTCTGAGAATAATTGTCTTACCTTTGCCTACTCTAGAATATCCTTGAAAATAAATACCAAGGCTTTATCTCCAAGGTAAATGTTCTGCAAATTTGAGACTGCTATCTCTGTACTATCTAATTCCTTTGCTGAGGCCCATGACCTTGATTGTTAGTCTTAGAGTACAACTTTCAAGCACTTCCATTTCAGTGGCTGAAAGCAAAATGTTTTGTTCAAACCACTATAAACAAGTCATACAACAAATCTATTTACATGTTAATGGGATAGTAGAACAGTGATGCTTAAGACTACAAGAATTCTCTTTTAAGAGCCCTTATAGAGTTTGTATTACTTCAGGTGGTATGTTGCAGATGACTCCTACAACAATTAAATGAATTACTTATACCCTATTTTAACCTTACCCAATGTATTTACATAATGTGGCTATTAGAGTATTACATATCAGTTCCACTGTCTTGTCAGAGCCACCATGCTTTCATAATCAGGGCATTCTTTTGGAATGAGGTAGATGATGATGGATGTGTTATAAATTAACTCTCTCAGACCATAAATTGCTTATGCTGGATCTTTACCAAGTTTCTTAAACAAAGAAGCTCCAGTGGGTCAGGTTTAGTATCAAGATACCCTTCAAACAGAAAGGATATGCAAATTTCAGCAATCTTATCTGTACCCATAATTCATTCCTCTAATGGATTTATTCTCACATAATTTTTAAAATTAAAACAGTCCCACTTCCCCACAGGATCATCTCACCCAAAATGATGCATCACATATAGGGAATTCATTCTCACTGACTCATTCTTCCCTGGACTTCTTCCTGAAACTGGGGAAGATTTTACCATTATACTGTCAATTGTATTATCTAACTTGGAAAAAAAAATCAAAAGATATTTTGTTTTGCTGCTTATCAGTTGTTGTTTGTTAAATATATTTGATTTGTTGGATAGAGATAGAGAGAAATTGAGAGGGAGAGATATAGAGGGAGAGAGACAGAGAGATGCTTGCAACCCTGTTTTATCACTCATGATGCTTTCCCTTTGCAGGTGGGAACCAGGGGCTTGAACCTGAGTATTGTGCACTGTAATGTATGCACTTTCTAGTTGCACCACCACCTGGCCCCTCAGTTCTTACTAAGATATTTCTGATTTGTTTAAACAAAGCACTTCTAGGTAAACATGGCATATTAAAACATGTTCAGGGGCCAGGCGGTGGCACATCTGGTTGAGCACACACATCACAGTTCACAAAGACACAGGTTCAAGCCCATGGTCCCCACATGCAGTGGGGGAAGCTTCACAAGTGGTGAAGCAGGGATGCAGGTGTCTTTATTTTATTTTATTTTATTTTATTTCATTTTATTTTATTTTATTTATAAAAAGGAAACACTGACAAAACCATAGGATAAGAGGGGTGATACTCCACACAGTTCCTACCACCAGGACTCTGTATCCCATCCCCTCCCTTGACAGCTTTCCTATTCTTTAACCCTCTGGGAGTATGGACCCAAGGTCATTGTGGGATGCAGAAGTTGGAAAGTCTGACTTCTGCAATTGCTTCTCTGCTGAACATGGGCGTTGACAGATTGATCCATATATCCAGCCTGCCTCTCTCTTTCCCTAGTGGGGTGAGGTTCTGCGGAATCAGAGCTCCAGGACACATTGGTGGGGTTGTCTGTCCAGGGAAGTCTGGTTGGCATCATGCTAGCATCTGGAACCTGGTGGCTGAAAAGAGAGTTAACATATAAAGCCAAACAAGTTGTTGACTAATGAACCTAAAGGCTGGAATAGTGCAGATGAAGAGTTGGGGAAGGTGTCTCTGTTTTGTAGATTGCTAGTAGACATATTTTAGTTATATTCCAAAGGGCCTGTAGCTATACTAGTTTTTTTTTCCCCTGAGCCTGAAATCTGATATGCAGGTGGATCCAAGTTATTATCTGGGAGATGATGTCATGGCTGGAAAACAGATCGGAATCCTGCATCAGGGAAGAGAGTAGCTTCCAAGTATGGGAAAGGTGCAGGTGTCTTTCTTTCTCTCCCCGTTCCCCTCTCAATTTCTCTCTGCCCTTGTAAGATAAATACACAAACAAACATTTTGTTCATCTCCTTTCTCTTCTGAAAATACATTAGAGATATTAAGAAGAGAAAATGAAGTTTTTAGCTCATATAGATAAATAAAAAAATAAAATAACATAAGTAACATAAAAGACATTTTTGGCTAGGACATGACAAAACATACTAAATTATCAAGGTAGAGGAGTTCCAGCTTCAGTGCCTCCATTAAAGATCACTAAAGAGAAGTAAACAAGTTTAAACCTCACCTTGAATTTATAAATGTCTATGCAACATTTAATCTTTAGGAATATAAGTCTAAGAACCTAGTACTCTAGTAGAGATAGATCAAGCAAGGGAATTGGTTGAAATCACTGTAGGAAGGAGATACTTCTGAAAGTTAGTTAATTATTCTCCTCTCCACCCATACCCCATTTCTAGCCAGGGTGAAATTTTTACTCTCTGGATAATTAGCCTTGACAAGTTTTGAACAACCAAAACAAAACAGATGGATATAAAGAATCATATCAAATCTTGGACAAAGTGAATATCTATAACTATATGGACACAGTGCACAGTGAATGGTGGAATTGTAGGATGTCAAACTAAATGGCAATGCCTATAACTTCTTTCATCCAACAGGTCCCAAGAAATCAGTATATATATATATATACATTTTTTTTAAACCAGAGCACTGATCAGCTCTGGCTTATGGTAGTGTGGGGAATTGAACCTGGGACTTCAAGAGCCTTAGGCATGCTGTCTATCCCCACACAGAGATCAACATATTTTGCCACCATTTTGATAAATAAAAATAGAAAAGAGAACACAAAGCAATATTTGGATTAGGTTTGGAGTATTGCACCAAAGTAAAAGACTGGGTGAATGGGAGTGGGCCAGGTCCTGGTGCATAATGGTGGAGGAGGACCTAAATGGGGCATAGAGTTTTATACAGAAGACTGAGTAGTTTTATGGATATACCAACATCTGTATTTACTATTTACTATAAACCATTAACTCTCCAATAAAAAATAAAAAAATTCAAAAACAAACAAAAAACTACAGACTACAAGAGATAGATTAGAACTTGTGATCTAAAATGTTATTGACTGCTAAAATGAAAGAAAATGTCATCATCTTCCATGGGTTTAAATAAGATGAAAGACTCTGATAATATATTCAAAACATCTAGGATATAATATAAAATTAATTCACATATTAAGAATGAACTATGGGCAGGAGGTGGCATACCTGGTCAAGTGCATGTTTTACCATATACAAGGACCTTGGTTCAACCTCACAGTCTCTACCTGCAAAAAGAAAGCTTCACTAGGAGAAAAGCAGTACTACAGTTGTCTATTTGTTTCACTTTCCTTCTCTACCCCCTTTCTCTCTCAATTTCTCTCTGTCCTATGAAATAAATAAAATGTAAAAAATCAAATTAAATATCAGTAGATTATAGGATGAACAAATCAAAAGACACCAATCCTAAAATGGCTTAGATGTTGGCATGATTAGATGTAACCAAATATACATTATTTACAAGAAATAAATTTAAATATAATGCACAAGTACGTTAAAACTATAAACATGGTTAAAAGTACATCATGTAATCACTAATTAAATGAAAGTTAAAGAAAGTCTCTGGGAGGTCGGGGGTAGTGCAGCAGGTTAAGCACACATGGCACAAAGCACACTGACTAAAGTAAGGATCCCGGTTTGAGACCCCAGCTCCACACCTGCAGGGGGGTCACTTCGCAGGCAGTGAAACAGGTCTGCAGTTGTCTGTCTTTCTTTCCCCCTTTCTGTTTTCCCCTCCCCTCTCCATTTCGCTCTGTCCTATCCAATAATAATGATACCAATAACAATAATAGCCATAACAATGATAAAACAATAAGGGCAACAAAAGGGAAAAAAAT
Source organism: Erinaceus europaeus (assembly GCF_950295315.1). Taxonomy (NCBI): domain Eukaryota; kingdom Metazoa; phylum Chordata; class Mammalia; order Eulipotyphla; family Erinaceidae; genus Erinaceus; species Erinaceus europaeus. The sequence goes on along the minus strand of NC_080171.1, from coordinate 67,083,127 downwards.
TGTCTCTTGAAGCAGTGGATTTGTGGTGTAGGCACTGAGCCCCAGCAATAACCCTGGAGGCAAAAAAAAAAAAAGAAGAAGAAAGGAAGAAAAAGAAAGGCTCTGTAATAGAAAACAGTAGACTCTAAAGCAATGGAAAATTATGGAAGGAAAGATGGAAATGAAATAATGGTAAAAGGTTTAATTCACCGAAACAAACAAGTAAAAAAGACCCAAACTCTCAAGGTACACAAATACAACGAGAACACTTCAAACTGCATGAAGCAGGAGTTGGCAAAAATAAAAAGAGAAAGGCAAAAGTAAAAAGAGAAATAGATAAATTCAAAGTTAGAGTTGAAATTTGTAGACATAAATAAACATTTAAAAGCACTGACAGCATCTGACACTGAGTCTAAATGAGTGAGTCAAAGAGGCAGTCTCAAGGAAAGTGAGTATTGTGAACTGAACAAGAAACAACTACATTTTAAACATTGTGGGATGCAGCTAAAGAAATGTTTACAGTGAAATATATAGTGTAAAATGTTTATATAGAAAATAAGAATGCGTTTTTAAAGCCATCTGGTCCAGGACTTTTGTTGTTGGGAAGACTCTTAATAACTGTTTCAATTAGTTTGTTATTGGTGCATTTAGGTTCTGTAGTTCTTCTTGGTTCAGTTTTGGAAGGGTATATGTTTCTAGGAATTCTTCTAATTCTTCCAGATTCTCTAGCTTGGTGGCATATAGTTCTTTGTAAAAGTTTCGCATGATTTTCTGGATTTCTGTGGTGTCAGTTGTGATATCTCCTCTATCATTTACAATTCTATTTATTTGAGTCTTCTCCCCCCCCCCTTTTTTTTTTTAGTGAGTCTAGCTTTCTTTCCTTGTTTGCACCTTTGCAAGTTTCTTGAGGGATATTTGAAACTGTACTCCACACAAAGAGGGCAAGGAAAGGTCAAAAAGAGAGGCAAATTTCTTCATAATGTCTGGTGACAGTAAGCAAAGGAATTTACACAGGAAGCTTATCTTGTGCTATCACAAGACAAATAGATCTTAGCACTATTTTGTCAGACTTTTAAAAAGCTTATGTAGTAGTTTTAGGGGGAGTTCAACTCATAAGTGTTCTAGATGGTTTCAATAACACATTACCCTCTCAATACCTCATCCTTTCATTGAATGCTGGTATGAATGAACTGTACTTGACAAAATAGGGAAGGTAGGGGTATGAAGGTTCCAATTGCAGAGGTCCAGCTAACTAAATTAACCTGAAGTCAGGTGCTCTCAACCATCTTCCCCTAAAAATTCATTCAACAAATACATAGTTTTTCATTTCTCATTCATTGTTCAGAATATATTAGTTACCAGATATTTTTCAAGGGTTATAGCATTGGATAAAAGAGACATATAGCAGCGCTTACTCTGGATTTTCTCAGGACCAATTAGTCAGTGGAAGCAAGTGAGTATGAAGAAATTTTGCCAAGTAAAGAAACATTACAGTGCCATATTAAAGATAGTAAGGAGAACAAACACTGTCTTCATTGTGGTTTAACAGAATCAGATTCTCAAATAACCTTTTTTGGTTCCATTTTGTTAAGCTCTACTAGCTTCATAGCTTGTAATTTTCACTTAACTTTACCTTTTCTTACCTGATATTAAGGTCGTGAAGCATGAAGTTCTCTAACAATTCATCCTTAAGTTATTCACAGTAGTTAGGCTTGCCAGTGAAAGGTGAAACTTGGGTAGACTTGGAGTCTAACTGGCTACATAGTAACTGATCTCAAGTCTGGAGATGAAAATTTAACCAATTATCTTGAGGTAAGGCTGATTGATTTTTCTGCCAGTTATGTAAATTTTCTAGGGTTGCTTATGCATTTTTTAACTATTAAGCTTAGGGGAAGATGGTGCTTACATACATATACATATATTTACATGTGTTTAGTAAATAAACATGTTGAGAGAATTTCACTCCAGAGGTACTCATTTTTATGCAAATAATATAGGAAGTAGTATAAATTATTTAATTAAAATGGGTTTCATAGCGAGGTAAATATGAATTTCAGAACAAATTCTGCCACTTTTCAAACTGTGAGACTTGTTTAATGTAAGTTTCTAGTTTTTGTTTGCAGAATCTCAAAAGCTTACTTAGGAAGATGAATGATAATAATCTATCTAGAAGGTATATTTAAATCACCTTGAAATCATTCTCTCAGACACCTTATATTAAAAAAATGGATACTGAACTCTTCTATCTAGACTCCATCATCAGACAGAAAATAGGGTGCTCTTATCTCCTTTGCTGCTTTCTCACAGTTACCTGAGTTCATTTTGTTGTCATTTTGGAATCATAGGAGCCTTTCACAGCACAGTTTCACTGCTCTGGTTCTCGGTGTGCTGACTTAAATAAATTAATGACTTAATATTGATTTACAAAATTATAAGAAAACAGGATATAATTCAACACCTTTCCCACCACCAGAGTTCTGTGTCCCCATTCCCTGCAGGAGTTCTCCTAAGATCACAGATAAGGCTGACTGTTAATTCTTTTCTCTCTCCTCCCTCTCCGTCCCTCCCTCCTTCCGTCCCTCCTTCCCTCTATCCCTTCTCTCTCTCTCTCTTTCTTTCTTTTTTTTATCAGAGCATTGATCAGCTCTGGCTTATGGCAGTGTGTTGAACTTCGGACTTTGGAACCTCAGGCATAACTACTATCCTATCTACCCCCCAACATTTGACTATTATTTTAAAATATATATATATATATATTTGCCATGTTTTTTTCTATGGTCTTGCCTTTTCTTCTTACCTAATTCACACCTGCACCTATTACTATTTTTGAATGTCCTTCCCTGCCCTGCCCCCCTTTTCTTTCTGGGTCCTGATGGATTTGGAGTTCAGAGCCCTCTGGTCATCTTACCCTAACATTTACCCCTCTGGGAATATGGGACAAAATTTTTTATGGGATGCAGAAGGTGGAAGGTCTGGCTTCTGTGATTTCCTCCCCTTTCTTTTATTTAACAAAACAGAAAGAAATTGGGGGTGGGGGATTGAGAAGGAGAAAGACACCTGCAGCATTGCTTAATGATTTGTAAGGTTTGCTGTCTACAGGTAAAGACTGGGAGCTTGAACCTGGTAATAACATGTGCATTTTACCTGGTTTGACACCATCTAGCAAAAAATGTAGAAGAATACATTTTTCAGAGAACACTGAGCTCCAAGTGAGAGAATCACTGACTGAAAGTTTAGTTTCAATTTTGTGATATCCAAGTAAGAGGATCCAGTTAAGCCTACTTATATTTCTGACCTCCAGAACTGTGAACTAATAAATAACTGTTTTAATCCATCAACATTTGGGTAATTTGTTACACAATAATAGAGAGCTAATACAGATGCCCATGTAGTAACTGAATAATATATTCATGATTTTCTGTCTGATACCTTATTAATTGCTGAAACCCTATGAAATGGTTATTTGTAATTATTGCACTGGTGAGAAATAAGAGTCAGGTAGTTGATATTATATGCCTAAGGTCTTAGAAGCTCTAAGTGGCAGAACCTAGATTGGGAATCATTGGTTATCCATGGAAAAGCAAGCAACTGCTATTATGCTGTCTTCAGAATTTTGGTAGAGTAACTAGTAGGGATACCTCCATCCTGAAAAACTCACACAAGAGGAATGCCCTTAAAGGAATACATTATCTCCTTCCCAAACTGTTCCATAATAGTGGAACTGAAGTCAAATCAGCCACAAAGGCTAAAATTAGTGATTTGTTTGTGTGTGATTTATCTCTGTCTTTTTTAAATGTGGTATGACTTCATCTTATTCTGTATTCCATATCTGAACCACTTGTCAAGAATACTGCTTTCCTTATGTAGTGCTTTGCTTTCTGAAAGGACTTGTCCTTACGGGTTTTGTATTTTGCTTTCCCTACATACAGTAGTAAGTGCAGATAGCAGCTTATCTTTTTATATAGTTAGATGTACCTGTTGAATTCCCCCATCACCACTCTAACCTGTTTTTATTTCTTATATATTTGTTTATAGAATTATAGTCATTGTATTTGCATAACTAATTATCATTATTTTCCCCTAATAAAAGTATGTTATTTTTATCACTTTATTGGGGGTTGTTAATGGTTTATAGTACAGTTGTCAACAACATATGGTTGCAGTTTCTCCTATTTCTGTAGTAGCTGTCTGCAAAAAAACTATCAACCCAATTTAGGTCTCTCTCCACTATCATTTATCAGGGCCCCCAATGCCCACTTCACTCCTTCTTTCCCCTTCTTTTTCTGAGTCCTTTGCTTAGACACAATACACTACAACCAGTCCAAGTTTTACTTTGTGTTTTACCTTTCTGTCCCTGTGTAAGTTCATCTGGTATGTATCTTTCTATTTTTTGGCTTATTTCACTTAACATGATTCATTCTGTTTTCATCTAAAGTGAGGCAAAGGGCATGATTTCATTATTTTAATAGCTCAGTACTCTTTTTTTTCTTTTATTTAAGAAAGGATTAATTAACAAAACCATAGGGTAGGAGGGGTACAACTCCACACACTTCCCACCACCCAATCTCCATATCCCACCCCCTCAACTGATAGCTTTCCCATTCTCTATCCCTCTGGGAGCATGGACCCAGGGTCATTGTGGGTTGCAGAAGGTAGAAGGTCTGGCTTCTGTAATTGCTTCCCCGCTGAACATGGGCGTTGACTGGTCGGTCCATACTCCCAGTCTGCCTCTCTCTTTCCCTAGTAGGATGGGTCTCTGGGGAAGCAGAGCTCCAGGACACATTGGTGGGGTCTTCAGTCCAGGGAAGCCTGGCTGGCATCCTGATGACATCTGGAACCTGGTGACTGAAAAGAGAGTTAACATACGAAGCCAAACAAATTGTTGAGCAATCATGGACCCAAAACTTAGAATAGTGGAGAGGAAGTGTTAGGGGGATACTCACTGCAAACTCTAGTGTACTTCTGCTTTCAGGTATATATTTTGCACTAGTTTATGGATACGTGTGAACATATGCTCTCTCTCACAGAACCTGGTCTGTATCTAGGTTTTGGGACTTTGTTAGAAAGTGAACCACCTGGGATGGAATTAGAGTATACTATGAAAGGAAAGGTCTCAGCTGAGTAATGAAGCTGAAGGGTTGTCATTCCACACGTGAAGTCTCTGGACACAGTCTGAAGTGAAGCATGTTGAGGTGGCAATCGTTGTGTTGATTAGGTTGTGATCGGCAGATGCAATATTATTTGATATGGATTGGGAGAGGCATATGGGAAAGTGGGCCCTATCCAATGGTTCCAGGACTGGGGAAGTAGAGGCTCTATAGTGGAGATGTGAGGTTCCTGCTGTCTTAGGGTTCAAAAAGACAATGGATAGTTAATGTTATCATCACATTATTTGGTAATTGGGTTAACTTTGAAAAGTCCTTTTGTTAGGGTTTGCTGTACAGTACCCAGTATCTTGTATATAGCTGTGCTATTGGTTGCTTCTAGCTCAGTACTCTTTTATTTTTTTCTTTTTTTAAAAATATTTATTTATTCCCTTTTGGTGCCCTTGTTGTAGTTATTATTGTTGATATTGATGTCATCATTGTTGGATAGGACAGAGAGAAATGGGGAGAGGAGGGGAAGACAGAGAGGGGGAGAGAAAGATATACACCTGCAGACCTGCTTCACCACCTGTGTAGGGACTCCCCAGCAGGTAGGGAGCCGGGGGCTCTAACCGGGATCCTTCCTCCAGTCCTTGCGCTTTAGGCCACATGCGCTTAAGCTGCTGCGCTACCGCCAGACTCCCTGTACTCTTTTATTTTTATGTATAACACAGCTTTCTAAGCCAGTCATCTGTCATTGGGCATCTTGATTACTTCCAAATTTGGGCTTTTATGAATTGTGCTTCTATGAATATAATTCTATATAGATATCTTTGGGCATATATTTTCTGTTTCCTTTGGATAGATCCTCAAGGGAGTCATGGCTATGTCATCGGGTAGGTTCCTTTCTGGTATTCTGAGAAATCTCCAGATTGTACCAATTTTCATCTCTAACAGGCTTGGAGAAGGTTTCCTTTCCCCCCACATTTTCTCCATGAATTGTTTCTGTCCTTTCTAGTGTATAATATTTTGCATCTCACAGTTGTCTTTATTTGCATTCTTTCATATATCTACTGGGCATCTGGGCCTCTTTTTTGGTCTTGATTCTGCCCATAAACGTAAGTTCTTTCTCATCTTTTCTTATTCTTCATAGGCATCACACATGTATTTTTTTTCTAATTGTTCAATTTCTAATATATGGCTCTGTCTGAATTCATCAGTAATTACAATATAATACATTTAAGATATTTAAACATAGTTATTTTTGTATACTATCCTGATCTTTGATAGGTTTTATTACTTTACTTTAGTATGATGATCTCTTTTATATTTCTTTTATTTTGAAACAGACCACTATCCATCAGTTGACACTTTCTAGCTTGTAGTCTCCACTTATTCAAATAAAAAAATTCATTATATTGATACATTTCATCCTCTAGGTGTTGGACTCATGTAATCCTTTAATTTTAATTTTCTAAGAATCAGGCTTTCCCTACCTCCTGATATAGATACTTCAGCACCCAGTGTTTAAATACTGGCATTCTTTTCATAGTCTATCTTTGTCACAACTTTTCCTATCCTCTAGTATAAGTGAGTAACTTTAATTATTTTTATGACTACCTTATATATCAGAGACTAAAAGAATGATTACAAGTCATGTTTCACAATGTTTTTCAGTAAGATCAAGCTTCAGCAGAACTACCAGGCTCAGATAACTGATTTGTATACCATTACAAAGAATTCGAAGGGACTTATTTTATCAGTTCCTATTGTTTACTCATATTACAGTTTAGAAAATTTATTTTCTACCATAAAAATGGTGAAGGTAAGAAGGTCTCAATTTTTACTAAAACAGTTCAATGAAGAGAAAAACAATTCCCTAGGTTGTTTTATATTCTACCTGATTTAATTCATCACATTACTCATAGGCCATTGATACATCATTTAGAATTTTTTTTAAGATTGTATTATTTCGGTAGAGAAAATGATAATGGTTGTAATGTACCAAATATATGGCATAAATCTGATCTGAAACTATGATGAGTTTAATACGTCATTTCATTTAACCCTTACAAAACTTTACTCTGACTCTAGTTTAAATATAAAGGACTGAGTTATAGAGAAGATACACAATTGAGTAGAAGGCCCATATCCACTGTCAAGTTTATATCACTCCTGAGTTAAGAGAATAACCTTGCTATTTCTTATAAAGTGTCTTTGGAAAGTTCTCTATATAATATTGAATCTTTTGTGCTTGTTATATGCTAAGTAGTCAATATAGTTAAAGTATAGTAGTAAAACAAGTAATTAGTCTTTCAACAAAGATGAACTGTATCAGGACATGACAGAGGCAAATGAACTATCAATGCACTTCCATTTTGATTTAAGCAACCATACACTTTTAATTGTTTTTTTTTCTTCTTATGAATCTTACAATTGTTTAATTCAACTCACAACTTGGGATATCAAAATGATGACATACTTTAAAACATAATTATTTTAAGCTAATTACTATTTATGATTTTTATTTGTTAAATAGTAATATTTATTTCATAATTATTTACTAAATATTTTCTTCCAATCTAGTTATCTGGATACTCAGCATCTCTTCCTTGAGAGTATGCCAATATCCATTTTTAATATTGAGAATCCTATGGGAATCTATAGTTGCCTCTTTTTAAAGTTTTTTTTTAATCTAATAATGATCAACAAGGCTGTAGGATAAGAGGGGTACAATTCCCTACAATTTCTACCATCAGCGTTCCATTCTACCCTCCCTTCTATTGGAAGCTTCCCTGTTCTTTATCCATCTGGGAGTATGGACCAAAGATCTTTATGTGGTGCAGAAGGTGGGAAGTTTATCTTCTGTAATTGCTTCTCCACTGGGCATGGACATTTGTAGGTCAGTACATACCCCCAGCCTGTTTCTATCTTTCCCTAGAGGGGTAGAGCTCTGGAGAGGTGGGGTTCCAGGACATATTGTTGAGGTCTTCTGCCCAAGGAAGTCAGATTGGCATCATGGTAGCATCTGTAACTTAGTGGCTGAAAAGCATTAAGAAAGATATAAAGCAGAACAAATTGTTTAATAATAATAACCTAAAGTTAAGGATATAGCAGGTGAGATTTGGAGTCTTCATGTTGGAAGAAGCTAGGAAGTCTGTTTTCTGCATATTCTAAGGGGCACATGACTTTAATAAGTTTTAATAATGAGTGAATTCTCTTAGAGCACAGGCACATTAGCTGAGTATTGGATGTCAGAGCAACTGATGCTGGTCCTTCACAAAGACAGATATAGGAATCCCCAGACATACAGGATACATACATCATTTGTTTCATTGCATTTCTGAATATGGTATGGTTAGATGTTAGGGCACTTACTTAACCTAGCTACACTGGAGCCTGGGAAATTAGTTTCCTGATTTCTGCTTCTGAAGATGAGACTTCAAGAATTTAAGAGTACTCACATTTGAGAAGAATGCTCAGAAGACTGGATAGTCAGATAATATGATGCTTGTCTGCTAAGATAAATAACCCCAGATGCCAGGCAGTGGTGCTTGTGGTGTGACCCTTGCAAAGATCTTGGTTGGAGCCCCTGGATCTCCACCTGTAGAAGGGTTGCTTCACAAGTGGTGAAGCTGGTTTGTAGGTATCTTTTTCTCTCCTTTTCTTTTTTTAATTTTTTTGTGTTTATTTATTTATTTTCCCTTTTATTGCCCTTGTTGTAGTTTTTATTGTTGTTGTTATTGATGTCATCGTTGTTGGATAGGACAAAGAGAAATGGAGAGAGGAGGGGAAGACAGAGATGGGGAAAGAAAGACAGACACCTGCAGACCTGCTTCATCGCCTGTGAAACGACGCCCCTGCAGGTGGGTAGCCAGGGGCTCGAACAGGGATCCTTAAGCCAGGCACCTGTGCTTAACCCGCTGTGCTACCACCTGACTCCCTTTCTCTCTTTTTGTATCTTCCCCTCCCCTCTCAATTTCTCTCTGTCCTATCCAAAAAGAAAAAAGGAAATAATGGCCGCCAGGAGCAATGGGTTTGTAGTACAAGCACGGAACCCCAGTGATAACCCTGGAGGCAAAATCATAATAATTCATATTTCACATTTAATTTTCAATACAGAATCATTCATTGACTTTTATTTTTTTAGAAATCCCTCATTGTCTACGTGTTGCCTTCTCTTTTCCAGTTTTACCCCTTCTATTTATTCTATCAAAAAATGTTCCTTGTTCTTGGAGAAAAGTTTAGTCCAAATAAAAACATGTGTTTTATTATTTATTTATTTATTTTACCAAAAACATTGCTCAGCTGTAGGTTATGGTGGTGCTGGGGATTGAACCTGGAGGATTTGTGAGCCTTAGGCATGAAAACCTTATACATAACCGGTATGTTATCTCCCTAGCCCCCAAAGAAGTTTCTTATATCCACATTAAAACATAATTGAAAACATTGTCAACTCTTGCTTGTACTATTTTAAGAACTTTTCCAGCATATCTGCCTGCCTCATTGTTGTTTGTGTAATGACAGACCACTGTTGTTTAGAAGGAGTATATTAAATCTCATAGAGAAATGATCCAGTGGTGTTTCCTATGTGAATTTTCTCACCTCTATGATTTCTGTCTGAGCAACGAAATAGAGAAAAGTTGAAGTTACCCTTGAAAGCTCATCTGTCATGCTTTTACTCTAGAATAGTACAGCTCTGTGAGCTTTATATTTACATGAAAGGGATTAACCCAGTGACTCTTTCCTGAGAAATCCTGCTATAGGTTGAAGGGCTATGTGACTAATGCAAGATGAGAAGAAGTGCTGAACAAATTTCTTACTAAAATTGCCTGCCTCTTTAGATTATAACGGAAAAATATGTTCAACATTAATAATCATTTATAAGAGGACCCTAGACTCTCAGATATACCAAATAATTACAGATAATCCCATTAATGATGAAAAGAACTAATTAAAATATTATTTTTCAGCCATAAAATATAATGGTTTGTATCACAATCAAGAAGTAATACTCATTTTCCAAGGGTCATTCATTGCACAAAGGATGTTTTTGGAACCTCACTCTCTTATATTCACCACTACTTATTTCAGACTTGTGTTTGTTTCCACATAGATTTTTGTTTTTCATAGACTTTTGTTGTTGTTGTAGGATCTCATTGCTCTGAGTTGGAAAAGCAATACATTGCTCTGAGTTGAAAAAGCAATACAGGCAGTGGGAGAGAAGAGGGAATAACCTGGCATGAAAGCTTCCTCCAGTGTGATTAGGGAGTGTAGCCAAAAAGGAACTTGGGTCATGGTACTTTATCCAGGTGAGCTATTTTGATGACACCCCAGAAATGTTTATCCTTGAATAAGTTTGCATCTCAGAGGACTTCTGTTTTTTTCTGAATTACCGAGATGCTACTCTCTGGTTTATTTATATAGATCATATTGGGTCAGGGAGACTGCTATATTAAAACTCATCGCATTAAAACCTATCTTATGTTACAGCCCTTCTCATATAAATAGAAAGTGACTTGTTACATAGCATTAAGTTATGAGGGCACCCTCAATTTCTCACATGTTAACCTTCATCAGTACAGACGACTATGGTGTACTATGCAAGCCATTCTATTCTATTTATTCTTGACACTCCACCCCTTTTTTATTAGTTGGGAAATTGCATGTGCTTGATTTCACCATTCCTAGCCTGTTTTTTTCTATTAGAGATAAACAGAGATGGACAGGGACATGTGATTCCATTGTGATTCAAAACTGGAACCAGTGCTTCTTGCATAACAAGGCAGACATCTTATCCACTAAACTCTTCCTCTGGTATCTATTCTTGCATTTTATTCTTTTATTTATTTATTTAATATTTATTTTATTTATTTATTCCCTTTTGTTGCTTTATTATTGTAGTTGTCGTTGTTGGATAGGACAGAGAGAAATGGAGAGAGGGAGGGGAAGACAGAGAGGAGGAGAGAAAGATAGACACCTGCAGACCTGCTTCACCGCCTGTGAAGCGACTCCCCTGCAGGTGGGGAGCCGGGGTTCGAACCAGGATCCTTATGCCGGTCCTTGTGCTTTGCGCCACCTGCGCTTAGCCCGCTGCACTACAGCCCGACTCCCTCTTGCATTTTATTCTAAAGCTTCATTTCTACAGACAAAAAGCTTTAGGAGATGTAGCACTATCTTCATGTAGACACCTTAAATATCAGTTAACATTTTTGTTTTCGGGGGAAATAACTGTGCTTCAGTGTCTCAAAAATGCTCTAGTATTAACTATTCAAAAGGTCTTGCCCTCTAGGAACTTAGGTAAAGGTCAAATAAAGTAGAACTCATAGTTTAGTACTTCAAATAAGATGGTGTTTCAATCTTTTCCAAGCATAGTCCATTGAGATATAATCTCTTCACTTGGTGTAAAATTCCTATTTGCTAAAAATGAAGCACTTCCCAGGAGCTATTCAAAGACTAAGTTTGTCTGTGCTCATTAGCGTGTGCATCTGTTGAAAAGAGTGTGGCTGGGTTTGAAATACCAGACTTAAAACCAACTTAAATTCAAATGATATGCAAGACTTCATTAGCACAAGGAAAAATTTACAAGTTGGATACCTATACAGCCAAATAAATCTAGAAAATCCTCATTCTCATACTGGTTTTTTTTTTCTTTTTTTTTTTTTTACCACTAGAGGCTTCCAGTTTGCAGTCACAAATTAGGAGTGCCAAGATAATTTTTAACAACCTAAAAATGGTAGCACTTACTTGACAGTAAGTCATTAGAGGCCCATTGGTCATTTAAAAGCAAGCTTATTTTTCATTTGCATAGCTTGCTGGGTATGCTGCTCCAGTGATGTACCACCTGGGTAATTGCATTTGCAGATGTGATCAAGTATTCAGTTAATTTACTCTACCCTAAATACAGATGGGAGAAAAAAAATCTAGACTAGCTTTAAACCTCATACACTTTGAGAACCTGGAATATAATTTGCAGCACAGACCCCTAGGGAATGCAACAATTTTTCTATAACAGAACTCATTCACAAGGTTGTAGCAGCCTGCATAGATACTTTTTTTTTTTTTAGAAAGTCAAAGATGTGTCAATAAGCTATTTAGAGGCATGGAGTATAAGGGTTAGAAGTGAGCATTGGAATTAGATGGGCCTGATTTCATGGATGGGAGCTACCACTTCTCAGCAGGAAATATTGTTTAGCCTTGTTGAACTTCAACAAGTGTTTTTATTTGTAAAATAGGAATAGTCTCATTTGTTTTTGTTTTTAAGTCTTTTTCAAAAAGAATTTTTATTTATCTATTATTGGATCGAGAAGAGAGAAATTGAGAGAGGAGGGGCTGTTAGAGTGGGAGAAAGAGAGACACTTTTTTTTCTTTTTTATTTAAGAAAGAATTAATTAACAAAACCATAGGGTAGGAGGGGTACAACTCCACACACTTCCCACCACCCAATCTCCATATCCCACCCCCATCCCTGATAGCTTTACCACTCTCTATCCCTCTGGGAGCATGGACCCAGGGTCATTGTGGGTTGCAGAAGGTAGAAGGTCTGGCTTCTGTAATTGCTTCCCCGCTGAACATGGGTGTTGACTGGTCGGCCCATACTCCCAGTCTGCCTCTCTCTTTCCCTAGTAGGATGGGTCTCTGGGGAAGCAGAGCTCCAGGACACATTGGTGGGGTCTTCAGTCCAGGGAAGCCTGGCCAGCATCCTGATGACATCTGGAACCTGGTGACTGAAAAGAGAGTTAACATACGAAGCCAAACAAATTGTTGAGCAATCATGGACCCAAAGCTTGGAATAGTGGAGAGGAAGTGTTAGGGGGGGTACTCACTGCAAACTCTAGCGTACTTCTGCTTTCAGGTATATATTTTGCAGTAGTTTACGGATACATATGAACATATGCTCTCTCTCACAGAAACTGGTGAATATCTAGGTTTTGGGACTTTATTAGAAAGTGAACCACCTGAGATGGAATTAGAGTATACTATGAAAGGAAAGGTCTCGCCCGAGTAATGAAGCTGAAGGGTTGTCATTCCACACCTGAAGTCTCTGGACACAGTCTGAAGTGAAGCATGTTGAGGTGGCAATCATTGTGTTGGTTAGGTTGTGATTGGCAGATGGAATATTATTTGATATAGATTGGGAGAGGCATACGGGAAAGTGGGCCCTATACAATGGTTCTAGGACTGGGGGAAGTAGAGGTTCTATAGTGGAGATGTGAGGTTCCTACTGTCTTAGGCTTCAAAAGACAATGGATAGTTAATGTTATCATCACATTATTTGGTAATTGGGTTAACTTTGAAAAGTCCTTTTGTTAGGGTTTTCTGTATAGTACCCAGTATCTTGTATATAGCTGTGCTATTGGTTGCTTCTGATCTACTTGGTCTAGGCTTTTGAGAGAGTCTGCATATGAATTACACAGCCTATATATTAAAAAGATGCAGTTTGTGTTTTGAAAAACTTCGAGACATACAATTAATTTTCCCCCTCTCGTACTAATTAACTAGTGATTTATATGACTACATTTTACTATGAGTGTACATAAACACCATTCCCACCACCAAAAGACTGTGACCCATTCCTCCCACCCACTCCCACCCCCCACTGGCCCAGGAAGCTGCATGTCTACCCCTCACCACAGGGTTTTTACTTTGGGGCCCTACTTAGAATTTGGTCAGGTCCTGCTTTTAGTTTCCCCTTCAGATCTTCTTACTCAACTTCTGCTGATGAGTGGGATCATCCCATACTCATCTTTATCTTTCTGACTTAGCTCACTTAACATAATTCCTTCTAGCTCTGACCAAGATGGGTCAGAGAGGGTGGGTTCATTGTTCTTGATAGATAGCTGCATAGTATTCCATTGTGTATATATACCACAGCTTTCTCAGCCACTCATCTGTTGTTGGGCACCTGGGTTGCTTCCAGGTTTTAGCTATTATGAATTGTGCTGCTATGAACATAGGAGTACACACCTCTTTTTGGTTGGGTGTTATGGAGTCCTTGGGGTATAACCCCAGGAGAGGAATTACTGGATCCTATGGAAGGTCCATGTCTAGCCTTCTGAGAGTTTTCCAGACTGCTCTCCACAGAGGCTGGACCAATTTACATTCCCACCAGCAATGTAAAAGGGTTCCTCTGTCCCCACATCCTCTCCAGCATTTGTTGTTGCTGTCCCTTTTGATGTATGCCATTCTTACAGGAGTGAGGTGGTATCTTAGTGTTGTCTTAATTTGCATTTCTCTGACAATCAGTGACCTAGAGCAGTTTTTCATATGTTTGTTAGCCTTTTGGATCTCCTCTGAGGTGAATGTTTTGTTCATATCCTCTGCCCATTTTTGGATGGGGTCATTTGCTTTTTTGGTGCTAAGTTTGCTGAGCTCTTTATATATTTTGGTGATTAGTTTCTTGTCTGATGTCTGGCATGTGAAGATCTTCTCCCATTCTGTGAGAGGTCTCTCTGTTTGTTTAATAGTTTCTTTGGATGTGCAGAAACTTTTCAATTTGATGTAGTCCCATTGGTTTGTTTCTGCTTTAGTCTTCCTTGCAATTGGGTTTGATTCATCAAAGATGTCCTTGAGGTGTAGGTGGGAAACTGTTTCACCAATGTTTTCCTATAAATATTTGATTGTTTCTGGTCTGACATCTAGGTCTTTGATCCATTTGGAGTTGATTTTTGTTTCTGGTGAGATACAGTGGTTCAATTTCATTCTTCTGCATGTTTCAACCCAGTTTTCCCAGCACCATTTATTGAAGAGAGCCTCCTTTTCCCATTTAATCCTTTGGGCCCCCTTATAAAAGATTAGATGCCCATAGGTGTTGGGATTTACTTCTGGGCTTTCAATTCTGTTCCACTGGTCTGTGTGCCTATTTTTGTTCCAGTACCATGCTGTTTTGATGATGATGGCTTTATAATATATTTTAAGGTCTGGGAGTGTGATGCCTCCATTTCTGTTTCTTTTCCTTAAGATGGTTTTGGCAATTCTAGGTGTTTTCAGGTTCCAGATAAATGATTGTAGTGTTTGTTCTATTCTCTTAAAGAAGCTTGGTGGAATTTTGATGGGTATTGCATTAAATTTGTATATGGCTCTGGGGAGAATATTCATTTGATGATATTTATTCTTCCAATCCATGAACATGGGATATATTTCCATTTCTTGGTATCAGTTTCTATTTCCTTGAGTAGCGACTCGTAGTTTTCAGCATACAAGTCTTTCACTTCTTTGGTCAACTTTATTCCTAGGTATTTGATTGATTTTGCTGAAACAGTAAATGGGAGTGATTTCTGGATCTTCTTCTTCTTCTTCTTCTTCTTCTTCTTCTTCTTCTTCATCTTCTTCTTCTTCAGATTTAGTGTTTGCATAAAGAAATGCCACTGATTTTTGTACATTGATTTTGTAGCCTGATACCTTGCTCTATTGCCTAATAACTTCCAGTAGTTTTCTGCTGGATTCTTTAGGCTTTTCTATGTATACTATCATATCATCTGCAAATAGTGAGAGCTTGACTTCTTCCCTTCCAATTTGTATTCCTTTGATTTCTTTCTCTTGCCTGATTGCTATGGCAAGAACTTCCAATACTATGTTGAAGAGTAACGGTGACAGTGGACAGCCTTGTCTAGTCCCTGGTTTGAGGGGGAATGCTTTCAGCTTCTGTCCATTGAGTATGATGTTGGCTGTAGGTTTGCTATATATAGACTCCACTATCTTGAGGAATTTCCCATCTATTCCCATTTTTTGTAGAGTTTTGAGCATGAATGGGTGTTGGGTTTTTCAAAGGCTTTCTCTGCATCTATTGAGATAATCATGTGGTTTTTGGCTTTGCTTTTATTGATGTGGTGAATGACATTGATGGACTTATGGATGTTGAACCAGCCTTGCATTCGTGGGATGAATCCCACTTGGTCGTGATGAACAATCTTTTTGATATATTACTGTATCCGGTTGGGCAAGATCTTGTTTAATATTTTGGCATTTTTGTTCATCAGAGATATTGGTCTGTAGTTTTCCTTTATTGTTGTGTCCTTATCAGTTTTTGGTATCAGGGTGATGTTGGCTTCATAGAAGGTGGATGGGAGTATTCCTGTTTCTTCAATCTTATGGAAAAGCATAAGATGGATGGGTATTAACTGTTTCCTGAAATTTTGTAGAATTCATTTTTGAAACCATCTGGTCCAGGACTTTTTTTGTTGGGGAGGTTCTTAATAACGGTTTCAATTTCTTTGTCTGTGATTGGTGCATTTAGATTTTGTAGTTCTTCTTGGTTCAATTTTGGAAGGGCATATGCTTCTAGGAATTGTTCCTTTTCTTCCAGATTCTCTAGCTTGGTGGCGTATAGTTCTTTATAGAAGTTTTGCATGATTCTCTGATTTTCTGTGGTGTCAGTTGTGATATCTCTCCCATCGTTTACAATTCTATTCATTTGAGTGTTCTCTCTTTTTTGTTTAGTGAGTCTGGCTAGGGGTTTGTCAATTTTGTTTAATCTTTCAAAGAACCAACATTTGGCTTCATTGATAAAAAGAGACACTTGTAGCCTTGCTTCACCATCGTGAAGCTGCTTTCCCCTGCAGGTGGAGACCAGGGACTTGAACCTGAGTCCTTGTGAACTTAACCAGTTGTGCTACCACCTGACCCCAAATAGTCTTATTTGTTGTTAAAGTGTAGTCGAGTTTTGTGCTCAATCAATGTTCTTGCTATGGTTGATTAAAACTACTTGACTTCTTTTGAAGACAACACATCTTCAAGTTGTCTTCTGAGGTTGAGGAGTAGAATTTTCTCTTGTTTGAAAAAGTTATCTGTGTAATCTATGGAAGAATCTACCTGCCAGGAGGCATCATTATCCTAAAGGGTGAGGGTCATATTTAAAGCTACATTTGGAATTAAGCTTCCATTTCTTAGCTTCCTCACAGATCAGTGCACTCTTATCTGGACAAAGGAGCTACTAGAGAAGAACAGTTTATTGTTTAGCAAAGAAAATTTCACAGAAAATTGACTGAGTCTCTGGAATTAAAGCTAGTTTCACACACATTTTCTATTTCCTGAAGTGCAAGTCTGTTGTAGAAAAACTGGGGCTCTCCATTTTCCCTCTCTTCTTTTGTTTCTCAAGATATCTATCAGATTTAGTGCTGGAGTTAGTTTTGAGAGTTGTTTTTCTTTTTGTTTTTAATGTCACTATCGTTTTAGTTCAGGACCTCCATTATCCTTAGCTGACACTGTGTTAGTTAGCATCACCATGCCCTACTCCAATCACGTTTTCCTAACTTTGAATGTTACCATCTCAGCTTCTTCCCTACCAGGAAGCTCTGGGCTTCAAATGCAAATCATCTGTACACCTACCCAGGGCTCTACATGTCAAGAAGTGATGGGAGCACTGTTTTCCAGAGAAAGAAAACTGAGTCTATGTTGACATTCTTGTTTGAATATTCTATATAGAAACTTGTAGCATAATTTTCGTATTCTAGTTACCAGTCACCTTTTTACATCATTTTTCCTTCAGGTACATTTAAAGCAATATTATATATATAATAAAACTGTCTGATTTTAACTTTTCAAGGTCACTGTCAGATGAAAAGTATACTGCCTATCTGCAATAGTTATCAACACTGATTATGAAATATAGTGATTTGTATTAATAGAGATGATTTGATAATATAGCATCAAAATAACCAAGTTAAGCACAACTTAATGTAAAGCTAATGTTATTTCCTATCCTTTGGTAATAATTACTTACTCTAAATTTCTTCTTGGGACTTCTACTCCAGATTTCAGGACATATTTTATGTAGACATTACATCTGGTCTCTCAGTGTTTCCTATCTCAGTGAAAAAATTCTAAGTGGCAAATGAGTAGGTTTAGAGTTAATGTGAAGAAAGTATCATCTTTAGATTTACTTTTAATTCTATTATAGAGATAAATTCACTGGGGGGAGTAGTTATTAGACAGTTGTCATGTGTGTACAGTTTCTTATCTCACTCTGAGAAGTGTTGGCACAAAACAGTCAACACAAATCCATCTTCCTCCTCTCTACATAGTGCACTGGGTCCCCAATCCCATTTTAACTCCCTCTTAGCTCCCCTTTTGCTAAATGAAGTTTCACCATGGATTTTCCCTTACTTTGTTTCTTAGATTCTTCAAGCTATATGAGATGATGAAATAATTTTTGCTCCCTGTTGGATGGAACTTGAAGGAATTGTTTTTTTTTAACTTTCTTATTTTGCTGAGTATAACACAAAGGCAAGGACGTGTATGTGAAATCCATCAAAATATGAATTTATAATTTGCTCTTTGAAAACTTTGCTAAATTACTTGAGTTCTCTGAGTTGTAATTTCTGACTAGAACATTCATTTTACAAATTCCTTTTCTAGAGACTGAATTCTTGTTGACTTGACATTAAAGTCAATGGTTAGTCTGCTGGATCATGCTGCCTCTGGGATCTCTTTGATCCTTGTGAATTAATTTTCAAAATTAAAGTTAAGAGTTGGCAACTCAAAGGCTTCCACCATCCTTATTCTGTGAATCATATTCCCTTTAATATCTTAGAAGAGAATTCTATTTCTTGAAATGAAATGTGAAATTTTGAATCTGTATTTTCCACTTTAAAGGAATCATAAGCATCGTGGTTTTTAAATCACCACTTACATGAAAATATTAAAAACATATTATTATTATTTTCTTATCAGGTGATTTAATAATGATTTACAAGATTAGAAGATTATGCAGGGGATAGTTTTACATCGTATCTATGCACTGTGCTCTGGAACCACTTAGTTCTTATTTTTATCCTGGGTCTTTATTTTTTATAATTTTTTTTAAATTTATTTTTTATTAAAGAAATGATAAATTAACAAAACCATAGGGTAGGAGGATTACAACTCCACACAATTCTCACCACCCAATCTCCATATACCATCCCCTCCCCTGATAGCTTTCCCATTCTCTATCCCTCTGGGAGCATGGACCCAGGGTCATTGTGGGTTGCAGAAGGTGGAAGTTCTGGCTTCTGTAATTGCTTCCCTGCTCAACATGGACGTTGACTGGTTGGTCCATACTCCCAGTCTGCCTCTCTCTTTCCCTAGTAGGGTAGGTCTCTGGGGAAGTGGAGCTCCAGGACACATTGGTGGGGTCTTCAGTCCAGGGAAGCCTGGCTGGCATCCTGATGGCATCTGGAACCTGGTGGCTGAAAAGAGAGTTAACATACAAAGCCAAACAAATTGTTGAGCAATCATGGACCCAAAGCTTGGAATAGTGGAGAGGAAGTGTTGGGGGGGTACTCACTGCAAACTCTAGTGTACTTCTACTTTCAGGTATATATCTTGCACTAGTTTATGGATACGTGTGAACATATGCTCTCTCTCACAGAACCTGGTCTATATCTAGGTTTTGGGACTTTGTTAGAAAGTGAACCACCTGGGATGGAATTAGAGAATGCTATGAAAGGAAAGGTCTCACCCGAGTAATGAAGCTGAAGGGTTGTCATTCCACACCTGAAGTCTCTAGACACAGTCTGAGCTGAAGCATGTTGAGGTGGCAATCGTTGCGTTGATTAGGTTGCAATCGGCTGATGCAATATTATTTGATATGCATTGGGAGAGGCATGCGGGAAAGTGGGCCCTATCCTAAGGTTCCAGGACTGGGGGAAATATAGGCTCTATGGTGGAGATGTGAGGTTCCTGCTGTCTTAGGGTTCAAAAAGACAATGGATAGTTAATGTTATCATCACATTATTTGGTAATTGGGTTAACTTTGAAAAGTCCTTTTGTTAGGGTTTGCTGTATAGTACCCAGTATCTTGTAAATAAGCTGTGCCACTGGTTGCCTCTGATCTACTTGGTCTAGGCCTTTGAGTCTGCATATCAATTACACAGCCTATATATTAAGAAGACTCAGTCTGTGTTTTTAAAACTTTGAGACATATAATTAATTTCCCCCCTCTTATATTAATTAACTATTTATTTATGTAACTACACTTTACTAGGAGTGTACATAAACATCATTCCCACCACCAAAAGACTGTGTTGCATCCCACCCACGGACCCCCACCCCCCACCGGCCCAGGAAGCTGCATATCTACCCCTCACCACAGGGTTTTTACTTTGTTGCCCTAATTTCAATTTAGTCAGATCCTGATTTCAGTTTCCCTTTCAGATCTTCTTTCTCAACTTCTGTTGTTGAGTGGGATCATTCCATACTCATCTTTATCTTTCTGACTCAGCTCACTTAACATAATTCCTTCTAGCTCTGTCCAAGATGGGTCAGAGAAGGTGGGTTCATTGTTCTTAGTAGCTGCATAGTATTCCATTGTGTATATATACCACAGCTTTCTCAGCCACTCATCTGTTGTTGGGCACCTGGGTTGCTTCCAGGTTTTAGCTATTATGAATTGTTCTGCTATGAACATAGGAGTACACACCTCTTTTTGGCTGGGTGTTATGGAGTCCTTGGGAACCACTTAGTTCTTGTGCTACAATAACTGGTTAAAGTACATAAGCACCATTTAACAGAGTTTAGAAATTTAGCAAAGAAATGCATCATAAAAATTATTTGATGTTCTAGAAGTAAAAAATTTTATAAAAACCCAAGCGTTCAATGTATTTTCTCAAGATCATCTAGCCCAGGCTTTACACTATGATGCTGCTTATAATTTCCAATGATTAAAGAAGGATTATCATAAACAATGTCAGACCATTAGGTAGCCATGTGGCATCCTTGCCACATTTCCTCCTCCTATATGCTTACTCCACATTCTTCTGTTCAGTTTGGATATTCTCAACTTACCAGATATAAAATTTTCTATGAAAATCTTTCTAATGTCACAAGTCTATGTTTCATATTCCTGTTTTATGCTCCTGTTGTACTGTATACTTCTTTGACCTTATTACTAATCACATACATTTTTATTGTTTATTTTTTATCTCCAACTAGAGTCATAAGCTCCATGACACTGGAACGCTATCATGTTGAAGTGTTTATATTTAGAAACTACCACAAACTCTCCGAAGTTTAAGAAAAAAAGCACTTCTAAATATCTGATATTTTATGATTTACTTTTGTGCTCTATGTCTCTGTGTGTTAGCAAAGAAAACCTATAACGAAGTTTTAACTGATCCTAAATCACTTCTCTACTAAGTATGAGGATGGCACAATGACCTTGAAAAAACATGTTGACTAATGTTCCAGGTATATATAGAGTAAATTCATTCTCAAATGTCTAAAGGCTGAGGATGAAAATGATTCATGAATCAGATGAGCTATTTGAACACTTATACTGAAGAATTTTCAGCATTTCAGGATATCTCAATTTTTCTACCTTAGGCAAGAACTTGACATCAGGAGAATGTCAGTAGGCACTAAATTGGAACCTCATATAAGTATGTAGAGTCCAGAAGGAGGATAGGACTAGTTTCAAGATATAGTCAAACTATATTCTTAGCTGAGAATGAGCTTGGGAACACAAGACGGTGAAATCTTTTCCTTGGATTGAAGCATCATCAAAACCAGTATAGCAAGTATAAATATCAAGTTCTGTCACTGCTCTATTTAGACACATCCTCAAATTCCTGCAGGACACAATTCTTACACATAAGATCCAAGAAAATTCTCTCAACACCCAGAAGAAGAATCAGAATGACTGAGTAGAATCACCCTGCATATATATATATATATATATATTTTTTTTTTTTTTTCATGAAAACAGGAGCTGATCAGATTTCTCTTTATGTGAAAATAAAGGAAATAATTGTATTTCATATAGTTTTTTTGTCTCAAAATATTGGTATTGTACAAAGAAAGGAAAAAGCATAGTATTCATGAATGTACTTTTGGGAAAATATAACAAACAAATTATCAAATTCATAGGTTTAAAATGAACAGATCTGTGCAATTAACAGTATAGTAATTAAAAGAAGACTGAAAAATAATTCCTATAGGCAGGGACAGAGATTTGGGACTGGGCCAGTGACTCTGGGGCCTAAGGGTGTGGGACAAGGGATAGAGGTGGGGCTGAGAGCAGGGACATGGGTCTAAGGGAGTAAGGAATACTGGGAGATGGGGACAGGGACACTGGAAATTCAGGGGGTAGAGGCATTAAAGGTTCCGGGAGTGGGTGCTGCACACTAGGAACACTTTAGAACTTTTAAAAAAAAATTATTTATTTTCCCTTCTGTTGCATTTGTTATTGTTATTGTAGTTATTATTGTCGTTATTGATGTCGTTGTTGTTAGATAGGACAGAAAGAAATGGAGAGAGGAGGGGAAGACAGAGAGGGGAGAGAAAGATAGACACCTGCAGACCAGCTTCAGCGCCTTTGAAGCAATTCGCCTGCAGTTGTGGAGCTGGGAGCTCGAGAATCTGGATCCTTAAGCTGTTCCTCGCACTTTGCGCCACGTGGGCTTAACCCGCTGCACTACTGCCCGACTCTCACTTTAGAACTTTAAATAAGATACAGAACATTAACAAAAAATCTTCACCAAATATATTAATTAATTTATTTATGTGAGAGAAAACCAAAACATAACTCTGTCACAGCAATGCTGGGGATTCCAAGTCCAGTGTTCTAACCACTATGCCACCTCCTGGGCTACTCCACCAAATATAAATTCAAAAGTGATATTGGTTTGAGGCATTTCCTCTGTGATATATGTTCCATAACTATAGAAAAAATAAACTAGACATAGCAATCAATATGAAGATGGCACATAAGGTGAAGAATATGAAAACATGCATTAGAAATCATGATGAAACTTGAACAAAAGGACAAGAAAATAATCACAAATGCTTCAGGAAGAAAGCATTTTCTGATGTGAATATATAATTTACAAAATCAAATAACTATCAGTAGCTACAGAAAAGTATAGAGGCAAGGCCAATATCTCTCTCTCTCTCTCTCTCTCTCTCTCTCTATATATATATATATATATATATATATATATAATGATTAAAAAGAAACTAGAATGTCAGTATTCAGAACATTTGTCTCCCTGCTGCCCTCTTCACCTTTCTCTAACTCCTACCAAATTAAAAAAAAAAAGGTTTTATTACAAAGAAGATATACCTGGCTATTATGAGTTAATATATAATGCTAACTTTATAAAAACATATGTTGCCTTTAAAATATAAACTTTAACTTGCAAATATACATGTTTAAAAGACATAGAACTGGAAAAATAGTTATAATAAAACAAGTGGAATGGAATTTTAAAAAATTACTTATTTGTTTTCTGAGAAAGGCAAGAACACCCCTCTCTCTTGTAAAGTTAGAAGATGAGAGAAAAGGATAGAAATAGGGATAGAAGACCAGAGAAAAAAAGAGAGACACTGCTCTCAATACTTCCCTCATGCAAAATGCTCCCTTATGTTGTCATGGTGTGTTTCACTAGGTGATTTATCTCTTGGGTCCTAATATTTATTTATTTTATTTATTTATTTATTTATTTATTTATTTATTTATTTATTTATTTTTGTTGGAATCGTTTATTCCAATCACCCTGTGAAGATGTATACTAAAATCAATTCAGTGGAAGATATCTTGTAACAGTTTAACATTAATATAAACTTAAATGTTAAACCATACGGGATATATTCCTTTTATTGGGAGGGTTAATGGCTTATAGTACAGTTGTTGACACCTGGGTCAAATTTTTCATTTCAACATGATAGGTATCTGCAAAACACTCTCACAACCAACTTAAGTCCTTTTACACCATAAATGCACCAGGACCCTAAAGTTCTCCCAAGCTTTCCCTCCACGCCCTCAGAATCCTTAGTTTTACTTTATTTCCTAGTATCAGATTATTTAAATTAGAATTTAAAATATTAATTTGATATTTAAAACTCTTCACAAAGTAATATTAAACAAAATATCAAAGTAAGGTAAATAACTAATTGTATTTTATTTGCATAGAATTTATTAATTCATAAGTACAAATAAGATAAAATCTTTATGCTATTTGCGTTTCTATGTAACCAAAGTTTAATTATGGTTGTGTGCATTCAAGTGTCCTTGTGCTTTTCAAAATAGTATGAGTTTATAAATTTATAAATATAAATGTTATATTTATAATCCAGGAAAGTATCTCAAACTGGTACTTGCCTACCTAAAGTTCATAGTTTGATCCCTGGCACTGTGTGTGCTAGAGTGTTGTTCTTTCTTTCATTCTCTCTTTCGTGGGACTCCCTATCTTATAATGGAATGAAATAAATTTTTATAATGTTATAAGTGCATAATAAAGTAAAGTTCAGATTGGGAAGGAGGGAAAAATTTCAATACAATTGATCTATTTTTATTTCAGAATTTCTCTGTGGTTTTATACACAGTTACATTTAAAAAAAAATTTTATTTATTCCTTTTTGTTGCCCTTGTTGTTTTATTGTTGTAGTTATTTATTATTGTTGTGTATAGGACAGAGAGAAATGGAGAGAGGAGGGGAAGACAAAGCGGGGGAGAGAAAGGCAGACACCTGCAGACCTGCTTCACCACCTGTGAAGTGACTCCCCTGCGGGTGGGATATTTTTTATTTTATTATTATTATTTTTTAATTAATTAATTTATTTTTTAAATTTTATTTAAGAAAGGATTAATTAACAAAACCATAAGGTAGGAGGGGTATAACTCCACACAATTCCCACCACCCAATCTCCATAACCCACCCCCTCCCCTGATAGCTTTCCCATTCTCTATCCCTTTGGGAGCATGGACCCAGGGTCATTGAGGGTTGCAGAAGGTAGAAGGTCTGGCTTCTGTAATTGCTTCCCTGCTGAACATGGGCGTTGACTGGTCGGTCCATACTCCCAGTCTGCCTCTCTCTTTCCCTAGTAGGGTGTGTCTCTGGGGTAGCTGAGCTCAAGGACACATTGGTGGGATCTTCAGTCCAGGGAAGCCTGGCCAGCAGCCTGGTGGCATCTGGAACCTGGTGACTGAAAAGAGAGTTAACATACGAAGCCAAACAAATTGTTGAGCAATCATGGGCCCAAAGCTTGGAATAGTGGAGAGGAAGTGTTAGGGAGGTACTCACTGCAAACTCTAGTGTACTTCTGCTTTCAGGTATATATTTTGCAGTAGTTTATGGATAAGTGTGAAAATAAGCTCTCTCTCACAGAACCTGGTCTATATCTAGGTTATGGGACTTTGTTAGAAAGTGAACCACCTGAGATGAAATTAGAGTGTACTATAAAAGGAAAGGTCTCACCCAAGTAATGAAGCTGAAGGGTTGTCATTCCACACATGAAGTCTCTGGACACAGTCTGAGGTGAAGCATGTTGAGGTGGCAATCCTTGTGTTTGTTAGGTTGTGATCGGCAGATGCAATATTATTTGTTATGGATTGGGAGAGGCATACAGGAAAGTGGGCCCTATCCAAGGGTTCCAGGAATGAGGGAAGTAGGGGCTCTATAGTGAAGATGTGAGGTTCCTGCTGTCTTAGGGTTCAAAAAGACAATGGATAGTTAATGTTATCATCACATTATTTGGTAATTGGGTTAACTTTGAAAACTCCTTTTGTTATGGTTTGCTGTACAGTATCCAGTATATACTTGTATATAGCTGTGCTATTGGTTGTTTCTGATCTATTTGGTCTAGGCTTTTGAGAGAGTCTCCATATCAATTACACAGCCTATATATTAAAAAGATGCAGTGTGTTTTGAAAAACTTTGAGACATACAATTGATTTCCCTTTCTCATATTAATTAACTAGTGATTTATATGAATACATTTTACTATGAGTGTACATAAACACCATTCCCACCACCAAAGGACTGTGACCCATCCCTCCCACCCATTCCCACCCCCCACTGTCCCAGGAAGCTGCATGTCTACCCCTCACCACAGGGTTTTTACTTTGGTGCCCTACTTTCAATTTGATCAGGTCCTGATTTTTGTTTCCCTTTCAGATCTTCTTAGTCAACTTGTGTTGATGAGTGGGATCATCCCATACTCATCTTTATCTTTCTAACTTAGTTCACTTAACATAATTCCTTCTAGCTCTGTCCAAGATGGGTCAGAGAAGGTGGGTTCATTGTTCTTGATAGCTGCATAGTATTCCATTGCGTATATATACAACAGCTTTCTCAGCCACTCATCTGTTGTTGGGCACCTGGGTTGCTTCCAGGTTTATGTACACTCCTAGCAAAATGTAGACATATAAATCAGTAGTTAATCAATATGAGAGGGGGAAAATCAATTGTATGTCTCAAAGTTTTTCAAAACACAAACTGAATCTTTTTAATATATAGGCTGTGTATTTGATATGTGGACTCTCTCAAAAGCCTAGACCAAGTAGATTGAAAGCATCCAATAGCACAGCTATATACAAGATACTGGATACTGTACAGCAAACCATAACAAAAGTACTTTTCAATGTTAACCCAATTACCAAATAATGTTATGGTAACATTAACTATCGATTGTCTTTTTGAACCCTAAGACAGCAGGAACCTCACATCTCCACTATAGTGCCCCTACTTCCCCCAGTCCTGGAACCCTTGGATAGGGCCCAGTTTCCCGTTGCCTCTCCCAATCCATACCAAATAATATTGCATCCGCCGATCACAACCTAACCAATGCAACGATTGCCACCTCAACATGCTTCACCTCAGACTGTGTCCAGTATTTTTTATTTTTATTCCTGAGTAGTCATGAGTTTGCATATACTGTAATTACTTCAGAAAACTATGGAGGATGTTGTTCCCCAAATACTACAAAGTATAGATTTTTTTTTCTTTGGAAGGGCCTGGTGGTGGCAACCTGGTTATGCACACACATTACAGTGCACAAGGACTGGGTTCGAGCTCCCAGTCCCCACCTTTAGGGGGAAAGCTTTGCAAGTGGTGAAGCATGGCTGCAGGAGTCTGTCTCTTTCCCTCTCTATCACCCCCCTCCCTCTTGATTTCTGTATTTCTCTATCCAATAAATAAAGATAATTAAAATTTAAAAAATAGAATTTATAAAAAAAATTCTCTTTGGGGCTGGAAAAATAGCTCACTTGGTTAGTATTTCTGCTTTGTCATGCAAGTGTCCCAAATTCAATCCCATCTCCTGCTGCACTGGAGGAAGTTTCATTGCTTTGCTGAAACTTTCCCTTTCTTTTTGTCCTTGTCTCTCTTT
The DNA here is from genome assembly GCF_950295315.1 of Erinaceus europaeus. Taxonomy (NCBI): domain Eukaryota; kingdom Metazoa; phylum Chordata; class Mammalia; order Eulipotyphla; family Erinaceidae; genus Erinaceus; species Erinaceus europaeus. The sequence goes on along the minus strand of NC_080171.1, from coordinate 67,055,978 downwards.
CTGTCTATCTGAAATTGTTGGCCTGGATTGGTAAAACCCTGGTGACAAAAATCAAAAAGCAAATTTTCTTTGAAAAATTTGATTTTATTGATCCTGAATTGTGGACCTAAGACTTTTAAATGGACTATCTCATTTATCCATTTACTGAACTAGTACAAAGATGTTATTATCATGCCAATTTTTTCAGATGAAGGAGTATGGGTCATTTCAAATTCAGTTGGCAATACATGGGAAATGTTACATCTGTTTCATATTCACGGGGGGTGTTAGGGGAAGATGACCAGAGATCTCTGAAGTCTAATTTCATCAGGATCTGGAGAAGAGGAAACAAAACAAAACAAGGAAGAACACCAGAAGTAGTAGTGTGATTTAGAAAGGAAGAAAAGGCAGGGCCATAGAAAAAAAAGTTGGCAAATGTATATACCTATTGGGAATTATAGAAATAATAGTTAACCCATATCTGTGATCTTGGGAGAACTAATGCAATTTCCAAAAGGGAATGGGGACACAGAACTCTGGTAATGGGAAAGGTGTGAAATTATACTGTTTTCTTATAATTTTTAAATCACTACTAATACAAAATATTAGATCTGTATTCTAGTAATCTGATGTTCCCCTGAGGAATGCTTCTAAAAATTCTTTTTAATTTTAATTTAATAAAATGAGTTTACTGTCTTTACTTCTTAAGAGTTAACTAATCATGGATTATATCTAGAGCGAATTGACAGAGAATCCATGTAGTCTTTGGAGGTCAGAAGGAAAATAATCTAAACCGACATGGCTGCCTCAAGTTGCTCTGACTTGGAATTCGTTAAGGGAGATTCTGAAGCCAATTTACTCAGGCACTGCATGTATGAAATGGCTGTCCTGTCAAAGTGCTGTCAAATCATGCCAAGTGTCTTCACAGTTCATTCTAAGAGACACCTGTCAAAATAATGGACCAGCAATCTGGCATGCTACCAACATCATGAGTGTTTATTTTCTCATGCACATCTACTATATTTTTATTTTTAACATTTTAGGTATGATGACTGATTCTGTCTCCCATCAGAAAGGTTAGGGATTTGAGCTTCAATCTAGAGTGTATTTCTAATAAATGGATGCTTATTTGGGTGAAAACTTTATCTTCCTTTAGTGTAAATGTTTAGGCTTATCTTGTGTATTATTTGTTTCTCCTTTCTGATTTAGGAATTTAACACTTGCTAAGTTAATGTTAATAGCATATAATAATATTTAATTCCAAGTATCATAGTTTAGAGTCTGGAAATTATATAATTGTTTTTATTTTTCTTTTGAAACGAATATGATCAGGTAAATTAAACACCAGGAAGCCTTCACAAGAAAAAGAAAGAAAGAAAAAAGGTGACTATAAAAATGACAAAGAGCAATTGTTTGCTCCCTCCAGAATTTAAAGATAAACTGAAAATTTTCTGTACTATTTGCTAGGTGACAAAGATGGACAAATAATACAGAGAACTTGTCAAATAGGAACTCCGAGTCCTAGTGAAGACATGGCAGTGCAAGCTAATTTCCCTGTGGCCTCATGGAAAGGGTCATTAACATATACATACAGATTAAAGTATAGTATAGTAGAATCAGCGTCACACATCTATTTGGGGAATATAAGGAATATATAAAGAAAGTAGAAACTGGAATTAATGTGTTGCAATTAGATACAGGACAATAAAGTGGAGTAGGAAGAGAAGGGATATTTTTCTGTAGGACAATTAGACCAATCAATCCTTTACCAGAATAGATTTATCTCACTCAGAAGCTTTGCTTTTAGGAGATTAAACTTGGGAAATTCTCTGCATTTACCAAAATTCAGCAACACATCACTTATTTATAGTATGACAGAACTATAAGCCACCAACACCACGCTAGCCCAGCAAACATCACCAAGATAGTGTCTTAATATAGCCACAAAACAAATAGTGCTTTTTTAAAATTAAAATTCTTTAATATTAAAAGTATTGAAAAATCTTCTAGTAATTGCTTTAAATTGAAAATTTATTCTTTTTATATTATTTTTAATAAAATACATAAAGTAGGCATACATTCTATTTCTGAAAGTTCTTTCAAAGTTGCATGCAACATTAAAATTTCCGAAATCAGGCTGTGTTTTACAATTGAAATAAAAAGAATCCTGGCAGATTCTGGGAATTATTGCACACTTGTCATTATCTGCTAATGTGGAAAGATGTGCTATTACAATAGCACAGGAAACTTGATTCATTGTCACTTCAGTTTTATTCAGTGGTAACACCTCAGCCATTTAGGAATGAAATACATATACTTAATTGCTATTAAAATATCTTGCAGGGAGTCAGGTGTAGTGCAGCAGGTTAAGCGCATGTGGCGCGAAGCTCAAGGACCGGCATAAGGATCCCAGTTAGAGTCCCTGGTTCTCACCTGCAGTGGAGTCTCTTCACAAGGGGTGAAGCAGGTCTACAGGTGTCTATCTTTCTCTCCCCCTCTCTGTCTGCCCCTCCTCTCTCCATTTCTCTCTGCCCTATCCAACAACAACTGCAACAATAATAACTACAACAATAAAACAACAAAGTAACAAAAGAGAAAATAAATAAATATAAAAAAATTTTAAAAAATATCTTGTAAAGTGCTACAGTGGAATGAAATGTTGAAACTTAAAAAGTTATTATTCATAACCATTCTGTAACAAAGTTATATAATTAAAATGAAAAGAAAGGATTACCACAGAGAAACCTTGAGATTTGTAAAGTAAGCAGATCTTAAGTGTTCTCATCACACATACAAACACACACAGTAATTATATGAGGTGATGGATATGCTAATTAACCTGATTGAAGTAATCATTTCACAACATGTATGTCAGATCATCACCATGTAGACTTAAGTATATAGAGCTTTATTTGTCAGTTATACCTCAGTAAGTCTCGATGTAAAAGGGGCCTTGGGATTTTCAAAGATGTCACTAAGGTGCCAGAATTCATCTGTCAATTTTTTCCATCAGATTTGTAAGGAAGATTTTTTTGAAAAGTATCTTCCACTTTTATTCTGTTAAAACAAACAAACCTGGAATGGGTAGTAGCACAACTAGTTGAGTGCACATATTATAATACATAAGGACCTAGGTACAAGCGCCTAGTCCTCACCTGCAGTGGGAAAGCCTAGAGCACTGAAATAGTGATTCAGATGTCTTTCTTTCTCTTTCCTACTCCTCTCTACTCCCTCTTCTCTCTTCTTTTTCCCCTTTTCCTCCTCCCCCTCCCCTTTCCTCCTTCTTCCCCTCCTCCTGCCCCACTCCTTCCTTTTCCTCCTTCTCCTTCTCCTTGTTCTAAAGTAGAGCACTGCTCAGCTCTCTGGTTTATGGTGGTATGGGGATTGAACCTGGGATTTTGGAGACTCGGGCATTAGAGTTTCTTTGCATAACCATTGTGCTATCTACCCCTGCCCTCTCCCTTTTTTCTTTAGCTTTCTCTCTGACTTTAACCAAATAAATAAATAAATAAACATTATAAAAAACTAAATTGTGAATCAATTTGAAAAATTAAAATGTGGGATACTATAATTTTCCTTGAAACTACTAGTTGTCATAAAGAGTCAAAAGATTATTTTTCTAAATACAGTTCGAAAAAGCAGCATACCTTTGTGAGCAGTCTGTAAGTCCAAATGATTCACAAATGTTTAAGCTATGTAAATGTAGTAGACTTAGAGTCAAGCTTTGCAATGCTAGAGTATATATATATATATATATATATATATATATATACACACATATATATATATATATATATATATATATATATATATTTCCTCCTCAGTATTTTTTCATATTAAGTATAACATTTCTTTTCCCCAAATGTTCTTGAATCATCCAGTGGTATCGCATAAAATGGCATGTTAGGATATGTACTTTAGATTTAAGAAAATATATTTTATTCCTTTTTATTAAACATATAGTCATACTTTCTTCAAATCACATAAAAATTATAATTACAAATAACGAAAGTTTGGTTATTGCTCACTGATGAAATTTAAATGGGTTTTTTTTCATCCATTATGCTTTTTGGTTACAAAATTATAAAATTTTAGCATTCTGTGAAGATTGGAAGGAAACAAAAGAATGTGTAGGAGGAAAATGGATGGATTTAAAAAAATTAAAAATCATTTTATTAGGGGAAATAATGTTTTACAAGCAGTTGTCACTAGAGCTGTGCATATTTTTTGTTTGTTTTGTCTTGTTTTGTTTTTATGGATTTCTTTGATGTGATAGCACAGGAACTTGGAAGTTAGGTATGGTGAGGTGTGTATATGTGTGTACACATATGTGCATGCACATTCATGTGTAATTATACTTAAATAATTTTGTAAATCACTAATAAAAATAAAAAGACAATAAAGAATTCAGAGAAGACACTATGCAGTGGTGGTAATGAATTGGCACTAGAGTTGTGACAAGGATACTATGCAAAAATTAAGGAATGGAATGCTTCAGGTAGAAGAAAGTACAAAGGTTAAAATTATAAGACAAGGAAAAACTTGGTTCATTTATAAAATAGAAGACATTGGATTACTGCATGCAGGGAAAACTGGAAATCAAGGAAGTTAGATAAACAATGAGAGGAAAACCCACTCACAAAGGAACTTGTGGATCTAAATTTGATGCTTAAGGTCACTCACTAGTCATAATAAAGAAGTGTTTGGAGTAATTCTTTTAATTTATAAACTTAGAATAATGTTTTTAGAATTAGGTATAGTCCTGGTGCTGGTCAAGGTGTATATTTGTATACATTTTCTAGAGGACATATTAGTCATATATTTATCAAAGAGTGCTGAATATGTAAGATGTTACCTAGAAATTCCTGTTCTAAGAAATCATTCTGAGAAATCATGAATAACTGTCTTGATTCAGTAATGTTCTTTGTTGAGTCATCTGTTGTAGGTTTAACATTATTAATTTTTTTCAAATATTGAAAATAAATTTCCAAAAGTTAAAAAAAAAAAAAAAGAATTACCTATGCATGAGGCCATGACCCACAGAAAAAATCCACTTAGATAGAATGTAGTAGATTTGGTTTCCCTTTTTTAGTCTCCTTGCTTTTCCTGCAGGCATCTTTAGAAGGAAGATGAGAAACTGTACCCATGTTTCAACAGCTGAACTCTAAACCATTACATCCAATAGTGGTAAAAGATAATCTATATATATATATTTTGCCTACAGGGTTATTGTTCAGGCTTGGTGCCTGCACCATGAATCCTCTGTTCCTGGAGGCTATTTTCTCCATTTTTTTTTGCCCTTGTTGTTTTTATTATTATTGTTTTCATAGGATAGAACAGAGAGAAATGGAGACAGGAGGGGAAAATAGAGGGGGAGAGACAGATAGACATCTGCATGTGAGCTTTCGCTCCAGTCCCCCGCTTCCCTGGCAGTTGGGCAATGGAGGTCAGAACGGCCCCCTGGGAGCCCTGGGGTGGCTTCTTATGTGTCACTTGCGGTGGCAGCAGGATGCAGAAAAAGGAGGTTTGGAGCAGAAAGGGAACACAATCCTTTATTTGCGCTTGCACCTCAGGGTTCGGTAAGAGAGAAACAGTTTGGGCCACGTGGAGGTAGCAAATATGGCCACCTTGCACAGCAACCTTCCCTGCGTCTAATCACCAAAATGAAGAGCTGTCAAGAGAGTGAGGTGCGGAAGAAGAAGGGCTTTTATGGGAATAGCTCTCATGAGAATGAGAATGGGGAGGAGTAACCATAGCACTCCACGGTAGGATAATAACTCTCGAGGGAATGGGAAGGGGGAGTAGTAACCAAAGCACTGCAACTATCGCGGGGAATTGACAATGCCCTGAAGACACAACATGGTGCAACAGGCTCTCCTAGAATGTCCCAACTCTCATGGGAACTAGCAATAGCCTGAGGGGGCAACATGGCAGATGTGACTGCATCTGCACAATTTCCCAGCGTCTCCCCCTTTCCTTATATCTAATGGCCACAGTATAGGAAATTTAGAGTGGAGCAGGCTTGAATGTTTTTAAGGAATGCCATGCTCACGTGGGAAGATGTAGGATGTTTTTGTGGGGGAGGGGAGACTTACATGGTTGCCAACCTTGTGAGATTATGTGTCCCCCTGTGCTCAACCCCTCTGTAGAGAGAGAGACTTACCTGGAGGGACTCATCTCATAGGTTAAGCTCTGCCAGGCTCCACCATCTCCTCATAATATTTCTACATCTTTCCCTATCTTTCCATCTAGTCACCGCATTAGGATGGGTCAATATCTGTAAAAGACTCCATCTGCAACAGAGGAATAGTAGTGTAGGGGTGAGCAGAAACCTTTTGGGCATAAACTTGAATGATATAACAAAACATGAAGGGAGGCAGTTGAGGAACAGGAAGTTTGCAGCAGTTTTCAAGTTAGCCATGCACAGTTATTCATGGCCTTTGTTTAAAGGGGGGAGGAGTGGCATGTGTAGAAAGGTGCCCATGTCTGGGGGTTCAACTGTCATAAATCCAGAGGTCAGGGGGGACCTGCCATTTTCTCAACCCGGAGGGTGGGAGGACCTGGAGTCTACCCGCTCAGAGTCTCATGGAAACAATGGCCTGGACTTCCCAGCCAGTGGGCCCAGTTCCTAACACCTGCAGACCTGCTTCACCACTTGTGAAGCACAACCCCCCCCCTCATGTGGGGAGCTGGAGGCTCCAATCCAGTGGTGAAGCAACTCCACCACCACCACCACCACCACCACCACCACCACCACCACCACCACCACCACCACCACCACCACCACCACCACCACCACCACCACTGCCCAGCCCCTGCAGGTGGGGTCCAGGGACTTGAACCTGCATCTTTATGTATTGTAACATGTCTGCTCAACCAAGTGTCCCACCACCTTTACTTGGAGGGTTTTTGGTTTGTTGTGTTTTTGTTTTTTATCAGAGCACTGATGTGCTTTGGCTTATGGTGGTGTGGGGGATTGAATTTGAGACTTTGGAGCCTCAGGCATGACAGTCTCTTTGCATAACCATTATACTATCTACCCCCACCTACCCTGCAGAGTCTTAAATATATCCATATGAAATTATATAAAGAGTACCTGGGCTGGGGATACAGTATATTGGTTATTCACAAGATTTTCATGCCTGAGGCTCTGAAGGCCCAGGTTCAATCCCTAACACCACATAAGCAAGAGCTGAGTCTGGTCTTTCTGTCTTTGTTTTTCTTTTTGTATTTTCACGAATTAAAATTAATATATTAAAAGTAAATAAAGGGATTCTTTTTCAAGAAGATTTTGCTCTATTGAGTTATTTAAGAAAAACTCAGTGAAGTACTCTCATTGATATGTGAGCATCTGAATCCTTGTGTCTTTTTTCTCTTTCTTTTTGTTTCTTTTGAAAGCTTATAAAATTTTAGTTTTCTGAATTTTTCAAAACAACTTTTATATATACTTGAAGGAAGTAACAATTACCATTATCAATATTCTTTCAACAGAATGGTTTGGGAGATTGTTCTGTGCTAGGCACTTTTAGGCACTGGACATATAACAATTGACAGAGAAGTCCCCTTGCTTCTGAAACCTTAGTGAAATATAAGAGTTAAGGAGATATTTTTTTAATTTTTTATTTATAAAAAGGCAACATTGACTAAACCATAGGATAAGAGGGATGCAACTCCACACAATTCCCACCACCAGAACTCTGTATCCCATCCTCTCCCCTGATAGCTTTCCTATTTTTTAACCCTCTGGAAGTATGGACCCAAGATGATTGTGGGTTGCAGAAGGTGGAAGGCGGAAGGTGGAAGGTCTGGCTCCTGTAATTACTTCTCTGCTGAACAGGTCGATCTATACCCAGCCTGCCTCTCTCCTTCCCTAGTGGGAAAAGGGTCTGGGGAAGCAGAGCTCCAGGACACATTAGTGGGGTCATCTGTCCAGGGAAGTCTGGTCTGCATCATGCTAGTATCTGGAATCTGGTGGCTGAAAAGAGAGTTAACATACAAAGCCAAACAAATTGTTGACCAACAAATGGACCTAAAGACTGGAATAGTGCAGATAAAGAGTTGGGGGGGGCTCCTCCATTTTGTAGCTAGCTCGTAGGCATATTTTAGTTATATTCCAAAGGGCCTGTGGCTATACTAGTTTTTTTTTTTTTTCCTTTTTCTTTTTTCCCCTGAGCCTGAAATCTAATATGAAGGTGGATCCAAGTTATTCTCTGGGGAGATGATGTCATGGTTGGAAAAAGGACCAGAAAGCTGGATCTGGGAAGAGAGTAGCTCCCAAATATGGGGAATATGACTGTAAACCCCATTGATTTGATCTGATGCGGGGCCCATAATCAGCTTAGGAGCCTATATGACCACTGCATCCCTGTAGATCTGAGCTCACATTCTGTGGTCATGAGTAGGAACATTCCATGCTGCCCCAGTATCAACCCATCTTCCTCAGGTGTAGCAAAAAGTATGTTGTCCATCTTCCCTTCGGAGGATATAACATCCTCTACCATTGTTGATCCAAATTGAGGGTAAGGTCCTATGGGGACCCACAAAGGGGTCAGTTGTGTTGTTCCTGATAGAAATGACCAGTAACAATAGAGAGAGTAATTTATTTGAGATCTAGGCCCATCATGTCTGTTTGGGAATCTCAGGACTCCCTGATTAGGGCCCCAGCTGATGGGGTGGCCTGATAGTGACTAAAGAGTCATCATCGTTAAAGTATGCCAGTCTCTTGTCCTTATTCAGCTTTTGCAGTCCTTGCCTTGATAAGGTTAGCTTTGGAGTGAATGAGAGAACTGTAATAGGAAGTAGATGAGGAGTATATCTAAGTCTAAGTAGACACTATTTCATTATGAACTTGATACTGACTCACTACTGTGTATTTTCACTTTCTGGTATTTATTTTGCCCCAGTTCGTGGATACATGTGAACATATGCTCTATCTTACAGGACCTGGTCTATATCTAGGTTTTGGGGCTTTGTTAGGAAGTGAACCTCCTGGAACAGAATTAGAGAATACTATGAAAGGAAAGATCTCACTGGAGTAATTAGGGTGAAGCGTTGACATTCCATGCCTGATGTCTCTGGACACAGTCTGAAGTGAAGCATACTAAGTAGTACTCATTGCATTTCTCTTTTTCTCTCTATAAAAACCATTTTATGATTTAAAAATTCAGATATTGAAAAGGAATTTGTAATGAGAAAGCAGTTGTTCAAAACAAGAATAGTAGAGAGGAAGCCCCACAGGATTCCTGGTTATACCTGTTAGGGATGGATACTTGAGGGGATTATAGGAAGCATTATGCTTCACTCCTTTTGTTATTCATGTTCCATGATCGTTTGAACCAATGACATTAAAACCAGAGGCTTCCTTTTAACTGCTGTTGCAGACAAAAATCATACAGTTTTTCAATGTTTTACTCTTGGATCGACCTTCCCGTGGTGCATCCCGTGAGTACCCATTCATTGGGAAAACTGAGGATCCTTCCTAGCCGACTGAATCCACATGGATCCCAGTCACTTTCAAAGCCATTAACTGGCTACGGAAGAAGGGCAAACGCTAGAAGAAGAAGGACAACAAGAAAATAGTTAAACTTCTAAAAAACTATAATCTTTGGTGTTATAAAGGAGTTGACTATTACAAATTGCAAACTATACAAGGCTGCACTTCCAAGAAAGGCATCAGTCCATGAAATTAAATTGTGCTTTTAGAAGGTGCTTTATCTAATACTGACAGATATTAATTGAAGAAATAATTGTCTGAATTTTTAAAAAGACTTTATCTCTTTTGTTCAACATGTGAATTCAGAGTTCCTAAACTGGCTTCTACAATTAACTAAAAGGCCTTTATTTTCTTTCTCAAATGAAAACTACATGAAAATGAACTGGAATCATGTTCATTTCAATTAAACCTGTAATTCTACAAAAAATCATTTATATACTTAAATAAAATGCCCTTGAATTAGGAAATTGTGCAGTTGAATTAAATTAAAGCTATATTCCTCAAATTATGATTATTTGTTACATTGGGAATCAAGGTGATAAACCAAGAGTTCAGGCAAATCAATCAAAGTATAATTGAACTTTTTCTTGAAACATCAATTACATTCAGAAATACGGTGAGAGTGAATCAGGGAGGTAGGCAACAGTGGGAGTTAGCTAATTTATCTAACTAAATATGAGTATTATTTCAACTTCCATGTTTATTGAGGGAAGGTTGATTTACTGAATTATCGTCACAGAGATGCACAGTTCCACATCTGGGCACGACAGGTGTCAGTGTACTTCAACCTCCACCAAACCGCTGTTTGCTCTCCTCCACTAGATATTCTGTCTCCCCTAGAGCCTACTTTCCCTTCTGAGTCCATAAGCCAGATACTGTTGAATACAGTACATTGAAATTCCCCCTCTATTATCCCTCCCTTTATTTTTTAGGTTACACCTATGAGTGGTAATGCAGTAGTCATCCTTCTCCTTCTGGCTTATTTTGCTTGACATGATCCTCTCCAGTTGCATCTACGTTCCAGCAAAGGAAAACAATTTTTTTCTTACTACTGAATTGTATTTCATTGTATATATATGTGTATATATACATATATGTATATGAGTGCACTCTATGCACACACATACACGCACACACATATTATAACTTTCTTCACCACCACTCACTCATTAATTACTGTACACTTGGGTTAACTTTTGACTATTACTGATGAGCATTGGAAGGAACATAGGTGTGAGTTTTATTTTAATTATAAGCCTCTTTCATTGATGAATGGCTTGTAAATATTAAGTAGGAGGCCTTTCTGTTTTGATAATGGTTTCTTGTGCTATACAGATTTGATATAACTCCATTAATTTTTTTCTTGCTGTTGGACTTGAGTCTCTGAAGGTATTTCTGAAACAGACATCATAGTGTTCTGCTGATGTTTTCTTTTATGTATTTTCCCATCAAATATATTTAATTTATAATGAGAAAAATTTTGAATGAAGATATTTTCATTTCCATATACTAAATACTGAAAGTGTGCATACTGGAGCCAAGTGCTGGTGCACTTGGTTAAGTGCACACATTACAGTATGCAAGGGCCTGGGTTCAAGCCCCTGGTCCCCACCTGCAGGGGGAAAGCTTCACAAGTAGTGAAATGGGGTTGCAGGTCTCTCTATCTCTTGCCTTCTCAGCCTCTCCTTCCCCTTACAGTTTCTCTTTGCCTCTATCCAGTAATTTAAAAAGTGTGAATACTGTGTAGTATATATATCTTGCGGTGGCCTGGTAGTAATGCAGTGGGTTAAGTGTACATGGAGTGAAGTTCAAGAACTGGCATAAAGATCCTGGTTTGAACTTCCCACCTATGTGTGTGGGAGTGGGGGGAGGTCCCTTCACAAGTGGTGAAGCAGGGCTGCAGGTGTCTATCTTTCCTTCTCTGTCTTCCCTTCCTTCCTTGATTTCTTTCTGTCCTATCCAACAGTAACAACAGTAATAATAACAAGGGCAACAAAATGGGAACCAGGCCCACCAGGAGCAGTGTATTCACAGTGCAGGCACCAAGCCCCAGAGATAATCCTGGAGGCAAAAATAAATAAATAAATAAATAAATAAATAGTATTGCCCATTCTAACCCCTGCCACCTAGTACTACCCAGTGCTGTTAAATCTTTCCTGAATTTCCATTTTATTTGTGAGAAGTATTTTTCTTCATATATCCATTTTCTTTCAAGTAGTCACATAGCATGCACACATCTTCCTGTTTCACCATCACTAACTTTCTGCTTATCTAAATTTTCTCCCTGGTATTTTATTTTATTTTTAAAGTAATCTTTAAAAAATGTTTAAACCTTTATTTATTTGTTGGACAGAGACAGCCAGAAATTGAGAAGGAAGGTTGGGGGGAGAGACCTGCAACACTGCTTACCACTTGAGAAGCTTTCCCCCTGCAAGTAGGGATGGGGCTCGAACCTGAGACCTTGCACACTGTAACATGTGGGCTTAACCAGGCACCACCAACCAGCCCCTACCTAGGAATTTTATAATGAAATGTATGAAGGCAAAACTTTAGGTGCCAAAACATTTTCCCTAATACAAAAATGCTGTTTATTCTACCAACAAAAAGAATAGAAATCCCTATTTTCAACTAACTTTGAGTTGAGTGCAAGTTTTTTAAGTTTCATCAAAAATAATTTTTATGGGAGTCAGGTGGTAGTGCAGCGGGTTAAGCGCACATGGCACAAAGTGCAAGGACCAGCGTAAGGATCCCAGTTCCAGCCCCCAGCTCCCCACCTGCAGGGGAGTCGCTTCACAGGCTGTGAAACAGGTCTGCAGGTGTCTGTCTTTCTCTCCCCCTCTCTGTCTTCACTTTTCTTTCCATTTCTCTCTGTCCTATCCAACAACAAAAACACCGGTAACAACAATAATAATTACAACAATAAAACAAGGGCAACAAAAAGGGAATAAATAAATATTAAAAAATAAAAATTAAAAAAATAATTTTTATACTTCATTTATTTGGGTCATGTTCTTTGGTGAAAAGTATTATTTTTTCCAGCTGCTCACCCACCTATCAAAGTTTAACAATATTGTCACATGTTCCATAACTTTAATTGACTTCCTGAAGGTAGGATGGTAGAGTGAATGCCACACTATCTTTTTTTGTAACTTCTTACCATGTCTTTATTTTTTATAATGCTGAACATAATTTAATATGTGTTGTAGATGACATCCAACTAAAATTACTTGTCAAGGTAAAAAATAAGGAGTTGAAGCAAGGCATTTATTCTTTTGCAAAAGGGCACCCTGCCAACAGTGTGCCCCTCTCACCCTTCTCCCATCTTTTATACCTGAAGCAGAACTGTCTCCTCCACCCCTGGGCTGAGCTTCAGAGCTCACAGTCTCCCCATTGCCTAAATAAGGAAAGGAGGAAGAGAGTCTGAGGGTCTCTGCTGAAGGATTAGCAAGCATTACAAGAAGCTGACCTAAAGAATACAAAACTACTGGCCACAGGTGGTTATAGATGACAATTTACAAAAAGAATTTTTGTACTAAGCAGTTATTCTATTCATGTTTTTTTGAAGAGAAGACCTAACCATCTCTTCACAATATGATACCAGAAACATTGTTTTTCCAATGGTAAAAATAGTGAAAATATTGTTTCCTTCTTCCTCCTCCCCTTCTTTATTATTGAATTAATATTGATTTACAAATTTACAAGATAACAAGGGTACAACTCTACATTATTCTCACCACCAGAGCTCTGGATCCTCAATCCCTCCATTGTAAACTGCTGCAGTTCTCCCAAGGTTGCAGATAAGGGTTTTTACCTATTTATAATGCCATGAGCTAATAATAAAATACATAGACTTTTCAAATTGGTTTCTTTCATTTAGTAATATGTATTTGATGTTCTTTTTGCCTTTGCTTGTGTGTGTTTGTGTGTGTGTGTGTGTGTGTGTGTGTGTGTGTGTGTTCCCACCAGAGCATTGCTTGGCTTTGGCTTATGGTGGTGCAGGGGATTGAATTTGGGACATTGGAGCCTCAGGAGAGTCTCTTTGCATAACCATTATGCTAACTACCCACGGCCCTACCTTTGCATAACTTGGCACCTTCAAGTGTAAAAGAGCCAAACAGATAGCTCACCTAGGAGTGTTCCTGTTTTGCCATGAAGGCACCAGGTAAAAGCCTAGACCACACCATACTAAGGGAAGTTCTGGTGTTGTAATATCTTTCCCTCTTTTCTTTCTGTCTACGTGACAAAATGTATCCTGAGTGTGGTCAAAACAAGAAAATAAAGGTTAGATACTGTATACCATTAGACAATGGAATAGCATCTAAAGAGTTTTGAAAGAAAGCAGCTAATTTTCTTCTGTGTGAAAGCACAAGAAATATTCTCCTCATTTGTATGTATCTCAGCATGTCTCTTATTCCTATGTCTTTACTAAAACACATATTAAACTCTGCAAGGAAAATTATTTTAAAGTAAGAACTAATGGAATGATTTCATCTATTCAAAATAAATCACCCCCACAACAAAGCAAATGCATATGATTTTAAAAATGGCCAAGAAAACTAATTAGTTTTAATAAATCAAAACAGAAAATTGTTATCTAACTCAATGCCAAGCCATTTTATAAAACTTAACTCCTATTCTGTACAGAATATAAATAGAAGGATATTTTCTCAGTGCGATAAAAGTCATCTGTCATCAAACTTAATGAAGAAATTTTAAGCATTTAACTAAATTTAGCATGAACAAAAAAGAAAACAAGACTGTCAAAATATCCCACTTGGATAGTATGCTGCTCTGTCATATACACAATCTAGGTTTGAGCTTGTCTCCCACCAAAGTAAAGGAAGCTGTGGTCTTTTTCACACTCTCTGTAACTCTCTGTCTTTATCTTAAAAAAGAAAAAAAAAAAAGAATAACCAAAATCACTAGCACATATTGTCCTCATAATACTAATCTAAATAAAAACACACAAAAAGAAGTATAGAAGTATAAATTTGGGAGAAAATAAGATATTGTAATCATTTATAGATGATATGATTATAAATTCCTTTCTCCCCTTTTCTCTCAGGGTCTGGATGGAGTTGAAATTTAGAGCCCTCTGGTCATCTGCCCCTTATCATTTCTCCCATTCTGGGAGTATGGACTAAAATTATTCTCAAAGCCCACCACTTAAGGTGGGAGATCTGGTTTCTATAATTGCTTCTCAGCTGGACATTGACATTGGCAAGTCAATCTATACTGCCGGCCATAAAACACTTTATGTGCTGCAAATTCTTCTAACATATTGAGAGGTTTATCTTCCTACTAGTAGAAAAACTTGTCTATCATAAGGATAATTCTAAGTAAACTGTTTCAGGTTACATTTATTATCCCTGAGGGCAAAAATAAGTTGAGTTCAATAAGCAGCACCATTTGTTGAGGCTAACATTAAAAAAAATAAATTACTTGGAAGGATTTTTGAACCAAGGTTCTCAGAGGAAATTCACAAAAATGCATTCTATTTGCTACAAGAGTAAAAATTTATCTTTCAGAGAACAGGCACACATCTTAGTGTGATTTTCTTGAGAACAAAAGCTCACAGCACAATTTTTTGTTTCCTTGGAAAAATGAAGAGAACTTTATAGGGTGAGAGTTAAAAGACATTTATAGTTTAGAATATTAAATTTAACTAAATATATATATATATGTATATATTTTTAAATTACCACCAGTGTTATCATTGAGGCGTATTACAAGTATCTTGAATTCATTGCTCCCAGGGATCCTTCCTTCCTTCCTTCCTTCCTTCCTGCCTGCCTGCCTGCCTTATTTCCTTCCTTCCATTTCCTTCCTTCCATTTACCCACTTTCCCTTCTTTCCTTCCTCCCTTCTTTCTTCCCTTCCTTCCATCCTTCCCTCCATCCTTCCCTTCCTTCCTTCTTTCCATCCTTCCCTTCCTTCCATCTTTCCCTCCATCCTTCCCTTCCTTCCTTCCTTCCTTCCTTCCTTCTTTCCTTCCTTCCTTCCTTCCTTCCTTTCTTCCTTCCTTCCTTCTTTCCTTCCTTCCTTCCTTCCTTCTTTCCTTCCTTCCTTCCTTCCTTCCATCCTTTCCTTCCTTCCTTCCTTCCTTCCTTCCATCCTTTCCTTCCTTCCTTCCTTCCTTCCTTCCTTCCATCCTTCCCTTCCTTCCTTCCTTCCTTCCTTCCTTCCATCCTTCCCTTCCTTCCTTCCTTCCTTCCTTCCTTCCTTCCATTCTTCCCTTCCTTCCTTCCTTCCTTCCTTCCTTCCTTCCATCCTGCCCTTCCTTCCTTCCATCCTTCCTTTCGTTCCTTCCTTCCTTCCATCCTTTCCATCCTTCCTTCCATCCTTTCCTTCCTTCCTTCTTTCCTTCCTTCCTTTCATCCTTTCCTTCCTTCTATCCTTTCCATCCTTCCTTCCATCCTTCCTTCCTTCCTTCCTTCCTTCCTTCCTTCCTTCCTCTCTTCCTTCCTTTCCTTCCTCCTCCCTTCCTTCCTCTCTTCCTCCCTTCCTCCTTTCCTTTCTTCTGTTCTTTTGTTCGTTCCTTTGTTGACAGAGTCAGAGAGAAACTGAGGGGGGAGGGGAAGAAAGAGATGGAGAGAGAAAGGGAAACATCTGCAGCACTGCTTCACTGCTCATGCAGCTTCCCCCCAACCCCCTACCTACAAGTGGAACTGAGACCTTGAACCTAGCTAGGTCTGTTTGCAAGGTAACCTGTGCACTGCTATACCAGGGGCAACTTGGCCTGACCCCTTAACTAAGACTTTATTGAGACCCTTCCTGAATATCTATGGGTAAGCACAAGATGATAATAACAAAATTTCTTCTATATTATTTTTTGCATATTGGGGATCAGCAGAAGTGGCCTCACTGGATAACTTCTCAAAGGGTAATACATTTTAGCTCTCCTCTTAGCTACTTCTTACCATACCATGTTGCTTTCACTTCAGCAATAGGACCTTTGTCAGATCTGTGTTAGCCAACAGGCTACCTTCAAGGTATAGACTCCTGCAAATGTTGGTCAAGGAGAATGACTGGATTCTCAAAGCCCACCACTTAACTGCACTGTGCACTCTGATATCACTTCAGTTTCCCCACTATGTATTCCTAAAGGATAGTGAGTCTATATCCACCCCCGAAAGCCTTGGAGACTTAGCCTCAGCTCTGTCCTTCACTACTTTGTCAGCCTTGGTCCCTTGATTTGTCAACTTTGTCTTTTTGTCTAGAGGTGTTCTTTCTCCCTCACTCTGTTAGTCTTTGACTTGTTGTCTCTTTGGCATTTCTGCCCCCCTCTACATGTCCTTCAGTGCAAAAGTAGCCATGCCAAATGATTTGCTAATTAACCACTCAAATAATCCAGAAATCATTCCACTTTATTATTTCTGTTCTACAATAAAAAAACAAGACCTATCAATGTTAAGTCCAAGAGGAAAACACAGGTTTCTCCAACTCCAATACTTCTACTAACTAATATTTATTGATGTTGAAGTAATTTACATGCCCAGCAACAGAAGTTATAGAATAAATATATAATTATATGTGGAATATATATGTATATATTACATACATGAGATATATATTTATATTTTACATATGGAATATATGTTTATATAATATATCTATGGGATGGTGCTTTAGAGTTAAGAATGATGGTATTATATTATTTGGGACAAGATGAACAAAACTATTATGGTAAGTGAAGTGAAGTGGTGAAAAAATTAAGTATTGGATGATTTCACTCATGTGGGGAATATAGATAATTAAAGCAAATGAACCTGCCATCTCCACAAATGGTAATCAAATATTCTCTTAGATTTATGTGTATGATAGTGATTATTGGGGGGGGGGTCTTTGTACCTTGATACTGGGTACAGTCACTAAGATATACTATGAATGAATATTAAGCCATGTCCTTGAAATATTATGATTTTTAACTCACTTATAGAAAATAAATTATAAAAATGTAAAACTAAGTAAATATTTATCAAGCACCTATATAGTATCAAGTACTTCTTATTTGCCTTGGCAGAAAAAAAGTACATGCAGGAAAATTTATATTGACTAGGAAACTCCCCATCAGGTGGTGAAATACAGTTTAAAAAAATCTGTGGTGACTAATAGACATACATCCTGTCAATCAGTTGTTATGATTATTTGTCATAGAAATACAGGTTTTTCAATCTAGGTGTATTTGTCAAATATTTAAAGCTTACAGACTACAAATAGTTAGCAAGTAGTTTAAATAAAAATATTTGCATGTAAATGTTATGAAAAATCACTCTGCTACTATACCATGATCTGGAAAAGTCTGGCTTCTTCTGCTGTCTGATATAAGTGAAACAAATATCACTTTAAAATTTTCTCACATGGTTTTAAAATTTAATCAGTTGCTTTAAGTTTGAGTGCTTCTCCTTTGCTCGAAGTGCATTTGAGTTCTCTTTAAAGGCACAAGTTATATAAGTTGCTTTATAAAGATTTCTTTCTTTTTAATTTCTCTATTGGGGAATAATGGTTAACAGCTGACAGCAAAACACAATAGTTTGTACATGCATAACATTTCTCAGTTTTTCACATAACAATTGAATCCCCACTAGATCCTCTGCCATAATGTTCCAGGACTGAACCCTCCCCTCCACCCTTGAGTCCATTACATTGGTGCAGTACTGCAAATCCAGTCCAAGTTCTGTTTCTGGTTTAGCATCCAAGTCCTTGATCCACTTAGAGTTTACTTTTGTGTTTGGTGAAATATAGTGGTTCAATTACATTATTCTGCATATTTCAACCCAATTTTCCAACAATATTTGTTGAAGAGACTCTGCTTTCCCCATTTAATAGTCTGGGCACCTTTGTCAAATATTAGATGTCCATAGGTGTGGGGACTTACTTCCAGGCTCTCAATTCTATTCCACTGGTCAGTGTGTCTAGAATGGGATATTCTTTATGGATAACTTTACAGCTAATCGCTGGCTATGAACCTGAACCAAATACATCATAAATGTAGGAATCATCAGACTAAGGTAGGGGAAAGGTTTGCCCAATGAAAATAAAAACAAACAAAGCTGAACTATGGTGCTGGGTTGTAATCTTACATAGACTAAACACATGCTGAAATAGTAAGTCCATAGGTATAGGTGATTATTTCTGGGCTCTCAATTCTATTCCATTGGTCAGCATGTCTATTTATATTCCAGTACTAAGCAGTTTTGATTACAATGGCCCTATAATACAATTTGAGATCTGGGAGTGTGATGCATCCAGTTCTGTTCTTTCTTCTCAAGATGTTTTTTGGCAATTCTAGGTCTTTTCTGTTTCCAGATAAATATTTGTAGCTTTTGTTCTATTCGCCTAAAAAAATATTTGGGATCTTGATGAGGATTGCATTAAATTTGTATATGGCTCTGGGTAGTATATTCATTTTAATTATGTTAATTCTTCCAACCTATGAACATGGAATATCTTTTCATTACTTTATATCTTTTATATTTCCTTCAATAGTGACTCACAATTTTCAGTATACAAGTCTTTCACTTCTTTGGTTAGGTTTATTCCTAGATATGTTATTGTTTTTGTTGCAATAATAAGAGGAATTAATTTTTGGATTTCATCTTCTAACTTAGTGTTTGCATAAAGGAATAATACTGACTTTCGTATGTCAATTTTGTAGCCTGACACTTTACTATATTGCCTGATAATTTCCAAAAGCCTCCTGCTGGATTCTCTAGGTATTTCTATGTATACTATCATCATCTTCCAATAGGGAGGGTTTGACTTCTTCTCTTTCAACCTGTATCCCTTTAATTCCTTGCTCCTGCCTGATTGCTATGGTAAGAACTTCCAACACTATGTTGAATAATAATAGTGATAATGGGAATCCCTGTATAGTACCATATCTGAGGGGAAATGCTTCCAGTTTTTCACCACTGAGTATTACATTGGCTGTAGGTTTGTTATATATGGACTCTACTGTCTTGAGGAATTTTCTACCTATTCCCATTTTTGTGGTATTTTGATCATAAAAGGGTGTTGTATTTTGTCAAAGGCTTTCTCTGCATCTATTGATATAACCATATGGTTTTTTTGTTTTCCTTTTATTGATGTGGTGGATCACATTGATTGATTTATGTATGTTAAACCAACCTAGCATTCCTGGGATAAAGCCCACTTGGTCATGATGAACAGTCTTTTTAATATGCTATATCTGATTGGTTAGAATTTTGTTCAATACTTTAGCATCTATATTCATCAGAGATATCAGTCTATAGTTTTCTTTTTTGTTGTTGTTGATGTATCACTAAAAATTTCTTAAGAGGTACAGAAAAACAAATGCATGATTTCTTGTGAATAAAATGTTGCATATTACAGATGCTATAATTTAATGTTACACAGTTTTTTTCCCCTGCAGAACTTTTAAAAGGGCTCTTTTGCTCAGAAATTAATTATGAAAAAAGGAATTGGTTCTTCAAAGCTATAATTTAAAAAAGCAAAAAATGTCCTTTTAGAGAATGTTCTGATCTTAATCCATCAATATGTTCCATGTCCCAGTATTTAGAGAGTATATATTATGGTTAGTGCACAAGATAAAGACTTTCTTGTGTTAATGGATTAAACTTATCTCTTCCATACTAATTTAAAAACATCCATTTAATATCATTAATATGTGTAAGAATTATAAGACTTTGTCAATTTGAGTTTATTTTATTGGTTCACAGTATTTTAATTATTGTAAAATAATTTATTAACTAGTAAGGCAAGGTAGTTCACTCTTTTATTTTATTTTAATCTTTTAAAAAATGAGAGATTAGGGATGTGTTAGAAGACCTACATTATGTGCTTGCAGGAATCTCTGGGCTTAATTCTGAGTGCCACATAAAAGCAAGAAAGAAGATGAGCAGCTAGAACATAAAGATGGACTATACTTTGGTTGAGGTTCTCCATCTTCTCTCTCTCTCTCTCTCTCTCTCTATCTATCTCTCCATTAAAAGACAACAACAAACAAAAAACTGTTCTTATTTGTTCTCACAAATAAATTTTGGAATAATCACTTGAATTTCATCAAAAACAGCAGATGTCACTAAAACAATTGTTTGCTGATTATATATCCTGAAATCTTTCACTTTTTACATTTTCAAAAAAATATATTCACCTTTCTATGTATGTCAGAACATAGTTGTACACATACCTTTTTGATTGGGAATTATGGAATCCTTGGGGTATATCCCATGAGAGGAATTACTGGGTCATATGGAAGTTCTATGTATGTCAGAATATTTTTTGAACTCTATATGTCTCAAGTTCAGAATGGTCTATACTTGATGATAAAAGGCAGATGAATTAAGTGATGTATAGCTACACTGGAGTATCTAATGTATAGTGTGGAAAGGAGACAGAGATTATAAATGGGAGTTAAGGGTGGGGTATTTTATGGAGAGCTCTATTTCTTAATTCTGGTCCCAATTTATGTCACCTGTAGACCTATGGCAATTTTTTTTCTTTTTATTTTCTTTTTATATTTTTTTATTTAAGAAAGGAGACATTAACAAAATCATAGGATGGGGGGGGGGTTACAACTCCACATAATTCCAGCCACCCAATCTCTATATCCCGTCCCCTCTCCACTAGCTTTCCCATTCTCTATCCCTCTGAGACCATGGACCCAGGGTCATTGTGGGTTGCAGAAGGTAGAAGGTCTGGCTTCTGTAATTGCTTAACTGCTGAACATGGGCGTTGACTGGTCGGTCCATACTCCCAGTCTGCCTCTCTCTTTCCCTATAGGGTAGGGTGTGTCTGTGGGGAAGTGGAGCTCCAGGACACATTGGTGGGGTCTTCAGTCCAGGGAAGCCTGGCCAGCATCCTGATGGCATCTGGAACCTGGAAGCTGAAAAGACAGTTAACATACAAAGCCAAACAAATTGTTGAAGAATCATGGACCCAAAGGATGGAATAGTGGAGATAAAGTGTTGGGGGGTACTCACTGCAAACTCTAGTGTACTACTGCTTTCAGGTATATATTTGCCCTGGTTTATGGATATGTGTGGACATATGCTCTATGTCCTGGAACCTGATCTATATCTAGGTTTTGGGACTTTGTTAGGAAGTGAACCACCTGGGATAGAGTTAGAGAATACTATGAAAGGAAAGGTCTCACCTGAATGATGAAGCTGAAGGGTTGTCATTCCACACCTGAAGTCTCTGGACACAGTCGAAGTGAAGCATGCTTGGGTGGCACTCGCTGTGTTGATTAGGTTGCAATCAGCGGATGCAATATTATTTGAAAAGAATTGGGAGAAGCGGGAGTCGACTGGTAGTGCAGAGTTTTAAGTGCAAGTGGCACAAAGCACAAGGACCAGAGTAAGGATCCTGGTTCAAGCCCCCAGCTCCTCACCTGCAGGGGAGTCGCTTCACAAGAGGTGAAGCAGGTCTGCAGGTGTCTATCTTTCTCTCCCCTCTCTGTATTCCCCTCCTCTCTCCATTTCTCTCTGTCCTATCCAACAACAATGATATCAACAGCAACAACAACAATAATTACAACAATAAAACAACAAGGGCAACAAAAGGGAATAAATAAATAAATATATTTAAAAGGAAAAGAATTGGGAGAAGCATATGGGAAAGTGGGACCTACCCTAGGGTCCCAGGACTGGGGGAAGTTTAGGTTCTATAGTGGAAATGTGAGCTATCTGCTGTCTTACGGTTCAAGAACAATGGATAGTTATTGTTAACATCACATTATTTGGTAATTGGGTTAACTTTGAAAAGTCCCTTTGTTAGACATACAATTTACCCCCTCTCATATTAATTAAATAGTGATTTATATGACTACAGTTTAATAGGTGTGTACATAAACACCATTACCACCACCAAAAGACTGTGACCCATCTCACCCACCCACAACCACCCCCACCTCCCCGCCGGCCCAGGAAGCCGCATGTCCATCCTCCCTCTCACCACAGGGTTTTTACTTTGGTGCCCTACTTTCAATTTAGTCAGATCCTGATTTTGGTTTCACTTTCTGATCTCCTTTATCAACTTCTGTTGATGAGTGGGATCATCTAATACTCATCCTTATCATTCTGACTTAGCTCACTTAACATAATTCCTTCTAACTCTGACAAAGATGGGTCAGAGAAGTTGAGTTAATTGTTCTTAGTAGCTGCATAGTATTCTATTATGTATATATATATATATACCACAGCTTTCTCAGCCACCCATCTGTTGTTGGGCACCTGGGTTGCTTCCAGGTTTTAGCTATTATAATTGTGCTGCTATGAACATAGTACACACCTCTTTTTGGTTGGGTGTTATGGAGTCCTTGGGGTAGATCCCCAGGAGAGAAATTACTGGGTCATATGGAAGGTCCATGTCTAGCCTTGTGAGAGTTCTCCAAACTGCTGTCCAGAGAGGCTAGACCAATTTACATTCCTACCAGCAGAGCAAAAGGGTTCCTCTGTCCCCACATCCTCTCCAGCATTTGTTGCTGCTGTCCTTTTTGATGTATGCCATTCTTACAGAAGTGAGGTGGTATCTCAGTGTTGTCTTAATTTGCATTTCTCTGACAATCAGTGACCTGGAGTATTTTTCATATGTTTGTTAGCCTTTTGGATCTCCTCTGAGGTAAACGTTTTGTTCATATCCTCTGCACATTTTTGGATGGGGTCATTTGCTTTTTTGTTGCTAAGTTTGCTGAGCTCTTTATATATTTTGGTGATTAATTTCTTGTCTGATGTCTGGCATGTGAAGATCTTCTCCTATTCTGTAAGAGGTCTTTTTGTGTGATAGTTTCTTTGGCTGTGCAGAAGCTTTTCTGTTGTTAATATTCGTGGGCTCTTGCCGGCCGGGCTGGCTTCCTTCACAGGGGGGTAACAGAGACGCGGAGACAACGGCTGGGCAGGGAAGCTGTATTTCTTTATTCAGGAACAACGATTCATAAACTAAGACAAACTAATCACCAAACAGAACTCTGCTGTCTCTTTGCGGCGGCGCAAGCACTCTTTCTCTTACTCTCGAACTCAGGAACTCTGGAACTCTCGTACTGGGGAACCCTCTGAAACTCTGGCACTGTGGAACTCTCTCTTACTCTGTAACTCTGAAACTCTCGAACTCAGGAACTCCGGAACTCTCGGACTCAGGAACTCTCTCTCGGGGTTCCTTGGGGCGGGGCCAAGCAGGCCCGCGAAATTAACAGGACTGATCCAATTCTCTTGGCGGGGGAGGGCAAGAACAAACCAACGTAAAGCATACGACACTTTTCAATTCAATATAGTCCCATTTGTTTGTATCTTCTTTAGTCTTCCTTGCAATTAGGTTTGTTTCATCAAAGATGTCCTTGAGGTTTAAAGTGTTTCACCAATGTTTTCCTCTAAGTATTTGATTGTTTCTGGTCTGACATCCAGGTCTTTGATCCATTTGGAGTTGATTTTTTTGTTTCTGGTGACATAAAGTGGTTCAATTTCATTCTTCTGCATGTTACAACCCAGTTTTCCCAACACCATTTATTGAAGAGAGCCTCCTTCTTCCATTTAAAACTATGGGCCCCCTTATCAAAGATTAGATGTCCATAGGTGTGGAGGTTTATTTCTGGGCTTTCAATTCTGTTCCACTGGTCTGTGTGCCTATTTTTGTTCTGGTACTATGCTGTTTTGATGATGATGGCATTATAATAAAGTTTGAGGTCTGGGAGTGTAATGCCTCTATTTCTGTTTCTTTTCCTCAAGATGGTTTTGGCAATTCTAGGTGTTTTCATGTTCCAGATAAATGATTATAGTTTTTGTTCTATTCTCTTAAAGAAGCTTGGTGGAACTTTGATGGGTATCACATTAAGTTGTATATGGCTCTGGGGAAAATATTCATTTTGATGATATCAATTTTCTGATCTGTGAGCATGGGATGTCTTTCCATTTCTTGGTATCAATTTCAATTTCCTTGAATAGTGACTCATAGTTTTCAGTATACAAGTCTTTCACTTCATGGTCAGCTTTACTCCTAGGTATTTTATTGATTTTGCTGAAACAGTGAATGGGAGTGATTTCTGGATGTCTTCTTTAGATTTAGTGTTTGAATAAATAAATGCCACTGAGTTTTGCACATTGATTTTGTAGCCTATCACCTTGCTATATTGTCTAATAACTTCCAGTAGTTTTCTGCTGGATTCTTTAGGTCTTTCTATGTATACTATCATATCATCTACAAATAGAGAGAGCTTGACTTCTTCCCTTCCAATCTGTATTCCTTTGATTTCTTTCTCTTGCCTGATTGCTATGGCAAGAACTTCCGATACTATGTTGAAGAGTGATGGTGACAGTGGACAGCCCTGTCTAATTCTTGATCTGAGGGGGAATGCTTTCAGCTTTTGTCCATGGAGTATGATGCTGGCTGTAGGTTTGCTATATATGGATTCCACTATCTTGAGGAGTTTCCCATCTATTCCCATTTTTTGTAGAGTTCTGAGCATCAATGGGTGTTGGATTTTGTCAAAGGCTTTCTCTGCATCTATTGAGATAATCATGTGGGTTTTGGCTTTGCTTTTATTGATGTGGTGAATGACATTGATTGACTTACGGATGTTGAACCAACCTTGCATTCCTGGGATACATCACACTTGGTTGTCATGAACAATCTTTTTGATGTACTGTTGTATCCGGTTGGGTAAGAGCTTGTTTAATATTTTGGCACCTATGTTCATCAGAGATATTGGTCTGTAGTTTTTTTTTGTGTGTGTGTCCCTATCAGCTTTTGGTATCAGGGTGATGTTGGCTTCATAGAAGGTGGAAGGGAGTATTCCTGTTTCTTTGATCTTATGGAAAATCTTTGAAAGTATGGGTACTATTTCCTGAAGGTTTTTTAGAATTCGTTTGTGAATACATCTGGTCCAGGACTTTTGTTGTCGGGGATATTCTTAATAATGGTTTCAATTTCTTTGTCTGTGATTGGTGCATTTAAGTTTTGTAGTTCTCTTTGGTTCAATTTTGGATGGGCATATGTTTCTAGGAATTGTTCCATTTCTTCCAGATTCTCTAGCTTGGTGGCATATAGTTCTTTATAGAAGTTTTGCATGATTCTCTGGATTTCTGTGGTGTCAGTTGTGATATCTCATCTATCGGTTACAATTATATGAATTTGAGTCTTCTCCCTTTTTTGTTTAGTGAATCTGGCTAGGGGTTTGTCAATTTTGTTTAATCTTTCAAAGAATGAACATTTGGCTTCATTGATCTTCTGTATGTTTCTCTTATTTTTGATGTTGTTTATTTCTGCTCTAATTTTAGTGATTTCCGTCCATTTGGTTGCTTTAGGGTTCCTTTGTTCCTCTTCCTCTAACTCGTTGAGGTGTGCAGTAAGTTCGTTTATTTGAGCTTTTTTTTGATGTTTAATATGTGATTGTATGGCTATAAGTTTCTGTCTCAATATTGCTTTAGCTGTGTCCCAAATATTTTGATAGGTTGTCTTTTGTTTCCAGGAACATTTGAATTTCTTGCTTGAGTGACTCTCTGACTCAATGGTTCTTAAGCAGTATGCTGTTTAGTTTCCAAATTCTGTGTCTTTTAATACATTTCTGTTTGTTGTTAAATGTTAGTTTTACTCCACTGTGTTCTGAGAAGATACTAGGGTTGATTTTGATGCTCTTGAATTTATTGATGCTGTTTTTGTGGCCTAACATGTGATCTATCCTTGAGTATGTGTTGTGTGGATTTGACAAGAATGTGTATCCCAGTTTTTGGGGGTGTAGAACTCTGAAAATGTCCATGAGGTCTAGTCTGTCCATCTTTTCATTTAATTCTTGTGTTTCTTTGTTGATTATCTGCTTTGTTGATCTGTCTAAGTGTGAGAGTGGGGTGTTAAAATTCCCACTGTTATTGTATTACTGTTGATGTATTTTTGAAGTTCTTTCAGTAGGTGCTTGATGTATTTAGATGGTCCCTCATTGGGTGCATAGATGTTAATAATTGTTAAGTATTCTTGGCTGATTGATCCTCTAAGCATTATGTAATGTCCTTGCCTATATTTTATTACTTTATTTAATTTGAAATCTATTGTTTCAGAGGTGAGAGTGGCTGTTCCAGCTTTTTTAGTGGTCCATTAGCCTGTATGATAGTTTTCCATCCTTTCACTTTAAATCTGTGTTTATCGTGTTGTGTTAGATCGGATTCTTGCAAGCAGCATATGGTTGGATTATGTATTCTGATCCATCCCCCCACTCTGTGCCTTTTGATGGGTGAGTTTAAGCCATTGACATTTATTAATATTATGGATTTAATGTATTGTAGTGCCATTGTTCAATGAGTTTTTATTTGCTGTGATATGTGGCATGTATTATAGTGAAGTTCTTGTTTATAAGAGGTCTTTTAGTACCTCTTTCAGGACTTGTTTGGTAATGGTTACTTCCTTTAACTGTTTGTTTAAGAAGGTTTTAATCTCTCCATCTAGTTTGAATGAAAGTCTAGCAGGATGTACTATCCTTGGTTGAAACCCTTTTTCATTTAGGGTTCGATAGATATCTTGACATTCTCCTCTGGCTTTTAGAGTTTGAGTGGAGAAGTCTGCTGATAGTCTTATGGGTTTTACCCTGTATGTGACTTTTTGCTTTTCTCTTGCAGCCTTTAGGATCCCTCTTGATCTTCCCATTTTTTTTTTGATTAATGTGTTTCTTATTTTTATGTTCTGTTGCTCCTCAGTTGTTGTGTTTTGAGTACAAGCAACACTGTACTAAATACCTTTATGACAAATGCAATCACCAACCTCTGACATTACAATAGCAACTGAAGCAAGGATTGAAACAGTTTAACCACTGCCAGTTAGTCAAACAATGTCTCTAGTCCATGAAAAAATAGCAACCAAGCCTAAGTGAAGAAGAAAGTGAAAGGAAAAAAAAGGATAGCAAGAATAGACAATTATGTAAATCTGCTATCCCCTATATACTTAGGGATAGCAAGAGGAGAAAAGGAAGTAGAGCAGAGATACACATAGAGAGTCCACTCTGTGTCAGATTTCTTCCCCAAAATAATTCACAAATGAATATCAGTGAATTCAGAATGCCGAAGAAGGAGGAAGGAAGAAAGGAAGACAAGGAAAAAAAAAGAGAGAAAAGAAAAATGAGCAAGAAAAGATAAGAAAAAGAACTGTAATAAAAGAGCAGTGAAAGGAAAGAGTTTATTTTTTATTTTATTTTATTTTTTGATTAGCTAGGAGGAGGGAGAAGGGGAGAGTGGGTAGAGGAGGTAGGAGTAATGAAACAAGTTTTTCTTGTAAAGGGTAAGCCGCACAGTCCTTTAACACTGGAAAATACACTAAGAGTTAATTCTGGTCAACCTAAAGGAGGGGGGGAAGGGATACACCTATATATATATATTAATAATAAAATAGAGCAGGGTAAAAAACCTGTCCTGGATTTCCTCAAGCAGCCTGAGCAGAGGCAGCTGATTGTTAAGAAAGTAAAGCAAACAGACAAAACAAACAAACAAAAAAACAGGAGAAAAAAAAGAAAAAACATCTCTGGGCAGTCTTTCTCTTTTGTAGGTCCAGTTGGCCAGTTAGACAGAAAGAAAGAGGGCCAAAGGTTTCAAAATGGAATAGGAAAGGAATTGAACCCCTGTTGGGCCAGGAATCTTGGTAAAGAAAGAAGCTCATCAGGGGAGCCTGCTAGGAGCAGCCTGCTAGGAGCAGAGTCTGGTTGTGGGGGGCGGGGGTGTAGGGGTGTGCTTCGGGAATAATAAAAAGTTTTTTCCTTTCTTTTTTGCTCTATATTCTAACCCAGACTGAGCTATATTCACCCCCTTGGTGTCACAGCTAGGACGCCGAATTTATTGTCTTTCTGAAGGCAAAAAATCCTACCTACCGTTCCCAGCAGTTGTTGTTGGGACTCAGGCCAGTAGCTCCATCTTGGTCACCATTTTGGCTTCACCCCTCCACCCCCCCCTGGCAATTTTTTTAATCCTCTTATTTGTAAAACTGAAATAACAATAGTTCTTATTTTAAAGAATTATTGTGAGAATTAAATCAAATAATCCCTAGATGCTTCCATTAATTGTATTATTTGGGACACTGTGGTGCTCATTAATACTGTTTTTATAAAAAAAATAAAACCTGTCGGGTATTTAGTAAGGTATTTTAGGTTATGACTTTGCTAGATTGATCTTTAAGACAGTTTACCCTTGACTAATGAAGGGTGGACAGGATGGGAAATATAATGGAAACAGAGAGCTTAGTGCAATATCCTGCTTGTTTGTAAAGTTCTGGGGTAATAAACCTAAAATCAAAATCTCCTGGGAGTGGGAGATAGCTCACACTACCCAGTGGCACACAATACACCCTCTGCATAGACCTTGGATTGAGTCCTAGGCTTCCACACAGGAGCCCCATCAAGGGTAGAACTGAAAGGAAAGATTCAAAAGCCATGGAATCATGCTGTGGTGTCTCTACCCATCCCCAACCCCAGTCTCTTGCCTTCTATTTGGAAAGAAAGACAAAACAAACAAACAAAATCAAAGTCCATTGGGAGTGGTGGCATTAGTAGGCTGCAATCTCAGTCAGCCTTAGCAAGAAAAGAAAATCTCCCAGGTTAACAATACACTTTAAGCAAATAGAAATGAAAGGAAAAAAAAAAACTTTCATTATTAAGTATTGCAACAGAATGTGATGCATATCATACGCAATCTACTAAGGACATTCCAAAGAACAAACAGGTAACAAATAATTTCATGTTTTCAACAGAAACAATAAGCAGTTCTCAAAAGAAAGAACTCCAAAGAACTATTTGTCATACACAGTATTATCTAACTTTACCATGGTAATTGGAATGTTGATCTGTGCTAATTAACCAGATTTATTAATAGAAATGTGGCAAACGCTAGAAGAAGAAGAATAGAAATGTAAAAAAATCTCATTTTAGAAGAGAAGCTTTCATTATTCTAAGGAGGTCTCGAAACTTTACATCAGGCTCAACCTGACGCTGTTAACTGGCTACGGAAGAAGGGCAAACGCTAGAAGACGAAGAATTTTCATTCAGATAGATAGGTAGATAGGTAGGTAGGTAGATAAATAGATAGATAGAAAGATAGATAGATAGATAGATAGATAGATAGATAGATAGATAGCTGCTAGATAGATAGATATAGATAGATAGATGGATAGATGGGTAAATAACTACAGGGCTGGGAGAGAGAGAGCCCTTGCAGCACAGAGCTTCCTCCAGTGCCATAGCACTTCCACATCATGCCAAGATTTGAACCTTGGTTACAAGCATGGCAAGACAAGTGCCCTATCTGTTGAGCTCTCTCTTCAACCTGATGGGAGAGTTTCATATCATGGAGTAAGGCACCAACCTAAACTACACTCTTACTATGTTACAGAAAGTGGGAAACACACCCTCATATGTACACACATACATATACATATTTATATTATATATCTTATAAATGGCATACATAATACAGTATAATGAAATATAAATATATGAGATAGTTTCACAGTCCATGAGAAAGACATTCCTCGTGTGTGTGTGTGCGCGTGTCTGTGTGTACATACACAAATTTCAAGGTTAAGATAAAAAACACATTTCAAAAGTAAGTGCTGTATGTAACCGAAGGGAGGGAAACACTTCTCTTACTTTTAATAAGAAAAATCATGCCTTTTATTTCATATTTTTATTTGTCTTTACGAAACAACCAGATGAGTCTTAAATCACTCCCTAATCCCCATTTCTAGGGTTTCCCAGTAGAGATGCTTCAGGTCATTTGGAGTTTGCTAGTCACCTCTAACGCACAGAAATTATATCTCTTGAACGAAGACCCTGATCCAAATTTGTGTATTGTTAGTGACATTATTATTATTATTATTTTAGGTAGAGGCAAGGAAGAAGAAAGAGAGGAATGCAGTGGGTGATGGGCTTGAACCTGGGTTGTGCACATAGCAAGCAATACACTATCAAGGTGAGCTATTTCACTGGCCCTTATTAGTAGCATTGTTTTCAAATTAGTAACCTAATTGAATTTTAACACTGGAATTCAATTGTTAATGCATTTCTAATAATGACTTTTTAAAATATTAAATCACCTATAATCTTAGACCAGGGAGAAGAGAAGCAATTAGTCTTGTCAGTATATAAAGATAAAGTTATTTGTAAATGACATCAATCATGGTAAGGTCTTGTATAGTACAGTAAATCCTAAGCATAGGATTCTCAAAGTAAACCAAATTCCCAAATAACTTGGTTATAATGATAACTATCTATTGCTTTCTTAAACTCTAAGACAACAAGAAACCTTCCTCACTCTATATAAAACCATTATTAAGGCAGAGGGTAGATAGCATAATGGTTATGCAAACAGCCTCTCAGGCTTGAGACTCCAATGTCCCAGGTTCAATCCCCTGCAACAACATAAGCCAGAACTGAACAACATTCTGATAAAAAGTAAATAAATAGGTAACCCTTATTACACCCAGTCCTGGAACCTCTGAGGCTTGCCTTGTTTTCTTTTTATTTATTTTCTTTTATTTTTAAAATTTATTTTTTATTTAAGAAAGGATAAATTAACAAAACCATAGGATAGCAGGGGTACAATGCCATAGGATAGCAGGGGTACAATGCCACACAATTCCCACCACCCAATCTCCATATCCCATACCCTCCCTGATAGCTTTCCCATTCTCTATCCCTCTGGGAGTATGGACCCAGGATCGTTGTGGGTTGCAGAAGGTGGAAGGTCTGGCTTCTGTAATTGCTTCCCTGCTGAACATGGATGTTGACTGGTCAGTTCATACCCCCAGTCTGCCTCACTCTTTCCCTAGTAGGGTGGGTGTCTAAGGAAGTGGAGCTCTAAGACACATTGGTGGGGTCTTCAGTCTAGGGAAGCCTGACTGGCATCCTGATGGCATCTGGAAGCTGGTGACTGAAAAGAGAGTTAACATACAAAGCCAAACAAATTGTTGAGCAATCATGGACCCAAAGGTTGGAATAGTGGAGAGGAAGTGTTGGGGGGTGGTACTCACTGCAAAGTCTAGTGTACTTCTGCTTTCAGGTATATATTTTGCACTAGTTTATGGAATGTGTGAACATATGCTCTCTCACAGAACCTGGTCTGTATCTAGGTTTTGGGACTTTGTTAGAAAGTGAACCACCTGGGATGAAATTCGAGAATCCTATGAAAGGAAAGGTCTCACCCGAGTAATGAAGCTGAAGGGTTGTCATTCCACATGTGAAGTTTCTGGACACAGTCTGAGCTGAAGCATGTTGAGGTATCAATCGTTGTGTTGATTAGGTTGCGATCCGCAGATGCAATATTTGATATGGATTGGGAGAGGCATACGGGAAAGTGGGCCCTATCCAAATGTTCCAGGACTGGGGGAAGTAGAGGCTCTATAGTGGAGATGTGAGGTTCCTGCTGTCTTAGGGTTCAAAAAGACAATGGATAGTTAATGTCATCATCACATTATTTGGTAATTGGGTTAATTTTGAAAAGTCCTTTTGTTAGGGTTTGCTGTACAGTACCAGGTATCTTGTATATAACTGTGCTATTGGTTGCTTCTGTTCTACTTGGTCTAGGCTTTTGAGAGAGTCCGCATATCAAATACACAGCCTATATATTAAAAAAACTCAGTCTGTGTTTTAAAAACATCGAGACATACAATTAATTTTCCCCCTCTCATATTAATTAAATAGTGATTTATATGACTACATTATACTAGGAGTGTACATAAACACCATTCCCACCACCAAAAGACTGTGACTCATCCCTCCCACCCACTCCACCACCAACTGGCCCAGGAAGCTGCATGTCTACCCCTCACCACAGGGTTTTTACTTTGGTGCCCTACTTACAATTTGGTCAGGTCCTGCTTTTAGTTTCTCTTTCAGATCTTCTTTCTCAACTTCTGTTGATGAGTGGGATCATCCCATACTCATCTTTATCTTTCTGACTTAGCTCACTTAACATCATTCCTTCTAGCTCTGTCCAAGATGGGTCAGAGAAGGTGCGTTCATTGTTCTTAGTAGCTGCATAGTATTCCATTGTGTACATATACCACAGCTTTCTCAGCCACTCATTTGTTGTTGGGCACCTGGTTTGCTTCCATGTTTTAGCTATTATGAATTGTGCTGCTATGAACATAGGAGTACACACCTCTTTTTTGTTGGGTGTTATGTAGTCCTTGGAGTATAATCTCAGGAGAGGAATTACTGGATCCTATGGAAGGTCCATGTCTAGCCTTGTGAGAGCTTTCCAGACTGCTCTCCACAGAAGCTGGACCAATTTACATTCCCTCCAGCAATGCAAAAGGATTCCTCTGTCCCCACAGCCTCTCCAGCATTTGATGCTGCTGTCCTTTTTTTTTTTTTTTAATTTTTTTTATTTAAGAAAGGATTAATTAACAAAACCATAGGGTAGGAGCGGTACAACTCCACACAATTCCCAACACCCAATCTCCATATCCCACCCCCTCCCCCGATAGCTTTCCCATTCTCTATCCCTCTTGGAGAATGGACCCAGGGTCATTGAGGGTTGCAGAAGGTAGAAAGTCTGGCTTCTGTAATTGCTTCCCCCCCTCTAAACATGGGCGTTGACTGGTCAGTCCATGCTCCCAGTCTGCCTCTCTCATTCCCTAGTAGGGTGTGTCTCTGGGGAAGCTGAGCTCCAGGACACATTGGTGGGGTCTTCAATCCAGGAAAGCCTGTCTAGCATCCTGATGGCATCTGGAACCTGATGATTGAAAAGAGAGTAAACATACAAAGCCAAACAAATTGTTGAGCAATCATGGACCCAAAGCTTGGAATAGTGGAGAGGAAGTGTTAGGGAGGTACTCACTGCAAACTCTAGTGTACTTCTGCTTTCAGGTATGTATTTTGCAGTAGTTTATGGATATGTGTGAACATATGCTCTCTCTCACAGAAACTGGTGTATGTCTAGGTTTTGGGACTTTATTAGAAAGTGAACAACCTGAGATGAAATTGGAGTGTACTATAAAAGGAAAGTTCTCACCCGAGTAATGAAGCTGAAGGGTTGTCATTCCACACGTGAAGTCTCTGGACACAGTTTGAGGTGAAGCATGTTGAGATGGCAATCGTTGTGTTGGTTAGGTTGTGGTCGGTGGATGCAATATTATTTGATATGGATTGGGAGAGGCATACGGGAAAGTGGGCCCTATACAAAGGTTCCAGGACTGGGAGAAGTAGGGGCTCTATAGTGGAGATGTGAGGTTCCTGCTGTCTTAGGGTTCAAAAAGACAATGGATAGTTAATGTTATCATCACATTATTTGGTAATTGGGTTAACTTTGAAAACTCCTTTTGTTATGGTTTGCTGTACAGTACCCAGTATCTTGTATATAGCTGTGCTATTGGATGCTTCTAATCTACTTGGTCTAGGTTTTTGAGAGAGTCTGCATATCAAATACATAGCCTATATATTAAAAAGATTCAGTTTGTGTTTTGAAAAACTTTGAGACATACAATTGATTTTCCCCCTCTCATATTAATTAACTAGTGATTTATATGTCTACGTATTGCTAGGAGTGTACATAAACACCATTCCCACCACCAAAAGACTGTAACCCATCCCTCCCACCCACTCCCACCCCCCACTGGTGCAGGAAGCTGCATGTCTACCCCTCACCACAGGGCTTTTACTTTGTTGCCCTACTTACAATTTCGTCAGGTCCTGCTTTTAGTTTCCCTTTCAGATCTTCTTACTCAACTTCTGTTGATGAGTGGGATCATCCCATACTCATCTTTATCTTTCTGACTTAGCTCACTTAACATCATTCCTTCTAGCTCTGTCCAAGATGGGTCAGAGAAGTTGGGTTCATTGCTCTTGATAGCTGCATAATATTCCATTGTGTATATATATAGAACAGCTTTCTCAGCCACTCATCTGTTGTTGGGCACCTGGGGTGCTTCCAGGTTTTAGCAATTATGAATTGTGCTGCTATGAACATAGTAGTACACACCTCTTTTTGGTTGGGTGTTATGGAGTGCTTGAGGTATAACCCCAGGAGAGGAATTACTGGATCCTATGGAAGGTCCATGTCTAGCCTTCTGAGAGTTTTCCAGACTGCTCTCCACAGAGGCTGGACCAATTTACATTCCCACTAGCAATGTAAAAGGGTTCCTCTGTCCCCACATCCTCTCCAGCATTTGTTGCTGCTGTCCTTTTTGATGTACGCCATTCTCATAGGAGTGAGGTGGTATCTTAGTGTTGTCTTAATTTGCATTTCTCTGACAATCAGTGACCTAGAGAAGTTTTTCATATGTTTGTTAGCCTTTTGGATCTCCTCTGAGGTGAATGTTTTGTTCATATCCTCTGCCCATTTTTGGATGGGGTCATTTGCTTTTTTGGTGCTAAGTTTGCTGAGCTCTTTATATATTTTGGTGATTAGTTTCTTGTCTGATGTCTGGCATGTGAAAATCTTCTCCCATTCTGTGAGGGGTCTCTTTGTTTGTTTAATACTTTCTTTAGATGTGCAGAAGCTTTTCAATTTGATGTAGTCCCTTTGGTTTGTTTCTGCTTAGTCTTCCTTGCAATTGGGTTTGTTTCATCAAAGTTGTCCTTGAGTTGTAGGTGGGAAACTGTTTCACCAATGTTTTCCTCTAAGTATTTGATTGTTTCTGGTCTGACATCCAGGTCTTTGATCTATTTGGAGTTGATTTTTGTTTCTGGTGAGATAAGGTGGTTCAATTTCATTCTTCTGCATGTTACAACCCAGTTTTCCCAGCACCATTTATTGAAGAGAGCCTCCTTCTTACATTTAATCCTTTGGGCCCCCTTATAAAAGATTAGATTTCCATAGGTGTGGGGATTTATTTCTGGGCTATCAATTCTGTTCCACTGGTCTGTGTGCCTAGTTTTGTTCCAGTACTACGCTGATTTTATGATAATGGCTTTATAATATATTTTAAGGTCTGGGAGTGTGATGCCTCCATTTCTGTTTATTTTCCTCAAGATGGTTTTGGCAATTCTAGGTGTTTTCAGGTTCCAGATAAATGATTTTAGTGTTTGTTCTATTCTCTTAAAGAGGCTTTGTGGAACTCTGATGGGTATTGCATTAAATTTGTATATGGCTCTGGGGAGAATATTCATTTTGATGATATTTATTCTTCCAATCCATGAGCATGGGATATCTTTCCATTTCTTGGTATCAGTTTCTATTTTCTTGAGTAGCAACTCATAGTTTTCAGTATATAAGTCTTTCACTTCTTTGATCAACTTTATTCCTAGGTATTTGATGGATTTTGCTGAAACAATAAATGGGAGTGATTTCTGGATGTCTTCTTCTTCCGATTTAGTGTTTGCATAAAGAATTGCCACTGATTTTTGTACATTGATTTTGTAGCCTGATACCTTGCTAATTTGCCTAATAACTTCCAGTAGTTTTTTGCTGTACTCTTTAGGTTTTTCTATGTATACTATCATATCATCTGCAAATAGTGAGAGCTTGACTTCTTACCTTCCAATCTGTATTTCTTTGATTTCTTTCTCTTGCCTCATTGCTATGGCAAGAACTTCCAATACTATGTTGAAGAGTAATGGTGACAGCGAGCAGCCTTGTCTAGTCCCTGATCTGAGGGGGAATGCTTTAGCTTTTGTCCATGGAGTATGATGTTGGCTGTAGGTTTGCTATATATAGACTCCACTATCTTGAGGAGTTTCCCATCTATTCCCATTTTTTGTAGAGTTTTGAGCATGAATGGGTGTTGGATTTTGTCAAAGGCTTTCTCTGCATCTATTGAGATAATCATGTGGTTTTTGGCTTTGCTTTTATTGATGTGGTGAATGACGTTGATTGACTTATGGATGTTGAACTAGCCTTGCATTCGTGGGATGAATCCCACTTGGTTGTGATGAACAATCTTTTTGATATGCTGTTGCATCCAGTTGGTTGGCCAAGATCTTGTTTAATATTTTGGCATCTATATTCATCAGAGATATTGGTCTGTAGTTTTCCTTTTTTGTTCTGTCCCTATCAGCTTTTGGTATCAGGGTGATGTTGGCTTCATAGAAGGTGTCAGGGAGTATTCCTGTTTCTTCAATCTTATGGAAAAGCTTAAGAAGTGTGGGTACTAACTGTTCGCTGAAAGTTTTGTAGAATTCATTTGTGAAGCCATCTGGTCCAGGACTTTTGTTGTTGAGGAGATTCTTAATAACAGTTTCAATTTCTTTGTCTGTGATTGGTGCATTTAGATTTTGTAGCTCTTCTTGGTTCAGTTTTGGAAGGGCATATGTTTCTAGGAATTCTTCCATTTCTTCCAGATTCTCTAGCTTGGTGGTATATAGTTCTTCATAGAAGTTTCGCAGGATTCTCTGGATTTCTGTGGTGTCAGTTGTGATATCTCCTGCATCGTTTACAATTCTATTAATTTGAGTCTTCTCTCTTTTTTGTTTGGTGAGTCTGGCTAGGGGTTTGTCAATTTTGTTTAATCTTTCAAAGAACCAACATTTGGCTTCATTGATCTTTTGTATGGTTCTTTTATTTTTGATGTTGTTTATTTCTGCTCTAACTTTAGTGATTTCTGTCCTTCTGGTTGCTTTAGGGTTCCTTTGTTCCTCTTCCTCTAAGTCCCTGAGGTGTGCAGTAAGGTTGTTTATTTGAGATTTTTCTTGGTGTTTAATATGTGATTGTATGATTATAAGTTTCCCTCTCACACAGCTTTAGTTGTGTCCCAAATATTTTGATAGGTTGTGTCTTCATTTTCATTTGTTACCAGGAACATTTGAGTTTCCTGCTTGAGTGAATCTCTGACCCAGTGGTTCTTAAGGAGTATGTTGTTTAGTTTCCAAATTCTGTGACTTTTAATAATTTTCTGTTTGTTGTTAAACATTAGTTTTACTCCACTGTGGTCTGAGAAGATACTTGGGATGATTTCAATGCTCTTGAATTTATTGATGCTGTCTTTGTGGCCTACCATGTGGTCTATCCTTGATTATGTGTTATGTAGATTTGAAAAGAAGGTGTATTTCAGTTTTTTGGGGTGAAGGACTCTGGAAATGTCCAAGAGTACTAGTCTGTCAATCTCTTCATTCAATTCTCTTGTATCTTTGTTGATGAGATATGAGAAAAAGAAAAACGAGAGAGAGAGAGAGAGAGAGAAAAGGAAAAGATAAGAAAAATAACAGTAATAAAAGACCGGTGAAAGGAGTTTTTATTTATTTATTTTTTATTATTTAATTAGCTATGGGGGTTAGGGAGGGAGGGGAGCTGCCTGAGCAGAGCCAGCTGGCCAAAGGTTTCAGAAGGGAATAGACTTAGAATGAATGATACCCCCTGGTGGGACAGGAATCTTGGTAAAGAAAGAAGCTCAGTAGGGGAGCCTGCTAGGAGCTGGTCCCCAGGGATTGGTTAAGGGGGGGGTAGGGGAAGGGGGTGCACTTTGGGAATAATAATTTAAAAGAAAAATTTTTCCCTTTCTTTTTGCTCTATTTTTTAACTCAAGTTAAGTTATAGTCACTTCCTTGGTGTCACTGCTAGGACCCCTTATTGACTGGCCTACTAAAGGCAGAAAATTTTACTGTTTCCCGTTGATGTGATCAGAGCTCAAGCCACTAGCAGCTTTTCAGTCCGCCATCTTCTGGGAACCCCCCTTGCCTTGTTTTCTTTCACACTTCTCTTGATCCATATCGTTTGATACTGCATCTGCTGATCTCAACCAAATCAATACAACCAGTAACATCTCGACATGTTTCACTTCAGACTGTTTCTGTTTATTTCTATGAGGGACTTCAATAATAATATTATTTGACATTCTTTAAAATGATCAATTAGCTTATGTTTCCTGAATTCTCATGTCAGTCACTTATTTTTGTGTTCAGTTCCATTTAAACATTCTGATATCATTCCATAGAAATTCCTCAGAGTTTATGATCCATTCAGTTTATTCTAAATGTGTTTGGTTTTTGTGGTCTCTTTTAAAGACTATTGTTTTTTTTTTTAATGATTTCATGATTATTTTCTTTTAGCTCTACTAATTGAGGCTAGAGAAATCATTGTGTTTCAAGACTGAAAAACTGCTAAATGGATCTTTCTTTCTCCCTTTCTCTATTTCTCCCTTTCTTTTTTTTTTTTAATTTAAGAAAGGAGACATTAACAAAACCATAGAATAAGAGGGGTACAATTCCCCACAATTCCCATAACCCGATCTCTAATCCTATCATATTCTCAAAGCATTTTTTAGAAACTGATGATATTGTAAAAGGTAAAGGCTTTAGTTTCAAAAGGAGAGGGAGATACTAAAAGACTTAAAGTAGTAATGGACACAGTGTTAGTTCTGACTTAAGTCACATATAAATATGATAGCTTTAGTTTTTACATCTCAGTTTAAATGACATTTTATTTATTTTTTATTTTAATTTTGTTAGTGACTTAACATTGGTTTACAAAATTATAAGATGTCAGGGATATAATTCTGTATTGTTCCCACCATCAGAATTCTGTATCACTATTCCATCCATTGGAAGCTACAATAGTTCTCCTAAGGTCACAGATATGGGTTAACTATTATTTCTATAACTATCTATATTTAATACATTTGCCTATTTTTTTCATGATCTCTTCTTTTCTTTCTTTCTAGACCTCTTACGACTTCCAAATGCCCTGCTTTATTTTTTCCTCTTCTTTCTCCAGGTCTTGATGGAGTTGGAATTCAGACCCCTGTGGTCATCTTCCCCTATCATTTCTCTCCTGCTGGGAATATGGGACAGAATTCTTTTTAGGGCGCAGAAGATGTAAGTTCTGGCTTTTGTAATTGTTTCTCCATGGAACATGGGTGTTTGAAGGTTGATCCACATATTCAGCTAGTTTCTGTCTTTCCCTACCGGGGTAAGGCTCTGGGGAGATGAGGTTTCCAGACACATTTGTGAGAATAACTGGCCAGAGAGGTCAGAAGGGAATCATGATGGCATCTTCAACTTGGTGGCTGAAAGGCACTAAGATGTAAAGCAGGACAAAATGATTAATAAATAGGAACCAAAAAGTAGGTATAGAGCAGATGAGAATAGGGATCTTAGGGTGGAAAGAAGTGAGGAAATCTGTTTTAGGTATGTTTCTAGGAGCCTATGACTTTTGTAGTTTTTTTTCCCTTGATTTTGATAGCTAACATGCAGTTGAACAAAAATACTGTCTGAGAAGATTATGTCATAGTTGAGAACAGGGCTAGAAAGTTGGATTAGGGCAGACAGTAGCTCCCAATCTTGAAGAAAATATATGACTAAAATCAACTGTTTACCTCATCTACCTGACCCAAGACCCATATATATCTATATTTAGCACAGGAACCTATGTAACCTCTGAGTCCATGTTGGTCTGAGCTCACATTTCATGGCCACAGCTGGGAATGCTCTAGGATACACTCATTTCCGGACCAGTGTTCCTTGAGTGGCAGGGTAGGATGAACCAGCCTCTCTTCAGAGAGTGGGGCAGTCCCTACTTTTTAAAAATGCTATTTATTTGATGAAGACTGTCATGGATCTAGTTTATTATGGTGCTCAGGATTGAACCTGAGAATCTTGGAGGCTCTGGCCTAAAAGTCTTTTGCATACTCATTATGCTGTCTCCCCAGTCCCTCATGGAACTGTTTAGTAGTCTCTTTTTCGGTCTTTTTAAAAAAAAATTCTTTAATTTTTTATTCATTCATTTTTTTTTTAGTTTTTATTTATAAAAAGGAAATACTGACAAAAGCCATAGGTTAGGAGGGTTACAACTCCACACAATTCCCACCATTAGAACTCCATATCCCATACCCTACC
Source organism: Erinaceus europaeus (assembly GCF_950295315.1). Classification (NCBI taxonomy): domain Eukaryota; kingdom Metazoa; phylum Chordata; class Mammalia; order Eulipotyphla; family Erinaceidae; genus Erinaceus; species Erinaceus europaeus. Next base: position 67,015,794 of record NC_080171.1, on the reverse strand, counting down.
CTGATAGCTTTCCTATTCGTTATCCCTCTGGGAGTATGGACCCAGGGTCATTATGGGGTACAGAAGGTGGAAGGTCTGGCTTCTGTAATTGATTCCCCAACGAACATGGGCATTGGTAGGTTGATTCATACTTCCAGCCTGTCTCTTTCTTTCCCTTAGTCTTCTAGCGTTTGCCCTTCTTCCATAGCCAGTCAACAGCATCAGGTTGAACCTGATGTAAAGTTTCGAGACCTCCTTTGAATCTGGAGAGGTGGCAGTCGTTGACTATGTGGGTCATAGTCTGTCTGTAGCCGCAGGGGCAGTTCGGGTCATCGCTGGCTCCCCAGCGATGGAACATAGCAGCGCACCGGCCATGGCCTGTTCATAACGTGCTAGGTCAAAGCCGGGTTGACGCTTGCAGGTTGTTCTTTACCTCAGCTGACTGCCAACTCTGTTTCCAAGAGTCTGGAACAGAGAAGTTCAGTGTAGGCATAGGGGACCAGATTGGATGACGAGACGTCAAGCGTTGGACAGGGTGGGCGAAGATATCCACGTATATTGGCAGGTCTGGTCGAGCATAGATGTGGGAAATGAACTTAGATGATGCCGCATCCCGATGAATATCTGGCGGGGCGATGTTGCTAAGAACTGGCAGCCATGGAACCGGGGTGGAATGGATGGTTCCAGAAATTATCCTCATGGAGTAATATATAATTTGGAATCGACCAAGTGGACATGGGGGCTAAGGAACCATACTGGGGCACAGTATTCTGCAGTGGAATAGCATAATGCCGGAGATGATGATCGTAGTGTGGAAGCGCTCGCACCCCATGAGGAGCTGGCCAGTCTTGCAATGATGTTATTCCTCGCGCCCACCTTTGCTGCAGTTTTTATGAGATGTTTGTGAAATGACAGAGGGATGGGTCACAGTCTTTTGGTGGTGGGAATGGTGTTTATGTACACTCCTAGCAAAATGTAGACATATAAATCAGTAGTTAATTAATATGAGAGGGGGAAAATCAGTTGTATGTCTCAAAGTTTTTCAAAACACAAACTGAATCTTTTTAATATATAGGCTGTGTATTTGATATGTGGACTCTCTCAAAAGCCTAGATCAAGTAGATTAGAAGCATCCAATAGCACAGCTATATACAAGATACTGGATACTTTACAGCAAACCATAACAAAAGGACTTTTCAAAGTTAACCCAATTACCAAATAATGTGATGATAACATTAACTATCGATTGTCTTTTTGAACTCTAAGACAGCAGGAACCTCACATCTCCACTATAGAGCCCCTACTTCCCCCAGTCCTGGAACCATTGGATAGGGCCCACTTTCCCGTATGCGTCTCCCAATCCATACCAAATAATAATTGCATCTGCCAATCAAAACCTAACCAATGCAACGATTGCCACCTCAACATGCTTCACCTCAGACTGTGTCCAGAGACTTCACGTGTGGAATGACAACCCTTCAGCTTCATTACTCGGGTGAGACCTTTCTTTCATAGTACACACTAATTTCATCTCAGGTGGTTCACTTTCTAACAAAGTCCCATAACCTAGATATAGACCAGGTTCTGTGAGAGAGAGCTTATGTTCACACGTATCCATAAACTACTGCAAAATATATACCTGAAAGCAGAAGTACACTAGAGTTTGCAGTGAGTACCCGCCTAACACTTCTTCTCCACTATTCCAAGCTTGGGATGCATGATTGCTCAACAAATTGTTTGGCTTCGTATGTTAACTCTCTTTTCAATCACCAGGTTCCAGATGCCACCAGGATGCTGGCCAGGCTTCCCTGGACTGAAGACCCCACCAATGTGTCCTGGAGCTCAGCTTCCCCAGAGACACACCTTACTAGGGAAAGAGAGAGGCAGACTGGGAGTATGGACCGACCAGTCAACGCCCATGTTCAGCGGGGAAGCAATTACAGAAGCCAGACCTTCTACCTTCTGTAACCCTCAATGACCCTGGGTCCATGCTCCCAGAGGGCTAGAGAATGGGAAAGCTATCATGTGAGGGGGTGGGTTATGGAGATTGGGTGGTGGGAATTGTGTGGAGTTGTACCCCTCCTACCTTATGGTTTTGTTTATTAATCCTTTCTTAAATAAAAAATTTAAAAAAATTATAAAGTGAATAATAATAATGTTCAAATATGCAATTATTAAATAAAATTTAATCATTTTGTCTTCTTCAAATGTTCTATTTTTTATGATAGGGGCACAGAGTCAGAAAGGAAATGGAGATGAGATAGAGAGAGGCTTTAGTACTGAAACTTCTTTCATGTTGTCAGGGCCAGGTTTGACCTTGGGTTGCAGGTAGATGGAAAAACAGCACACTGTCCATGTGAGATATTTTTTCCAGTATGTCCTTCCAATTCTACTTACTAATAGGTCCATAAAATAAACTCTGTCTCATAGCAATGACATTTCTTTCTCCTTCACACCTCAGGGGAAAAAATTAACAAGGGAAAATGATAATATGGCACAGATAAGAAAGAAGGTGATTTATAACAAAATGTTTAAATGTTGGGTGGTGACTCATCTGGTAGAGCACATGTGAGGGGCTGTGTTCTAGTCCCTGGTCCTCATCTGTAGGAGGGAGCTTCGTAAGTGGTGGAGCAAGGCTGCAGATCTTCCCACTCTTACTCTTTATTTCTCTCTATCTCTACATTTCTCAAGAGATAAGTGTAAAAAAAAATGGTTGCTGGGATCCCTGGAGTTTTACAGCTAGCACCAAACCCTAGCAATAACCCTGGTGGCAAAATAATAATAATAATAATAATAATAATAATAATAATAATAATAATAGTAATTTCTTGGGGGCCATGCGGTGGTGCTCCTGGCTGAGCACACACAATACAATGCACAAGCACCCAGGGTCAAGCCTCTGGTCCCCACATGCAGGGGGAAAGCTGGTAAAGCAGGGCTGCGGGTGTTTCTCTGTCTCTGTCCCTCTATACCTTCCTCTTACCTCTCAATTTCGATGTCTCTATCCAATAATAAATAAATAAAAATAAAAAATGAGAGGATTCCCAGAAGATGGCAGACTGAGAAGCTGCTAGTGGCTTGAGTTCCGACCACATCAACTGGAAATAATAGGATTTTCTGCCTTTAGTAGGCCAGTCAATAAGGGGTCCTAGCGGTGACACCAAGGTGGTGACTATAACTTAATTTGGGTTAAAAAATAGAGTAAAAAGAAAGGGAAAAAAAATTTTTTTTATCATTATTCCCAAAGCGCACCCCTTCCCCCTTCCCCCCCATAACCAGTCCCAGAGACCAGCTCCTAGCAGTCTCCCCTGCTGAACTTCTTTCTTTACCAAGATTCCTGTCCCACCAGGGGGTATCATTCATTCTAAGTCTATTGCCTTCTGAAACCTTTGGCCTTTTTTCTTTCTAACTAGCCAACCTGCTGTCTCTGCTCAGGCAGCTCCCCTCCCTCCCTCCCCCCCATAGCTAAATAAATAATAAAAAATAAATAAATAAAAAATGCTCCCACCCCCCGCATAGCTAATTAAATAATAAAACATAAATAACTAAAAATCTCTTTCCTTTCACCGCACTTTTATTACTGTTCTTTTTCTTATCTTTTTCTTTTCTCTCTCTTTTTTTTTTCTTTTTCTCATTCTTGTTATCCTTTGTTCCTTAATCTTTCAGCTTTCTGAATTCACTGATACACGTTTGGGAATTATTTTGGGGAAGAAATCTGACTCAGAGTGGACTCTTTCTGCGTGTATCTATGCTCAACTTCCCTTCCCCCTTTAGCTACCCCTAGAAAATACAGTGGATAGTAGATTCACATAAATGTCTGTTCCTGCTATCCTTGTCTAATCCTGAGGATGTTTCTTTTTTTTCTTTCTTAACAATCAGCTGCCTTTGCTCAGGAGGCTTGAGGTAATCTGGGGCAGGATTTTTACCCTGCTCTATTTTATTATTAATATTATATGAAGGCATATATCTTACCCCCCTTTTGGTTGATCAGAATTAACTCTTAGGGTATCTTTCATTGATAGGATAGTGGGCAGCTTATCTATTGTGAGAGAAACTTGTCTCGTTACTCCTACCTCCTCTACAGACTCTCCCCTTCTTCCTCCTCCTAGCTAACTAAAAAATGATAATAATAAAAAAATAAACAATATAGTAATCAATTAAAAAAACTTTCCTTTCATTGCTCTTTAATTACAGCTCTTTTTCTAATCTATTCTCCTTTTTCTCTCTTGTTACTCCTTTTTTTTATCTTGTCATATACTTCTTCCTTCCTTCTTCTTTGCCTTTCTGAATTTCTGAATTATTTTGGGGAAAGAAATCTGACTCAGAGTGGACTCTCTATGTATGTATCTCTGCTGTACTTCCCTTTCTCCTCTTGTTACCACTAGAATATACAGTGGATAGTAGACTTGCATAACTGTCTATTCTTTTTATCCCTTCTTTCTTTACTCTTTCTTCTTCACTTGGACTTGGTTGGTATTTTTTTACAGACTGGAGACATTGTTTGGCTAACTGGTAGTGATTAAACTGCTTCAATACTTGTTTCAGTTTTTATTGCAATTCCTGAGGTTGGTGAGTGCATTTGTCATAAAGGTATTTAGTACAGTGTTGCTTGTACTCAAGACACAACAACTGAGGTACAACAGAGCATAAAAATAAGAAACACATAAATAAAAAAAATGGGTAGATCTAAAACAAATAAAACTGCTACTCCAGTGAATGAAGACAAGAGCCCAGAAGAAACTACAAATCAGCCGGAAGTAACCATAGATAAAAAAAGTATGCAAGCAATAATAAACATATTAATCACAGAAATGAAAACAACATTGGAATAAAGGAATGGCAGTATTAGGAAAACCACAGTTGAGACCCACAAGGAAAATATGATTATCTTGATGCAATTAGAGAACTGAAAGCTGAAATAGCTGTAATGAAGAAAGAAGCTGAGGCAAGGGAAAGCAGACTAACAGAAGCAGAAAACAGAATTAGTCAGAGAGGATGAGTTAGAGGAAACTAAGAAAGAGGTGAAAGAGCTTAAAAAGAGATTGAGAGACACTGAAAACAACAACAGAGACATATGGGATGATCTCAAAAGAAGTAACATTCACATAATTGGCCTGCCAGAGGAAGAAAGAGAGAAAGGGGAAGCAAACATTCTATAGGAAATAATAGAAGAAAACTTCTCAGACATGAATAACAGAAAGGACATCAAGATTCAACAGGCCCAGAGAGTACCAAAGAATCAACCCAGATCTTAAGACACCAGACACATCATTGTCATAATGAGAAGGAGTAAAGATAAAGAAAGGATCCTAAAGGCTGCAAGAGAGAAACAAAAAGTCACATACAGGGGTAACACCCATAAGATTATCTGCAGACTTCTCCATTCAAACTCTAAAAGCCAAAAGAGAATGGCAAGATATCTATCAAGCCCTGAAAGAAAAAAGTTTCAACCAAGGATAATACATCCTGCTAGACGTTCATTCAAACTAGATGGAGGGATCAAAACCTTCTTAGACAAACAACAGTTAAAGGAAGCAACCATCACCAAACCAGCCCGAAAGAGTTTCTAAAAGACCTCTTATAAACAAGAACATCACTATAATACTTGCAATATATCAGAGCAAACACAAATTTTTTTGAACAATGGCACTACAATACATTAAATCTATAATATCAATAAATGTCAATGGCTTAAACTCTCCCATCAAAAGGCACAGAGTCGGGGGATGGATCAGAAAAATTAACCCAACCATATGCTGCTTGCAAGAATCCCATCTGTCACAACAAGATAAACACAGACTTAAAGTGAAACTATGGAAAACTATCAAACAGGCTAATGGACCACAAAAAAGGGCAGGAACAGCCATTCTCATCTCAGACACAATAGATTTTAAATTAAATAAAGTAATAAAACATAGGTAAGTACATTACATAATGATTAGAGGATCAATCAGCCAAGAAGACTTAACAATTATTAACATCTATGCACCCAATGAAGGACCATCTAAATACATCAAGCACCTACTGAAAGAACTTCAAAAATACATCAATAGTAATACAATAATAGTGGGAGACTTCAATACCCCACTCTCACACTTAGACAGATCAACAAAGCAGAGAACAAACAAAGATACAAGAGAATTGAATGAAGAGATTGACAGACTAGACCTCTTGGACATTTTCAGAGTCCTTGACCCCATAAAATTGGAATACACCTTCTTTTCAAATCCACATAACACATAGTCAAGGATAGACCACATGTTAGGCCACAAAGACAGCATCAATAAATTCAAGAGCATCAAAATCATCCAAAGTATCATCTCAGACCACAGTGGAGTAAAACTAACATTTAACAACAAACAGAAAATTATTAAAAGTCACAGAATTTGGAAACTAGACAACATACTCCTTAAGAACCACTGGGTCAGAGATTCACTCTAGTAGGAAATTCAAATGTTCCTGGAAACAAATGAAAATGAAGACACAACCTATCAAAATATTTGATAAATAAAGCAGTACTGAGAGGGAACTTATAGCCATACAATCACATATGAAACACCAGAAAAAGCTTAAATGAAAGACCTTACTGCACAACTCAAGGACTTAGAGGAAGAGGAACAAAGGAACCCTAAAGCAACCAGAAGGACAGAAATCACTAAAGTTAGAGCAAAAATAAACAACATCAAAAATAAAAGAACCATACAAAAGATCTATGAAGCCAAATGTTGGTTCTTTCAAAGATTAAACAAAATTGACAAACCCTTAGCCAGACTCACCAAACAAAAAGAGAGAAGACTCAAATTAATAGAATTGTAAACGATGGAGGAGATATCACAACTGAAACCACAGAAACCCAGAGAATCTGTGAAACTTCTATGAAGAACTATACGCCACCAAGCTAGAGAATCCGGAAGAAATGGAAGAATTCCTAGAAACATATGCCCTTCCAAAACTGAACCAAGAAGAACTACAAAATCTAAATGCACCAGTCACAGACAAAGAAATCAAAACAGTTATTAAGAATCTCCCCAACAACAAAAGTCCTGGACCAGATGGCTTCACAAATGAATTCTACAAAACTTTCAGGAAACAGTTAGTACCCATGCTTCTTAAGCTTTTCCATAATATTGAAGAAACAGGAATACTCTCTTCCACCTTCAATGAAGCCAACATCACCCTGATAACAAAAGCTGATAGGGACAGAACAAAAAAGGAAAACTCAGACCAATATCTCTGATGAACATAGATGCCAAAATATTAAACAAGATCGTGGCCAACCAGATACAGCAACACATCAAAAAGATTGTTCATCACAACCAAGTGGGATTCATCCTAGGAATGCAAGGCTGGTTCAACATCCATAAGTCAATCAATGTCATTTACCACATCAATAAAAGCAAAGCCAAAAACCACATGATTATCTCAATAGATGCAGAAAAAGCCTTTGACAAAATCCAACACCATTCATGCTCAAAACTCTACAAAAAAATGGGAATAAATGGGAAATTCCTCAAGATAGTGGCGTCTATATATATCAAACCTAAAGCCAACATCATACTCAATGGACAGAAACTGAAAGCATTCCCCTTCAGATCATGGACTAGACAGCGCTGTCCACTGTCACTGTTACTCTTCAACATAGTATTGGAAGTTCTTTCCATAGCAATCAGGCAATAGAAAGAAATCAAAGGAATACAGATTGGAAGGGAAGAAGTCAAGCTCTCACTATTTGAAGATGATATCATAGTATACATACAAAATCTGAAAGAATCCAGCAGAAAACTATTGGAAGTTATTAGGCAATGTAGCAAGGTATCAGGCTACAAAATCAATGCACAAAAATCAGTGGCATTTCTTTATGCAAACACTAAATCTGAAGAAGAAGAAGACATCCAGAAATCACTCCCATTTACTGTTTCAGCAAAATCAATCAAATATCTAAGAATACAGTTGACCAAAGATGTGAAAGACGTGTATACAGAAAACTATGAGTCACTACTCAAGGAAATAGAAACTGATACCAAGAAATGGAAAAGATATCTCATGCTCATGGATTGGAAGAATAAATATCATCAAAATGAATATTCTCCCCAGAGCCATAAACAAATTTAATGCAATACCCATTAAAGTTCCACCAAGCTTCATTAAGAGAATAGAACAAACACTATAGTCATTTATCTGGAACCTGAAAACACCTAGAATTGCCAAAACCATCTTGAGGAAAAAAAACAGAAATGGAGGCATCACACTCCCAGACCTTAAACTATCATATAAAGCCATTAACATAAAAACAGCCTAGTACTGAAAAAGTACTAGGCACACAGACCAGTGGAACAGAATTGAAAGCCCAGAGAAAAATCTCCACACCTATGGACATTTAATCTTTGATAAGGGGGCCCAAAGGATTAAATGTAAGAAGGAGGCTATACATTAACTATACATTATCTTTTTGAACCCTAAGACAGCAGGAACCTCACATCTCCACTATAGAGCCTCTACTTCCCCCAGTCCTGGAACCATTGGATAGGGCCCACTTTCCCATATGCCTCTCCCAATCCATATCAAATAATATTGCATCTGCTGATCGCAACCTAAACACAATGATTGCCACCTCAACATGCTTCAATTCAGACTATGTCCAGAGACTTCAGGTGTGGAATGACAACCCTTCAGCTTCATTACTCTGGTGAGACCTTTCTTTTCATAGTATGCTCTAATTTCATCTCAGGTGGTTCACTTTCTAACAAAGTCCCAAAACCTAGATATATACCAGTTTCTGTGAGAGAGAGTATAAGTTCACACGTATCCATAAACTACTGCAAAATATATACCTGAATGCAGAAGTACACTAGAGTTTGCAGTGAGTACCACCCTAACACTTCTTCTGCACTATTCCAAGCTTTGGGTCCATGATTGCTCCACACTTTGTTTGGCTTTGTATGTTAACTCTCTTTTCAGTTACCAGGTTCCAGATACCATCAGTATACCGGCCAGGCTTCCCTGGACTGAAGACCCCACCAATGTGTCCTGAAGCTCCACTTCCCCAGAGACCCACCCTACTAGGGAAAGAGAGAGGCAGACTGGGAGTATGGACCGACCATTCAACGCCCATGTTCAGCGGGGAAGTAATTACAGAAGCCAGACCTTCTACCTTCTTCAACTCACAATGAAATCCCTGGGTCCATGCTCCCAGAGGGCTAGAGAATGGGAAAGCTATCATGGGAGGGGGTGGGATATGGAGATTGGGTGGTGGGAATTGTGTGGAGTTGTACCCCTCCTACCCTATGGTTTTGTTAATTTATCCTTTCTTAAATAAAAATAAATAATAAAAAAATAAAAAATGCATTTTCTTAATGTGTAATTATTTTCATACATCAGTGAACCATGGCTGTGCATTCAACCACCATAAATATGTTGATAGTTCTAGTTTTATTAAAATGTGGGTTATTTTCATTAATAACTCTTTGTCCTTCATTATTTCACACCATTTCTACAGAAATCATAACTTTACTACTATAATGTAGCACCATTTTTATGAATTCATTATGTCTATACCCGATTATATTTCATGAGCTTAGGGTATGAAAATAAGAATTTATGTAGTGGTAAATTAATAAGAAAGTTAATCCAGGGAGCAAGAGGTAGTGACCAAGAAAAAAATAATTTAAAGGAATAGGATAGTCAATACAAAATTTGTTATCTACTTGGCTATGTCTGTGTACAACTAGAGTGTCTGACCCAAACAGAACTTTGTTTTCTTTTGTAGAGCTCGGACCTCATGCATGCTGTTTTCACCAATACTAAATTGCTCTTTCATTTTGATTGACAAAAACAGAAAGACACCAGCTCTATGGAGCCTGTCCCAGGCTATGAATATCAAATGTGGTGCTGTGTAAGAATCTGGTCCTAATTCATGACATGGCAAATGCCTCCTAGCTTAGCTATTTCTCTGGACCCTGAGTGGATCTTCATAAGAGTCCATATAATGTGTTACAGATCCAGCCATCCATCATTTGTTGATCCATAAGCAATTAGTCCCTAGAATTTTGCACTTGCATATACATGTACATGACAGCATTAGTTATTTGTAAGAGAAATGCATGAAAGGGAAATATGATTGTTTCTCAATATTTAAAGAAAGGTGCCTAGATCTAAAAAGGTGGAAGCCTGAAAGAAGTATAATAGCTAAGACTGGGTCCATTGGCCAAGGTAAGAGGGTAGTTATGTCTTAGAATCATTCAATACAAAACCAGAACCATGAAAAGGTGATAAACTTTTGTTGTTTGTATCATAATGTAACAAAACAATTGGAACTTATATTACAAAATGTCTTCATAAAGACTATCCTACATGGGCTGAAGAGATAACATAATGGTTATGCAAAAGAAAGACTCTCATGTCTGAGAGTCTATGGTCTCAGATTCAATCCCTAGCATTATTATGAGTCATGCTGAGCAGTGTGTTGGTCTCTCTCCTCTCTCTCTCTCTCTCTCCCACTCTCTTTCTTTCTCTCTCTCCCCCATTTCTTTGTATCACCTTCCCCCCCTCATAAAATAAAAAGATATATATTTTTATACTTAGAGGAAAATATTGGCAGAACTATTTTCCACATAAATTTTAGAGACATCTTCAATGAAACGAATCCAATTACAAAGAAGACTAAGGCAAGAATAAACCAATGGGACTACATCAAATTAAAAGGCTTCTGCACAGCAAAAGAAGCCACGACCCAAACCAAGAGACCACTCACAGAATGGGAGATCTTTACATGCCATACATCAGTCAAGAATTTAATAACCAAAATATAAAAGAGCTTACCAAACTAAACAGCAAGAAAATAAATGACCCTGGGAGTCAAGCAGTAGCGCAGGAGGTTAAGCGCACATGGCACAAAACGCAAGGACTGGCATAAGGATCCCAGTTCGAGCCCCCAGCTCCTAACCTGCAGGGGAGTTGCTCCACAGGTGGTGAAACAGGTCTGCAGATGTCCTTCTTTCTCTCCCCTTCTCTGTCTTCCCCTCCTCTCTCCATGTCTCTCTGTCCTAATAATGATGACATCGATAACAATAACAACAACAACAATAAAAAGACAAGGGCAGCAAAAGGGAAAAATAAATAAATAAAATAAAATAAAAAAGAAAATAAATGACCCTATACAAAAATGGGGAGAGGACACAGAATATTCACCACAGAAGAGATCCAAAAGGCTGAGAAACACATGAAAAAATGCTCCAAGTCTTTGATTGTCAGAGAAATGCAAATAAAGACAACAATGAGATATCACTTCATTCCTCTAAGAATGACATATCAGAAAAAGTAGTAGCAACATATGCTGGAGAGGCTGTGGGGACAAAGTAACCCTCCACTGGTGGTAATGTAAATTGTTCTAACCCCTGAGCAGAACAGTCTGGAGAACTCTCAGAAGGCTAGAAAAGAACCTACTCTAAATCCTTACAATTCCTCTCCTGGAGAGATATCCTAAGGAACCCAACACACCCATCCAAAAAGATTTGTGTATACCCATGTTCATAGCAACACAGTTTGTAATAGCCAAAACCTGGAAGCAACACAGGTGTCCAGTAAAAGATGAGTGGCTGAGCAAGCTGTGGTATATATACATAATGGAATACTACTCAGATATTAAAAATGGTTATTTCTTTTTTCAATTTATTTTTTATTTAAGAAAGGATAAATTAAAAAAAACCATAGGGTAGAAGGGGTACAACTCCACACAGTTCCCACTACCCAATCTCCATATCCCATCCCCTCTCCTGATAGCTTTCCCATTCTCTATCCCTCTATACCCAGGGTCATTGTGGGTTGCAGAAGGTGGAAGGTCTGGCTTCTGTAATTGCTTCCCCGCTGAACATGGGCGTTGACTGGTCGGTCCATACTCCCAGTCTGCCTCTTTCTTTCCCTAGTAGGGTGGTTCTCTTGGGAAGCGGTGCTTGAGGACATATTGGTGGGGTCTTCAGTCCAGGGAAGCCTGGCCAGCATCCTGATGGTATCTGGAACCTGGTAACTGAAAAGAGAGTTAACATACAAAGCCAAACAAATTGTTGAGCAATCATGGACCCAAAGGTTGGAATAGTGGAGAGGAAGTGTTGTGGGGGGGGTACTCACTGCAAACTCTAGTGTACTTCTGCTTTCAGGTATATATTTTGCACTGGTTTATGGATATGTGTGAACATATGCTCTCTCTCACAGAACCTGGTGTATATATAGGTTTTGGGACTTTGTTAGAAAGTGATTCACCGGGGATGAAATTAGAGAATGCTATGAAAGGAAAGGTCTCACCCGAGTTATGAAGCTGAAGGGTTGTCATTCCACACGTGAAGTCTCTGGAAACGTGAAGTGAAGCATGTTGAGGTGGCAATCCTTGTGTTGGTTAGGTTGTGATCGGCAGATGCAATATTATTTGATATGGATTGGGAGAGGCATAAGGGAAAATGGGCCCTATCCAATGGTTCCAGGACTGGGTGAAGTAGAGGCTCTATAGTAGAGATGTGAGGTTCCTGCTGTCTTAGGGTTCAAAAAGATAATGGATAGTTAATGTTATTATCAAATTATTTGGTAATTAGGTTAACTTTGAAAAGTCCTTTTGTTAGGGTTTGCTGTATAGTACCCAGTATATTGTAAATAGCTGTGCAACTGGTTGCCTCTGATCTACTTGGTCTAGGCTTTTGAGAGAGTCCGCATATCAAATACACAGCCTGTATATTAAGAAGACTCAGTCTGTGTTTTAAAAACTTCGAGACATACAATTAATTTTCCCCCTCTCATATTAATTAACTAGTGATTTATATGACTACACTTTACTAGGAGTGTACATAAACACCATTCCCACCACCAAGACTGTGTCCCATCCCACCCACCCAACCCCATCCCCCACTCTCCCAGGAAGTTGCATGTCTACCCCTCACCACAGGGTTTTTACTTTTGTGCCCTACTTTCAATGTTGTCAGATCCTGCTTTTAGTTTCCCTTTCAGATCTTCTTTCTCAACTTCTGTTGATGACTGGGATCATTCCATACTCATCTTAATCTTTCTGACTTAGTTCATTTAACATAATTCCTTCTATCTCTGTCCAAGATGGGTCAAGTAAGGTGGGTTCATTGTTCTTTATAGCTATATAGTATTCCATTGTGTATATATACTACAGTTTTCTCAGCCACTCATCTGTTGTTGGGCACCTGGGTTGTTTCCAGGTTTTAGCTATTATGAGTTGTGCTGCTATGAACATAGGAGTACATGTCTCTTTTTGGTTGGGTGTTATGGAGTCCTTGGGGTATAACCCCAGGAGAGAGATTACTGGATCCATGTCTAGCCTTGTGAGAGTTCTCCAGACAGCGCTCCACAGAGGCTGGACCAGTTTACATTCCCACCAGCAGTGAAGAAGGGTTCCTCTGCTCCCACAGCCTCTCCAGAATTTGTTGCTGCTGTCCTTTTTGATGTATGCCATTCTTACAGGAGTGAGGTATATACAAATTTAATGCAATACCCATCAAAGTTCCACCAAGCTTCTTTAAGAGAATAGAACAAACACTATAATAATTTATCTGAAACACCTAGAATTGCCAAAACCATCTTGAGGAAAAGAAACAGAAATGGAGGCATCACACTCCCAGACCTTAAACTATATTATAAAGCCATCATCATCAAAACAGCATGGTACAGGAACAAAAATAGGCACACAGACCAGTGGAACAGAATTGAAAGCCCAGAAATAAATCCCCACACCTATGGACATCTAATCTTTGAGAAGGATTAAATGAAAGAAGGAGGCTCTCTTCAGTAAATGGTTCTGGGAAAACTGGGTTGTAACATGCAGAAGAATGAAATTGAACCACTTTATCTCGCCAGAAATAAAAATCAACTCCAAATGGATCAAAGACCTGGATGTCAGACCAGAAACAACCAAATACTTAGAGGAAAATATTGGTAAAACACTTTCTCACCTACACCTCAAGGACATCTTTGATGAAATAAACCCATTTGCAAGAAAGACTAAAAATGGTCATTTCACTGTTTTCAGCCCATCTTGTATAGAGTTTGAAGAAATCATGTTAAGTGAAATAAGTTAGAAACAGAAGGAGAATATGGGATTACCTCACTCACAGGCAGAAGTTGAAAAGCAAGATCAGAAGAGAAAACACTAAGCAGAACCTGGACTGGAGTTGTATTGCACCAATGTAAAAGGCTTTGGGGTTGGTGGGGGGAGAGTACAGGTCCTCGAAAAGAATGACAGAGGACCTAATGGAGGTTGTATTGTTATGTGGAAAACTGCAAAATGTTCTGCATATACAAACTATTGTATTTACTGTTGAATGTAAAACATTAATCCCCCAATAAAGGAAAAGATATTAAAATATATATTTAAAAGACTGTCCTGTTTTATTTTTTCAAACTTTCATCATGCTAATATATGTCTGCTAATTATGATATTAATTCTAATCTGATGGAGGAGAGACTCTACTGGTCCCTATTCCCTCATTCTACTTCCATTTCTATACCATTCTTTTATTGCTTGGAATGCATCTAGGCAAAAATGTTGATGTGTTTATCTAAACATTCTTTCAGACTAACATCTTTCTTTGAATTACTGAGTATTAGGTGAACATTTCTTTCCTATAACTACATTGCCAATGTAGAAAAGAAGTTGGAAGAATGTGATAAAATCTGACAATACAATGTAAATATCAATGAGATGCCTAAATTGACCAGATAATGACTAGCCTTCTGCTTCTTCCTGCACTCTGTGAACTTTACTTAAGAATTACCTTGGTGATTTATGCATGTCATCCACTGTACAGAGTCTGACATGCAAACTATAAATACAACATACAGATTCTATTGAATTGCATTTTCATTTAACACTAGCAAAGTATATGTAAGTATTAAAAGCAATACTTTATGATGTACTAAGTAAGAGAGTTGTTCCTGGCCAACCCAAGTAGTTACTATATTCTCTCCCTAATGCTTACAAAGATTCTTATTCATCCAGGGAACATTTACATGAGAATATAACAAGTAAGCAAAGCTTTGTCACTCCTCTGATTAAAGGAATTGATTTGACTTAGGAAGAGTGACTTTAATTAGCTGTGCAAATGCCATTAATTCCAATTAATCTTCTCACACTGTCAAGACAAAAATCCTGAGAGAAGATAAATTGCAGCAAATCAATATAGCCCTTGTTTTTACCAGGAACAGGTGCTTGATGAAAGAGGAATGTCATTAATGGGTATCTATATCAAGAAGTATTTAAACAAGACTGTAATTCAATGTGAAAAGCTTCCGATGATTTCTTATGTTCTATTTATATACCTTTTAATTTCTTTCAATTGGATAGGAAGTATTTACCACGGAGATTTTTAAGAATTATTATACTAGTATATGAGACAATATTAATAATAATAATGAGACAAATTCAAATGATCTGTGCTACTGTAGAAAATATACTTAGAAAGATATATGTCCACAGGGTCCCAAGTTCAGTCCTTGATATTAATTACATGTCCCTGAATGACTCTATAGTTCCCTTCTCTCTCTCTCTCTCTTTCTCTTCCTATCTATCTATCTATCTATCTATCTATCTATCTATCATGTATCTAATAAGCAAATACATTTTTTCTCCTAAACATGCTCAAATGCATTGCATTCATCATGGGTTTTTTTTTTTTTTTTTAGTCCAAATACAAAAAAAATGTGTTGGTTAATATGGTGGCAATGATTAATGGTTACTTTATCAAAGTAAAACATCACAGTAAAATATCACTGGATCTGAATATAAAGTTTTAACAATATATTTCCCTATGGCTAGGAGGTTGCTTAGTGAATAGAATGAATGTATCTCTTGTCTGCTCGAGGCTACAAACAAGTGGACAAAAGAGAAGTAAATTTAAAGACCTCTGGCGTAGTATATGATGAAGCAGTGTTCTGATCTTGATCTCCCCCACCATTTCTCTCTCCCACAATAAGTAAACCTTTTCAGAAAGTGTCCCCCTATCACAGTCAGTATGGTTAGCCATGTCAATACAGAATATTGAAAAACAGTTCAGGATTGCGTAGGTGCTTCAGAGATAGATGGAATGCCAGCATAGGTCTCAACTCCCACTACTGCATAACATAGTGAAGTAATCATCAATTCTCTCTCTTAAAATTTAAATTCACAGACTACATATCATAAGTCCTTCTTTATTTTTTTTTTTAAATGTATATATTTATTTCCTTGCTGGAAAGAGACAGAACTTGACAGGTAAAGGGAAAATAGAGAGGGAGAAAGAGAGATACATGCAGCACTGCTTCACTGCTCATGACATTTTCCCCCCGCATGTAGGGACCAGGGGCTTGAACCAGGGGCTTTCCACATTGTAACATGTGGGCTCAATCAGCTGTACCTCTGCCTGGCCCTTATGTATCATATTTTCTAAGCTCTGGTTTCAGTTCTTACTAATTTCCCTCACATTCATTATCTTGATTTTTCCCTTAGTTTTTCCTATCTAGATCTTTAAATTTACTTCTCTTTTGTCCAGATTCTTTCTTTCATGATCCTGCTAGTAAGTATCTGTTCCTATGCATACTACATAATCTACAGAGTTCCCTAGTCTGTCACTTGAAAGGTTTGTCTATATTGACTATTTAAAACTTACCATGTCTGAGATCCTTTGTTTTCATTGAATTTGTTTCCTCCCTACATGTTCTGGCCTCTATAAGGTTAAATTATAGATAAAGACTCACTGTGATCTGTGCTTTGTAGATTGTCTGAGCTATAGTGGGAACTCAATGTATAAACAAATAATAAACACATGACAAAACCATAATGGCAGACACCTTAGTAAAAGTACTAAATGATGGTGACTTATGGCTCCAGGTCCTTAATGGTACACTCAGCCTCACTTGTTTGTTAGACTCAATGGACTCAGAATAGTTGCTATTTATTGCACAGTAATAGTAACAAAGGGCCAGCAAAATAGGTTTCCTGGGAAGATGCCTACTTTGCCAAGCACACAACCCAGAGTTGAGTCCCCAGTACATCTTTAGGAGTAAATTAACACTGGGAAAAGTATCAATACAGTAATGTTTCTCCTCTTTATCTCTCTCTTCCCCTCTCTCATATCTGAAAAAGGCATCCCAGAGCAGTGAATTGCAAGTCACAACAAAAACAAAATAATAATTATGGTAAAAGTTTATTACACTGAAGAACAGAGAGTAATACTCATACTGAACAGACACACCGTTGAAACAAGAAGAAACAAAAAGCCAACCTCCAGTTCTCTTCTCTAGGGAGAACTATATGAGGACATATTTACTTCTCCCAATATAGATGTGTGAAAACAAAGGCAAAGTGTTAAGAAGTGAGGGAAGTTCACCCAAGTCTTCCTGTCCAAAATTATATGGGGGTGGAGCCATGAAAAGGAAGCACTCATATGACTGACCTCAGACACTCAGAACCCAGCCCCCCAAAACAAGAGCAGCTTTGCAACTTACATCACATTATTTTGATGAACTTACTTATTTGTTACTTGACAATAATGTTATGCAGCCTTGTCCTAAGGCTTCAGAGATTATCTTCTAGGAGTCAGTCAAGGGTCAGTTCTAAAGACAGGCCTTTCTGTGGAGTAGGTACAGTTTTAGCAATCTAGGGAAAAGTTAAGAGGACCTGGTGGTGGTTCACCCATTTAAGTGCACATCTCACCAGGCACAGTGACCTGGGTTTGAGCCCCTGCTTCCCACCTGCAGAGGGGACGCTTCACGAACAGTGAAGCATGTCTTCAGGTGTCTCTCTTCCTCTCTCCTCTCTCCTCTATCTCTCCCCCTCAATTTCTTTTTGTCCTGTCTAATAAAAAATAATAATAATAACATGAAAAAATAGCTGTCAGCGCCGGAAGTCGTGGACTCCTCGTGTTGATACTGAGCCCAAGCAATAACCCTGGTGGCAATTAAAAAAAAAGAAAGAAAGAAAAAAAAAAGAAAGAAAGAAAAAAGAAAAAGTTAAGATCTAGCAGTTAACATAGCAGAATTTTCTTGCCATGTCTACATTAACTGGCTTGGAATTTTCCCTTATTCTCCAAAATATCCTGCTGCAGAGGCACTGATATCCATCCTTATTTGCTGATTGTTCATTAAGGTATGATCATCCTCATCAGGTTCTGAGCCCTAAAAAATGGGGTCCCTGGGGTTGAGACTTCTGCGTTGCCTTTAAGCTAACTTCCTACACTACCTTCAACCCATCTTTTCTTTAAAAAAAAATGACTTTATCTGCTCATAAATTTTTTCACTTTGCTTACCCTTAGTTAAAATTGAAATTTCTTCTGCACGTGAACTTTAAAAACTTCCTACCATATCTGGTTCCTGTTCTCAGTTACATAAATTTCCTAGAGTGATGTCACTCTTAAAAGAAAGCTACCACAATCAAAACCATGACAGCCACAACAAAAACTGTCTTGAGATGCTATCTTCTTTTAGCAATTAGTTACTCTCACATAAATTTTGGTCAAGTTTCTCCAAATGGTGTACATTTGCTGATCAGCTTCATTTCTCTTATCCCTGTACCTCAAAGACACTGTCTCCTCTCTCTGCCTTTCCAGTAAGGTGAATTTCACTAAATTCATTAGAACCCTCTATTGAAAATAAGAATCACATCCCTAGTTCACCCTAGATAACGTCTTTTAAATATTTGATTTTATGAACCAGTTCCTTCAAGAACCTCATTTCTTCTCCAACTTCTCTGAGCACATTTGTTCTGTTCCCTCTTCCTTCTCCCTTAACCATCATTAACTATATATACTCTCCCTCTGTACTAACCACTCCTTCTCAGCCTTTCCTGTGCAATATCTTCACTTCCAAAACAGGAATAATAATACCCCTGGAAAAAAAAAAGATCAATAAAAATTGTGATAAATTACCTAACAAGGCACTGTCAATGGAACAATGCTGTTACTAGAATATCATGATTTTATAATGTACCACAAAACCATTTAAAATGATATAATGTAATTTCATGTATTCTTAAAAAATTCTATATTAGGGATTGAGTGTCAGTGCATCCAGTAGAGTTCACACATTACCATGTACAAGGGGAAGTAGGGCTGCAGATATTTCTATTAATATCTATCATCTATCAAATAACTCCCTCCTTCATTTCTCTGTCTCTGTAAAGGTTAAAGAAGAGAGGAGAGGAGAGGAGAGAGGAGAAGAGGGGAGGGGAGAGGAGAAAAGAAGAGGGGAGGGGAGAGGAGAGGAGAGGAGGGGAGGGGAGGGGAGGGGAGAGGAGGGGAGAGGAGAGGAGAGGATTGGAGGGGAGGGGAGGGGACAAGAGAGGAGAAGAGAAGAAGGGAGGGGAGGGGTGGGGGAGGGGGAGGGAGGGGGAAGAGAAAAGAGAAGAGAAGAGACCACTAGAAGTGGTGGACTTATCCTGTAGGCACCAAGCTTCAGCAACAACACTGATGGAAAAATAAATAAACATTACAACACATAAACATGTTACATATCACACAATCCTTGCAGTATCAGTTAAGATCCTATTTTAAAATTAGAATGGCCAGTATTGAAAGCAGAAATGTTGATTTTATTGGGAGCACTATCAACTCAACTGATCTTTTGAGTGACTAATTGATTTTAGCTGCAAATTATTCCAGGAAAAAGCAATTTTCATAAACCATGGAACAGCTGGATAATGAATTACAGTTCTGAGAACTTGTTGGGAACTCATGGCATGTTCTTTGGAGGCACAACTATTTCCATTATACAATTTTATAAACAATGATGCAAGCTTTTTAAGTTTATAAGGAGATATTTTCCATTAAAAGTTGTGTCTACTATGAATAAATGTATACTCAATAATTCAAATAAGTAAGTAGAGAAGTTACTTCTGTATGTGATAAAAATCAAGAAATTAAATTCATCTATACAATATGTATTGAACATCTTTGAAGTCCTAATCATTGACAGTATGTGTTTTACTGTGAAAGATACAAATATAAACCAGACCAAATTATAATATTATATTTTTAAAACTTCTTAAGACTCAATTTTCATTTCCAGAATATGCTCGCACTCCCCCCACATAAATCAGAGAAATTAAGACTGATGATATCTATTCCAAAGTTATCAGCAGACTGAAACCAGCAAGCAAGTAAGAGCATTGCTATGTATCATATTATTTCCCATTTTTACTATGTGTTTGAAATATTTGTAAGTTAAATATTACAAAAAATACACAATTTCTTCTAAAGGTAGCTGTTATGCATCTAGATAACTGAAAGGTGTAAAACATCAAGCCAAAGTGAGGTGACTCAAAGAAAAATGGTCCTTTTCTCAAAGGAGTAGGACGTTAGGAAATAAATCTTAAAAACTATTTTATACTAGGTTTAGTTTAGAAAATGATCTCTGAGAGCAGAGCACCAAAGTAAAAACCCTGTGGTGAGGGGGAGGGTAGACATTCGGGTTCCTGGGGGCAGCAGGGGGAAGGGGGTGGGTGGGTGGGATGGGACACAGTCTTTTAGTGGTGGGAATGGTGTTTATGTACACTCCTATTAAAGTGTAGTCATATAAACCACTATGTAATTAATATGAGAGGGAAAAAATTGATCATATGTCTAGAACTATTTAAAACACAGACTGAGTCTTTTTAATACATAGGCTGAGTCTTTGATATGTTGACTCTCTCAAAAGCCTAGACCAGGGAGAACAGAAGCAACCAGTGGCACAGCTATATACAAGATGCTGGGTATTAAACAGCAAATCCTAACAAAGGGACTTTTCAAAGTTAACCCAATCACCAAATAATCTGATGATAACAATAACTATCCATTGTCTTCTTGAACCCTAAGACAGCAGGAACCTCACATTTCCACTATAGAGCCTATATTTCCCCCAGTCCCGGAACCTTAGGGTGAGTCCCAATTTTCTGCATGCTTCTCTCAATTCATATCAAGTAATATTACATTTGTAGATCGCAACCTAATCAATGCAACGAGTGCCACCCCAGCATGCTTCACTTCAGACTGTGTCTGGAGACTTCAGGTGTGGAATGACAACCCTATAGCTTCATCACTCGGGTGAGACCTTTCCTTTCATAGTATTTTCCAATTCCATTCCAGGCGGTCCATTCCCCAATAAAGTCCCAAAACCTAGATATAGACCAGGTACCCTGAGACAGAGCATATGTTCACAAATGTCCATAAACCAGGGAAAAATATATGCCTGAAAGCAGAAGTCTGCAAAAGAGTCTGCAGAGAGTACCCCTCAATAGTACTTCATCTGCACTATTCCAGCCTTTAGGTCCATGATTGTTCAACAATTTGTTTGGTTTTGTATGTTAACTCTCTTTTCAGCCACCAGCTTCCAGATGCCAGCATGATGCTGACCAGACTTCCCTGGACAGACAACCCCACCAATGTGTCCTGGAGCCCTGCTTTCCCAGAGACCCATCCTACTAGAGAAAGAGAGAGGCAGACTGGGAGTATGGATCGACCAGTCAACGCCCATGTTCAGTGGGGAAGCAATTACAGAAGCCAGACCTTCCACCTTCTGCAACCCACAACGACCCTAGGTCCATACTCCCAGATGGATAGAGAAAGTCTCAGTATTCCACTCTTAAGTCCATCCTGGGACACCTTTCAACTTTTCTATACATGTCTACTATGGGTTATATATGCTTTTGCTAATAACAACCATTGTCTGTGACAGTCCTTAAATGACTGCTATGGATTGTTGGAAGTACTTTGTCAACCAGCACAGCTGGAGGAGTCTGGAAGTTGACTAGTTCCAAACTGGCCCCAGGGCAGCTTTGGTCAATGAGGAGTGGAAAGTATGAACAATCCAGCCTCTCTTAGGAGAAATGCAGAGCTATAATTTGCATATCAACCCCCCCCCATAAAATCAGACAAGGACAATATTTCACATAAATGATTATTTGGCTCTTTCTCTTTCAGGATTCTGCTTTTTATACCCCCTTACTGCCTTCTCCAGGAAGTACTCACTTAGTTACTTGCTTAGATATATTTGTCTCAGAGTCTGCTGAGAAAATCAAACCCAACACCATAAATTAATTAATTTATTCCTTTTTATTACACTTCAGATGTCATATCATTCTTACTATAAGATTCATCATCCAAATCTGACCATCACCAAACTCCCATGACTTTAAGTAAGCCTCAGTAAGAAATAAGAGGACACTTTAGGACTCTTCAATTTAGAGTATAATATTAAGGGATGAAGTGAGTTTCATTCTCCCCCACAACCCCATCTTATCACAGAACACTTTTTGGGTTTAAATTCTCAGCATTATTTGCTAGCCACTCTTGGAAAGAGATGGTAGAAGCCACAATGCCAGGTGATCCACTGTTGTGCCTGGCAGGTGATGTCAGCAGCGGTTAGCAGACATGGTGATATTGAATAAAAGCAGCAGAAGCGCCCAGCAATCATGCTGACACTGCCAACACAGTAGTGAAAAAGTGGCTGTGGCACTAGTGCCCAGGAGAGCCAGAGATGCCTGGTAGGTAGACATTTCCTAGCATAGGTCACAAAAGCTGTTCCTGACAGGTGCCATATGCTACCTGACTGGGCTAGTCTGAGAGCACATGTGAGTGATTCCTTGCATGAGGATATTGAATGGCACTGGAGTATGGCCAGGATTGTTGCATATTAAGGCCAGTAGAATGATATACTACTATTGTGACCTGTTTCTATCCTCAGAATGAGGAAACAATCCATGCTTAAAAAGGTTTGGCTATGGAAAAAAGAGAAAAGACAGTGTTTACAGCATATGACCATGATTTTTTTTTTTTTCTAAACTGCTTGGGACATTATTTGTGAGAAGCGTTTACACTTCTAAGAATTAATGATGGGGAAGGTGAATAATATTCATCCATCAAAGCTAGAAAAATCAAATGTGGGAAAAGGAAGTAATTAAGGAATAGAAATTGTCACACATCAAAGGCCAGGTTGTGACGAAAGTAAAAAAACATATATATTAACATAAAAACATGGTTTTTCCACTAATGTTAAATATTAAACATAATGTGAAATATATGTATTTGAAATTGCTGAAGTTCAGGGATGAATAGGCAGACATGGCATGAGGATTCTTGAGCACAAACTGTTTCCTTTAAACTGAAGAACACAGAGCCTTAATACAGTACATGCTTCCATTTCTTTTGCTTGCACACAGAAGAAATTTTTGTAAATAATTTCAATGAGAGACCAAAGATTTATTTGCCATAATGTAACCTGAATTGAGGAGCATGACATTTTATCACCCTAACATAAATTAATACCACTGGTTTAAATGAATATGTTAGTAAAAACAATGTCATTGGCTCCTTCAGTTAGAGTTGACTCACAACTAAGAATAAAAATCTGTTGCTTTTTAAGATTTATTTTATTTATTAAAGATGGCAAGAAAGGGGAGAGTGAATCAGAGAATCATCACTCAGGCACACAGAATGCCAGGGATAAAAACTTGTAACTTCAGCATTTTGCCTACTGTGCTATCTTCCTGACTGTGTTTCAAAACAAGGTTTTATTCCACACAGTGACACTCCTATACAGGAGATAAATACAGTTTACAAAATCCTCTATTGCTTTTAATATGCATTCCACTGAAATGGGCATAAAAAGAGTTGACAAAACTCCTATCTGGAAGAGTTGACAACCTACCTAGTAAGCATAGTGCTTACACAAAAGGCTTTTAAAAAATATGTATTTATTTATTTATTTATTTTCCCTTTTGTTGCCCTTCATTTTAATTTTTATGGTAGTTACTATTGTTGTTGTTATTGATGTCATCATTGTTAGATAGGACAGAGAGAAATGGAGAGAGGAGGGGAAGACAGAGAGAGGGAGAGAAAGACACCTGAAGACCTGCTTCATCGCCTGTGAAGAGACTCCCCTGCAGGTGAGGAGCAGGGAGCTCGAACCCGATCCTTATGCCCGTCCTTGCGCTTCACACCACGTGCGCTCAACCTGCTACACTACCGCACAACTCCCCATACTTTCTTTTTTTGGAGAAGATATGCACATGCCATACATCAGACAAGAGATTAATCACCAAAAGATACAAAGAGCTCAGCAAACCCAGCAACAAAAAATCAAATGAACCCATTCAAAAATGGGCAGAGGATATGAACAGAACATTCACTACAGAAGAGATCCAAAAGGCTAGCAAACACATGAAAAACTGCTCCAGGTCCCTGATTGTCATAGAAATGCAAATAAAGACAACATTGAGATGCCACCTCACCCCTGTGAGAATGGCATACATCAAAAAGGACAGCAGCAACAAATGCTGGAGAGGCTGTGGGGACAGAGGAACCCTTCTGCACTACTGGTGGGAATGTAAATTGGTCCAGCCTCTCTGAAGAGCAGTCTGGAGAACTCTCACAAGGCTAGACATGGACTTTCCAATGACCCAGTAATTCCTCTCCTGTGGCTATACACCAAGGACCCCATAACACCCAACCAAAAAGATACATATGTGCACCTATGTTCATAGCAGCACAGTTCATAATAGCTGAAACCTGGAAGCCATCCAGGTGCCCAACAACAGATGAGTGACTGAGAAAGTTGTGGTATACATACACAATGGAATCCTATGCATCTATTAAAAACAAAAGGCTTTTTTATGCCTAAGACTCAAGGCCCCAGGTTCAATCAACAGCATCACCACAAGCCAGAGTTGAGCAGTAGTCTGGTAAAAATAAATTCATTTAATGAATGAATTTAAAAATTAATGATTTAGAAAACTGTAGCTATTTTTTCCAGGATATAACCTCCTCTTATTAGTAACTAGAACAGATGATCTGCTTTATATTTTAGTAAATAATTTTCACTTGAATACATAATTGTGTTCTATATTATAAATTTATTTCCTTATAACTGTTCTTACACAAAATTGCATTTCCTTCAATCTGTCCTAAGAAGTTTGTGATATTTTAATTGACATATCACTTCTGAAAAAGTGTCCTATTTGAAACTTATCAACTTATGAAAATATAAATTGTTTAAGTTATCTACTAAAATTTGCATACCTAAGTACTGAGTGTGCACCAATTTTGAAAACATTAATTATTTTATAATACTCTTACAATAAAATTTTACAAGAATTTTCTCACTAAGTATCAAATACTTTACTTTCAGGCATAACAATATGATAAAAAGTATTCAGAAAACATGTACTATAGCACAATTTTGATCAGACCTCTACACTGATACATTATCTTCTACTATTCTGTCAAATGTGTATTCTACTAAAATTGGTGCACTAAGTATATATTCTCTGTGAGCATGTAGCTTGAAAAATGAAAGTATCGGGGAGTCGGGCTGTAGCGCAGCGGGTTAAGCGCAGGTGGCGCAAAGCACAAGGACCGGCATAAGAATCCCGGTTCGAACCCCGGCTCCCCGCCTGCAGGGGAGTCGCTTCACAGGCGGTGAAGCAGGTCTGCAGGTGTCTGTCTTTCTCTCCCCCTCTCTGTTTTCCCCTCCTCTCTCCATTTCTCTCTGTCCTGTCCAACAACGACAACAACAATAATAACTACAACAATAAAACAACAAGGGCAACAAAAGGGAATAAATAAATAAAATAAATAAAAAATAAAAAAAAAAAAAAAGAAAAATGAAAGTATCAGGAAAGAGTGAAAGATAACTCAGCTAGTAGAGTGGACAGTTAGTTCTCTATGTGCTAGTACCTGGCTTCAAGACCTTGGTTACTACATGGAAGAAACTGCACAGGGGTAACTTTGCCAGTGGTAGAACAATGATGTGGTATATTCTCTATCACTCTCTCCTCCTCCCCCTCCTCTCCTTTCTCCTCCTCCTTCCTTTCTTCTTCTTGCCTCTCCTCTCCTTTCTGAATCTTGCTCTCTACCATAAAATCAATTTCAAAGGGTCTGCTGGTATAGAAGGAGGGCAATAGAATTGTGTAGGTGTGAAGCCCCAGTGAAAAACCTGGAAGTGAAAAAAAATAAATTTTTTAGTGGAATTATGACATGATCACTATATGAAATAGTCCATTAATAAACCTATAAAACCATATAACTTTCCAATTATACAATTCTTGAATAGTCATTTTATTTTCTGGTTCTCAGGATCTCACTTTCTGGGAAAAAAATAATAAGGACTGTTTTTATAGAAAGGAAGGATACTATAACAATTTTCTGCTATTGCTATTCGGAGACAAAATTGGGTGATAACTTTCTATTTCACAGTATTTCCCATGATACAGATGCTTGGCTGAATCCAGATCCAGTCTTGATTAGGATGTCTTACCAAGATTTGTGAATTTTCAAGTGCCCCTGCTTCTTTCTCCACATGTCCTCAAAATTCTGCTTGGATGAACCAGGATAATCAGAAGAGACCACCTACTTTCTGGTAGCCTAAACTGTCCTGTAATATTTGATATGTAAGTTTCACCTTATTAAGTGCAGAGGTGACTTGCCTGAAGTGGTGTGGCCTGAGAGAGAATGTATCCTGTCCTTAAAGAATGAGTTTTGCAGGAACAAAAAGGATGACAGAGGACCTAGTGGGGGTTGTATTGTTATATGGAAAACTGGGAAATGTTATGCATGTACAAACAACTGTATTTACTGTCAAATGTAAAACATTAATTTCCCAATAAAGACATTTTTAAAAACGAATGAGTTGTGCTGTCAAACATATGAAGTGTGAATTCTTATTTTTCCACTCAGTAACTGTGAGCTTGGGCATTACACAAATCAATGATTCCTTCACTGGATATATCAAGCTATAGGAATCAATTTATTTTGTAGTAGCTCGTATCAGCAATCATTATATCACCACTTCTAATTTTGTGTCAGTGTATAGTGGAGAAAAGTAGGCATCCCATGATGGTAAATCATAGGCATAAAATTAAATGAGCTAGGGAGTCAGGTGGTAGTGCAGCGGGTTAAGTGCACATGGTGCAAAGCACAAGGACCAGCATAAGGATCCCCATTTGAGCCCCCGGTTCCCCAACCTGCAAGGGAGTCACTTCACAAGTGGTGAAGCAGGTCTGCAGGTGTTTGTCTTTCTCTCCCCCTCTCTGTCTCCCCCTTCTCTCTCGATTTCTCTCTGTCCTATCCAACAATAATGACATCAATAACCACAACAATGTTAAACAACAAGGACAACAAAAGGGAAAATAAATAAATATTAAAAAATAAAAAAAATTAAATGGTCTATAGGACCCATAAACATGACCAAACATTATTTTGGATATTTTGGGTTCATTGTAGAAATATAAGATACACAACAACTGAGGAACAACAGAGCATAAAAAAAAAAGAAACACATAAATAAAAAAAATGGGTAGATCAAAAACAAATAAAACTGATACTCCAATGAATGAAGACAAGAGCCCAGAAGAAACTACAAATCAGCCAGAAGTAACCATAGATAAGAAAAGTATGCAAGCAATAATAAACTTATTAATCACAGAAATGAAAACAACATTGGATGAAAGGAATGGCAGTATTAGGGAAACAAAGTTGAGACCCCCAAGGAAAATACTGATTATCTTGAGGCAATTAGAGAACTGAAAGCTGAAATAGCTGTAATGAAGAAAGAAGCTGAGGCAAGGGAAAGCAGACTAACAGAAGAAGGAAAACAGAATTAGTCAGACAGAGGATGAGTAAGAGAAAACAAAGAAAGAGGTGAAAGAGCTTAAAAAGAGATTGAGAGACACTGAAAACATCAACAGAGACATATGGGATGATCTCAAAAGAAGTAACATTCGTATAATTGGCCTGCCAGAGGAAGAAAGAGAGGAAGGGGAAGCAAACATTCTAGAGGAAATAATACAAGAAAACTTCCCAGACCTGAGTAACAGAAAGGATATCAAGGTTCACGAGGCCCAGAGAGTACCAAACAGAATCAACCCAGACCTGAAGACACCAAGACACATCATAGTCACAATGAGAAGGAATAAGGATAAAGAAAGGATCCTAAAGGCTGCAAGAGAGAAACAAAAAGTCACATACAAGGGAAAACCCATAAGATTATCTTCAGACTTCTCCACTCAAACTCTAAAAGCCAGAAGGGAGTGGCATGATATCTATCTAGCCCTGAATGAAAAAGGGTTTCAACCAAGGATAATATATCCTGCTAGACTTTCATTCAAACTAGATGGAGGGATCAAAACCTTCTTAGATAAACAATAGTTAAAGGAGGCAACCATCACCAAGCTGGCCTTGAAAGAGGTACTAAAAGACCTCTTATAAACAAGACCATCACTATAATACTTGCAATATATCAGAGTAAACAAATTGTTTTTTAGAACAATGGCACTACAATACATTAAATCCATAATATCAATAAATGTCAATGGCTTAAACTCACCCATCAAAAGGCACAGGGTGGGGGGATGGATCAGAAAACATAACCCAACCATATGCTGCTTGCAAGAATCCCATCTGTCACAACAAGATAAACACAGACTTAAAGTGAAAGGATGGAAAACTAT
Organism: Erinaceus europaeus; assembly: GCF_950295315.1. Classification (NCBI taxonomy): domain Eukaryota; kingdom Metazoa; phylum Chordata; class Mammalia; order Eulipotyphla; family Erinaceidae; genus Erinaceus; species Erinaceus europaeus. The sequence continues at coordinate 66,987,356 of NC_080171.1, read as the reverse complement.
CATACAGGCTAACGGACCACAAAAAAGGGCAGAAACAGCCATTCTCATCTCAGACACGATAGATTTTAAATTAAATAAAGTAATAAAAATAGGCAAGGACCTTACATAATGATTAGAGGATCAATCAGCCAAGAAGACTTAACAATTATTAACATCTATGCACCGAACAAGGGACCATCTAAATACATTAAGCATCTACTGAAAGAATTTCAAAAATACATCATTAGTAATACAATAATAGTGGGACACTTCAATACCCCACTCTCACACTTAGACAGATCAACAAAGCAGAGAACCAACAAAGATACAAGAGAATTGAATGAAGAGATTGACAGATTAGACCTCTAGGACATTTTCAGACTTTTCCACCCCAAAAAACTGGAATACACCTTCTTTTCAAATCCACATAACACATACTCAAGGATAGACCACATGTTAGGCCACAAAGACAGCATCAATAAATTCAAGAGCATTGAAATCATCCCAAGTATCTTCTCAGACCATAGTGGAGTAAAACTAACATTTAACAACAAACAGAAAATTATTAAAAGACACAAAATTTGGAAACTAAACAACATGCTCCTTAAGAACCAATGGGTCAGAGACTCACTCAAACAGGAAATTCAAATGGTCCTGGAAACGAATGAAAATGAAGACACAACCTATCAAAATATTTGGGATACAGCTAAAGCAGTACTTAGAGGGAAACTTATAGCCATACAATCACATATTAAACACTAAGAAGAAGCTCAAATGAACGTCCTTACTGCACAACTCAAGGACTTAGAGGAAGAGGAACAAAGGAACCCTAAAGCAACCAGAAAGACAGAAGTCACTAAAGTTCGAGCAGAAATAAACAACATCGAAAATAAAAGAACCATACAAAAGATCAATGAAGCCAAATATTGGTTCTTTGAAAGACTAAACAAAATTGACAAACCCCTAGCCAGACTCACCAAACAAAAAAGAGAGAAGACTCAAATTAATAGAATTTTAAACGATGCAGATGATATCACAACTGACACCACAGAAATCCAGAGAATCCTGTGAAACTTCTATAAAGAACTATACACCACCAAGCTAGAGAATCTGGAAGAAATGGAACAATTCCTAGAAACCTATGCACTTCCAAAACTGAACCAAGAAACTACAAAATCTAAATGCACCAATCACAGACAAAGAAATTGAAACCGTTATTAAGAATCTCCCCAACAAAAAAAGTCCTGGACCAGATGGCTTCACAAACGAATTCTACAAAACTTTCAGGAAACAGTTAATACCGATACTTCTTAGGCTATTACATAAGATTGAAGAAACAGGAATACTCCCTTCCACCTTTTATGAAGCCAACATCACCCTGATACCAAAAGCTGATAGGGACAGAACAAAAAAGGAAAACTACAGACCATTATCTCTGATGAACATAGATGCCAAAATATTAAACAAGATCTTGGCCAACCGGATACAGCAGCATATCAAAAAGATTGTTCATCATGACCAAGTGGGATTCATCCCAGGAATGCAAGGCTGGTTCAACATCCATAAGTCAATCAATGTCATTCACCACATCAATAAAAGCAAAGCCAAAAACCACATGATTATCTCAATAGATGCAGAGAAAGCCTTTGACCAAATCCAAAACCATTCATGCTCAAAACTCTACAAAAAAATGGGAATAGATGAGAAATTCCTCAAGATAGTGGAGTCTATATATAGCAAACCTACAGCCAACATCATACTCAATGGACAGAAGCTGAAAGCATTCCCCCTCAGAGCGGGGACTAGACAGGGCTGTCCAGTGTCACCGTTACTCTTCAACATAGTATTGGAAGTTCTTGCCATAGCAATCAGGCAAGAGAAAGAAATCAAAGGAATACAAATTGGAAGGGAAGAAGTCAAGCTCTCACTATTTGCAGATGATATGATAGTATACATAGAAAGACCTAAAGAATCCAGTAGAAAATTACTGGAAGTTATTAGGCAATATAGCAAGGTATCAGGCTACAAAATCAATGTACAAAAATCAGTGGCATTTCTTTATACAAATACTAAATCTAAAGAAGAAGACATCCAGAAATCACTCCCATTTACTGTTTCAGCAAAATCAATCAAATACCTAGGAATAAAGTTGACCAAAGAAGTGAAAGACTTGTATGCTGAAAACTATGAGTCGCTACTCAAGGAAATAGAAACTGATACCAAGAAATGGAAAGATATCCCATGCTCATGGATTGGAAGAATAAATATCATCAAAATGAATATTCTCCCCAGAGCCATATACAAATTTAATGCAATGCCCATCAAAGTTACATCAAGCTTCTTTAAGAGAATAGAACAAACACTATAAGCATTTATCTGGAACCTGAAAATACCTAGAATTGGCAAAACCATCTTAAGGAAAAGATACAGAAATGGAGGCATCATACTCCCAGACCTTAAACAATATTATAAAGCCATCATCATCAAAACAGCATGGTACTGGAGCAAAAATAGGCACACAGACCAGTGGAACAGAATTGAAAGCCCAGAAGTAAATCCCAACACCTATGGGCATCGAATCTTTGATAAGGGGGCCCAAAGGATTAAATGGAAAAAGGAGGCTCTCTTCAATAAATGGTTCTGGGAAAACTGGGTTGTAACATGCAGAAGAATGAAATTGAATCACTTTATCTCACCAGAAACAAAAATCAACTCCAAATGGATCAAAGACCTAGATGTCAGACCAGAAACAATCAAATACTTAGAGGAAAACATTGGTAAAACACTTTCCCACATATACCTCAAGGACATCTTTGATGAATCAAACCCAATTGAAAGGAAGACTAAAGCAGAAACAAACCAATGGGACTACATCAAATTGAAAAGCTTCTGTACATCCAAAGAAACTATTAAACAAACAGAGAGACCCCTCAAGAATGGGAGAAGATCTTCACATGCCAGACATCAGACAAGAAACTAATCACCAAAATATATAAAGAACTCAGCAAACTTAGCACCAAAAAAGCAAATGACCTCATCCAAAAATGGGCAGAGTATATGAACAAAACATTCACCTCAGAGGAGATCCAAAAGGCTAACAAACATATGAAAAACTGCTCTAGATCATTGATTGTCAGAGAAATGCAAATTAAGACAACAGTAAGACACCACCTCACTCCTGTAAGCATGGCATACATCAAAAAGGACAGCAGCAACAAATGCTGGAGAGGATGTGGGGACACAGGAACCCTTTTACATTGCTGGTGGGAATGTAAATTGGTCCAGCCTCTGTGGAGAGCAGTCTGGAAAACTCTCAGAAGGCTAGACATGGACCTTCCATATGATCCAGTAATTCCTCTCCTGGGGTTATACCCCTAGGACTTCATAACACCCAACCAAAAAGAGGTGTGTACTCCTATGTTCACAGCAGCACAATTCATAATATCTAAAACCTGGAAGCACCCCAGGTGCCCAACAACAGATGAGTGGCTGAGAAAGCAGTGGTATATATACACAATGGAATACTATGCAGCTATCAAAAATAATGAACCTACCTTCTCTGACCCATCTTGGACAGAGCTAGAAGGAATGATGTTAAGTTAGCTAAGTCAGAAAGATAAAGATGAGTATGGGATGATCCCACTCATCAACAGAAGTTGAGTAAGAAAATCTGAAAGGGAAACTAAAAGCAGGACCTGACCAAATTGTAAGTAGGGCACCAAAGTAAAAACCCTGTGTTGAGGGGTAGACATGCAGCTTCCTGGGCCAGTGGGGGGTGGGAATGTGCGGGAGGGATGGGTCACAGTACTTTGGTGGTGGGAATGGTGTTTATGTACACTCCTAGCAAAATGTAGACATATGAATCACTAGTTAATTAATATGAGAGGGGGAAAATCAATTGTATGTCTCAAAGTTTTTCAAAACACAAACTGAATCCTTTTAATATATAGGCTGTGTATTTGATATGCAGACTCTCTCAAAAGCCTAGACTAAGTAGATTAGAAGCAACCAATAGCACAGCTATATACAAGATACTGGATACTGTACAGCAAACCATAACAAAAGGACTTTTCAAAGTTAACCCAATTAACAAATAATGTGATGATAACATTAACTATCGATTGTCTTTTTGAACCCTAAGACAGCAGGAACCTCACATCTCCACTATAGAGCCCCTACTTCCCTCAGTCCTGGAACCCTTGGATAGGGCCCACTTTCCCATATGCATCTCCCAATCCAAACCAAATAATATTGCATCCGCCAATCACAACCTAACCAACGCAACGATTGCCACCTCAACATGCTTCACCTCAGACTGTGTCCAGAGACTTCATGTGTGGAATGACAACCCTTCAGCTTCATTACTCGGGTGAGACCTTTCCTTTTATAGTACACTCTAATTTCACTTCAGGTAGTTCACTTTCTAAAAAAGTCCCATAACCTAGATATACACCAGTTTCTGTGAGAGAGAGCTTATGTACACACGTATCCATAAACTACTACAAAATATGTACCTGAAAGCAGTAGTACACTAGAGTTTGCAGTGAGTACCTCCCTAACACTTCCTCTCCACTATTCCAAGCTTGGGATCCATGATTGCTCAACAAATTGTTTGGCTTTGTATGTTAACTCTCTTTTCAATCACCAGGTTCCAGATGCCACTAGGATGCTGGCCAGGCTTCCCTGGATTGAAGACCCCACCCATGTGTCCTGGAGCTCAGCTTCCCCAGAGACACACCTTACTAGGGAAAGAGAGAGGCAGACTGGGAGTATGGACCGACCAGTCAACGCCCATGTTCAGCGGGGAAGCAATTACAGAAGCCAGACCTTCTACCTTCTGCAACCCTCAACGACTCTGGGTCCATGCTCCCAGAGGGCTAGAGAATGGGAAAGCTATCATGGGAGGAGGTGGGTTATGGAGATTGGGTAGTGGGAACTTTGTGGAGTTGTACCCCTCCTCCCTTATGTTTTTGTTCATTAATCCTTTCTTAAGTACAAAATTTAAAAAAATTAAAAAAAAGAAATATAAGATAAAGTTGTACTAAATTTGAGGCACATATATATATATATATATATATATATGGCAATATTATTATCATTTGTTGATTTTAAAAAATAAAAAAAGTTCTATAAATTCAGGTGATAGTTTTAAATTATAAGATATGGTTGTGATAAATCTAGTGTGCTTATTTGTAATTTTAAAGTAATTCTTAAAATATTACTTTATAAGTGAAAACAGCACCAAACTATAGAGCCCTATTAAAGTGAAAACAGCAACAAACTATAGAGCAATAATAATTAAAGCAATATCAAGATAACAAAGCACTAAAGCTTAAAATAACCATATTTTTCAAATAATTTTTCTATCATAAAGTCAATATATTCTAAATTAGTGTGCATAATTATAATTATCAAAAGATTTTTGTAATGGGTATTTCTTTACTATTAAAAGAGGATCTGGAAAAATATTTAACTAAGCAATCACATTAAATATAGCTTCTGAGAAAGTGAATTAATATGATTGAAACAGTCAAAACTATTTCAATATTAACTGTTGATTTTTTAATATTTTAATTTTCCATTGATAAATAAATCAAAAGAACAGATAATGATGGCACTTATACATATTATTAAATTGATGGCAGAATATCAGTGCATCTGTCTTTTTTTTCTTTTTTGCCATCACAGGAGTTTCATTTCCCAGGGTCATTTTTTTTTCCAGCTAGAAAAATAGAGGGAAGGGCAAGAAATCACAACATCTGTGTTTCCTCCCATGTGGTGGAAATTAAGTTTTGGTTGGGATTATCCATGTGAGCTACCTTTTAGGACCTTTTTCTGTGCACTTTAATGTTTTATTTAAAATGGCATTTGAGAAGCTGGAGAGGGTTCCAATGCCTTGTTCTGCAGGAGGTCTTAGATATGAACTCCGGAGCTGCATGGGAGCAGCATGAACAGCTTGGGCAGAGCTCCACGGATGAACTAGAAGTGTCTCTTCCTCTCTCTCTACATTCTCTCACTTCCTCTTTCTCAGTTTCTGAGAAAAAATTAAAAAGTGAAAAAATTATAAAGTGAAAAAATTAAAAAGTTTTTTTTTTATACAGAAAAGAATTTTTATGGGGTAGGAGGAAGGTTAATGTATCTTTTTAAATTTTTTAAAATTTATTTTAAAAAGGAGACATTAACAAACCCATAGGATAAGAGGGGTACAACTCCACACAATTCCTACCACCAGATCTCCGTATCCCATCCCATCCCTGATAGCTTTCCTATTCTTTATCCCTCTGGGAGTATGGACCCAAGGTCATTGTGGAATGCAAAAGGTGGAAGGTCTGGCTTCTGTAATTGCATCCCCACTGAACATGGGCTTTGACTGGTTGATCCATACTCCCAGTCTGCCTCTCTCCCTAGTTGGTTGGGGCTCTGGGGAAGCGAAGCCCCAGGACACATTGTTAAGTGGGGAAGCTATTACAGAAGCCAGACCTTCCACCTTCTACACCCCATAAGGGCCCTGGGTCCATGCTCCCAGAGGGTTAAAGAATAAGAAATCTATCGGGAGGGATTGGTATATGGGAGTTCTTATGGTGGGAACTGTATGGAATTGTACCCCTCTTATCCTATGGTCTTGTGTTTCGATTTTATAAATAAAAATTAAAGAAACAAAGTTTCTCTGCATACTAAGGAGAAGTATAGAGAATAACAAGAGATTTTGAATGTATCTGTGCGTGGTGGGGCACCTGGTTAAGAACACACATCACGGGAGTGGGTCGGTAGCACAGAAGGTTAAGGGCAGGTGGCACAAAATGAAAGGACTAGCTTAAGGATCCCCACCTGCAGGGGAGTCACTTCACAAGTGGTGTAGCAGGTGTACAGGTGTCTGTCTTTCCCTCCCCCTGTCTTCCCCTCCTCTCTCCATTTCTCTCTGTCCTATACAACAACTATGACATCAATAACAACAACAATAGTAACTACAATAAAACAACAAGGGCAACCAAAGGGAATAAATAAATAAATATTAAAAAAGAACACATACCACAGTGTGCAAGGAGGCAGGCTCAAGCCGCTGGTCCTCACCTGGAGGGGGAAAGCTTCATAAGTGGTCAGCAGTGCTGCAGGTGTCTGTATGTCTCTCTTCTTCTCTATCTCCTTCTTCTCTCTCAATTTCTCTGTCTCTGTCTGATAATAAATAAAAATATTTTTAAAAGGAGGATTAATAAAAAGCCAAGTCTTTGGTTTATTTTCAAAATTAGAGAAGAAACTATACCAATATTCCAGAGAGAAACATAAAAAACCATGAAACACAAGGAAAAATTTCTGCAATACACAGTGTAAATTTATTAATCTATTCACTGCACCTCTGTAAAAGCAAAAGCACCTGGTTTAGCACACATTACAATGTGTAAGTATCTGGGTTCAAGCCCTCAGTCCCCACCTGTAGGAGGAATGTTTCATGAATGGTGAAGCAGTGTTGCAGTTGTCTCTCTGTCTCCCTCCCTAAATCCCCCCCCCCAATTTCTGGCTGTCTCTATCCTGTAAATAAATGAAAGATAATAAAACTTTGAAAAATAATACATTTTCTCATCAATGAAATTGTATTTTTCTATTGAGAAAAGTTGTCTCATCTGTTAATCATAAAGCTAAAAAATGTATATCCATGAAAATGTGAGCAAGAGTGAACAGCCAGATGAACCACTTCAATCTGACAAATCACATAATCAGGACTGGACAATGAAGATTAGTTAGCATAATTTTCTTTTGCTCATCTTCATCTCTGTTGGAACTCTAATTATTATCTTTGATTTTTTTTTTACTCTTTGCCATCAATAATTGAATAAATAGCTCTATTATTCCAGTTTATTCTTACTGGAATTTGATTTTTGAAGCAACCACTATTTCAGTGCAGTTACGAAGAAAAAATTCTATTTCATTTCCAGAATTACTTCACTAATGCAGAGATGTGTCATGAGACACTAACCATTCTGTCACTCAATAATGGCAGTTTAAAATGTGTCGAATTTAAGTGTTTAGCACATGTCAATGTATAAACTATTCTATTTGATGCTTACAGATAATAATGAAGGCATTGATCTCCACAGCAAACATAGGCATGTGTGTGTGTATTACATATAATTTAATCATGATTATTCTAATTCATAGCTTTGTTCTAGTCACAAAAGATACTTGGTATACATGAATTCAATGTCAATACTAATTCTAAGAATCAAGAGTAGTACAGATGCCACAAAATAGACACACATATAAAACACAGCCCTGATAACGGAATCATATAAAATTGAGAAATATATGAAATTTAGTATAATTGCCATTAAGCTGTAGTTCAATTGTCAGTACAATTTAATGAATTTAGTTTAACCGTTTTTTCTCCTTTTGCAGCTGGGGTTGTGACATAGCAATAGAATGCAGGTCTTGTAAGTATAAAGCTCTGCATTTGATCTCCAATACCATATATGTCAGAGTGAAGTTATTTTTTAATAGTCTTTAAAAATTATTTTATTTATTTATTTGGATAGAGAGAGCCAGAAATTGAGAGGAAAGATAGGGAAAGATAGGGAAAGAGATAGAGAAACACCTGCAGCACTCCTTCACCACTCACAAAGTTTTCCCCCTGCAGGTGGGGACTGGGGGCTATCACCCAGGTCCTTGCACATTGGAGCATGTGTGCTCAACCAGGTGCACCCTGGCATGGTCCCTTGCTTCAAAATAAATAAAGCCTCATCCAAAATATATCAAATTTATAAGGTTCACTTTTTTATTATATTTGATGGTTTCAAATAATTGTCAAGTTAGGAATGGAAAGCAAGTATTTCTTTTTAATAGGCACATGCATCCAATTCTAGAAAAACATAAGTAAATCTCCCAGTATTATGCCATTTGAAATTATTGTACAAATCCTTTTTTTCTAAATCCAACACTGACTCTTCTGACCTATCAAAGATCATTATACAGGGATCAGGGTGGTGGCACAGCTGGGTAGGTGCACGTGTTACAATCTACAATTACCAGGGTTTAAGCCCCAGGTACCCAGCTGCAGGGGTATAACTTCATAAGTGGTGAAGCAGTGCTGCAGGTGTCTCTAAATTAAAAAGAAGAAGAAGAAGAAGAAGAAGAAGAAGAAGAAGAAGAAGAAGAAGAAGAAGAAGAAGAAGAAGAAGAAGAAGAAGGAGAAGAAGGAGAAGAAGGAGAAGAAGGAGAAGAAGGAGAAGAAGGAGAAGAAGGAGAAGAAGGAGAAGAAGGAGAAGAAGGAGAAGAAGGAGAAGAAGGAGAAGGAGAAGAAGGAGAAGAAGGAGAAGAAGGAGAAGAAGGAGAAGAAGGAGAAGAAGAAACAGGCTAGGGGTATGGATAAAGCTGCCAGCATCCATGTCTAACAGAGAAGCAATTACAGAAGTTAGAACTCTTACCTTCTGCACCCCAGAAAGAATTTTAGTCCATACTTCCAGGGAGGGATAAAGAATAAATAAGCTTCCATTGCAGGGAGTGGGACATTGAACTCTGGTGGTGAGAATTGTATGGAATTGAATTCCTGTTATCTTACAGTCTTGCTAATCATTATCAGATCATTAATAATTTTTTTATAAAAGATGTATCATTAGACTGTGGTTCAGGCAAGCCATGTCTCTCTGTTTATGCATCATTTTATGTAACAAATAAATATTGATCAGTTAACAATGTAAAAGGCAGATGGCAGTTGTTTGAAAAATACTAAATGAAGAAATATAAGTCTTCCCATAGTAAACATAAAGTATAGCAAATATACACATATTTAATAAATGTAATGTAGATCATTGATTTTGCAGTTAAAACACAAGTTCTAGGAAAAATGCAGCATATTCATATTTGGGAAATTAAGAATGCTTTCTGGACTGGGAGAAACATGGGTTTTATAGAGAATGGGGAAGGTTCCTGCTATATTAGAGTTTAAGAAGGCAATAGATAGATATTGTTATGATCAAGTTATTTGGAAATTTGGTTTACTTTGAAAAATCCCATGGTTTGGATTTACTGTACCATATAAGATCTTACCATGATTTATTTTGTTCTGCTTTATATCTTAATGCTTTTCAGCCACCAAGTTGCAGATGCTACCATGATGCCAACCTGACTACCCTGGGCAGATGACCTCACCAATGTATCCTGGAACCCCACCTCTAAAGATCTCTGCCCCACTAGAGAAAGATACAAACAGCCTGAGAATATGGATCAACCTGTCAATGCCCAGGTCCAGAGGAGGAACAATCACAGAAAACAGATCTTTCACCTTCTGCACCCCATAAAGAAATAGGAAAGCTTCCAATGAAGGGGATGGGATACGGAACTCTGGTAGTGGGAATTGTGTGAATTTCACCCCTATTACCCCAATGGACTTACAGGTCATAATTAAATCAAGAAAAAATGCTTTATAAAAAAGATTTATTGTAATTAAGTTGTTTAAAATTGTGAGAATTTTGACTGGCAGAAAAAAAAACCCAGAATGTTTTAGCTACACTTTTCTATCTGGAAAATGTGGATAGCAGTGTTAGTCTTGCTCACCAAATGTGAACAAGCTAATCATACACAGGATTACTCAGAGTCTGCTTCTAATTAAGTTGTAAATCCAATTTGGTAACTAAAAGAAAAAGGAACCTCACTGATGGAAAATGAGATAAAAAATATTGTTCTGATGTATTCCACAAGAATATTCTAATAATGAACTAATGCCCACTTACCAACCAAACTACATATATATTGTACTGAAAGAAAATCTAGGCAGGTAAAAACAAAATTCAAAATATCATAAGGTAAGTAATGCATGATTTAAAAAATAAGCATAAAATATATAAACAGAGTAAAAACTATATCAAATAGATAAAAACAAAAACTCTTTAATTCAAAATGTATTAAAGACTTTGATGTAGTATCTGAAACTATAAGAAACAAAAAAAATATGTTTTCTGACATCGACTTAGTGATGAATTTGGGGATCTGATTCCAATGTCAAGAGAACCCAAAGCAAAAATAAACAAATAGAACTTTTTCAAATTTAACAGCTTTTGCACAGTGAAATAAACCTATGAAAACAAAAGTATATCCTACTAGATCAGAGAATATACTAGTATATCATATATCTGACAAAGGGTTGCTCTCCAAAACATACTAAGAACTCATAAAACTCAACAATAAAAAGCAAATATCCTTCTTAAAATAGGCATTAGATTCAAGTAGGCACTTCTCCAAAGACATACAGATGACAACAGGCACATATAATGATGTCCATCATCAGTTATTATGAGGAATTTGGAAATCAGAACAACAATGTGATATCATCACCTAACACTTGTGACAACGGCTTTTACCAAAAAGACACAAAGCAGCAAGTATTACGATATGGAGAGAAGGGAGCACACACTGTTGATTGTGAAGTATATGGGTAAAACCATATAATAGAAATCAGTATGGAAATTACTCAGAAAGTTAAAATAGAATTGCATGTTATCCATTCATCTCTGTTCAGGTATTGATCAACACATACAAAAGAAGAATAAATGATACATGTATTATCAAGTTTACTGGAAACAACCAAAGTAACCACTGACTCTTAATTGGATAAAAATCATATATACATATAAAACAGAATACCATTTTACCTATAAAAAGATGGAATACTGATGTTTGCCACCTGAATCAACACAGGGTATTAATTTTAACAACATAAATGAAACCAAAATCCATCTCTTATAGGAGATAACATCTGGTAAAATGTATATATTGAAGAATCAAATTTTACTTTCAAAATGTTACATATAAGATTATGAACTAAAATCTGATAGATATTCATTCCCCTTTTTCACATCAGGTCTTTCCAAACATATCTCTTTGTGAAGCTTATCAACAGACTAAGCATCAGATGCTTTTAAGTAAGCAATTGCTTAGTGCTTTCATTTTGAACCTGTCTCAACAGTTCCTTGCCATTTTTTTTTTTTTGTACTGGATCTAAATCACACTCAAGTATTTTCTATCATAAAATTAAAGTCTTCATTCTTCTTAAAATTTCAGACCTTCACCTTTTTATCCTTAATTGCCTAAATTTTGCTTTAAAGAATAATTAATACACTTCTGTTTATTTTCACTTCTTATGATATTTTTTATTGAAAATGAAATACTTAATTTAGCTTAGTTTTTTCCAGAGCACTGCTCAACTCTGGCTTATGGTAGTGCTGAGGCTTGAACCTATAAACTCAGAGCCTCAGGGAAGAAAGTTGTTTTACATAACCACTATGCTATCTTATAGCCCTAAAAATGAAATATCTATAATAATATAATATGGCATTCTGTAAATCACAACTTCTGATCTCCTCTGTTTGGTGGTGGTGTTGCTTGTTGTTATCAATGCTATTGTTTGCTTGCCTAATGGCTTTTCTGAGTTAATTCTGTTAGACTTGTATTCTATATGGTCAGTGAAATTCTTACTTAGCTTAGTTTTCATTTAATTCTTGCAGAGAGATTTCATTAGTTGTTTTGTATGTCTTATTCTCTTCCCCTTGCTAAGAAGTTCTGTGTGTATCTTGTAGAATACCTTTAATGTTTTCACAGGCAGTTTATTCCAACAGGACATGATTTACATTTCCTATGAGTACAGAGACTCAAGGTCAGTCAGAGATGAGAGATCTGGCATGCCAGTCATTCCAAAATATATACCCCATATGACACATGCACATGGTATTCCATATTCCCAGAAATATTTCTAAGCTTTTCCCAGTCAGCTATGAACATCTCATTCTCCAGATTTTCTTTAATTTATTGATCAGCTTTTTCTTCGCCCAGCTATTACCACTCCATCAGGCAGCTGCAAACTGTTGGTAAGTGACAAGTTTTCTCAGAAAATAACATGCTCTCAGTAACTAGTCTTGAGTCAGCCAAGTGGGTGAGGATTTACTGAGAACTGCAAGACAGGGAAGACAGTAAGTTTTCTGTGGAAGGAATTACTGAGATCTTTCCAGTGATTATAAAGTTACTAGTTTTCCCAGTTACAGATTAAGGCTTGTTGTTTTTCAAGGTTACCATGTTGCTAGCAAGCGGGGGTGATAAAAATATGACACTTTAAAAATGTCACAAAGCTTTCTTCTCTTATTAACTTTCTGTCACTTTTCTTTTTCTTGAATTTAAGTTCTTTCAATTGTTGCAAGACACTGGTTAACTTATAGAGTTCAGAAAATAATGTTTTGGGTTTTTTTTTTACCATTTTGTCAACATTCTCATTGTTTTTATAGAAAAACAAAATTTTAGAGATACTCTACTATACCACTTAAAAATGCTTTTGATAAAAGTTAATCTTAGCTAGTCATGTATACATAAAAATTTTTAGCAATGCTCTCTGTTTAAAATCTTAAGAAAACTCTATTGCTAAATTAAACCTTTACTTTTGGAGTTCTAGTCTAACTTGAAAACAATTTATACAATTGAGATTATGTTTTGTCAGACATCACCGCTACTATTTATACATATGTGTGTCTGCTTTTGAATTTTTAAGTATTATGATTCTTCTCTAGGTAAAAATTCATGTAACACCAAACACCTACAGCATCTGCTTCTCAAGAAGATACTCAAGACCCCGAAGCATATGCACAGGGTCTTTATCAACCAGCTCCAGCCTTCTGCAGAAATCTGCAGTGATTCCAGGGTGTCAGCCAGAGACAACAGCATCCCCAAGCGCAAGAGGAGATGGTATCAAAAGGAGCTCTCTGTCTTCATCCTCCAACCTGGAGTCCATGGCTATCACCAACCAGCTCTCCCTCATGCAGAGACCCACATACATGGTGGACTACGCTGTCATGAACTTGCAGTTGCCTGGACTCCTGAACTACTACTAGCCACATACCCCACCGCACCCCGGCTGAGGGACCTCAATCAGCGAGACCCTAAGAAATGTAATTTTTGTACAAAATATATATTTGTATATCTATCGATGCTTTTTAGTTTTGCTAGAGATTTTTACACTATATTCTTGCTGTCATGGCCTTTTCTGAATAAGTAAGGGAAAAAAGGGGGAAAAAAATCATGCAGCAGAGGTGAGGCTATGGAATAGGAGCCTTTTCAGATAGTGCTCCTGATAAACTAGAAAAGGAAAAATCACCTAAAAGTTCAACATACAACCAGAATATCTTCAGAAACTCACTAAACCACAGGTAAGTACAGAAATATTTGGCCAGTGGGTGGAAAAGGGATGAGGAAAAATTGTCCAAACTTAGAAGCCATACTTGACTCTGAATTGGAAGTGAAGCAAGCTATTACAGTACCTGGGGCAAGAGAATATCAAGGAGCACACTGGTTGCTCATTAGAGCTCATTTCTCCCGACCACTGGCTGTAATCCAATGTTTGGCAGAATCTAGACTTACCTATTGGACAACGGAGGAGAGAGTCTGTGGTACAGGACCAATCTGTCACTTCTTGTTGGATGGCAAAAACATTTTTCTTCTTTTTAAAAAAAAAATTCTTTATTGGGGAATTAGGGTTTTACATTTTACAGTAAATACAATAGTTTGTACATACATAACATTTCTCAGTTTTCCATATAACAGTATAACTCCCACTAGGTCCTCTGTCATCCTTCTTGAACCTGTACTCTCCCCCCCCCCCCCAGCTACCCCAGAGTCTTTTACTTTGGTGTAATACACCAATTCCAGTTCAGGTTCTACTTGTGTTTTCTCTTCTGATCTTGTTTTTCAACTTCTGCTTGAGAGTGAGATCATCCCATATTCATGTTAAGTGAAATAAGTCAGAAACAGAAGGATGAATATGGGATGAACATTTTTCTTTTTGAGTCATTGTTTTCTCTCTTATCTCATCTGTCTTCTCTTATCTCTATCACAAGTGAGTGATTAAGTGAAAAATCTACATATAATCAAGGCCTGTAAGGATGATAAATCATAGCCAAATTTCTCACACCAAAACAAGGAAATACCAGCTGCCTGCTTCACCCCAGGGATTGAGATGAAGGGGAAAAAAAAAACAACTGCTAAAACTTACAACTAGGAACTCCTAAGTATCTTAAACATAAGTCAATCAAAGCAAGTGTGATCAGTGGTTTGAAAATAGGTGGCAGAGAGGCACTTCAAGACTCCAGATCCAAATATGATGGTACCACCTTGCTGTTCCAGTCATCTACTCTCCTTAATTTGAAATCAAGAGACCTTACCTCTCATCTTCCAAAGGCAGTGGTGCCACCATTAGAATAACATTATCAGGAAAAAAAGGAAAAAAAAACTAGTATAGTCATGAGCTCTTTGGAATATAATTAAAATAGGATTACTAACTATCTACAAAATAGAGAACCCCCAACTCCTCATCAGAACTATTCCAGCCTTTAGTTTCATGATTAGTCAACATTTTTTTTTTTGGCTTTATATGTTAACTTTATTTTCAGCCACCAGGTTCCAGTTGCTAACATGATGCCAACTAGACTTCCCTGGGCTGACGACCCCACCAATGTGTCCTGGAACCCCGCCTCCCCAGAACCCCACCCGACTAGGGAATGAGAAAGACAGGGGAGTATGGATCGATCTGTCAATGCCTATGTTCAACAGGGAAGCAATTACAGAAGCCAGACCTTGCACCTCTGCACACCATAATGACCCTGGGCCCATACTCCCAAAGGGTTGAAGAATAGGAAAGCTATGAGGAAGGGGAGGGGATACAGAGTTCTGGTAGTAGGAATTGTGTGAAGTTGTACCCCTCTTATCCCATTATTTTTGTCAGTGTTTCATTTTTATAAGTAAAAATAAATAAAAAAAAGAATAACAGCTTCAATTACTCCTGAGACACACCAAAGGTGACTGACTTCAGGAGTCCAGGAACTGAAGACTCTGCTGCTAGGGATTGAACTCAGGACCTCTGCTTGAGAGTCCAGTGCTTTATCCACTGCACCACCTCCCCAACCACTAAAATAATTTTTAAGGAAGAGTTAATAACCTCTACTTTTAAAACTCTTCTAAATGACTGAAGACATAGGATACTTCCTTCCACTTTCTACGAAACTAAAATCACCCTGATACCAAATCAGACAGGGACACAACTATAAAAAAAGGAAACCACAGAACAATATATCTAATGAACATAGATACTAAAATATTGAACAACATTCTAGCCATTAAGATACAGCAGTGTATTAAAAAGATGGTAAGGGAGTTGGGTGGCAGCACAGCAGGCTAAGCACAGGTGGTTCAAAGCACAATTACTGGCATAAGGATCCATTTCTAGCCCCTGGCTGCCTGGGGGGTCGCTTCACAGGCGGTGAAGCAGGTATGTAGGTGTGTATCTTTCTCTCCCCCTTTCTGTCCTCCCCTTCTCTCTCCATTTCTCTCAGTCCTATCTACAATGATGACATCAATGACAACAACAATAATAACTACAACAATAAAATAACAAGGGCAACAAAAGAGAATAAATAAATAAATATTTTAAAAAATTTTTTAAAAAGATGGTACATCACAATCAAGTGGGGTTTATCCCAGAGATGCAAGGCTGGTTCAATAATATACATAAATCTATAAATTCGATCCACCATATCAACAAAAGAAAAAACAAAAACCACATGATTATTTCAGAGAAAGTCTTTGACAAGATCCAACATCCTTTCATGATAAAAATACTATAACAAGTGGGTATAAATAGAGTGTTTGTTAACCTAGTGGGGTCCATATACAGCAAACCTGCACCCAACATTATAATCAATAAGGAGAAACTGGAAGCACTCCCATCTTGGTTAAGTAACTAGATAGTGCTGTCCACTGTCACCCTTACTATTCAACATAGTGTTGAAGTTCTTGCCATAGCAATCAGGCAAGGCAAGTACTAGGAATTAAAGTAGACAGGAAGAGAAGTTAAATTGTCTCTATTTACAGGTGATATGATAATATACATAAAAATGTCTAAAGAATATAGCAGGAAGCACCTGGAAATTGTCAGGAAATATAGGGGTTTTTTTTTGTTGTTGTTGTTTATTTATTCATTTTTTACTGGAGCACTGCTCAGCTCTGGTTTATGATGGTGTGGGGGATTGTACCAGGACCTTTGGAACCTAAGGCATTAGAATCTGTTTGCATAGCCATTATACTATTTCCCCCACCCTGTCATACAGTAAGATGTCAAACTACAAAATTAACATACAGAAGTCAGTCTGACTTAGTGTTTGCATACAGGAATGACACTGACTTCTGTATGTTAATTTTGTAGTTTGACATCTTACTGCATGACAGGGTGGGGGAAATAGAAGAAATCTAGATATCAGTCCCATCAGTGTTGTTCTTCCAGTAAGAACAATATCTAGGAATAAACCTAACAAAAAGTGAAAGATTTATATACTGAAAACTATAGGTCACTATTCAAGGAAGCAAATACAAAGAAGTAGAAAGATTCGTGGATTGGAAGAATAACATCATCAAAATGAATATTCTACCCAAAGCCATGTACAAATTTAATGTAATCCCACCAATGTTCTACCCCATTTTTTAATGGAATAGGCCAAAATCTACAAAAGTGTATCTGGAACCAGAAAACACCTAAAATTGAGAGGAAAATATCTTGAGAAAAAAGAACAGAACTGGAGATATTATGCTTCCAGAACTCAAATTATATTATAGGGTCACTGTAGTCAAAACTGTGTGGTACGGAAACAAAAATAGACACACTGAACTTTGGAAAAGAATTGAGAGCCCAGAAATGAACCGCCATACCTATGGTCATCTATTGTAAAAAAAAAATCTAATTTATTTAAATTTTTATTATCTTTATTTAATTGTGACAGCAAGAAATTGAGAGAATAAAGGATTGTAGAGAGGGAGAAAAAAAGAGACACCTGTAGCACTACTTCACCACTAGAAAAGCTTTCCCCCTGCAGGTGGGAACCAGGGGCTCAAACCTGGGTTCTCGTGCATTGTAACATGTACAATCAATAAGATGCACCACCAACCGGCCCCTGATCATCTAAGTTTTGATAATGGGCCCAAACTATTAAATGGAGAAAGGAGTCTCTTCAAAAAATGGTGTTGGAAAATTTGGGTTAAAACATGCAAAAGAATGGAACTGAAACCCTACATTTCATCACATCACACAAAGGGGAACTCTGAATGAATCTAGGTCTTGGATGTTAGACCAGAGACTAACAAATATTAGAGGGAGATATTGGTAACACTACTTTCCATTTAAATTTTATAGGTATCTGCAATGACACAAATCCAATTGCAAGGAAGATAAAATAAAAAATAAACCAATGATCTACAAAGACACCATAAAGTTCCTAATGAAATAGTTGCTACTTAGACCTAGACCCTATTACATTTTACTCACTTATTTCCTATTACATTCCCCTAAGTCACTCCAAAGCTTACCTTATCAAAGTAAGAATTACAAAAGCTGAATAAGGGCAAGAGACTGGCATACTTTAATGATGACTCTTTAGTCACTATAGGCCACTCCATCAGCTGCGGTCCTATTGGGCGAGTCCTGGGATTCCCACACAAACACCATGAGCCTAGACTTTGAATAAATCGTTCTCTCCATTATCACTGGTCATCTCCATCAGGAACAACACAATGGACTACTTTGTGGGCATCCATAAGACCCTGCTCTCAATGTGGATCAACAACAATAAAGAATGTTTTATCCTCTGAAAGGAGGCTGCATAACATACTCTATCTACCACCTGAGGAAGATGGGTCCTAAAATTGGGGCAGCTTGGAATGTTCCTACTCATGACAACAGAATGAGAGCTCAAACCTAAAGTGATACAGAGGTCACATAGGGTCCTATGCTGAATACGGGCCACAGATAAAATCGATGGGATTTACAGTCAACAATATTTATATACCTTTCCCATATTTGGTAGCTACTCTCTTCCCTGATCCATTTTTCTGGTCCTTTTTCCAGAAAAAACTGACATCATCTCTCCAGACAATAACTTGGGTCTACCTGCATATCAGATGTCATGCTCAGGCAAAAACTAATAAAGTCATGGGCCCTTCGGAATATACCTAAAATAGACCTACTAACTATTTCCAAAACGTAGACCCCCAAATCTTCATCTGCACTAATCAAGCCTTTAGGTTTATGGTTAGTCAACAATTTGTTTGACTTTATATGTTAACTCTTTTTTTCATCCACCAGGTTCCAGATGCTGACATGATGCCAAGTGGACTTCCCTGGGCAGATACCAATATGTCCTGGAGCTCCACTTCCCCAGAGCACTGCCCCACTAGGGAAAGAGAAAGACAGGCTGGGAGTATGGATGACCTGCCAATGCCCATGTTAGTGGGGAAGCAATTAAAGAAGCCAGATCTTTCACCTTCTGCATCCCACAATGACCTTGGGTCCATACTCCCAGAGGGTTAAAGAATAGGAAAGCTATCAGAGGAGGGGATGGGATACAGAGTTCTGGTGGTGGGAATTGTGTGAAGTTGTACCCCTCTCACCCTATGGTTGTGTCAATGTTTTCTTTTTATAAATAAAAAATTAAATTAAAGAAGAATCTGTGAAAAAAATTGTTCCAATTCCTGTGGAGAGCAGTCTGGATAACTCTCAGGATAGAAATAGACCCATCTTATGACCCAGAGGGATCTCCTGGGGATGCATCCTAAGGAACCAAGCATAGTCATACAGAAAGATCTCTGTGTACATATGTTCATAGCAGCATAATTTGTACCAGTCAAAACTGGGAAGTAAACAAGGTGTCCAAGAACACATGAGTGGTTGAGAAAGTTGTGGTATATATATATATGTATTATTCATTCATTAAAAATAGTGAATTCACCTTCTTCACATCATCTTAAATGGATCTTGAAGGAATCATTTTCAGTGAGAAAAGACAGAAAAAGAACGAATATGGGATGCTCTCACTCATAAACAGAAGCTGTGAAATAGGAAAAGAAGTGGACAACACAATATAGTACTTTGAGTTTAATGTATTTCTTTTTTTTAATTTAAGAAAGGATTAATTAACAAAACCATAGGGTAGGAGGGGTACAACTCCACACAATTCCCACCACCCTATCTCCATAACCCACCCCCCTTTGATAGCTTTCCCATTCTCTATCTCTCTGGGAGCATGGACCCAGGGTCATTGAGGGTTGCAGAAGGTAGAAGGTCTGGCTTCTGTAATTGCTTCCCCGCTGAACATGGGCGTTGACTGGTCGATCCATACTCCCAGTCTGCCTCTCTCTTTCCCTAGTAGGGTGTGTCTCTGGGGAAGCTGAGCTCCAGGACACATTGGTGGGGTCTTCAATCCAGGGAAGCCAGGCCAGCATCCTGGTGGCATCTGGAACCTGGGGATGGAAAAGAGAGTTAACATACGAAGCCAAACAATTTGTTGAGCAATCATGGACCCAAAGCTTGGAATAGTGGAGAGGAAGTGTTAGGGAGGTACTCACTGCAAACTCTAGTGTACTTCTGCTTTCAGGTATATATTTTGCAGTAGTTTATGGATACGAGTGAACATAAGCTCTCTCTCACAGAAACTGGTGTATATCTAGGTTATGGGACTTTGTTAGAAAGTGAACCACCTGAGATGAAATTAGAGTGTACTATAAAAGGAAAGGTCTCACCCGAGTAATGAAGCTGAAGGGTTGTCATTCCACACGTGAAGCCTCTGGACACAGTCTGAGGTGAAGCATGTTGAGGTGGCAATCGTTGCGTTGGTTAGGTTGTGATCGGCGGATGCAATATTATTTGGTATGGATTGGGAGAGGCATACGGGAAAGTGGGCCCTATCCAAGGGTGCCAGGGCTGGGGGAAGTAGGGGCTCTATAGTGGAGATGTGAGGATCCTGCTGTCTTAGGGTTCAAAAAGACAATGGATAGTTAATGTTATCATCACATTATTTGGTAATTGGGTTAACTTTGAAAATTATGTTAAGTGAGCTAAGTCAGAAAGATAAAGATGAGTATGGGATGATCCCACTCATCAACAGAAGTTAACTAAGAAGATCTGAAAGGGAAACTAAAAGCAGGACCTGTCCAAATTGTAAGTAGGGCACCAAAGTAAAAACCCTGTGGTGAGGGGTAGACATGCAGCTTCCTGGCACAGTGGGGGGTGGGAGTGGGCGGGAGGGATGGGTCACGGTCTTTTGGTGGTGGGAATGGTGTTTATGTACACTCCTAGCAAAATGTAGACATATAAATCAGTAGTTAATTAATATGAGAGGGGGAAAATCAATTGTATGTCTCAAAGTTTTTCAAAACACAAACTGAATCTTTTTAATATATAGGCTGTGTATTTGATATGCAGACTCTCTCAAAAGCCTAGACCAAGTAGATTAGAAGCATCCAATAGCACAGCTATATACAAGATACTGGGTACTGTACAGCAAACCATAACAAAAGGACTTTTCAGAGTTTAATGTATTTCATCCAAGTAAAGGACTCTGGGGGTTGGGGTAGGAAATAGTCCCTGGGTGTTGGAAGTGGTGTTAAACTGTACTCTTATTAACTTATAGGCATAAATTACTATCAATTCAATAAGCCAGAGAAAATACACTAAATATTTCAATTTTTTAAAAAATCACATGTTTTTATTAAACTTTGTTGAGATATGATTGAAAAATTAAAATGTATATATTTAGGTTGTATAATGTTATTTTTATATGTACACTGTTACTCAATATGCATTTTGAAATGACAAACACAATTAAGTTAATTAACATAACCACCACTTTACATGGTTGCCCTTACTTTTCATGGTGAGAATACTTAAGATATACTCTTAGCAAATATCTATAACATAATACATTATTATGAATTATTATCATTCTTCACAATCAATCCCATAATTTACTTAACTTATAATTCAGAGTTTATATCCATTGACTAACATCATCCTACCTCCAGTTCCTGGCAACCGTATTTTCTTACCAAAGGAAGGCAGGCTCTTTAGACTTCTATAAGCTTTAATATTATAATTTTTTAAATCTTAATTTAAAAACAAATTTAATAGTAATTTATAATGATGTATAAGATGACAAGATGATAAGTACCATACCATACCAATTATGAAAGTTTGGTGTCACCATGTATGTCCCCACTCCCAGTGATAACCAACCACTATAGCTCTCGCAAAATGTTAGAGACAGTTTGGCTGTTTTGCAAATAATGCCTATGAGTGAAACTATCTGGTAGATATCTTATACCTTCATACTTATTTCAGTAAAAATTATCAACTCAGGTGTTGGGCAGTAGAGCAGTGGATTAAGCATACATGGTGCAAAGCGCAAGGACCGGCATGAGGATTCCGGTTCAAGCCCCCAGCTGCCCACCTACAGGGGAGCTGCTTCACAGGCAGTGAAGCAGGTCTTCAGGTGTCTGTCTTTCTCTCCCCCCTCCATCTTCCCCTCCTCTCTCCTATCCAATAAAAACAACACCAATAACAACAACAATAATAAACCTCAACAATAAAAAAGGGCAACAAAAGGGAAAATAAATAAAGTTTTTAAAAAAATTATCAACTCAAGCTCTATCCATTCTGACTTAAAGGACACAATGTCAACCTTTTTTTCAGAGAAGTAATCCATGGAGTATTTATGCTATAACTTCTTTATCCAATCATCAGCTGATAGGTAATAGTGTTTTTTAAGTCAAAAATCTTTTTTTTTTCATTAAATTTCTTCACAGTTCCAAGATGATTTTTTTTCTTTTTTTCAGGTAGAGAGAAGGAGAGAGAAACAAAGAATCAAAGCAAGAGAATGAGAGAAACTGTGGCACCAGAGTTTTTCCATTGCAGTGGTGTTGAACTCAAACCTGGGTCATGCACATAGCAAAGCTACACATAACCAAGTGAATCAGTTTGCTGGCCTAAGTCACAAACTTATGAAATCTACTCATTTAAAGATTTAACTCTATCCTGCAGAAGCAGAGATTCACTGGCAGCTATGGGGAAAAGCCCACTGACTGGGAAATCCAGGCCATCATCTCCATGAGGGTCTGAGAGGGTCAACCCTGATCTCCCCACCCCTTACAGAAGGGGCAGTATGCATGTCCCCACTTGACCCCATGACTTTATGATGGAGTTTTACAGGCTGGGAAACTTCCTGCACATGCTTCCTCATTCCCTTTGAACAAAGGCCATAAGTTACCATATACGGCCAACTGAAACCTACTACAAATATCCTGGTCTTGCTTAACTATCCCCTTCCCCCCTGGCCTGAGGTGCTCTTGATTCACCCTTAGAGAAAAGCCTACCTATGCATGGTGAGCTCATGACTAGACCCTGTATGGTAACTTCCCAGTAAGGAACAAACACCTGATAGGTCAAGACTTAACCCTGTATTGTGTGTGTGGCTTTATGATTACCTTAACCTTTTCCTAACGTTTGGGTATATTTACCTGCTTGTATCCCCCAATAAATGAATTGTTTCTCTGAAGCTTCTCCTGGAGGAGGTCATGTGATTCCTCTCAGTGCACTCTCACCCGGACTGATGGGTGTAAGAGTGATTTGTACTATACACAGGTCTGTCTTTAGTAAAGATTTAATAAAGATTATAAATTAAAAAATAAAAGATCTGACTATAAATCTTATGTGTTATAAAACTCTAGTTATTTTTTTATTTTGTTTTGTTTTACTTTTTTATTTTATGGCCTGACACACATATGTGTTGTTCAGTAACTGTGTATAGAATAAGTTAACACTTGGTTTTAATTTTCTTTTTTTTTCATTTTTTTTTAATTTTTAAATTTTTTTATTGGGGAATTAATATTTTACATTCAACAGTAAGTACAATAGTTTGTACATGCATAACATTCCCCAGTTTCCCATATAACAATACAACCCCCACTAGGTCCTCTGAATCCTTCTTGGACCTGTATTTATTTTCATATGTATTACATATTCTTATTTCCCCCACTTACTACCTACTTTCTATATTTTATTGTCTGTGTAAATAAACATACTGCATTTTTTTAATGACTGCATAGGACTTACTTGAATGGATTTATCCTAGTACTCATCCTTCTACTGCTATTGGCTGTATTAGTTATAGTGAATGGCATCCTGGCAACAACTGCCCAAAACCAGTACTGAGGAGTTCTGTTGTTGTTGTTGTTCTTCTTCTTCTTCTTCTTCTTTTTTTTTTTTTTTTGCCCTCAGGGTTATTGCTGGTGCTCAGTGCCTGCACTACAAATCCACTATTCTGGAGGCCATTTTTCCCATTTTATTGCCCTTGTTGTAGTCATTATTGTTGTCATTGTTATTGTCATAGCCGTTGTTGTTGGCTAGGATAGAGAAATCGAGAGAGGAGAGGAGGAGAGAAAGATAGAAACCTGCAGACCTGCTTCACCACTTGTGAAATGACCCCCTGAGGTGGGGAACTGGGGGCTCCAACCAGGATCCTTATTCTGATCCTTGGGCATTGTGCCATGTACGCTTAACCTGCTGCACTACCGCCCAGCTCACGGTTCTGTACTTCTTAAGAAGTACTATTTTTTAGTGTAGTTCTGTTACTATTAAGTCCTTTCTTCTACAAAGGAGACATTAGACCCTGTGCTTTCACATTCAGTTATTATTTAAACAAGGCTGAAAGGACTGTAATTAAAAAAGATTAAATGTTCTTAAATGATTGTTGTTGTATAATTGAGCACATGTTCCTAAATATCTTAAATTCCTATTGCAAATTTAAACTAGTTAATATTCCCTTTAAAGTTATTTAATGTTTGAAAAATAAAATCTAAAGATATAGAATATTTATGAGTTCAAAATCAAACTGTATAAATCAAACAGATACCAAATCATCTTATTTTAGACATTCAGCTAATTTATACATTTTTTCAAATTTTCTTTATCTTTTCTAAGTTACATACACTGGTAAATCTCAATTATATGTGTTCAGTTGAAGTTTCAAGATTAAAAAGTTATTCTCTGAACTGAAATATTTAGTAAGAAGAATATGGATTATTTGAACTTATATAAAGCTAACACACTCTAGCTTATGAAGCCCATACTCAAATTGTTACTTTTATCACCTACTTCCTTCTTTAAGTACCTAAAAAAAATGCTATGTTCAATGGTCTAAGGTTATTTTGATATATATGCAAACAACTGTCTTCAATACCTGTCCAACTCCCAGGCAAATTATGATTCCTTTACACACACATATACACCACACCACATATTTATCAACTTGTTACAACTTAGACCATCATTTTACCCTTATTACATCTAGACTTTAAGTATCTATCAATACCTTCTTACATGCCAAGTGTAGACATGATTTTATTTGCTGCTGTTCTGTCATTCTACTCACATAGTGTTCACTTATTCTACTGAGAAAGGAGGTCTTACAGTCTTTTTATTTCTTAACTGCTTAAGTATAACCCATGATATTTCGATGATTTTTTGAAACAATAGTTTTTAACTCTCTCAAGTAAATGCATTGCGTTTTACAATTATGATAGTTTTAAATTTTTAATCATTACAGTTATGTTATAAAATGATTTTATATCTACATTTTACCTCATTTTGCATCTTTGCTTGGCTGTTTAACAATATTTACTTATTAACAAAGTAATACTGTATATAGGCTTGTATTACAGCAAATTATGCTACAGAAATCTTTGCCTAACATCAACATTGAAGAAAACACAGTATTCAATGCTTGAAAGTAGATTTGCATTATACCTTAGAAACTTTGAGGTGTTTTTTTTTTTAATGTTTATTTTATTTATTTATTCCCTTTTGTTGCCCTTGTTGTTTTATTGTTGTAGTTATTATTGTTGTTGTCGTTGTTGGATAGGACAGAGAGAAATGGAGAGAGGGAGGGGAAGACAGAGAGGAGGAGAGAAAGACAGACACCTGCAGACCTGCTTCACCGCCTGTGAAGCGACTCCCCTGCAGGTGGGGAGCCGGGGTTCGAACAGGGATCCTTATGCCGGTCCTTGTGCTTTGCGCCACCTGCGCTTAGCCCGCTGCGCTACTGCCCGACTCCCTTGAGGTGTTTTTTTAATGAATTTTACATGACTCATATTTATACCAAATATTATTAGAGAACTAAGTAATGCTTTCCAAAGAATACTCTGCTTTTTCAGTGCTTTTATTATTTTTATTTATTGATTTTGATGCTAGAGATTGAACCCAGATTCTTATCCATGAAAGCGCTGGCTCTACACTGAGTGAAACTCCCCACCCTGTTGATGTCACCAATTAACACAATTTCTTTTAAGTATTAATAAATTAATAGAGTTTTATTTTATGTGCTCTACAATGGGAGTTAAAATTCATGCATCTTGAACCCCAGAGAATATTTTGACATTACAATAGGGCTTGAGATTGCAGAAAGAACAGTGGTTAAGCACAGAGCTGCATAGCTCAGGTTATAGCTTCAATCCTCTTTTAAAGTAGTTTATTTATTTATTTATTTATTTATTTTTCTGGGATTATCACTATGGCTCAGTGTCTGCACTAAGAATCCACAAATCCTGTGGTCATTTTTTTATCAAGTTTTTTTTTTTTTTTTTTTGATAGGGGAGAGGAGAGGGAAATATAGAGAGAGGAAGAGAAAGACAGATACCTACAGACCTGCTTGACTGCTTCTGAAGCTACCCCTCTGCAGGTAGGAAGCCAGGGACTCTAAGCAGGATCCTTGTGTGGGTCCTAAGTTAAAATCCTTGTCACTTTCAATTCCCAAGACTGGGTGGTCCTCTTCTTACTCTCCCTTTCTCCTTCACAATAAATAAATCTTAAAAAATAAAATGGTCTTTAAATTTCAATGTTTTTTTTAACAAACTTGATTATATACGGTCCCTAAAAGAAAAAAAAGACATGTCAAATGAATAATAGTAAAATATATTGTGGCAATAGGGTGGTAGATATGATTGGAAGAAATTAATTATAAAAAGTCATTGTAAAATCTCTTAAAGTGTTGAAATAAATGTATCATATAAATAACAGCATTTAAATTGGATCACTTCTACATAAAGTAACATATCAACATGCTTAAATCTATTATTTTATACATATTTCTACAAATAATATAAATTTTATGCTTTATTAACCAGATGGTGGTGAAATAAAGATAAAAGGCAAAATTTAGCTAACTCAATTATTTATATATCATGAATAGCTATTTTGTAATAGTGATATATTTGAATAGTATAACTGGTACCATAAGGTAGATAAATGGGAAAATATTTGCACTTACCTTTACAAAAACATTTACTATTTATTTATTTTGTATTGCCATCTGGGTTCCCACTGGAATTCAGTGCTTGCATGGAAAATCCATTGATCATGATGATGACCTTCTTTTTATAGAAACAGAGAAATTGAGAGGAAGAAAATTGTCCCTAGGTCTCTAAAATGTTTATATGTTTACAGAGGAAGGGCAGTGGGTAGAAAAGGAGAGAGAAATAAAGACTATATAGTAAAGAAATTTTTTCTCAAAGTTTTTATTAAGATATTAGTAAGTAGGGAGGATGGGATGGACACAGTCTTTAGGTGGTAGGACTGGTGTTTATGTACACTCCTATTAACTTGTAGTCATATAAATCACTAATTAATATGAGAGGGGAAAATTTGAATGACTGTCTCAAAATTTGTAATGCACAGACCATAGGCCAAATCTTTGAAATGTTGACTCTCTAAAAAGCTTAGACCAGGGAGAACAGAAGCAACTGGTGGCATTACTCTATAAGACACAGCTATATAAAAATAATATTAAAGGACATAAATTATGATGATGTTGTGTATGATACAGCAAATCATAATAAAGGGATTTTCAAAGTTAACCCAATCGCCAAATAATCTGATTACAGCAATAACTATCTATTGCCTTCTTAAATCCTATGCAGGAACCTCCTGCCACCTCTATAGAGCCTATATTTCCCCCAGTTCTAAAACCTCTAGGGTGGGGCTCACTTTCCTGCATGCTTCTCTCAATTCATAACAAATGATAACACATTTGCTGATCTCAGCCAAATCAGTGTAACGAGTACCACCTCAGCAAGCTTCACTTCAGACTGTGTCCAGAGACATCAGGCATGGAATGTCAACCCTGCACCCTCATTACTCGGGTGAGACCTCTCCTTTCATAGGATTCTCTAAGTCCATTTCAGGTGGTTCACTTCCTAACAAAGTCCCAAAACCTAGATATAGACCAGGGCCCATGAGAATGGGCATATGTTCAAATATATCCATAATTCAGGGCAAAATATATACTGAAAGCAAAAATGCACAATAGTCTGCAGTGAGTCAGTATAATGCAGCAAGCAAGTCAAAGACCTAAAAAGACACCATAAAGTTCCTAATGAAATAGTGTCTACTTAGAAGTAGATAACCTTCTCACCTACCTCAGGCACTCCAAAGCTAACTTTATCAAAGTAAGGACTGCAAAAGCTGAATAAGGACAAGATCCTGGCATACTTTAATGATAACTCTTTAGTCACTATCAGGCCACCCCATCAGCTGGGGCCCTAGTTGGGGAGTCTTGAGATTCCCAAACAGACAAGATGGGTCAAGACCTTGAATAAATCCCTCTATCCATTGTTACTGGTCATCTCTATGAGGAAAAACACATAGACCCCTCTGTGGGCCCCCATAGGACCTTGCCCTCAACATGGATCAACAATGGTAGAGAATGTTCCATCCTCCGAAAGGAGGCTGGACAACACACTCTATCTTCCACCTGAGGAAGATGGGTCCTGAAATTGGGGCAGTTTGGACCATTCCTACTCATGACCCTGTGGAGCTCAGATCTACAGGGATACAAAGGTCACATAGGCTCCTAAGCTTAATATGGGCCACAGATCAGATCAAATCGATGGGGTTTATAGTCAACAATATTTATACTCCTTTCCCATATTTGGGAGCTACTCTCTTCCCAGATCCAGCTTTCTGGTCCTTTTTCTACCCATGACATCATCTCCCCAGACAATAACTTGGATCCACCTGCATATCAGATGTCAGGATCAGAAAAAAAAAATAATAAATAGTATAGTCATGGACCCTTTGTAATATAACTAAAATAGGACTACTAACTATATACAAAATGGAGACCCCAAATCTTCATCTGCACTAATCCAGCCTTTAGGTTCATGATTAGTCAACAATTTGTTTGACTTTATATATTAACTATTCTTTCAGCCACCAGGTTCCAGATGCTACTGTGATGCCAACCGGACTTCCCCGGGCAAATGACCCCATCAAAGTGTCCTGGAGCCCTGCTTCCCCAGAGCCCTGCCCCACTAGGGAAAGAGAGAGACAGGCTGGGAGTATGAATCGATCTGTCAACACCCATGTTCAGTGGGGAAGCAATTAAAGAAGCCGGACCTTCCACCTTCTGCATCCCATAATGACCCTGGGTCCATACTCCCAGAGGGATAAAGAACAGGAAAGCTATCATAGGAAGGGATGGGATAGAGCGTTCTGGTGTTGGGAATTGTGTGGAGTTGTACCCCTATAGTTTTTTTCCTATAGTTTTGTCAATGTTTCATTTTTATAAATAAAAATTATTTTAAAAAAGATATCAGTAAGTATGAACCTGATTCCAGACTCATCACCAGGGGCTTGGGATGCATTGGATCGACCTTCTCGTGGTACATCCCGTGAGTACCCATTCATTGGGGAAACTGACGATCCTTCCTAGCAGACTGAATCCACATGGATCCCAGTCACTTTCAAAGCCAGCAACAAGCAGCTCCTGACAGCTTTCAACCTGACGCTGTTGACTGGCTATGGAAGAAGGGCAAACGCTAGAAGAAGAAACCAGGGGCTAGTAGTCTATTTGATTGGCTCATAGTTTTACAAAATTCCTTAGTATTAGGAGATATGAAAAGGTTACAAGAAGTTTTAAGGACAGCAAAGTGAATTATCTATTTTTTTATTCTAAAAATGCAACTTTTTTTGTAATCACTGAGACTTTACTACTCCAGGATGAGTTTTTTTCCAAGACAAATATACCATAGAGAGTCAGGTAAAAGGAAAGCCATTACAACACCAAAGCTTCTTTCAGTACAGTCAGGGTAGACTCCAATTTAGCACAAGTTTGACAAACAAGTGCACTATTCAAGTGAGTCACTTTACAGGACCTCACATTAGCAAGATGAACAGTTAGTTGGTCTTTCCATGTTGGTTTTAGGGAAAGATTAAACTTCTCCTGCAACAAATACAACATCAGTAAACAACAAAAATTCTTTATATCTTTCCATTAGGCTCTTTCCTTATATTTACCATAGTATTTTACTGAAAAAATATGAATATTACTTTTTAATTTTTTAATATTTATTTATTTTTATTTTCCCCTTTTCCCTTGTTTTTTATTGCAGTTGTAGTTATTGATGTCGTTGTTGTTGGGCAGGACAGACAGAAATGGAGAGAGGAGGGGAAGACAGAGGGGGGATAGAAAGATAGAAACCTGACCTGCTTCACCGCCTGTGAAGCGACTCCCCTGCCGATGAGGAGCCAGGGGATCGAACTGGGATCCTTAAGCCAGTCCCTGTACTTTGCACCACGTGCACTTAACCTGCTGTGCTACCACCCAACTCTTTGAATGTTACTTCTTTCGGATACATACTATGAGTGTCATGAATGTATTTCTTTATGTTTAAAATTAGAATATGGTCTTACATCTGCATAAATCAAGTTTTATAAACAAAGACTTGTTTTTGTTTTTTTTCTAGAAGGAACTGACCATTCATTAAATTCATGTGCAGCACACTAACTATACATAAAACCTCTCATTTAGGAAACCAGATCAATTGAAGGAACCACAATACCACCTAGTGTCAGCTACACACAGTCTCTACTGACATGGGGTAGATACTGGACTGAATTAGTATGGGAAAATAACAGAAAGCAGAACCAGTGTTCTCTCCTAATTAATCTGTAAATTAACTGTGTAGTTTAACACTAAGTGCTCTTTCTCTGCTTATTTTTAAATCATATTTGTCTAGAAAAAATATACATGTCCTCTGAATACTTACCATGTTTCTTATAGAACTCACCCCACAAATAATATCCCAACAGATTACTAACCCATACTGGACAGCAGAAAAATAACCAGTATGATCTGTTGGATTGAGATCATTTCAACAATGTGTCAAAGGTCATATAGCAAAATTACCTAGATCAATTCATCAAGCATTCATCCTGCTTTATAGTAATTATATGCTAAGGATATAGTCACAGATTTTTGTCTTTTACAATTCATTGTAGTGAAAAAATAGACATGTATGCTAATTGAATTGAACTTCTTTAGGAAGATGTATGTCACTGGAATTATTTTATCCAAATTTACATGAGGTCCCTTATAAGGACTTTGTAAAAATGTGTTATACCCTCAAACTTTACGCCTACTGAGTGCAAGAGGTCTGTTCTATTAATTTCGCTTTCTTGAAAAATGCTCTCTTATTGTGTGTATTGGTTAAGATTTAGTAATAAAATCACTTTTAGTTTTTATACATTAGGTAATGTGTTCACCACCAGCTGATCTCTGATTTCAAAAAAAGGATTTTGTACATTTGTCTAACACAAGTTTGCCATAAATGTTAAAAGAAAGCAATTGCTACCAGCTATCTGACGTGGGATATATCATGCTATATTAGAATGACATTGATAGAATATTCTCTCCTTTTTAAAAATTAATTTATTTTCCCTTTTGTTGACCTTGTTTTTTATTGTTGTTGTTGTTATTGATGTCATTGTTGTTGCTGGATAGGACAGAGAGAAATGGAGAGAGGAGGGGAAGACAGAGAAGGGGAGAGAAAGATAGACACCTGCAGACCTGCTTCACCACCTGTGAAGCAACTCCCCTGCAGGTGGGGAGCCGGGATCCTTATGCCGCGGGGCAGTTCCTTGCTTTTCACGCCACATGCACTTAACCCACTCCCAGAATATTCTCTTGATATAGCATATTTTATGAGAGCTGAATCCTAACATTTATATAGCTTTACTGAGATATAATTGACAAGAATATTAGCACTTATGTGACCCAAAAAATGTCTTTGTATCCCTGTGTACTCACTATCTCTTACTCTCTAGATGTTACTGGCTGAAGTGTGTCCCCTGCCAATGAAAACATTTACATGTTGAAGCCCTAATCTACAATACCATTGTATTTGGCAATAGAATATTTAAAGAAGTGACTAATTTACAATGAACCCATCATCTGGGTCCTGACCTGACCTGACAGATGCCTTTATAATAATGTTGCACATACAGAGGCATGAGGGTCACATGTATATACAGAAAATATACACCAAGTGAGGCCACCAGAGATGATAGGTCTCAGAATGCAATCAACCCTGATTTGAATACTCACTATATTTCTTTCTTTCTTTTCCCACCCTTTTATCTAAACATTTCCTTCTGTCACCCATTCTCACTAACTGGACTTTGTCTTCTATGATCTAGGTATGAAATAGTTGTTTTTCTTAAATCTTGTCACTAATAATAACCCCTGTACATAAACTCCATTCCATTCATAACTAAAGTCTTAGAACATGACACTTTAAAATGCCAGTAGACATTAATCGATGATAATCACAGTGTATCTAAATGCTTTTCTCTTTCATGTTCACTAATGATCAACACACGTGCTGAAAAGGTATATACACTGAAACAATCAATGCTGTGAATCCATTCATAGCTCGATAAAACAGAAATTATTGGGTCAGAGATATAGCACAGAGCTAATTTACCAGACATTCACATTCATTATCTCTGAGGTTACAGATTCAATTTCCCAGAACATCCATATGCAGGAGCTAAGCAAAACTCTGGTCTCTCTCTCTGTCTCTTTCTCTCTCTGTCTCTCTCTGTCTCTCTCTCCTCTCTAGCACTGCATGTCATTACCATGCACATGGCCAGACTTGAACTCTGATAAAACACGAGATTGCACCATCACTGTGTTGTCTTTCATCTCTCTGTCTCTGTCTCTCTGAATAAAAAGTAAAAGTGGTGAGTTCTGTGTATGCGAGATCCTGGTTCCAATAAATAAATAAATAAATAACCCTTTTTGGTGTTGGCAGAACATTTATGCTGCCATGTGTAAAGACCTGTGTTCTAGCTTCTGCATCACCGGGAAGCATCATGGATGGCACTGAAGAAGATAAACACCACTATTCACGGTAGAACAGTACCGTGGCATTTCTCCTTTGTCTCTAAATATTAATAAACACAAATGATGTTGTTCCTGGAGCAATGGAATCATGCACATGCAAATCCTCAATCCCCATGCCACACACCACCACACACACAAGCACGCGATCACATGTTTTAGTAGACAACAGTCAAGCAAAAGAAGAATCACGTGCTTGTGAGCAACTGGTCAACAGGACAGGGACAGAATGACATTACAGACTCTCTTGAAGTCCTCCAGTTCCTTGCCTCAGGATTCTTCAGGAGGCAAAAATCATTCTTTTGCTGATTTAAGCATAATCAGAGATTACTCAGCAAGTAATATTAGATATTTTCTAATGTTTATTTTTGCAAATTGAATATTAATTTTCTTTTCTGATTCACAGGCAAATTGTTCCTTCTTGTATAGAGACTTCCATAAATCAGTAAAGTCTAGAGGCGCATTTCTTTCATTCCCACAAATGTAGTTCTGTAGTAATCCTCACCACAATCCCTGGTATTTATACTTTGTTCTACTTCCCCCTACTGCTACACTTGAGAGCACCTGCAGATTCACGTTTTTGTTTACACCCTCAGTACCCAGGGCAATGCCTGGTACACAGAGCTCTCAACTTGCTTGTTACATGAATTACCTGTATCCATGTTTTTCCCTGGATAATTTTGTTTGGTGCAGAAAATATTTGCAATCACAACAAAAAGAAACAGCTCCCTCTTTCTTAGAGAAGTGGGCGTTGGCATATTAAAAATAAAGGTTTGGATTAAAACTAGAAAATATTTCATGACTCAGGTTCAACAAAAGGCATTTTGGTGCACTGAGAATATAGGAAATGCTCAACCCTGAAAGGTCTAGTGTGTAGTCATTCAAAAGGCAGTACTGGTATGTGATCTGTCGAGAGTTGTCTTTAATCAGCGCTTTCAAAGGCAACATCTGAAGCCAGTCTACATACTTTCAAGCACATTTTGTTTAATATTCTTGTGTTTTACTTTTATAAAATATACATTTTCCAGTATGTTCTGTTTTTCTGTCCTGTTTTCACCATGCATGCCCAACATTTTAATTGCCTGTTTTTATAACATTGATCAACATTAAAAATTATTATCTTTATGTACTTATCAGATAGAGGCAGCCAGAAACTGAGAAGTTGGGGAGATAGTGAGGGAAAGAGACAGAGAATCACCTGCAGTCCTGCTTTACCACTTGTGAAGGTTTCCCTCTTCAGGTGGGTAGCGGGGTCTTGCACCCAGGTCCTGTGCATTGTAACATGTGTACTCAATAAGGTCTGCCACTACCTGGCCCTGACTGTTTTTACATTTATCCAACTAAGCAGAACACCAAGAACAAACGTCATCACCTCCAAAAAAATGTGAACCCTAATCATGGGACAGATGACTTGAGAAATAATTAGAAACAAAAAGACATGATGAAAAAACATGGTACCTACCATTGTGAACCCACTAGAAAATTTCTTACATAAAGGTTGAGTTTTCAGGGCTGGGTGGTGGTGCACCTGGTTGAGTGCACATGTTACAGTGCGTAAGGAACCAGGTTCAAGCCCCTGGTCCCCACCTGCAGGGGGAAAGCTTCACAAGTGGTGAAGCAGTGCTGCAGATGTCTGTCTGTCTCTTTCTCTATCTCCCCCTTCTTCTCAATTTATGGCTGTCTCTATCAAATAAATAAAGATTAAAGAAAAAGGTGAGTTTTCTCTGCTTCTTTACAATTGGCTTCTCTGCATTCTCACCACTGTATCTTCCTGGTCAGTGTATTTACTCTTGACCTTTCTATGTCTTCTGCTCGCTATATCTTTCTGCTCAATGTAATTCCAATACCCACTCACCCTCCTTTCCTTCTTCCACATCCTGTTTATTGTGAATTCTGTCATGGGACTTGTGTCACTGACTGTTTTCTTGCCTCTGGTCAACCCACACACATCATTTGTCATATTTTTCTCCTTGCCACACACCATTAAATTCCTATACATCTTCCTACTAATCTTAAAAGGAAAAATATATTCTTTTAAAATCATTTTATTTATTTTAATGAGAAAGGAGGGAGCGAACAGGCCAGAGCACTGCTCAGCTCTGGCTTATGATGCTAGGGACTGAACCTAGGACCACAGAGCCTCAGGCAGCAAAGTCATTTGGCTAGCCATTATGCTGCCTGCCCAGCCTGCAAAATATATTCTATCTGTATATAAATGTTGTGTGGGTCAGGCTGTAGCACACCTGGTAGAGTGCATGCACATGTTGCAGTGTGCAAGAATCTGGGTTCAAGATCCTGTTTCCCACCTATAGCAGAGAAGCTTCACAAGGGGTTAAGCAGTGCTGCAGCTCAGTCTGTCTATCTATCTATCTATCTATCTATCTATCTATCTATCATCTATCTATTAATTCATCATTTATCACCATCCTCTCTCCCTCTCAGTTTCTCTGTGTCTATCCAATAGATAAATAAATGAAAGTAAAAATAAGTGCTTACTATTAATATTTTTATTCTTGTCTTATATGATTATTAAAGAAAAACTTGGTGATATAAGAGGTAATTTTATTTCTTGCTAATAATTTGTTTTAACTTAATGTTTAAGGATGGCAGAACTTAAAAAATTAGAATAACGTATAATCTTAAGAAAACAGACTATATATTAGGATTTAAATCATTAATATATTCTCAAAGCACTTTATAAAATCGCATATAAAAGTTACTTGAAGTAATATGCCCTCTCATCATTAGGTATGAAAATACAGAAAAAGGTTAAGGAAAGTTAAAATAAAATCTTAAAGCATACTCTTACCTATTATTTTTATGTTATTACTCAATAGTAAAGGTCCTTGTCATCATAAAATTATCAGTTGGGAAGTGAAATATTGAGTTCAGGATAAATGAAAGTCTTTGTAGTAGTAAGCGAAATGAGAATTCACACACTAAATTTATCTCCTCTGTTTCAATTACTGTCTTGAAGCAGTAAAACTAGAATGACCCAAGAGAATATAAGTACCAGGGTGCAAACTTGGATTCCACTGTTAGCTATTTCTGTGACTGTAGGCTGATCATTAACCTCTGACTCTCTATAAATTCACCTGCACAGGACAAAAGCAGCAATGCCTATTTAGCAAAAGAGTTCAATTAAATATGTATGTCAATCAGCATAGGTTGGACTGTGCTATGGTCATCACACAACTATAAAATGGCAGATAATTGAAATCACAAGTTTTACTTTCCCTGTTGTGTTCCAGATCTGCCATAGTTAGGCAGCTGACCACTCTGCTCCACACCACCTTCTTTCTGGGACCCAATCTCACAGGGTATCTACTATCTGGAATGGTAAGTCTATCCAGTCTGCTAAGGAAGGAGATGGTAGTATATGATAAGTTTCATACTGACTTTTAAAGTTTTCATCCAAAAGTAACACATAGTTGTTCAATTTCATTGTAATCTCAAGAGACATACAACAAGTATTTAATTTATATCATTGTTTTATATTGATGCTTATTACTAAAATATATATAGCATTTTGATACACATGTGATTATATAAATAATTTAATGTCACTTTACAGAAAACTTACATTGTTCAGCTAATTCTTTAAGAGTTTTGCTCAGATTATTATATTTAATTCACATATCAGTGTGTAAAGCAAGTATCTTGACTCCCCCAATGTTTTGGGAGATCAGCAAAACTGAAATTTAATTTGGTGTGGAATCTTATATTTATAGCTACCAGAAGCCAGGTGAAACGCTTCTCATATGCCTCTGCAAAGTGAAATTCACTGACCATAGCATCCCTTCTACAAAAAGGAAAAAAAAAAGAGATAAGCAGAGCAAAATAACTGAATGTT
Organism: Erinaceus europaeus; assembly: GCF_950295315.1. NCBI lineage: Eukaryota > Metazoa > Chordata > Mammalia > Eulipotyphla > Erinaceidae > Erinaceus > Erinaceus europaeus. The sequence continues at coordinate 66,950,447 of NC_080171.1, read as the reverse complement.
TCCCTCTTTTTTCTGAAGAAGTCAGAAATTATGTCATGTGATACAGCAAATAATTGTGTACAGGGAGGTAGGAAAGTTTAGCATGAGAAATTATCATAAAATATTATTAAAGATATAATGATGGGGTGGAGGTAGATAGCATAATGGTTATGCAAAGAGATTCTCATGCCTGAGGCTCCAATGTCCCAGGTTCAATCCCCTGTACCTATATGAGCCTGTGCTGGGCAGTACTCTGATATAAAAAAATTAAAAAATAATAAAAAAAATTAAAAAGGTATAATGATGATATCAGCAACCACCTATATATGGCTCACTATGATATATGATAAACAAGTCTGTTCTTCTTTGATGTCGTTTCTAAAGAGTAGGCACTTATTATCATTCCAAATCAACAAAATTTAGATCTATAATTCCCTGATTCTAGCCAGGAGACAAGAGACTTTAAAACAACTGTGAATTAAACCCCAGCTACTCTGTACTTCAAAACACAAGAGATAATCATTTACTGAAATTTACTAATAAAGTTAGGCATTACTAGTGAACTATGAAATTCTCAATGTTTGTAAAATAGACCATTACAGTCAGAGCCAACTAAAATGGGTTGATAATACCAGAGAACTATCATATTTTATTTATTTTTCCCCTTTTGTGTTGTTAGGTTTAATAGATTTTTGTTTTCATGGAAAATTGAAAATGTTGGCAAGAACTTAAAAAAAAGAAAGTTTATATAAATTACATGAACTCCAAGTCGGGCGGTAGCACAGCGGATTAAGCTCACGTAGCAAAAGCGCAAGAACCACTTTAAGGATCCCAGTTCGAGCCCCTGGCTCCCCACCTGCAAGGGAGTTGCTTCACAAGTGAAGCAACTCTACAGTCTTTCTCTCCCCCTCTCTGTCTTCCCCTCCTCTCTCCATTTCTCTCTGTTCTATCCAATAACAACGACATCAACAACAATAATAACTACAACAATAAAAACAAGGGCAACAAAAAGGAAATTAGTTAATTAATTTTTAAAAATTACATGAACTCATAGTGTATTTGCATTTTCTTACTACAACTTGCCCATGTGATTTCATCATTTAAATATATTTATCGGGAGTATGGCGGTAGCTCAGCGGGTTAAGCACAGGTGGCGCAAAGTGCAAGGAATAGTATAATGATCCCTGTTCGAGCCCCCCGCTCCCCACTTGCAGGGGAGTCGCTTCACAGGCGGTGAAGCAGGTCTGCAGGTGTCTATCTTTCTCTCCTCCTCTCTGTCTTCCCCATCTCTTTCCACTTCTCACTGTCCTATCCAACAACAACAACATGAATAACAACAACAATAATAACTACAACAATAAAACAACAAGGGCAACTAAAGGGAAAATAAAAAATTAATATATTTTTAATTAAAGATTAAATATATTACATCAAATGGAAAAGTCTGCATAACAAAGGGAACCATCACCAATAGAGAAAGACACACTATGGAATGGTGTAAATTCTTTACAGGACACATCAGACTATGGACCAATAACCTAAATATATAAACAGCTCAGTAAACTCAGTAACAACAATATCAAAACCATTAAAAATGGGGAAAGGGTATGGCCAGATTCTTCACCAAAGTTATTCTGAGGGCGAAAAGACATATGAGAAAGTGTTCAAAGTGACTATTAGAGAAATGTAAATAAAGACAACAATGAAACAGCTTCATCAGAAAGCACAGAAACAGTAAGTGTTGGCCACAATGTGGTATGAAAAGATGTCCTCTAAACAACCGGTGGAGATGGAAATTGGTCCAACACTGTGGAAAATAGTCTGGAGGTTCCTTAGGACAATTGACACTAGAAATGGACCTACACTATGACCCAACAATTTCTTTCCTGAGGATTTATCCCAAGGAAATCAAATCACTTACACAAAGAAATGTATTTATACCTGTGTTCATAGCAGCACAAGTTGTAATGGTCCAAACTTGAAAGCAACCCAGATGTCCAATGACAAGTGACTAAGAAAAGTGTAGTATACATACCAATGGAATACTACTCTGCTGTATAAAATGATGAAGTCCTCTCTTTTTTTTAAAAAAGAATTTATTTATTTATTCATGAGAAAGATAGGAGGAGAGAAAGAACCAGTCATCACTCTGGTACATGTGCTGCCAGGGATTGAACTCAGGACCTCATGCTTGAGAGTCTAGTGCCTTAGCCACTGCGCCACCTCCTGGACCACTGAAGTTCTCTTCTTTGTCTCATCTGAGATGGAACTTGAAAGAATCATGCTTCAAAACTGGGAAGTTTGGGTGAGGGTAGGAATTCTGGATCAGTAGTGGGATAGGGGTGCACAGAGTGGGCAGACAAAAACTACAGAAGAGTCTTATAATTCAAATTTGGGCTGGCAAACAGAGGCCAAAAAGGGACAAAGGGAACTGAGACTGGCTGGGAGTTTTCTTTTCTGCTAGTTCCCAACCCCTACACCAGCTACTCCTGGTGGAACTCTTGTGGAGGGAATTTCTTTAGTAAGATTCCTGGATCAGCAGGGGTATCTTTCAAATGTGTGTCATTCAAAAGACATTAAAGGTAGCAGGAACTCTATCTGAGTGACAGAATATCCAACCTATCAGGGCCTCTGTCTTGCCTAGGGTAAGGTGCCTATGTTTTTCTGCTAAAGGTTGTTTTGCCTCATAATTACCACTTATAATTGTTTATGTTTAGTTTGGTTTAGGAAAAAGATGAGCTGTGTGGAGCCAATCTGTACTGGTTCAATCTGAAGACTGACTGTTACAGAATTTTATTCATTGTTATTCTATTATCATTATTACTTGTGCTTGTTTCCTCCCCTTCTCCAACTTGAGCAAAAGTAGCCATTGCTGCTTCTTCCATTGATAGGTGATAGGGTGTGCTACATATTCTGGGAGGGACTTGCCCCTCTCTCTTTCTCTTTCCTCTACTTCTCTTTTTCTTTCATTAAAGCTGATCTGAAAAATCTATTTCACTGCTTTTTATTTTCTTTCTTTCTTTTTTAATCACTGGAACTCATTCTTGAATTATCTTATAGAAGTCTGACTGAGAGTAGATTCTTCTTCTCTCTCTCCCTGTGTCTCTCTCCCATTTCCTTCTCTCTCTTTTCCCATTATCTCTAGAATTTATAGTTGACAACTTATTTTCATACATGTCTATTCTTACTTTTCCTTTTTTTTCTTTCTTTTTACTTTTTCGTTCCCTCTTTATTGTTGGTTTTTGTTTTTAGAGTGGAGGTGTTGCTTGACTATCTGGTCATGGTTGAACTATGTTGCTCTTTGCTTCAGTGGCTATTGTACTTTCTGAGGTATGTGACTTCATCTGAGAAAAGACTCTAGTGGAAATGCGACAGGACAAAAAAATACAAACCACACCAACTTAAATAAAAAAAAAGGTAAAACTGAGAGCAGATAAAACTGCTAGCACAATGAATGATGACAGGACCCCAGAAGAAACTTCAAATAAGTCAAAAGCAATTGTAGATAAGAGAACTATCCAAAGAGTAATGGAACTATTAGTAACAGAAATGAGGGAAACTATTGAGGAAAGGCTGTCAGATATAGGGAAACAAAATATGAAATCCTCAAGGAAAATACCAGCTACCTTGAGGTAATTAGAGAACTGAAAGCTGAAATAGCTGACTTAAAAGGACAACTAGCAGAACAAGCTAATACTGTAACTGAACTGAATAAGGAAGCTGAGGGAAGGGAAATCAGGTTAATAGAAGCAGAAAATAAAATTAGCTAGACAGAGGATGAGCTATAGAAAACTAAGAAGGAGGTAAAAGAGCTGAAAAAGAGATTGAAAGACACTGAAAACAACAACAGAGACATATGGGATGATCTCGAAGTAACATTCACATAATTGGCCGACCAGAGGAAGAAAGGGAGGAAGGGGAAGTAAATATGCTAGAGGAAATCATAGAAGAAATCTTCCAAGCCCTAAACAACAGAAAGGACTTTAAGATTCAAGAGGCCCAGAGACTCCCAAAGAGAATCAACCCAGACCTGAAGACACCAAGACACAACATAGTTAGAATGAAAAGAAGCAAAGATAAAGAAAGGATCCTAAAGGCTGCAAGAGAAAAACAAAAAGTTACATATGGGGGAAAACCCAAAAGACTATCAGCAGACTTTTCCACTCAAACTCTAAAAGCCAGAAGAGTATATATTTATTTACCTCTCAATGAAAAAGGATTTCAACCAAGGATAAAATATCCAACTAGATTTCATTCAGACTAGATGAAAGGAAAAAAACATTCTCAGACAAGCAAAGTTAAAGGAGGCAACTATCATTAAGCCTGCCCTGAAAGAGGTTCTAAAAGACCTCTTATAAAAAAAGAACATCACCAAAAGACTTGCCATGAATCAGAAAAAAAAAATGTTGAATAATGGTACTGCAATACCTTAAATCCATAATATCAATAAATATCAATGGATTAAATTCACCCATTAAAAGGCACAGAGTGGGAGATCAATCAGAAAACACAACCCAAACATATTCTGCTTGCAAAAATCCCACCTGACCCAACAAGACAAATACATATTTATAGTGAAAGGATGGAAAACTATCATACAGGCTAATGGACCACAAAAAAGGGCAGAAACAGCCATTCTCATCTCTGACACAATAGAAATTTTTAATTAAATAAAGTAATAAAGATAGGCAAGATCATTACATAATGATCAGAGGATCAATCAATCAAGAAGATTTAACAATTACTAACATCTATGTACCCAGTTATGGCTCATCTAAATACATCAAATATTCACTGGGAGAGCTACAAAAATACATCAATAATAATATAGTGATTGTAGGAGATTTCAACACCCCACACTCACACTTAGATAGATCAACAAAGTGAAGAATCAACAAAGAAACAAGAGAATTAATCAAAGAGATGTACAGACTAGACCTCCTGGACACTTTCAGAGTTCTTCACCCCAAGAAATTGGAAAACACATTCTTTTCAAATCCACACAGCACATCCTCAAGGACAGACCACATGTTAGGCCACAAAGACAGTATCAACAAATTCAAGAACACTGAATCATCCCAAGCATCTTCTCAGACCACATTGGAGTAAAGCTAACATTCAACAACAAACAGAAAAGTAATAAAAGTCAGAATTTGGAAACTCAACAGCATACTGCTTAAAAACCACTGGGTAAAAGAAATTTAAATGATTCTCGAAACAAATGAAAATGAAGACACAAGCTATCATAATATATGGGACACAGCTAAAATACTACTTAGAGGGAAAGTCATAGCCATACAAGTACACATTAGAAAACAAGAAAAAGCTCAAGTAAAAACCTTACTGCATGCCTTGAAGACTTAGAAGAAGAGGAACAAAGGAACCCTAAAGCATCCAGAAGGACTGAAATCACCAAAATTAGAGCAGAAATAAACATCAAAAATAAGAGAACCATAAAAATGATCAATGAAGCCAAATATTGGTTCTTTAAAAATTAAACAATATTGACAACCCCTTAGCCAAACTCACTTAAAAAAAAAAAAGAAGACTCAAAAAAATCAAATTGTAAGTGATACAGGGGATATCACAACAGACACCACAGAAATACAGAAAATCATTCAAAACTTTCACAAAGAACTATATGCCACCAAGCTAGAAAATCTGGAAGAAATGAAAGAATTCCTTCCAAACTGAACCAAGAAAATCTATAGAACCCAAATGCACGAATCACAGACAAAGAAATTGAAACAGTTATTAAGAATCCTCCCAACAACAAAAGTCCAGGACCAGATGGCTTTACAAGTAAATTCTACATTACCTTCAGGAAAAGTTAAGACCTATACTTCTAAAGCTCTTTCAAAAGATCAAAGAAACAGGAACACTCCCTTCCACCTTCTATGAAGCCAACATCACCATGATATCAAAAAAAGATTGAGACACAACAAAAAAGGAAACTACAGACCAATATCTTTTATGAACATAGATGCTAAAATATTAAACAAGATCCTAGCCAGCCAGATACAGCAGTATATAAAAAGATTGTTCATCCTGATCAAGTGGAATTTATCTCAGGAATATAAGGCTGGTTCAATATACGTAAGTAAATCAACATCATCCACCACATCAATACAAGTAAAACCAAAAAACACGTAACTGTGTAGTCCAGCAGAGGCACAGGATTAAGAGCAGGTGGCGCAAAGTGCAAAGACCTGTACAAGGATCCCAGTTCGAGCACCCAGCTACCCACCTACAGGGGAGTCTTTTTACAAGTGGTGAAGCAGGTCTGGAGGTGTCTATCTTTCTCTCCTCCTCTTTCTCTCCCCCCCATTTCTCTCTGTCCTATCCAACAACAACATCAGTAACAACAATAACTACAACAATAAATAACAAGGGCAACAAAAGGGAATAAATAAATATTTTTTAAAAACCCACACAATTATCTCAATAGATGCAGAGAAAGTCTGACAAATCCAACACCCATTCATGCTCAAAACACTACAAAAAATGGGACTAGATGGGAAATTCCTCAAGATAGTGGAGTACATATTCAGCAAACCTACAACTAACACCATACTCAATGGACAGAAGTTGAAAACATTTCCCCTCAGATCAGGGACTAGGAAGGGCTGTCAATTATCACCATTACATTTCAACAAGGTATTGGAATTTCTTGCAATAGCAATCATCAAGAGAAAGGAATCAAAGGAATACAGACTGGAAGACAAACTCTCACTCTTTGCATACTATATGATAGTATACAAAGAAAGACCTAAAGAATCCAGCAGAAAGCTACTGGAAATCATTCGGCAATATAGCAAGGCATCAGGCTTCAAAACCAATGTACAAACATAAGTGGGACTCCTTTATGCAAACATTAAATCCAAAGAAGAGGATATCCAGAAATCACTCCCATTCACAGTCACAACAAAATAAATAAAATATCTAGGAATAAACCTGACCAAAGACATGAAAGACTTGTATACTGAAACCAATGAGTCACTATTGAAAGAAATAGAAAATGATACCAATAAATGAAAAGACATCCCATGCTCATGGATAGGGAAAATGTCTTCAAAATGAATATTCTCCCCACTGCCATATACAAATGTAATGCGATACCCATAAAAGTTCCACCAAGCTTCTTTAAGAGAATAGAACAAAAACTACAATCATTTATCTGGAACCAGAAAACACCTAGAATTTCCAAAACACTCTTGAGGAAAAGAAACAAAAATGGAGACATCACACTACCAGATCTCAAACTATATTATAAGGCCATCAACATCAAAACAGCTGGTACTGGAACAAAAATAGGTACACAGACCAGTAGAAAAGAATTGAAATCTCAGAACTAACCCGCACACCTATGAACATCAAATCTTTGATAAAGAGTGTCCAAAGTATTAAATGGAAGAAGGAGGCTCTCTTCAATAAATGGTGCTGGGAAAACTGGGTTGAAACATGCAGAAGAATGAAACTGCACCACTTAATCTCACCAGAAAAAAAAAAAAACTCCAAATGACTCAAAGACCTGGTTGTTAGACCAGAAACTATCAAATACTTAGAGTAAAACATTGGTGGAACACTTTCCCACCTAAACCTCAAGGACATCTTTCATGATACATATTCAGTTGTAAGGAAGACAAAACAAAAACAAATCAATGAGACTACAACAAACTGAAGGGCTTCTGCATAGCCAAAGACCATCACTCAAACAAAGAGACCCTCACAGAATGGGAGAAGATCTTCACATGCCGTAAATCAGACAAGAAACTAATCATCAAAATATACAAAGAGCTTGGCAAACTTAACAACAAAAAAGCAAATGACCCCACTCAAAAATGGGCAGAGGATATGAACACAACATTCACCACAGAAGAGATACAAAAGGCTAACAAACACATGAAAAACTTCTCCAGATGACTGATTGTCAGAGAAATGAAAATGAAGACAACATTGAGATATCATCTCACCCCTGTGAGAATGCTATACATCAAAAAGGACAGCAGCAACAAATTCTGGAGAGGTTGTGGGGGCAAAGGAACCCTTCTGTACTCTCGGTGGGAAGGTAAATTGGTTCAACCTCTATGGGGAACAATCTGGAGAACTCTCACAAGGCTAGACATGGACCTTCCATATGACCCAGTAATTCCTCTCCCAGGGAGTCCCCAAGGACTCCATAACACCCAACCAAAAATATATGTACACCTATGTTCATAGCAGCACAATTTGTAATAGCTAAAACCTGGAAGCAATCCAGGTGCCCAACAACAGGTGAGTGGCTGAGAAAGCTGTGGTATATTTACACAATGGAATACTATGCAACTATTAAGAACAAAGAGCACAGCTTCTCTGACCCATCTTGGATGGAGCTAGAAGGAATTATCTTAAGTCAGCTAAGTCAGAGAGATAAAGACGAGTATGGGATGATCCTACTCATAAACAGAAGTTGAGAAAGAAGAACAGAATGGGAAACTCAAATCAGGAAATATGTTTGGAGTAGGACACAATAGTAAAAGTGTCTGGGTAGAAGGTGAGGGTGAGGGTGGATGCTCCTCATCACTGGAGAGGGGGGAGGATAGGATGGGTTACAGTCTTTTGATGATGGGAATAGTATTTATGTACCCTCCTATTAACTTGTAGTCATATAAATCACTAATTAATAAGAAAGGAGGAAATTGATTCAATATCTCAAACTTTTTAATGCACAGACCATAGGCTGAGTCTTTGAAATGTTGATTCTTCTAAATGCTTACACCAGGAGAGCAGAAGCAACTGGTGGCATTACTTCATAAGATACATATTATATATATATAAAACATCAAAGGACAATTTATGGTGATGTCATGAATGATACAGCAAATCCTAACAATGTGATTTTCAAAGTCAACCCAATTGCCAAATAATTTGATTATAGGAATAACTATCTATTGCCATCTTAAACTCTAAGATAGCAGAACCTACTGCTTCCTCTATAAAGCCCAAATTTCCCTAGTCCTGGATCCTGTAGGGTGGGGCTCACTTTCCAGCATGCTTTTCTCAATTCATACCAACTGATACTGCATCTGTTGATCCCAACCTATTCATTGCAATAAGTACCACTTCGGCATACTTCACTTGGAAATGTGTCTAGAGACTTCAGGTGTGGAATGTTAACTCGTCAGCATCATTACTCAGATGAGACCTTTCCTTTCTCACAGGACTCCTTAATTCCATATTTGGTGGTCCACTTTCTAGCAAAGCCTCCATACCTGGATATAGACTGGGTCCCATGAGATAAGGCAGATGTACATGTGTATCCATAAATTAAGGCAAATATATATACATTAAAGCAAAAGTGCACAATAGTTTACAGTGAGCAATAAATTAAGCAAGTAGAGAGATCTAAAAAGACACCTTTAAGTAGTCTTTCTTTTGTTAAATAATCTCTACTTAGACTTAGATACTCCACTCACCTCCCTCCTATTACACTTCCCTCAGTCACTCCAAAGCTAACTTTATCAAAGTAAGGACTACAAAAGCAGGATAAGGGCAAGAGAATGGCATACTTTAGTGATGACTCTTTAGTCACTATCAGGCCACTCCATCAGCTGGAGCCCTAGTTGGGGAGTCCTGGGATTCCCCCACAGACATGATGAGCCTAGACCTCGAATAGATCCCTCTTTCATTATCACTGGTCATCTCCATCAGGAACAACATAATGAACTGATTTGGGGGCCCTCATAGGACCTTGCCCTCAAGTTGGATCAACAATGGTAGAAAATATTCCAAAGGTAGGTGGATAAAATACTCTACCACCTGAAGAAAATGGGTCCTAAAATTGGTGCAACTCAGAATGTTCCTACTGATGACCACAGAATGCAAGTTTGGACCTACAGGGATGTTGAGGTTACATAGGCTCCTATGCTGAATATGGGCCCCAGACAAAGTCAGTGGGGTTTATAGTCAACAATATTTATACACTTTCCCCATATTTGGGAGCTATTCTCTTCCCTGATCCAGCTTTCTAGCCTTTTTTCCAACCATGACATCATCTCCCCAGACAATAACTTGTGTTCACCTGCATATCAGATGTTATGCTCAGGCAAAACTAATAAAGTCGTGGGTCCTTTGGAATATACCTAAAATAGACCTACTAGCTACTTCCAAAATGTAGACCTCAAATCATCATTTGCAATATTCCAGCCTATAGGTTCATGATTAATCAACAATTTGTATGGTTTTGCATGATAACTCTTCTTTCAGCTACCAGGTTCCAGATGCTACCGTGATGCCAACCAACTTCCATGGGCAGATGACCCCACCAATGTGTCCTGGAGCTCTGCTTCCTTAGAGCCCTACTCCACTAGGGAAAGAGAGAGACAGGCTGGGAGTATGGATCAACCTGCCAACACCCATGTTCAGTGGGGAAACAATTACAGAAGCCAGACCTTGCACCTTCTGCACCCCATAATGATCCTGGGTCCATACTCCCAGAGGGTTAGGGAATAGGAAAGCATTTAGGGGAGCAGATGGGATATGGAGCTTTAGTGGAGGGAATTGTACCCCTCTTATCCTATGGTCTTGTCAGTGTTTCCACTTTATAAATAGTTTTTTAAAAAATCACATTGAATTAATCACTGATATTTATCATTCTATGAAATCAGTGTGAATATTACAAGTAGGTGGTTCTAGGCTGAGCTAAGTTAAAATTTTCTTACCACCTAAAGCTCTTTTATGTTTACAGATGTTTTGAGTTCTCAATCCCAAATCAACAAAAGTAACTTTACAATTGGTTTATCATCAATAATAATATTACCAAATAGATTTCTGTTAGTCAGTCTGGGAAAATTTCTCTTTCTTAAGATGAAGAGGATGAAATTTATTTTAAGTTATTTAACAAAAAGTCTTGCTTATTTAAGTTTTGTATGTCATCTATTTCATAGGGTGACCTTCTTAAATTATTTCAAAGATTTAAATTTATCTCCTCGACCACCTCTCCAACAATATCTTAACAGAAGAGGAAAAGTAACTTCTACATAGACAATATGGTCTATGAAAGAAAAAATGTTCACTCCACATTAGTCTTTATACGCTTGCATTGCAAGGTTGTAATGTATAATATGATGTGAAATAGTATAGACAATATTCCAGCTGCCCTATTATCCCCAACTCATCCCCAAGCATTGGCTAATTTCCCTTAATAATAGCAAGATTTAGGGAAATCAACTGAAACCATCCTAAGCATCTCAGCATACTTTTAATGCTGCTTGTGTCATATATTCTTATTTCCTTAGAAAGCTCATCAATGAAAGATTCCATGATGCTAATTCAATCCCAGTCTCTCTACTAATTCACATGATTTCCATTAGGAGCTCTACTCATTACAGAGACTGGATAAGCATAGAAAACACAGAACTGAAAAGATGTTTAATTTGACTGCAATGAGATAATGGCTTTTATATTCCTCTTACTATTTTCAAATACCAAATTAAACTTTCACTAGCAGGCATTAGCTATTGTTGTATTTCATGATTATTCTATATTTTTCAAAAAGTTAAAATAATGACCTCGGCTAAAATAATTTAAAGTCAGCTGTAGCTAATTTATCTTATGCCCAATCTATGAGCAAGCACTTGCAAAATGTCTGGAATATTTTCTTGTATGTGGGAAAATATAAAGCAGCCACTTTAAAAATTTGCTTTCTTTTTATTTTTTACTAAAATTTAGATGGTTAAATCTGATGCTCATTTTATAAATTTCCACACATTGATCCTTTTTTATTAGAAATCACTTTTATGTTATTAAATTTTAATTTTAAGAATCAAGAATCTTGCCTCTCTATTTTAAATTATTTCTTATACCTAAGCATCTTAAATACTAAGTGATTTATTTCAAATATGTATAGAATGAATTTAAAAGATTAGGTTTATTCCAACTCACACATGCCCCTCCCCAACACATACATCTACCTCACAGGTTATTTTCTATGCAATTAAGAAACTAATAGCCTATGTCTTAATTATCAGGTTATTTATGCAGACTGGTAAATTTGGAGGGTTCTTTCAGAACACCAATACCATTATTTAAATTACAAGAGCTCTCCATGTGGTTGTTTGTCTTTTGCAGTTCCTTTCTTGTGCAAGCAAAATCCCACTGCTGCTGGTTTGAATTTCTTTTTTCATTTTTTTCATAAAAAGGTAAATAAGGAAAGAGAAATAGAGAAGAAGAAATATCATGGGGCCGATTCACTATCAGGGAGCTTCCCCAATTTTATGGCACACTCATGTAGTGAGAGGCTCAGCATATGGTAAGACATGTGTTTTGCTGAGTAAGCTATGTCCCAGTCTCCAAAAATTGTAAATCTACCAAGTTTTACAGACACACAAAGCCTATTTTTCATAGAATAGTAATAAATTTTAAAATAAAGAAAAATATCCACAGAGCTAACAATATACTATTAAAATGTTTTCTATTAGTGTTCTAATAAGGGCTTATAAGATTACAAAATTACAAGGTGCAAATTCCACATCAAACCAACTACTAATTACCAAAGTTGTGTCTCCCACCCTTATATCCAAAGATAACACCATAATCATTGCAAAATCTTAAGAGATAATATGGCTTTTTTTTTTTTGCAAGTTCATGTGTTTCAATTTTCTCTTTTTTATTATTTATTTTATTTATATTTACAAAAGCACTGCTTAGACCTGGTTATGGTGGCATGGGGGATTACACCCAAAACACCTCTTCAGAACTTTAAACATGAGAGTTTCTTTGCACAAACATGCTATCTTGAAGATTCAATTTTCTTATTCCACCTATGAGTGAAACCACCCAGTAGTTATCTTTCAGTTATGGGCATATCACAATAGGATACCACTCTTCAGTTTAAAAAGATGATATTGTATGATTCAGAATAAAATTGATGGAATTTGAGGTGATTATGCTCAGCTATGTAAGTTAAGAAGTAAAAGTTAATATATTTTAAAAGAGACTTCACTTAGCAAGCATTGTTTTTTCCTTGACATGAGAGCCAGTATTGTTATAATTTACAAAATATGAAAGATTGTTTCATACGGAGACTAGCTTTAAAGATGTAGGAAACAAAACTACTTATTTGAACTAAGATACAAATAACTATACAGTTCTAATGAATAATTTTGCATTGTAATGATGTGATTTATCAGATATGATTTTATTTTCTATTTCTTACATTCTAATTTTCATTTAACAAGCATATTCTAACACATACACCCTTCTTATATTCTCATTTCAAGAGTTATCACCAGCACTCAGCCACTATACCTGTTTACCCTAAACATAGTTTAAAGAGGCATATGAAGTGGCACAGTGGATAAAGCATTGGTCTTGAAAGCGTAAGGTCCCAAGTTTGATCCCCAGCATCACACATTGTATATGGAAAGAGGTACTCTGGTCCTTTTTCTTTCTCTCTCTTTCTTCTTAATAAATAAACCTTTTAAAAAACGGTTTCAAAAAAGACAGGTTAGGATATGATTTATTGGGGCTCAAGAGGTGGCACAGTGCTACAGTGCTGACAGGTCTCAGAGTGAAATAAAAGGAGACACACAAACATGTAGAATAGAATTTAGAGCTCAAAATTTAATTGTTCACCCTTGGGAATTAAAATTTGACAGGAAGGCACAAAACATTACATGGAGAATGGAGAGTCTACTCAGCAAATGTTGAAAGTGCAGAAGAAAGAAACTGGACCAGGTTGTGGTGCACCTGGTTGAGTGCACATTACAGTGTGCAAGGACCCAGGTTTAAACCCCTAGTCCCCACCTGCAGAGGGAAAGCTTCATGAGTGGTGAAGCAGGACTGAAGGTGTCTGTAGGTGTCTATTACTCTCCACCCCCTTCCCTCTTTATTTCTGGTTATGTCTATCCAATAAATAAAGATAATTTAAAAAATTAAAAGCAACTAGAGCACCATATATCACCCATGCAGAAAAGGCAATTACAGATGGGTCAATGACTTGAATGTTAGACCAGAAACCATCAAATAATAGAAGAAAATCCAGAAAAAAACTCTCTAAGATATTTGCTTCAGAATCATCTTTGAAGAAATGAATGCAACAATACAGAAAATAAAAACAAAAAATAAGCCACTGGGATTACATCAAACAAAAATCTTCTGCAACACTCAAAGGAACTATCATGAAAACAGAAAGACACCCTAGTAAGTAGGAGAAGAAATTTACATTTCATATATTGGACAAAGGGCTAATAACTAGCATATATAAAGAGCTCACAAAATTCAGAGCATTGTGGCATATGTAACAATGGAATACTACTCAGCTTTAAGAAATGATAAAATATTTTTATTTTCCATCTTTTGGATCAAACTTGAAGGGATCATGTTAAGTGAGCTATATCAGAAGGAGAAAGATGAACATCAGTGGAACTTAAGGGAAAAAACAGAGAGAGAGTAAGGGAAAGTATACAGTGAAATATGGGCTGGGTGTCATGTATTGTTCCATTGCAAAGACCTATGGGGAAAGGAGAGAATAGGATGTGATAAAGGGAGATTGGAGTCCTGGTGTATGATAGGAAGGTGTCCTTAGTTTGGCAGGAGTAAATGTCTCCCAGACACCTACATGCCTATAAGAGGTAGTGCTTGTGTGTTAATGCTTGAACTGTAAACCGTTAGTCTCCAATAAAATATATGAAAAGAAGAGAATGTGACTTATCAAGATGTAATCTTGGGGGACAGGCATGGTACACCCAGTTAAGTGTACATATCACCAGGCGTAAGGACACAGTTTGAATTCCTGCTCCCCACTTGCAGGGGAATGCTTCAGGAATAGTGAAGCAGGTCTGCAGGTGTCTTTCTCCCCTCTCTATCTCAATTCCCCTCTCAATTTTTCTTCCCTGTCCAAAAAAAAAGGGAAAAAAATGACTGCTAGGAGTTTTGGATTCATAGTGAAGGTACTGAGCCCCAATGATAACCCTGATGGAAAAAAAAAAAAGATGTACTCTTAACCACTCATATCAAAACTCTATATTTTTAACAGTTTGAGAGCATTTTCAGTTGAACTAGACAATGACCCTGTTAAATTTTGGCCTCCTGAGGGTGTATTCCTTGGATAATTTAGCATCATTATTATAATGATATAATAGTTTTCCTGATGGTTCAGAATATATTTCTTTCATTCTTCAAATATTCTTCAGTTCAACTTAGAGAAAATTTTTATTGGAAATGTTTTTGCAGAAATAAGACCCAGCCTATGTCAGACATCACTTTATAACAAATTGAGTTCCCATTATTATCTTTTAATTTTTTGAAAGTTAGCCCACTATCATTCATCACTCACTCATTATTAGAACTTGATAAAGTAGAAGATAAATTTATTTTGACAATCCTATTATTGTCATACTTGCTATAAGTTAATGTATGACTATAATATATATGGTGATTGAAAAATGATAATGAAAACATACTGCAAATCACTGATCATTGTGACATGCATTTTAGTATGCTGTGGGTCATTTAGTATGAATCTCTTAACAAATCTCAGAATTGTCACAGATAGTATAGACAGATTTGGCAAGTTGAGTTTATATTTCTTAATATGTTGATCTCACTTGCTGTCCTGGCCCAAAGAAACTCTGAGCAAATATTTGTTTTGCTTTAAGCCACTAAATTTGTGTTAATTTGTCAAGGCTGCAATAAAATCCCAACACAGCTCCTCAATGGCATATATGTTGTTATACAGTCTCTCTATTGCTCACAGCAGAAATTGATAGACAGACTACAGTGCATAAATAATTTACAGATGATGTTATTTTTTTAAAAAAAACATCTCTTTTATGTATTTTTATTGATTTTTACTTTAATGAATGAAATACTGTCAGGAAGACCAGAGCACTGCTCAGCTCTGGTTTATGGTGATGCTGGAGATTGAACCTTTGACCTCAGAGCCTCAAGCATTAGAGTCTTTTGCAGAGCCATTATGCTGTCTCCCTAGGGTGATGTTTTTTAAATTATAATAATTATATTAGTGTCTAAAAGTTACACAAAATTATTCTATGATAGCCAAATTGCTAATATATATTTGCTCATGTACCCATTTTTATGATAGCTCTTCTGTATTATTATTGATTTTATTAGAGCTTAGAGGTTTACATTATAGTCGTTAATACATAGGCACAATCTCTCATCTCCCGTTGATTGCTATTTAGAAGACACGACAGGACCCTACTGTCCCTTTATCACATTTCTAAAGGGAAGTTATCAGTATTTTTGTTAGTATCATGTACAGAGCTCAGCAAGTAACAGAAGTCAACAAAATGATTTCAAGAGTAGAATATTTTCAAGAAATCCAACTAGATTATCCTTCAGGTCTTTGATGAAATATATAGTGCTATTTGATAGTTACAGAATAACAAATGCACTAGTTTTCTAAAAAAAATGCATTTATAGGTGACAGTCTTTTATAAATGAATATTGTGGGGGCTGGGTTGTGGCACCCTGGTTGAGCACACATATGTACAAGGACCTGGGTTCAAGCCCCCAGTCTTCATTTGTATTGGAAGAATTTTACAAGTGGTGAAACAGTGCTGTAGGTATCTCTCTCTCTCTCCATTCCCTCTCAGTTTCTGTCTATCTCTAACCAAAATAAATAAACATTTTAAAAAGTAATAATCCATAAAAAGTGAATAGAGTCATTCAGAAAATACCATAAAAGAAATCAGTGCCACTGTTATCATAATTAATGTAGGTTAAAGTCAGGTCATAATCATTTTTCTCTAGTTAGATATTTAAAATATAATAAAAGCAACTGTGCTCCCATGAACCAAAATACATAGTGAAACATAAAGGAGAATTTTTTTTTAGAGAATCTGCCCTCTCACTTTCTCTGAGTTCTTTGACTGGCTCAATAGTAAACTGACAAGGGGGATTATTTACAAGACAAAAGGCAATTTAAATATAAAGCAAGCAGAAATCCACAAGACACAGAACCCATGAATAACCAAAACAGCAAGCTTAAATGTAGGGAGGACAGGACAATTAAATTCTTCACAGTTTGGATGTTGATTTAGACAACTAATTTTACAAGTAGGACTTGTTAATACAACTTCCTGTCCCTGTCAGGATGACTGTCTCTCTATTTCTGTTGAATGAAAGTACTATTGGAGAATGAGAGACAATTCCTCCCCCCTCTGGTAACTGTAACACAAACAACAAAAAAAATAGGTCAGTAAAAGAAAAAATCAATTTAGTAAAGTGCATAGGGGAAATACAATTGCATGCTATTCCTGACATTGCTATGGGGAGGGGGAGAAAGAGAGAGAGAAAGAGAGGAAGAGAGAGAGAGACAGAGAGAGAGACAGAAAGAGAGAGAGAGGATTATTCAGAGTTGAAGAGGAGAGAATGGGCTCCACAAGTCAGACTGACAATAAGTAAGGAATTGCTTTGTAGATTTGTAAAAGACGTTTGTAAAGTGGTGCTCACTTTGATAAGGGGGAGGAGGAGATAATAGGTTAGTATGCATTTTCTTAAATTTAAAATAACCTGATTATCAAAGAATATCTTCTTTTTCTTTAAATTTATTAGCAATTTAATATTGATATACAAAATTATGAGATAGCAGGGGTATAATTCTAAACCATTCCTATCACCAAAGCTCTGTGTCCTCATTCACTCCACTGGAAACTGTAGTAGCTCTCCCAAAGTCACAGTTATGGGCTATTATTCTATAACTATGTATATTTGTATATATTTACCCACTTGTCTATAGTCCTGCCTTCTTTTCCTAAGTCATACCTACATCTATCACTACTTCCAACTGTCTTTCCTTCTTCTCTGAGTCCTGATAAAATTGGTATCCAGAGCCCTCTGGTTATCTTCCCCTAAAATCCCAACCCCCGACCCCGGGAGTATGGACCAAAATTCTTTATGGGTTGCAGAAGGAGAAAGTTCTGGCTTCTGTAATTGCTTCTTTGTTGAACATGGACATTGGCAGGTGAATTCACAACCCAAGTCTGTTTCTATCTTTCCCTAGCAGGGTAGGGTTCTGGAGAAATGAGGCTCTGGGATGCATTGATGAGGTCATCTGTCCAGGGAAATGAGGATGGAATCATAGTAACATCTTCAACTTGGTGTCTGAAAGGCAGTAAGCTATAAATCAGGATAAAATGTTTAATAAAAGTAATCAGGAGAGTGTAAATAGAGCAAATGTAGGCAGGAATATTAGGGTGGAAAGAAACTAGGAAGTCTATTTTAGGTATGTTTCAAGGTTCCATGAATTTAATAATTTTTATTTTGGGCTTGATAGCTCAAACATAGAGGTGGACTAAAAATATTGTTTGGGATAATGGTGTCAATCTTGAGAATAGGGCTATAAAGCTGGATTAGGGCAGAGAGTAGCTCCAAAACTTGAAGAAAATATATAAATACAATTTAATGTTTACTTCATCCATCTGACCTAGAGCCCATATATATTGCACAGGAGCCTGTGCAACCTCTGAATTCCTGTCCATGTAAACTGAGTTATCCAAAAGGCCAATAAACATGAAAAAATGCTCCAAGTAAAGATTGTCAGAGAAATGCAAATAAAGACAATAACACTTATTTTCTGTGAGAATGGCATACATTAGAAAGGATAGTAACAACAAACGTTGGAGAGATTGATAATATAAAGGAACCCTCCTGCACTGTTGTTGGGAATGTTAATTGGTCTAACCCCCTTGGAAAGCAGTCTGGATAACTCTCACAAGGCTAGAAATGGACCTACTCTATGACCTGGCAATTCCTCTCCTGGGGATATATCCTAAGGAATCAAATACACTCATCCAAAAAGATCTGTATATAACCTATATTCATAGCAGCACAATTTGTAGTAGCCAAATCCTGGAGGCAAGTTTGGTGTCCAACAACAAATGAGTGGTTAAGAATATATATATATATATATATATATATATATATATATATATATATATATATATATATTACTCAGCTATTAAGAATGATAAATTCTTTGTCTCACCTTGGATAGAGCGTTGAGGGGTCATGTTAAGTTAGATAAGCCAGAAAGAGAAGGATGAATATGGGATGATTTCACTCTTAGATAGAAATTAAGAAATAGGGGGCCAGGTGATGGTGCACATTAAAGTGCACATAGACCCAGGTTCAAGCCCCTGGACCCCACCTATAGGGGGAAGACTTCATGAGTGGTGAAGTAGGGCTGCAATTATCTCTCTGTCTCTCTCCCCCTCTATTTCTACCTCTATCTAATAAGTTATATATATTATATTTCTCAAATATATATATATATATATATATTTGAGAAAACAATTTTGGCAATAATAATAACAACAACAGTAAACACCAAGGGCAACAAAAGGGAAAACAGCCTCCTGGAGCAGTGGATTCGTAGTGCAGGCACAGAACCTCAGCAATAATCGTGGAGGCAAAAAAAGAAAAACATCTTAAAACTATATGCATATCAGGAACATTTTATTTTAATTATCTTGCTATTATTATTCTTAGTGACAGAGAGTCAGAGAGAGAATGAAAGAGACTACAACACCCAGAACTGAAGCTTCCCTCAATGCAATGGGCATTGTGCTTGAACTTGAGTGGCATACATGGCAATGCAGCACCCTATCCAAGTGAGCTATTTTATCAGCCCCAGGGAATATATTACCTCATGAGAGATAACAAAAATGTGTATAAAACCATTAGAGACACAAAACTAGTAAGTGACTGAAATGAAGTTTGAATCCAATTCAGTGTAAATCCTTAGATATTTAGACTATTTTAAAATCTATGGAAATATTTCATAATATGTTCCAACAAAATTTTAGATTTTAGAATTACAGAAACAGGTACAAGTATTATCTTTGCATCTTAAAGATAATGTGTTAGATACAGCTGCTTAAGCTTCTGTGTTAAATTTTCTCATATGTAAAACAGAATCACAGTGCCTACATTGTGTGTTTTTACTAGTAATAAATAAAATAATACATATAAAGAACTTAATCCTAACCCTGACACAGTAAATTCCAACTAGAAGTTAGTATCTTCTATTATGACTATCACCTTGTCTTATAGATGGAGTAAACCAGAAACAAAACACTAAGATGAAAATAAGATTGTACAAAGGGGCCAGATGGTGGCACATCTAGTTAAGCGCACATATTACAGTGTACAAGAACCTGGGTTCAAGCCCCTGGTCCTCCCCTGCAGAGGGGAAAGCTTCATGAGTGATGGAGGGCTGCGGGTGTCTCTCTGTCTCTTTCTCTATCTCCCCCTCCGCTCTCAATTTATCTCTGTATCTAATAATAAATAAATAAATATCAAGAACAATTTTGGGGGGGAGGTTCAGGTCCTGGAACATGATGACAGAGGAGGACCTAATAGGGGTTGAATGTGAAAAACTGGGAAATGTTATGCATGTACAAACTATTTTACTGTCCACTGTAATCCATTAATCCCCCAATAAAAAAAATTTTAATAAGAAGAGAAAAGAAGACTGTACATTAGAATGATCAAATGTCAAATAGTTGCCTCAAAGAATATAACCAGTTGGTGAGGGAGAAAGCATAATGGTTGTACAGATTCTCATGCCTGAGGCTCTGAGGTCCCAGTTTCATCCTCTAACTGTTGTGCCCAGAAGTTCGAGTCCCGATCTCACACAAGGAAGACCAGCATCACATGCAATAGCAAGAGCCTTTATTAGCAAGCTTAAACTTGGGCCGCCGACACCCTTCCACACAAGGGGAGAGTCTGCTGCCAAAGACCCCGCAACACTGTTGCTCTCGGCTTTTTATAGTTTACAGAACAAGAGCGGTTGGTTTCAGTTTAACAGCTTAACTGACTTTAACAAGGAACTGTTGGTTTCAATGTAAAAGTCTCTATCAAGTAACAGTTGGTTTCAGTGTAATAGTCTCTAAGAAGTAACAGTTTCTAATCTCTACATTCTAATCTCCACATAACCACCAAAAGCCAGAGCTGAGCAGTGCTCTAGTAAAAATAATAACAATAAAATTAAAAATAAAATTTAAAGAGACTATAACCAGTTAAACATCGTAAACCTTTTTTTTATATCCTTTCCCCACTGAAGCCATGCATGAAAGTCCCTAGCTTCTGAAAAACTATCTTACTGAATATACTTGGTTAATATAATTTAAAATGGGTAATATACATCTTGTATGAAAAGCTGAGGTGTTTATTTTTATCAAGAATTGCTGCAAACTAATAAGAAATGGAGATGGAAATGAATTCCTTTTTCTTTACTTTGGCTAGTCAGGAAGACTGTCAGTGCTGTGTAAATTTGAGAGAGGCTGTTGACAATGCATTGGTGAGCACTGCAGGGGAATGGCAGCACTTAAGAGAAAAGCAGAGGTGGTACTGATAAATTAGAATGGGAAAATAAGCACCAGGAACCCTCAGGACTTATGTAGTAGTCAGTCACTATGAAAGCAAGAGATCAGACATTCAAGGCCTAGGACTCTGTACTACCATGCTGTGCTCTTCCCTTTTGAAGAAGCCTATTAAATGACAAGGGCAACACTAAAAAATACTAAAATTTCACCAAATGCCTGTCATCGACTTTTGAAATACAGCATTGTGGACATGAACTACTAGCATCTAAGGCAACTGCAGAGGCACCTTGCAAGTCACGAGGCTACTACAGTGCCCTGGGAATTCTCACTATTGTGAGACTATTTAGAAGGAGAAGATTAAGCTCCATTCCTCTTCACCTTTGTACAGTTACTCTTTTTTAAACTTGGAGGAAATTATCACTGCTCTCAGTGTGTTGCAATAAAAGACAAAGTGCAAAAGAAAGGAGTCTGGCAAGTAGTACAAAGAGGTGACTCAAGCTTTCTAAGATGTAACATGCCAAGTTAGAAAATCAGAATGACAAGGGTCATTAGACTCATATTTTCAAAACAAGGAAACAAGAGTCTAGAAAGGACACATGATTTCACAGTCAGTTGGCGGCAGAGTAGAGACTGAATGCTCATCCATGCTTTTACCTACAGTTGTCACACAAGTGTCACTATGCAATATGCATGTCACTATGCAATATGCGTGTCACTATGCAATATGTGTAATTTCCTTTGACTCAGATCCAAGGCCACATTCTAAGATAGTGCCCACACTTACTTTATATACTCTTATGATGAATGTCCCAAATCAGTTGACTTAAGATAGATTATGCCACTGGGTCTTACCTAACCAGTGACTTGACTTTCTCTAGTAAATTTAAAAGCATGAGTACAGTATGATATAAAGAAATCTTCTAAACTGATTATGCCTCTCCCAAATGTATCTTTTGAATACTACCCCCCATCCCATTTTGAACATTATTTGGAGAGAGAGCCTCTGAAAATGTAATAAATGCTTGAAACCAAACACCAATTTATTACAGAAGAGATGGGGTAGCAAGGTATCATGACCTTACCTTTGTCGGGGGGAAGGGGGGGTGGGAGAAAGCAACTACTAAAGTGAGAAAAAGGCTCCTCAAACTTCTAACCCTGCTTCCCACCTAGGAATTTTAAACAGTAGCCAGGAAACAGAAAAGTATAATCATTCATGGGAAGGTTTTTATTCTCAATACTAGACAATATTAGAAATATAAAGCCTTCCCTTCACACAAAGGACTGAAGTGTAAAGTCATGGCTTTCTCTCTATCATAGTGTAGTGAATATTCCTCCACTGTTTCAGCTTAAATGAGGACTTAACTATACAATCTTAATTTGGTGTAAGTAGTGTCTTTGTAAAGTAAGTAGAACCTCCATAGGTAATGCTACCTGGCAGACAAAAAGCCTTGTGATGCGAGAAAGGGAAGTGAGATAAAGAGATAATTTTTTAGTGAACTGTCCAATGTTGTTGTTTTTTTTTTCTTTCTAGAGAGAAGCATCATTTTATGTGTCTTTAAAGTCAAGTTTCTATCTTAAGCATGAAATGGATGTTGACAACCTCAGTACACATTTTTCTCACTGGGGGTTAAGCTAGAAGGTCATAGTTTATTTACTTCACAGAGTGGGGAGATCAATCTTGACGTGTAGTTTTGTACATTCTACAGCATTTTAAAATACATTTTGGTAGACCACAGGCTTGAAGAATTAACTCAGATGGGAATATATTGATAATGTTAATAAATTACAGATAGAAATGTGAGCAGTGACAAAATGGGAGGAGGGCAATCAGTAGAAGTGACTTACATGCTTACTTTGTGCAGTGCCCTGCAGTACCTGAGTACCTACTGATATATGGGAAAGAAAAAGTTCAATGATAATTTAATTTCTATGTTTCCTGTGCTTTATCATTCATTTTTAATTATGGTCAGTTCATTAATTACCTTCTTGGGCAGTTAGACTGGAAAGAGGATTAAATGATATTTTAGAAAAGCTAATTTTGCAAACAATTAAATGAAGTCAAATGTAATTGATAATTGCTATAACAACTGGCCCTTAGGCTTTCCTTTTTAGAAAATATGCTTAGACTTTGCTAAAATGAGAGAAAAGATACTATTCATAAGTCTAAAACTATGAAAAAGTCAAAATAAAGTCAATTACATTTTTCATAAAATTGCTCAAAGTAAAGGTGGAAACTTTAGCAACACAAAATTTAACACTATAGCTGAAAAAAATGAAGATACGGCTGATGATTACCACATCTGAAAGTTAGAAAATAAGAACTGAATTATGACACAAGTATGAATTTTCCAAAGTCAGTGAATCTAGTCTGACTGTTTTCTTCTGGAAAACATAACTTCCCAGAAACATTATTTCCTGGATTCATATGTGTCTTTTGGACCTTTCAAACTAAAAGCACATGGAAAATTGAGTATTTGGTTTCAAAATGTCTTATTCAACATTTTCTTTCTGACAGACACTATGGTAAGCATTAGAGATATATCTAGTTGTTTCCTCAAACACCTTAGAGTCCACCAGAAAACAAGCATGCCAACACAACAAAGCAAATAAAGGGCAAGGTCCCAAGTTACTCAAAGAGAAACAGTGAGTGTCCTATTATAATTAGCTGGGCCAATGTTAACAAAGAGGTGGTGTGACAGAGCAAACAAAAGGTCATGTAAAAACTATGATAACTATCTGGATAGACTGGGTGGCATTGATATACTTGTGAGGAAAAGTGTTGCAGGCAGAGAATGATATGGAAAAAGAGTGGCAGTAGAAAATAGTGTATATGGGGAAACCTTCTGATCAAATGGTGGGGCAAACTTCTCCTGAAATTGATTCAGAGATTTAGAAAAGGATCGTGATATAAACATATGTTCTCATTAATTTACCCATTATTTATGTAATTTAAAAACTATTGTGTCTGAGATGAGAATGGCTGTACCTATCTTTTTTTGTGGTCAGTTAGCCTGTATGAACATTTTCCAACCTTTCACTTTAAATCTGTTTATCTTGTTGTGTCAGATGGGATTCTTGCAAGCAGCATATGGTTGGGTTATGTTTTCTGATCCATCCCCCCACTCTGTGCCTTTTGATGGGTGAGTTTAAGCCATTGACATTTATTGATATCATGGATTTAATGTATTGTAGTGCCATTGTTCAAAAAAATTTTTTTTGTTTGCTCTGATATATTGCAAGTATTATAGTGATGTTCTTGTTTATAAGAGGCCTTTAAGAACCTCTTTCAGGGCCGGTTTGGTGATGGTTGCTTCCTTTAACTGTTGTTTGTCTAAGGTTTTGATCCCTCCATCTAGTTTGAATGAAAGTCTAGCAGGATATATTATCCTTGGTTGAAACCCTTTTCATTCAGGGCTCGATAGATATCTTGCCATTCTCTTCTGGCTTTTAGAGTTTGAGTGGAGAAGTCTGCTGATAGTCTTATGGGTTTTCCCCTGTATGTGACTTTTTGTTTCTCTCTTGCAGCCTTTAGGATCCTTTCTTTATCCTTACTTCTTCTCATTGTGACTATGATGTGTCTTGGTGTCTTCAGGTCTGGGTTGATTCTGTTTGGAACTCTCTGGGCCTCTTGAATCTTGATGTCCTTTCTGTTATTCAGGTTTGGGAAGTTTTCTTCTATTATTTCCTCTAGAATGTTTCCTTCCCCTTTCTCTCTTTCTTCCTCTGGCAGGCCAATTATACGAATGTTACTTCTTTTGAGATCATCCCATATGTCTCTGTTGTTGTTTTCAGTGTCTCTCAATCTCTTTTTGAGCTCTTTCATCTCTTTCTTAGTTTTCTCTAACTCATCCTCTGTCTTGAGTAATTCTGTTTTCTGCTTCCATTAGTTTTCTTTCCCTTCCCTCATCTTCTTTCCTCAGTTCAGCTATTTAAGCTTTCAGTTCTCTAATTGCCTCAAGATAATCAGTATTTTCCTTGGGAGGTCTCAACTGTTGTATCCCTAATATTGCCATTCCTTTCCTCCAATGTTGTTTTCATTTCTGTGATTAATAAGTTTATTATTGCTTGCATACTTTTCTTATCTATGGTTACTTCTGGCTGATTTGTAGTTTCTTCTGGGCTCTTGCCTTCATTCATTGGAGTAGCAGTTTTATTTGTTTTTGATCTACCCATTTTTTTAATTTATGTGTTTCTTATTTTTATGTTCTGTTGTTCCTCAGTTGTTGTGTTTTGAGTACAAGCAACACTGTACTAAATACCTTTATGACAAATGCAATAAGCAACCTCAGAAATTACAATAGCAACTGAAGCAAGGATTGAAGCAGTTTAATCACTACCAGTTAGCCAAACAATGTCTCCAGTCCATGAAAAAATAGCAACCAAGTCTATGTGAAGAAGAAAGAGAAAGGAAACAAGGGATAGCAAGAATAGACAATTATGCAAATCTACTACCCACTGTATATTCTAGGGGTAGCAAGAGGAGAAAGGGAAGTAGAGCAGAGATACACACATAGAGAGTCCACTCTGAGTCATATTTCTACCCCTAAATAATTCACAAATGAATATCAGTGAATTCAGAAAGACAAAGTAGAAGGAAGGAAGAAAAGGTAGACAAGATAAAAAAAAGAGAAACAAGAGAGAGAAAAGAAAAAAGATAAGAAAAAGAGCTGTAATAAAAGAGCAGTGAAAGGAGAGTTTTTTGGTTGATTAATTTATTTTTAATTTAATTTTATTTTTTTAATTAGTCAGGAGGAGGGAGAAGGGGAGAGTCTGTAGAGGAGGTAGGAGTAATGAGACAAGTACCTCTCACAATGGATAAGATGCCAGTCCCCTAGCAATGAAAGATACCCTAAGAGTTAATTCTGGTCAGCCTTAAGGAGGGGGGGGGAAGATATACAACTTTATATAATATTAAAAATAAAATAGAGCAGGTTAAAAAACCTCTCCCAGATTGTCTCAAGCCTCCTGAGCAGAGGTAGATGATTGTTAAGAAAGAAAAACAAAACAAAACAAAACAAAAAAACCCTCAGGACTAGACAAGAATAGCAGGAATAGACAGTTATGCAAATCTACTACCCTCTGTATATTCTAGTGGTAGCTAAAGGAGAAAGGGAAGTAGAGCAGAGATACTCGCAGAGAGAGTCCACTCTGAGTCAGATTTCGTCCCCCAAATAATTCCCAAACGCGTATCAGTGAATTCATAAAGCTGAAGGTGGAAGGAAGAAAGGATGACAAGAATGACAAAAAGAAGAAAAAAAGAAAGAGAGAAAAAAGAAAAAGATAAGAAAAAGAACAGTAATAAAAGAGCAGTGAAAGGAAAGAATTTTTATTTATTTATTTATTTATTTATTTATTTATTATTATTTAATTAGCTATGTGGGGGTAGCAGAGGGAGAGAATGGGTAGGGGCGGTAGGAAAAGTGAAATAAGTTATTTTAGCAGTGAATAAGATACCTGGTCCCCTAGCAATGGAAAGTACACTAAGAGTTAATTCTGGTCAACCTGAGGGAGAGGGGGAAAGTGGTACACGTTTATCTTGTATTGATAATAAAATAGAACAGAGTAAAAAACCCTGTTCTGTCTTTAGCTTCGATGGCTCCAGATTGCCTCAGGCCCCCTGAGCAGAGGCAGTTGACTGGGTACTTAGAAAGAAAAAAGGCCAAAGGTTTCAGAAGGGAATAGAATTGGAATGAATGGCACCCCCTGGTGGGACAGGAATCTTGGTAAAGAAAGAAGCTCAGCAGGGGAGCCTGCTAGGAGCAGATCTCTGGTCCCCAGGGACTGGTTATGCACGTGGGGGGGGGGGTTGTGCTTCGGGAATAATAATTTAAAAGAAAAAATTTTCTTTTTCCTTTCTTTTTACTCTATTTTCTAACCCAAATTGAGTTATAGTCACCTCCTTGGTGTCACCACTAGGATCCCTTATTGACTGGCCTACTAAAGGCAAAAAAATCCTACCGTTTCCAGTAGATGTGGTCAGAGCTCAAGCCACTAGCAGCTTCTCATTCCGCCATCTTCTGGAATCCCCAATTTACCCATTATTTAATAGTTACTTCTAGCTATCCGTGTGCTTGACAGATAGGAAATCAGGCCAACCAACATGAACAGTATCATGGCTGCAGCTGCTCTCAGCTAATGACCTTCTTCCTACATCACAGAGCCCCTTTTATTTTTAAACAGCAAAATTCCACTCAGGGAAACTGAATGATTGGTCTTATTCAACATGTCAATCCCTGTTTCCTTGACCCAAAACTCTTCTCCCAATCTCCATTGTAGCTGAGACTATCAGGTATTACAAAGACCACAGAATGACCAAGAAGTATATATCTTATATTGAACAAACACTTAGTCGTGGTATGTATGACAATATCTAAATATATATATATATATATATATATATATATATAAAACATAAAAAGCATAATGATTATTCAGATACCTGCTTAATACTAGCATTTCAATAGCTTATAGAGACTTAGTCCCATTGACTGTATCTGTCTTTCCCTCATCTCCCCTTGACAGTCCTTCTAGAGATGCTTACTAGGCCATAGCCTTTTCAGAAAACATTTATCATAGGTCTTTTTTTGACTTGCCAGGACACAATAAAACTGCTTACTATCTTGGCAACACATGGTAGTTATTACTTTCACCTAGAAATAAGATCTTATCATGGCACTGAACTAGGTTAAAAATAAATAAATAAAAAGCAATGCCCTGACAGTTATATTACTTAACAGTTCTTTTTCTCCAGATCATTTCTACTGCCAAACCCCAAGATTTGATTGCTTAAATGATAAAAAGTTTAAAAGCAAGCATCTTGAAAAATTCTTTCATTTTAATAACCACTCTGGTTTTGTCAAAATTATATCTATCCCCACTCACACATTAGAGTTATCTTCATTATGTACCCTCACATTTTATAGGATTGGCATCTGAAGCACATTCAGAGAAGTGACTAATTTTGCCTTCGCTGTGCACCCATGCTCCTGCAAAGATCTCAATGATGAAGGAAAATGAAGGCAGACAGAAAAACCCCATATTCCCTGGTAACATTGAGAGTATTAAAAAAAAAACTAAATAAAAGACTGAGTAGTATTCAATTGTCTATATATACCACAACTTTCTTAGCCACTCATCTATTAAGAGTGATGAATTCACTATCTTTACCTCATCTTCGATGGAGCTTGAAGGAATCTTGTTAAGTAAGATAAGCTAGGAAGAGAAGGATGAGTATGGGATGATGTCACTCATGGATAGAAATTGAGAAATAAAATAGGAAGGGGGAACACAAAGTATAACTTGCAGTGGTTTGGTGTATTTCACTAAAGTGAAGGACTGTGTTGGGGAAAGAAGGCTGTTACGGTCATGGTGCATGATGGTGGAGGAGGACCTACACTGGGGTGAAGTGTTTTGCAGAAATTGGGAAAATTTTCACATGTATCAAACACTGTGTTTGCTGCTAACCACTAATACTCTCTATTAAAAAAATAAAAGAGTTTCTCTACACAACCTAGGAATAATACCGTATTCCTTTTTAATAGTCAACCACACTCTTCTTGAACCATTAAGGATATTATATAAAATATATACATATGTAGGGAGAGGGCGGTAGCACAGTGGGTTAAGCACATGTGGTGCAAAGCCCAAGGACCTACTTAAGGATCCTGGCTCCAGCCTCTGGTTCCCCACCTGCAGGGGAGTCACAAGTGGTGAAGCAGGTCTGTAGGTGCCTATCTTTCTCTCCCCCTCTGTCTTCCCCTCATCCCTCCATTTCTCTATGCCCTATCCATAACAACAACAATAATTGCCGGGATAGCCTGAGGGTACTTCTTCCCGAGCTAGTGCTCTCTGGGTTGGAGAGAACTCAACTGGAGCTGATCTAGGCTGCTGCGTGGGAGAGGGATCAGGAACTCGTGCCGCACTAACTTCACAGGAGATACACTCTGGAATTCTTGGAGCTGGAAAGCAATTTCCAAGTGTCTTTAATCAGAAGAGCAGCAGCTGTTTTTATACTCTCCAAGTAGGGTGGAAACAGGATGTGATATACAGAGGGTGGAGCGAAAAGTGACTGGTGAAAATCAGAGTGTGACAAGGAGAGGATCAGGGTGTGACAAGGAGAGGGGGTGGAGCAGGTGAGAAATCTACCACTAAACCACCAATGCCCTGGAGGGAGTGTGGTGCTTTATGTAAATGTAAAAGTGATTTATGTAAATAGACCAAAGCTTTGAATGGGATTAAATCTATCCCTATATAGGCATATGGTTAAGCAGAAGCCAGGGGGAGCTGGCATACTATCCAACAAATAATAACTATAACAATAAACCAATGGCAACAAAAGGGAATAAACAAATAAATAATAAAAATAAATAAAAAGTTTAAAAGAATTAAAAATATTATATATATATATATATACATATACATATATATATTTTTTTTCCTTTTGACACAAAATACATCCAAGATAAATAATGAAGGGCTAGGTGATGGTGCACCTGGTTGAGTGCACATGTTATAGTGCACAAAGATCTGGGTTCAAGCCCCCAGTTCCCACCTGCGGGGGAAAGCTTTGCAAGTGTTGAAGCAGTGCTGCAGATGTCTTTCTGTCTCTCTTATTCTCTATCTTCTGCTTTCCTTTTGATTTCTGGCTACCTCTATCCAATAAATGAATAAAGATAGTAAAAATTTTTAAAAAGGACACTATAACAAAAAAATCATAATGAGACTAATAACTTGCAAGAGGATATAACTCATGATACCATCAAGAAATCTATACCTTTACTAAGGAAAAAGATGAAATTATGCATAATGCTGATATTTGTGGTCCCCTTTATGAAAACTGGCTATTCTCAAAGCCAAGTCTGTCCATAAGTACTCCAAACAAGACTCACCTAGAATTCTACTTGTGCATCCTTACACACCTATACACATTTTTAAAGTTTTTTTTATTATCTTTATTTATTGGATAGAGACTGCCAGAAGTCGATAGGAAGGGGAGAGAGAGAGAGAGAGACTGAGAGACACCTGCAGACCTGCTTCACCACTTGCCAAGCTTTCCCCCCTGCAGGTGGGGACCGGGGGCTCGAACCTGGTTCCTTGTGCACCGTAACATGTGCATTCAACCAGGTGTGCCACCACCTGGGCTTGCACATTACATTTACCCATTAAAAACTCTTCCTTTTTGCATTCAGGGAAAGAGTAAATTCAGAATATGAATTTACTAGCAGGCAAGTACCAAAATAAATTTTTCCTCAGAGAGTTCACCGTAGTGAGTATCTGCTTTTCTGTGCAATCACTGATGGACACAGGCTGAGAATAATAATAGCACAATCACTACAATTTTTCTGCAAAAATTAAATCAGTATGTAAATAAAATATCATTTTGGAAAACTGCTAGGAAGAGTGCATAAGAGTAAACAATTCAGTTCCTAAACAGGATGTTGTATTGTTTAAATGCTTACTAAAATGGGAATAATCTTAATTTGCTTTGTTTTTACATACAAGATTTATAAAGACGTTACATAGATTTTTATAAGGTATATTCATTTATCTATAAATCAGTAACTGAGAATTGGAACTAGATGTTGATTAAGTAATTGATATTAAATAAGAGATTTCACCGTGCCCCCTTGAGGCAGGACTTAGAATGGCAAGCACTTAAGTCACCAAGACTCCCTCAAACCCCACTCTTGATCTTACCATTTGTAATTGAGTTGACAGATATTCTGATAATTGGAGAAAAGAGAGAAGGGACAAAAGTGGGAATTACCTGATTCACATACTAACTACCAAATCAAGTTTTAGATGCTTGTCATTTTCTATCAACAAATTTTTTATCATGATGCCAATTTTAGATCCAGGGAGAAGAGGACCTAATTCAGGACAGGTATATTCAATTAGATTTAGCCCTAAATCAAATTGTTTCTGATAATAAAGGTAGGCACAAGCATTGTAACTGCCTTGTATTTTTCTTCTGTAATTGCTTCAAATACTTTGGTAAATAAGTCCAATAAAGTCTTCTTGACTGTGACTTTTTCTGGAGCCAATTAAATTTGTATTCATAAGATTTAGAACAGTGCCTGGAACAAGGCAGTTGTTAATAAGTATTGTGAAATACTTATGGCTCTACAAATAGATTTAAAATAATTAATATAAGAAGGTGTTGGGACCATGTGTAAGCCTGATAGAGCTTAGGGAAAACCACCCCCATCCTTGGATGGAGGTCTGAGAAGATAACCTCTTGGTAAGTCTCTCTCAACCAAGGTGAGCATAATGGGGGAAACTCAGACTTGGTTCTTTCCTTCTTGACTCTCAGGCCCACAGAAACCCCAGTACTTCCCTCCATTAACTGCAGGCCATATGGCCACAGATTCACTTATTCAAAGTCACCTTCTGATCACAGAAGAACACTCCTTATCATACACTTCATCACATACCTCAGACCCCAGATAAGAGAAATTCCAAACTATATGGCCTTTGATATTCATCTTCTCTCTGTCTCACCCTATAGGTTTAACCCCTATGCTTCTCTCAAATACCTTTGGATAATTAAGTTGCTTGTGTCATGGAGAATAACTGTCTTGTATCTCATCAGTTCCTGTCTTACCAGCCCCCTACCTTAGGGGCATGCTGACTGTTAAGAAACCTGTAATTTCTGACATATTTCAACAATAATTACCTCCATTTCTTTTCTATTTAACTCATGTCCACTTTGCTAATAAATGGACTCTAGGATTCTGGGATTCTAGGACTCAGATTCTAGGCACGCTAAGAGTCCCCTGGTGTCTTTTACTTTGTGTCACCCCTGTCATGAGTGAGAAAGAACCAGCCCATTACCTTTCCCCTGGAGACCACCCCGCCGGAGAGGGAGAGAGATAGCCCGAAAAGAAGGCAATAAATATAGCAAGATATCAGGCTACAAAATCAACGTAAAAAAAATCAGTGGCATTCCTTTATGCAAATACTAAATCCAAAGAAGAGGATATCCAGAAATCACTCCCATTCTCTAATACAGCAAAATCAATAAAATATCTAGGAATAAACCTGACCAAAGACATGAAAGACTTGTATACTAAAAACTATGAGTTACTATTCAAAGAAATAAAAAATGACACCAAGAAATGAAAAGACAGCACATGCTCATGGATTGGAAGAATAAATATCAACAAAATGAATATTCACCCCACTGCCATATACAAATGTGATGCAATACCCAACAAAGTTCCACCAAGTTTCTTCAAGAGAATAGACCAAAAATTACAATCATTTATCTGAAACCAGAAAACACCTACAATCACCAAAAAATCTTGAGAAAATAAAAGAAATAGAGACATCACACTACTAGATCTCAAACTATATTGTAAGGCCATCAACATCAAAACAGCCTGGTACTGGAACAAAAATAGGTACACAGACCAGTAGAAAAGAATTGAAATCTCAGAACTAATCTCCTACACCTGTTAACATCAAATCTTTGATAAAGGGGGCTCAAAGAATTAAATTAAATGGAAGAATTCAATAAATGGTGCTGGGGAAACTGGGTTGAAACATGCAGAAGAATGAAACTGAACCACTTAATCTCAACAGAAAAAAAAAGTCAAATTCAAATGGCTCAAAGACCTGGTTGTTAGACCAGAAACTATCAAATACTTAGAGTAAAACATTGGTGGAACACTTTCCCACCTAAATCTCAAGGACATCTTTCATGATACATATTCAACTGTAAGGAAGACAAAACAAAAACAAATCAATGAGACTACGTCAAATTGAAGAGCTTCTGCATAGTCAAAGACCATCACTCAAACAAAGAGACCCTCACAGAATGGGAGATGATCTTCACATGCCATACATCAGACAAGAGACTAATCATCAAAATATACAAAGAGCTTGGCAAACTTAACAACAAAAAATCAAATGACCCCATTCAAAAATGGGCAGAGGATATGAACACAACATTCACCACAGAAGAGATACAAAAGGCTAACAAACACATGAAAAACTTCTCTAGATGACTGATTGTCAGAGAAATGAAAATGAAGACAACACTGAGATATCATCTCACCCCTGTGAGAATGCTATACATCAAAAAGGACAGCAGCAACAAATTCTGGAGAGGTTGTGGGGGCAAAGGAACCTTCTATATTGCTGGTGGGAAGGTAAATTGGTTCAACCTCTATGGGGAACAGTCTGGAGAACTCTCAGGCTAGACATGGACCTTCAATATGACCCAGTAATTCATCTCCTATGGAGTCCCCAAGGACTTCATAACACCCAACCAAAAATATGTGTATACCTATGTTCATAGCAGCACAATTTGTAATAGCTAAAACCTGGAAGCAATCCAGGTGCCCAACAACAGATGAGTGGCTGAGAAAGCTGTGGTATATTTACACAATGGAATACTATTCAGCTATTAAGAACAAAGAGCACACCTTCTCTGACCCATCTTGGTTGGAGCTAGAAGGAATTATGTTAAGTGAGCTAAGTCAGAAAGAAAGATTCAAATGGGATGATCCCACTCACAAACAGAATTTGAGAAAGAAGAGCAGAAAGGAAAACTCAAAGCAGGATCTGAGTTTGGAGTAGGACATCAAAGAAAAAATCTGTTGTTGGAGGTTGAAGATGTTCAGTTCACTGTGTGTGTGTGTGTGGGGGGGGGGAATGGGACACAGTCCTTTGGTAGTGGGAAGGGTGTTAATACACACTCCTATTAACTTTTAGTCTCATAAATCACTATTTAATATGAGAGAGGAAAAAACTGATTGATTGTCTCAAACCTTTTAATGCACAGACCATAAGCTGAGTATATGTTCCTTCAATGTAATCACTTAAGACTTCAAACTTGTAGGGTGGGGGTATAGCATAATGGTTATGCAAAGAGACTTTAATGCCTGAGGCTCTCAAGTCACAGGTCAGTCACCCACACTGCCATAAGCCAGAGCTGAGCAGTGCTCTGTTAAAAAAAAAAAAAAAGACTTTAAAGGTAACCAGATTGAATTTTAACAGTTATCTCAAGTTGTTAATACATTTCTAATAATGATATGTTCTTTGAAATGTGGACTTTTCTAAAAGCTTAGACCAGGGAGATAAGAAGCAACTAGTGGAATTACTTTACAAGACACTGCTATATATAAATAATGTCAAAGGACATAAATTATGGTGATGTCAGGTATGATACAGCAAATTCTAACAATAGGATATTCAAAGTTAACCCAATTGTCAAGTAATTTCATTATATCAATAACTATTGCCTTCGTAAACTCTAAGACAGCAGGAACCTCCCTCTTCCTCTATAAAGCCCAAATTTCCTGTTGTACTGGAAGCTCTAAGGGTTGGGATCACTTTCCTGCATCTGCTGATCCCAACCTCATCAATGCAACGCATATCACATGCTTCACTTTGGACTGTGTCCAGCGATGTCAGGAGTGGAATGTCAACCCTTCAGCCTCATTACTCAGGTGAGACCTTTTTTTTCTCATAGGATTCTCTAATTGCATTTTGGCTGGTCCACTTCCTAACAAAGTCTCAAAACATAGACATAGACCAGGTCCCATGAGATAGGGCACATGCTCAAATGTATCCATAATTTAGGGCAAAATATATACCTGAAAGAAAAAGTTCACAATAGTCTTCATTGAGTTCAAAAATGAAGCAAGCAGAAAGACCTAAAAAGACACCATAATTTTCCTAATGAGATAGTTTCTACTTAGACCCAGATACCTTCCTCACATACTTCCTATTACACTTCCCTCAGTCACTTCAAAGCTAACCTTATCAAAGTAAGAACTACAAAATCTGAAT
The DNA here is from genome assembly GCF_950295315.1 of Erinaceus europaeus. Classification (NCBI taxonomy): domain Eukaryota; kingdom Metazoa; phylum Chordata; class Mammalia; order Eulipotyphla; family Erinaceidae; genus Erinaceus; species Erinaceus europaeus. The sequence goes on along the minus strand of NC_080171.1, from coordinate 66,915,339 downwards.
AAGGACAAGAGACTGGCATAGTTTAATGATGACTCTTTAGTCACTATCAGGCCACCCCATCAGCCGGGGCCCTAGTTGGGGAATCCTGAGATTCCCACACAGACATAATGGGCCTAGACCTCAAGCAGATCCCTCTCTCCATTGTCACTGGTCATCTCCATCAGGAACAACATAATGGACCCCTTTGTGGGACCCCATAGAACCTTGCCCTCAATATGAATCAACAACAGTAGAGAATGTTATATATGCTGAAATGCGGCTGGATAAGATATTCTATCAACCACCTGAGGAAGATGGGTACTGAAATTGGAGCAGCTTGAAATGTTCCTACTCATGACCATAGAATGTGAGCTCAGACCTACAGGGATGCAGAGGTCACATAGGCTCCTAAGCTGAATATGGGGCCCCAGATCAGATCAAATCAGTGGGCTCTACAGTCAATAATATTTATACATCTTTCCCATATTTGTGAGCTACTTTCTTCCCTGATCCAGCTTTCTAGCCCTTTATCCAGCCATCACATCATCTCCCCTGACAATAAACTGGGTCCACCTGCATATCAGATGGCAGGCTCAGGAAAAAAAAAAACTCTTATAGTCATTGGTCCTCTGGAATATAACTAAAATAGGACTACTGTCTTCAAAATGGAGCCCCCCATCCCCCACCAACTCTTCATCCACAATATTCCAGCCTTTAGGTTGATGATTAGTCAACAATTTGTTTGGCTTTATACATTAACTCTTTTTTAGCCATGAGGTTCCTGATGCCAACCAGACCTCCCTGGGCAGACAACCCCAATGTGTCCTAGAGCCCTGCTTCCCTAGGGAAATAGAGAGACAGGGAGTATGGATCAACCTGTCAATGCCCATGTTCAACGGGTAAGCAATTACAGAAGCCAGACCTTGCACCTTCTGCACCCTATAATGATTCTGGGTCCATACTCCCAGAGGGTTAAAGAATAGGAAAGCTATCAGGGGAGGGGATGGGATACGGAGTTCTGATAGTGGGAACTGTGTGGAGTTGTACCCCTCATATCCTAAGGTTTTGTCAGCATTTCCTTTTTATAAATAAAAATGTAAATAAATAAGGTAATAACATCACAGATATGGCATTCAAGACTGCATATTCTTAGAATATCAACCAATTAATATCACCTCCAAAAAGTCCATCCTGATATCTTTTTTTTCACCCTATAGTTGAAATTCTAAAAATGTCATCTTACTGACACAGTGTTTCCCTCATTGTCATCATTCAGGACAATGTTTCATTTTCTATTGTTTTATGAGTAGAAGCTATTGGCAGTTTTCTTTAGAAGCATTTGTAGGAATTATACATGCTCATTGCTTGGGGCATTCTTTGATATAAAAAGTCTGGCACTGACTTAGCATTTACATATATGTAAAATATTTGCAATTTATTGTTTTTTTTCCTGTGAGTCATATAAACTCATCTTTTCAAAATAGTAAAGAAAGCATATTTCTGACTAAATATTATTAATCATAGATATCATTATTCATGGTAAGTATGGAAAATAATACTTATCTTTAAGAATTTCATTAAAAGCAGAAAATTCAAGAATAACCATCTTCAAAACCATTTTTCTTTATAAATTGAAAATAACTCCTATAGGAATGTACTAAAATTTCCCTTTTAAAAACATTCTCTTCTGATTTTATTTTTTATTAAACAGGAAAGTACAATCTCATTCTATTTTATTAGAGATTAAAGATCAATTTTCAAAAGAAAATTTAAAAAAGCATACATAACACACAACTACCTAAGGAGAAAATCTACTAACAATGTAATACATGACTTTCCCTTATTTTATATATATATAAAATATGTGATTAAAATATAACAGTTTGTGAATACCGCTTACAAGTTTGTTAAAAATACATCTTTAAAATATCATGACCACATACCCCTATCAATAAATACTGGCTTAAGAGGTACTGTGGGGACTTAAATACAATTTATTTAGCCTTCTGCTTACTGAAAAAATGTTTAGATTATTTAGTGTTTGATTATTTTTTTTAAATTTTTTATTTAAGAAAGGATTAATGAACAAAAACATAAGGTAGGAAGGGTACAACTCCACACAGTTCCCACCACCCAATCTCCATAACCCACCCCCTCCCATAATAGCTTTCCCATTCTCTAGCCCTCTGGGAGCATGGACCCAGGGTTGTTGAGGGTTGCAGAAGGTAGAAGGTCTGGCTTCTGTAATTGCTTCCCCGCTGAACATGGGCGTTGACTGGTCGGTCCATACTCCCAGTCTGCCTCTCTGTTTCCCTAGTAAGGTGTGTCTCTGGGGAAGCTGAGCTCCAGGACATATTGGTGGGGTCTTCAATCCAGGGAAGCCTGGCCAGCATCCTGGTGGCATCTGGAACCTGGTGATTGAAAAAAGAGTTAACATACGAAGCCAAACAATTTGTTGAGCAATCATGGATTCCAAGCTTGGAATAGTGGAGAGGAAGTGTTAGGGAGGTACTCACTGCAAACTCTAGTTTACTTCTGCTTTCAGGTATATATTTTGCAGTAGTTTATGGATACGTGTGCACATAAGCTCTCTCTCACAGAAACTGGTGTATATCTAGGTTATGGGACTTTGTAGAAAGTGAACTACCTGAGATGAAATTAGAGTGTACTATAAAAGGAAAGGTCTCACCCGAGTAATGAAGCTGAAGGGTTGTCATTCCACACGTGAAGTCTCTGGACATAGTCTGAGGTGAAGCATGTTGAGGTGGCAATCGTTATGTTGGTTAGGTTGTGATCGGCGGATGCAATATTATTTGGTATGGATTGGGAGATGCATACGGGAAAGTGGGCCCTATCCAAGGGTTCCAGGACAGGGGAAAGTAGAGGCTCTATAGTGGAGATGTGAGGTTCCTGCTGTCTTAGGGTTCAAAAAAACAATCGATAGGTAATGTTATCATCACATTATTTGTTAATTGGGTTAACTTTGAAAAGTCCTTTTGTTATGGTTTGCTGTACAGTATCCAGTATCTTGTATATAGCTGTGCTATTGGATGCTTCTAATCTACTTGGTCTAGGCTTTTGAGAGATTCCGCATATTAAATGCACAGCCTATATATTAAAAAGATTCAGTTTGTGTTTTGAGAAACTTTGAGACATACAATTGATTTTCCCCCTCTCATATTAATTAACTACTGATTTATATGTCCACATTTTGCTAGGAGTGTACATAAACACCATTCCCACCACCAAAGCAATGTAACCCATCCCTCCCGCCCACTCCCACCCCTCACTGGCCCGGGAAGCTGCATGTCTACCCCTCACCACAGGGCTTTTACTTTGGTGCCCTACTTACAATTTGATCAGGTCCTGCTTTTAGTTTCCCTTTCAGATCTTCTTAGTCAGCTTCTGTTGATGAGTGGGATCATCCCATACTCATCTTCATCTTTCTGACTTAGTTCACTAAACATAATTCCTTCTAGCTCTGTCCAAGATGGGTCAGAGAAGGTGGGTTCATTGTTTTTGATAGCTGCATAGTATTCCATTGTGTATATATACCACAGCTTTCTCAGCCACTCATCTGTTGTTGGGCACCTGGGTTGCTTCCAGGTTTTAGCTATTATGAATTGTGCTGTTATGAACATAGGAGTACACACCTCTTTTTGGTTGGGTGTTATGGAGTCCTTGGGGTATAACCCCAGGAGAGGAATTACTGGGTCATATGGAAGGTCCATGTATAGCCTTCTGAGAGTTTTCCAGACTGCTCTCCACAGAGGCTGGACCAATTTACATTCCCACCAGCAATGTAAAAGGGTTCCTCTGTCCCCACAGCCTCTCCAGCATTTGTTGCTGCTGTCCTTTTTGATGTATGCCATTCTTACAGGAGTGAGGTGGTATCTTAGTGTTGTCTTAATTTGCATTTCTCTGACAATCAGTGACCTAGAGCAGTTTTTCATATGTTTGTTAGCCTTTTGGATCTCCTCTGAGGTGAATGTTTTGTTCATATCCTCTGCCCATTTTTGGATGGGGTCATTTGCTTTTTGGGTGCTAAGTTTGCTGAGCTCTTTATATATTTTGGTGATTAGTTTCTTGTCTGATGTCTGGCATGTGAAGATCTTCTCCCATTCTGTGAGGGGTCTCTCTGTTTGTTTAATAGTTTCTTTGGATGTGCAGAAGCTTTTCAATTTGATGTAGTCCCATTGGTTTGTTTCTGCTTTGGTCTTCCTTGCAATTGGGTTTGATTCATCAAAGATGTCCTTGAGGTGTAGGTGGGAAAGTGTTTTACCAATGTTTTCCTCTAAGTATTTGATTGTTTCTGGTCTGACATCTAGGTCTTTGATCCATTTGGAGTTGATTTTTGTTTCTGGTGAGATAAAGTGGTTCAATTTCATTCTTCAGCATGTTTCAACCCAGTTTTCCCAGCACCATTTATTGAAGAGAGCCTCCTTTTTCCATTTCATCCTTTGGGCCCCCTTATCAAAGATTAGATGCCCATAGGTGTTGGGATTTACTTCTGGGCTTTCAGTTCTGTTCCACTGGTCTGTGTGCCTATTTTTGTTCCAGTACCATGCTGTTTTGATGATGATGGCTTTATAATATAGTTTAAGGTCTGGGAGTGTGATGCCTCCATTTCTGTTTCTTTTCCTTAAGATGGTTTTGGCAATTCTAGGTGTTTTCAGGTTCCAGATAAATGATTGTAGTGTTTGTTCTATTCTCTTAAAGAAGCTTGGTGGAACTTTGATGTGTATTGCATTAAATTTGTATATGTCTCTGGGGAGAATATTCATTTTGATGATATTTATCCAAACCATGAGCTTGGGATATCTTTCCATTTCTTGGTATCAGTTTCTATTTCCTTGAGTAGCGACTCATAGTTTTCAGCATACAATTCGTTCACTTCTTTGGTCAACTTTTTTCCTAGGTATTTGATTGATTTTGCTGAAACAGTAAATGGGAGTGATTTCTGGATGTCTTCTTCTTCAGATTTAGTGTTTGCATAGAGAAATGCCACTGATTTTTGTACATTAAATTTGTAGCCTGATACCTTGCTATATTTCCTAATAACTTCAGGTAATTTTCTACTGGATTCTTTAGGTCTTTCTATGTATACTATCATACCATCTGCAAATAGTGAGAGCTTGACGTCTTCCCTTCCAATCTGTATTCCTTTGATTTCTTTCTCTTGCCGGATTGCTATGGCAAGAACTTCCAATACTATGTTGAAGAGTAACGGTGACAGTGGACAGTCCTGTCTAGTCCCCGATCTGAGGGGGAATGCTTTCAGCTTCTGTCCATTGAGTATGATGTTGGCTGTAGGTTTGCTATATATAGACTCCACTATCTTGAGGAGTTTCCCATCTATTCCCATTTTTTGTAGAGTTTTGAGCATGAATGGGTGTTGGATTTTGTCAAAGGCTTTCTCTGCATCTATTGAGATAATCATGTGGTTTTTGGCTTTGCTTTTATTGATGTGGTGAATGACATTGATTGACTTACGGATGTTGAACCAGCCTTGCATTCCTGGGATGAATCCCACTTGGTCATGATGAACAATCTATTTGATGTGTTGCTGTCTCCGGTTGGCCAAGATCTTGTTTAATATTTTGGCATCTATGTTGATCAGAGATATTGGTCTGTAGTTTTCCTTTTTTGTTGTGTCCTTATCAGCTTTTGGTATCAAGGTGATGTTGGCTTCATAAAAGGTGGAAGGGAGTATTCCTGTTTCTTCAATCTTATGGAATAGCTTAAGAAGTATGGGTATTACCTGTTTCCTGAAAGTTTTGTAGAATTCGTTTGTGAAGCCATCTGGTCCAGGACTTTTGTTGTTGGGGAGATTCTTAATAACGGTTTCAATTTCTTTGTCTGTGATTGGTGCATTTAGATTTTGTAGTGCTTCTTGGTTCAGTTTTGGAAGTACATAGGTTTCTAGGAATTGTTCCATTTCTTTCAGATTCTCTAGCTTGGTGGCATATAGTTCTTTATAGAAGTTTCGCGGGATTCTCTGGATTTCTGTGGTGTCAGTTGTGATATCTCCTGCATCGTTTACAATTCTATTAATTTGAGTCTTCTCTCTTTTTTGTTTGGTGAGTCTGGCTAGGGGTTTGTCAATTTTGTTTAATCTTTCAAAGAATCAACATTTGGCTTCATTGATCTTTTGTATGGTTCTTTTATTTTCGATGTTGTTTATTTCTGCTCGAACTTTAGTGATTTCTGTCCTTCTGGTTGCTTTAGGGTTCCTTTTTTCCTCTTCCTCTAAGTCCTTGAGGTTTGCAGTAAGGTCGTTCATTTGAGCTTCTTCTTGGTGTTTAATATGTGATTGTTTGGCTATAAGTTTCCCTCTCAGTACTGCTTTAGCTGTGTCCCAAATATTTTGATAGGTTGTGTTTCCAGGAACATTTGAATTTCCTGTTTGAGTGAGTCTCTGACCCAGTGGTTCTTAAGGAGCATGTTGTTTAGTTTCCAAATTCTGTGTCTTTTAATAATTTTCTGTTTGTTGTTAAATGTTAGTTTTACTCCACTGTGGTCTGAGAAGATACTTGGGATGATTTCAATGCTCTTGAATTTATTGATACTGTCTTTGTGGCCTAACATGTGGTCTATCCTTGAGTATGTGTTATGTGGATTTGAGAAGAAGGTGTATTCCAGTTTTTTGGGGTGGAGGAGTCTGAAAATGTCCAAGAGGTCTAGTCTGTCAATCTCTTCATTCAATTCTCTTGTATCTTTATTGGTTCTCTTCTTTGTTGATCTGCCTAAGTGAGAGAGTGGGGTATTGAAGTCTCCCACTATTATTGTATTACTATTGATGTTTTTTAGAAATTCTTTCAGTGGATGCTTATGTATTTAGATGGTCCCTCGTTGGGTGCATAGATGTTAATAATTGTTATCTCTTCTTGGCTGATTGATCCTCTAATCATTATGTAAGGTCCTTGCCTATCTTTTATTACTTTATTTAATTTAAAATCTATCATGTCTGAGATGAGAATGGCTGTTTCTGCCCTTTTTTGTGGTCCGTTAGCCTGTATGATAGTTTTCCATCCTTTCACTTTAAGTCTGTGTTTATCTTGTTGTGACAGATGGGATTCTTGCAAGCAGCATATGGTTGGGTTATGTTTTCTGATCCATCCCCCCACCCTGTGCCTTTTAATGGGTGAGTTTAAGCCATTGACATTTATTGATATTATGGATTTACTGTATTGTAGTGCCATTGTTCTAAAAAAATTTTGTTTGCTCTGATATATTGCAAGTATTATAGTGATGTTCTTGTTTTTAAGAGGTCTTTTAGTACCTCTTTCAGGGCCGGCTTGGTGATGGTTGCCTCCTTTAACTGTTGTTTATCTAAGAAGGTTTTGATCCCTCCATCTAGTTTGAATGAAAGTCTAGCAGGATATATTATCCTTGGTTGAAACCCTTTTTCTTTCAGGGCTAGATAGATATCTTGCCACTCCCTTCTGGCTTTTAGAGTTTGAGTGGAGAAGTCTGAAGATAATCTTATGGGTTTTCCCTTGTATGTGACTTTTTGTTTCTCTCTTGCAGCCTTTAGGATCCTTTCTTTATCCTTACTTCTTCTCATTGTGACTATGATGTGTTTTGGTGTCTTCACGTTTGGGTTGATTCTGTTTGGTACTCTCTGGGCCTCTTGAACCTTGATATCCTTTCTGTTATTCAGGTCTGGGAACTTTTCTTGTATTATTTCCTCTAGAATGTTTGCTTCCCCTTCCTCTCTTTCTTCCTCTGGCAGGCCAATTATACGAATGTTACTTCTTTTGAGATCATCCCATATATCTCTGTTGTTGTTTTCAGTGTCTCTCAATCTCTTTTTAAGCTCTTTCACCTCTTTCTTTGTTTTCTCTAACTCATCCTCTGTCTGACTAATTCTGTTTTCTGCTTCTGTTAGTCTGCTTTCTCTTGCCTCAGCTTCTTTCTTCATTACAGCTATTTCAGCTTTCAGTTCTCTAATTGCCTCAAGATAATCAGTATTTTCCTTGGGGGTCTCAACTGTTGTTTCCCTAATACTGCCATTCCTTTCCTCCAATGTTGTTTTCATTTCTGTGATTAATAAGTTTATTATTGCTTGCATACTTTTCTTATCTATGGTTACTTCTGGCTGATTTGTAGTTTCTTCTGGGCTCTTGTCTTCATTCATTGGAGTAGCAGTTGTATTTGTTTTTGATCTACCCATTTATTTATTTATGTGTTTCCTTTTTTTTATGCTCTGTTGTACCTCAGTTGTTGTGTCTTGAGTACAAGTAACACTGTACTAAATACCTTTATGACGACTGCACTCACCAACCTCCTATATTACAGTAGCAATTGAAGAAAGTATTGAAGTAGTTTAATCGTTACCAGTTAGTCAAACAATTTCTCCAGTCCGTGATAAAATAGTAACCAAATCGCAGTGAAGAAAGAGAAAAGAAAGAGAGGATAGTAAGGATAGACAGTTATGCAAATCTACTATCCACTGTATATTCTAGGGGTAACAAGAGGGGAAAGGGATCTAGAGCAGAGATACACACATAGAGAGTCCACTCTGAGTCAGATTTTGTTTTCAGAAGATGTGATCAGAGCACACGCTGCTAGTAGCTTCTCAGTCCGCCATCTTCCTGGAACCCCCCTCTAGTGTTTGATTATTATAAATAACACTTCAGTGAACTTTATGACTCTAAGTCCAATTCACCCTGAATTTGAATCCTAGCATTACAGACAGGTAATTTTATGTTTTGCTATGCTTTTTATTTATATCTCAAATTGGTCTCCCAAAACCTATGGATATTTTCATTGCTATAAGATAAGACATGAGTAACAGTGGTACAGAAGGTGGTGCAGTATATAAAGTGTTGGACTTTTAAACATATAGTCATGAGTTTGATCCTTGGCAGTACATGTACCAGAGCAATGCCTGGTTCTCTTTCTCTCTCTCCTCCTATATCTCTCATTATTAAATACAACCCTTTAAAAAAGATGTAAGTAATCACCTGGGACAACAAAATAGTTTGCCTATTTTTCTATTTGTACAAACCAGGTTTGAGCCTTATTTCCACCATACTAAAAGAAGCTTTGGTGCTATGGTGTCTTACCCTCTTTTCTTATGAATCTATATTCTTCTATTCTTTTTAAATTTAATTTAATTTTACTTACTTGGGGTATAATGATTTATAGTATAGCCTTTATCACATAGGCACAGTTTCTCATCTTACCTTCACTGGTGTCTAGGAAATGCAACAGGATGCCAATGTCTATTCATCCTATCCCTTTCAGCCCTTCTCTAGTCTTTTGTTTGATGCAATGCACCATACCCAATCCAAGTTTCACCTTATATATTCACTTACTGTTTTTTTTCTCTCTCTCTCTCTTCCTCTCCCTCCTTCTCTCTTTCCCTATTTCTATCTGAAAAACAAAATGACCTGGAAAAAAAATGAGTATGAGTATGAGTAATCCAAAAGATTTAATACTTTGGGGCTGGGCAGTGGCACACCCAGTAGAATGTACATATTACTATGCACAAAGCTCCAGGTTCTTACTTTCTTTTTTTTCTGAGTCATCTCTTTTTTTAATTTTTTTATTTATAAAAAGGAAACACTGAAAAAAACCATAGGATAAGGTCCCTCATGAATAGAAGTATGTCCACTCTAAAGAACCCATATTCAAGGGGGAGCACACATGTGGTCGAGCACATGTTACAATGTGCAAGGACTTGGGTTCATGCCCCTGGTCACCACCTGTAGTAGGAAAGCTTTGTAAGTGATGAAACAGTGCTGCAGGTATTTCTCTGTCTCCCCACTAGATTTCTGCCTATCTCTATCCAATAAATAAAATAAAAGATAATTCTAAAAAATATAAAAGAATCCAGTTTCAAGCCCCCACCTGTAAGCAGAAAGCTTTAAATGCAGTGAAGCAGATTTACAGATCTCTCTCTCTCTCTCTCTCACTCAGCCTTCCCCTTTCTCTTACTCTTCTTCCTTCTCTCAATTTATCTCCTTCCTTGCAAATAAATAAATATTCAAAAAATATGCCCACTGTACTGGGTGAGGCATCTCCTGGCTCCATGAAAAGTATTTTTGAAAGATAAACACAGACATAAACATTCTTTTTTGTGATTATATTTTTTATTAAACTTACCATCTTAAAAATCAAGAGGTTTAATTGTATAATTTTCATAAGACCCAACAAAGATACATTATTATTTCTTTTGGTTTTGTTCAAGTGCAAAATGAGGAGATCCTGCTAGGTCTAAATTCCACTTGCAAGTATTCCAGTAACGCAAGTTGTCTAGTGAAAAACTCTCTAGTTTTTAGAAGTTGAGGATCAGTCCTTTTTTTTTGAGTTGGTGTCCCAAATACTACTTGACTACTGCATCTTACTCCACAGAGTAAATACATTTGTGGTTTTGTCTATCATCTATCTATCTAATCTATCTTATGTCTTTATTTCTATTTACCAGAAGTATATAGTATGTATTTGTATTTGTAGAAATACTTCTTTCTTTATTCCTTTTTTTTGCCATAATGTTTATCTCTGTGTCTATATGCCTACACAACTCTGTCACACCCCTGACATACTGATTCAATAGTGATCTACAACATTGTGTTAATAAAAGCATACATAATTTCACACCATTCCTGCCACCAAAGGTCTGTTCTTGCCCCATCCTATGCCTCTAGGAAGCCACTAAAATTTTCCCACAGGTTGACTTTTTGTTGTTGTTGTATGTGTGTTTTCATGTTGTAGCATTCAATTCTCATTCAACATATGAACAAAACTGTTCTATAGTTGTCCATTGTCTCTTTATATTACTTCATTAAGCATACTCCTCTCCAATTCCATTAATTTTATCCCAAAGGACACAGTATCACGTCTTTATTGCTGAGTAATACTCCACTGAGTATATGTCCTATAAATTTTTTATCCAGTCATCTGATGAACAGGATTTTGGTTGCTTTAATATTTTGGCTATTGTGATTAATGCAGCTCTGAAAATGGTGGTACATATATCCCTTTAAATTAGTGTTATAATATCTTTTAAATAAATGCCTAGGAGTGAGATTGCTGGCTCATAAAGTATTTCTATTTATATTTATTAGGGATTCTCCATACTGTTCTGGTTGTACCAGTTTGCATTCCCACCAGCAGTGTAATAGAAGCTGAAGTGCTTCTAGGAATGTCTCATTTGTAATTGGTGAAGTCTGTTAAGACTGATAGTTTTAGATGTTTGTTGTTTGGGGGGAGAGTCTGTTCTATTCACCTTTACACTATGGCTATGCCTCCTGGAAGGGCTGAAAACCAATTTTAAGTGAAGCAACACTGTTCAAATAAAATATAACTAACCATTAAAGTAGAATTATGTTAATAACATTAAAGATCAATTTCAATAGAAAAAATGGATATAGTTTACACAATCCCTGAGACTGGGTTTTTTCATATTTTTTTAATTAAAGAGTGGTTCCCAACTACTCATTTCTCCTATTTTGACTTTCATATAATGGGCTAGATGATGACAAAACTTTTATGATTTATTTATTTATATTTATCTTGCCTCAAGTGTTATTATTGTGACTCAGTGCATGCACAATTAACTAAACAAAAGGAACTAAGTAAGAAATATTCTTCCATCTTCTTTAATCTCTTCTGACAGAGCATCACTTGATAAGCTTCAGAAGAAACACTACACAACTGGCCAATTATGAGTTATACTGTCAAACATTATATATCAAGTAAAGGGCAATTATTGACCCTAGGACAACCTTTGTTAGAATCATCAAACATGTAAATACAGAAAAACTTAAGGCTAACTAAGATCCCACTAAAACCCTAGGTCTAATTCTTCCAAACTTGAGGCCAGATCCCATAAGTCCAGTACTGTTTTGGATACAATAAAGGATACTCAATGCTTTAACAACTGAGAGAAAGCCAAAGCTTGTCAGATAAAGAAAGGACTATAAAATCTAGATAAGAATAAGATACTGGTTCACTTAACGAAGGTGTTTTTGGCCAGTATCTGGCCACCCCATCACCTGGGGTCCCAGACAAGGAATCCTTGGATTTCTCCATAGATAATATGAGCCGTACTATGAATGAGCAATGGTCAGGACTGCCCCACTCACTGAAGGGATGATGAGCCATCCTAATTTGCCACTCAGGGAAGACTAGCTCTGAAATGAGTGCAGCCTAGAATATTCCCAGATGTGATCATAGATTGTGACCTCAGTCTGACAGGGATTCACAGGTTGTACAGGTTCTGGTGCTATATATGAATAGATATGGGCCCTGGGGTAGATCATTGTGGTAAACCGGTAATTGCATTTATATATCTTCTTCAAGTTGGCAAGCAACTTTCTTCCCTAATCTATTTCCTAGAGTGCTCCTTACTTCCCTATCATTCTTATAACCACTGTAATTTTCACAAAATCTCATAGCCAATTTAGTTACCATTATTATGTTTTCTGAGTATCCTACAAATGAGTAAAGTCACCCAAGTAGCTATTTATTTCTTTTTCACTTAATATAAGAATTTCCAGTTCTACATATTTTGTATCTAATGACACAATCTTATTAATGTTAATGGCTAAGTAGAATTCTACTAAGTATACATCACATAATTTATTATTAAGTCATTTATGCCTGATCACTAAGGTCGAGTCTAATATAGGTAGCATTGGTGATCAAACCTAAAGATTCAAATATGAGTACTGTTCTGCCTCAACTAAGATTTCTTTTCCTTGGTCATCCCTTTAGTTTCTTTTTATAGGTTCTTTGTGATCTCAAAAAATGTTAACTTACTCTATTATATCCACTTCATACACACAATGACTCAGCAATATTAACATATAAGAAGGTAAACATTTTGAGTTTTCTAAGTTTCTCCATTTCTGTTCTCACTAGCATTATAAGAAAAGGCCAAAATTTGAATATAATATGAATCTATTTTTTCTTGGAGAGAAAACTAAATTCTTTTAAAAAATAGTACCTGTTATCAATAAAATTCCAGTAAAATAAGTTATTTGTTTATTTTTAAAAGAAGAGAGAAAAGATTGTACGCTTTTGCTTTACTATTTCAGATAGTGATCTAGGAGTGAGTTTCTACAGTTAGTCTCATAAACTAAATTTAGAGTTACATTTTCTTATCAGATTAAAATCTACTTTAATAAATGAAGAGTGAAGTATATTTAATAAAATAAGGAATAAAGTATGCATACTTTCTACAGGTAGATGAACTTTGAAACCATACACTAAGAAAGAGAAGTTAGGCATAAAAGTATTATCTACCTTTCCTTTTATAGTACACTCTAATTTCATCTCAGGTAGTTCACTTTCTAACAAAGTCCCATAACCTAGATATACACCAGTTTCTGTGAGAGAGAGCTTATGTGCACACGTATCCATAAACTACTGCAAAATATATACCTGAAAACAGAAGTACACTAGAGTTTGCAGTGAGTACCTCCCTAACACTTCCTCTCCACTATTCCAAGCTTGGGATCCATGATTGCTCAACAAATTGTTTGGCTTCGTATGTTAACTCTCTTTACAATCACCAGGTTCCAGATACCATCAGGATGCTGGCCAGGCTTCCCTGGATTGAAGACCCCACCAATATATCCTGGAGCTCAGCTTCCCCAGAGACACACCTTACTAGGGAAGGAGAGAGGCAGACAGGGAGTATGGACCCACCAGTCAATGCCCATGTTCAGCGGGGAAGCAATTACAGAAGCCAGACCTTCTACCTTCTGCAACCCTCAACGACCCTGGGTCAATGCTCCCAGAGGGCTAGAGAATGGGAAAGCTATCATGGGAGGGGGTGGGTTATGGAGATTGGGTGGTGGGAATTGTGTGGAGTTGTACCCCTCCTACCTTATGTTTTTGTTCATTAATCCTTTCTTAAATAAAAAATTTAAAAAAAGTATTATCTAATTTTCCCTCTTCCTACCCTTATGATGATGTCATTCTTACTTATGATTCTTAAAAAATTTCAAAGTAATTATGATTGCTTCAGATGTGTAGAACACAAGGAAACACTTTTCAGATGTAAAGAATTCTTTATGAATTGCAACTACTATCTTTTTGCGTGTGTGTGCATATACTCAACTTTGCACACTGATTCATTTCCTCTGAACCGTGCTCCATTCCCATACACTATTCTAACCACATCTTCTGTTGCCTTCAGCTACTCATATACACTGCTTGCTTTATAAGTCTCACTAACACTCTCTTGCCTATATGGTATGGCAAGATAGACATCTGAGCAGTGCACACCTTTCCCTGTCTATTCATTTTAAGGTGTTAGCCAAATCCTTGTGACCAATATTGCTACTGAGGCAAGCTGGTTCAAGAACAGAGTTTGTTGGTTTTTAGTCAGTACAGCAGTCACTACTAGGGACATGACCTGGTCAATAGAAAGACGATCATTTTATTTCTTCTGAATGTTTTTTTTTCCTTTCCTGGGGTCTGGGGGAGCTGTTGGATCAATCAAACTATTAAGGTCTTGATCAACAGTTAGTAAAATCTCTTTGTATTTTAAGATGTTTATTGGGGAGTCCAGCGGTAGCACAGCAGGTTAAGCGCGCAAAGCAAGGACCAGTGTAAGGATCCCAGTTGGAGCCCCTGGCTCCCCACCTGCAGGGGAGTCGCTTCACCGGTGGTGAAGCAGGTCTGCAGGTGTCTGTCTTTCTCTCCCCCTCTCTGTCTTGCCCTCCTCTCTCCATTTCTCTCTGTTCTATTCAACAATGATGACATCAATAACAATAACAATAACTACAACAGTAAAACAACAAGGGCAACAAAAGGGAATAAGTAAATAAATATTAAAAAAGATGTTTATTTATTGAACAAATATGCATTAGAAAAAAATCAGAAACAGAAGGTGCTAAGGTCCAGGAAGTATTCACAGATAAACATATTTTTCAAGGAATCATCCATAACAATATGACAGAGACATTTTTCCAAATAGTTTTGTATTCCTATTTGTACATTACTAAAAGGAGAAAGAAGGCAACAGACTAAAATAATTAGTGTGACAGCACTTAGGTTTTAAAATGATTTTTTATTACACAACAGTATAGGAAGTAAAAATCAAGTATTTCCAAATTATTATTTTTTTTCCAAATTATTCTTGACATAATTATTCCTGATACTAATTTTTATGCACTGAAAAAACTTCAGAGGTTTTCTAGTACAGGTCATATCATTACTTACATAAGGATCACTAGCCCCTTTTATACATCTTGCAAGTAATTTTTTCATGTGTGTGTTAATTTGTGTTCTCTTCATTTATGGTTCAGAGAACTCATGTTACAGTTTAAAAAGCATTTCTTACTCTCAAGATTATATCATGTTTTTGTTATTTACCTATAGCAGTATAGAAAAGAATAATTTTAAAAATATATTTTTATAACAGGTTTTATAAAGACAATGAAATCAACTGGCCCCTGGGAAAAGAATGACATTGCATTTAATGGAGCTGAACATGTTTGGAATCATCAAGTACAGGATCAATTAACCAGAAAATTGATAGTACCATAAATTTATACAGAAGCCTCTCAATGAACCACATACAATTTATGAGCACTTGCAAAAAGAACACTTACTGCACTCCACACATTTTACCATGAAGTCACATTGAGATTTAGAAAAGTGACACATACATAAAAGCTTGCAGAATTAAAATGAGTTCTTCACAACTGTCAGAAATTATCATATGCAAGAAATATAAGTTTATATATTTTTATTTCCATTTTATATAAAATATGCTGGCTCTATTAATTAGAAATCACATTTTTCTGATCTCTCTTCCCTAATACAATCCTAGATTTGAAACCTCTTTCACAGCTAACAACTTTAACACCTATTTCTATAAGTTCAGAGAAATATAGTAATTTTCTAAGTGTTTACTCAGTCTAAAGTCGACATAAAACTTTTCTAATTATGCTTCTTTCTAAAAAAAAAAGCCTACTTAAATAAAATGTCACCTACATGTTGGGCACCTTATTACTTAAATTTTGATAAGCATATCATAAGCTTTCATCAATAAAACTGTTAAGAGTATGGTTGGATTCAGAACTCTGCCACAGAAACACCCAGTGTTGATAACAAACATTAAATTACATTATAAAAGAAAATAAATCAAAGAATTATGATATAAGAAAACCTTACTCTAAATATAGATATTTTTTTCCTAGCACAGAAAAAAATAAATATAGATTTGTGATTATATACAAAGATAAATTGAGGCATAATTGGAGGAGGTCATGGGAAGAACATGACAGCTGAACAGCAAGCTAACCCTGGGACAAGTAGATGCTCTTCATTTTCTGCCCTGTCCCAAGGTGTTGTACCCACAGTTCTAAAGATAGAAGCCATGTCAAAAGCAAACTTTTGAGAAAGCAAAGCAGTACTGAGATGATCTAGACTAGATACACAACTGAACCCCACTCAAGTCTCTATACAAGCCTTTAAGATGATGGCAGGTGGATTCAAAGATCTCATTTTGCAACTGCCCAGGCCAAGCCTCCTATGTAAGTTTCCTTGCTTGTAAAAGCCTGTACCTTCCAATGTGCAAAAGTCTGCTTCTTTCTTCAGTCTCCCCTTATTATTCAAGTTCAGAAGTCAGTTTCATAGTGAGGCTTTGGTAACTGGGATAAAATCCAGAGCCTCACTATGCAAAGCATATGCTTTGCCAATATACATAAACTTTAAACCTATCAAAATTTCATAAACACTGAGTAATTCCAACAACAGATGAGTGACTAAGAAATTTGTGGTAAACATACATAATGGAACACTATTCAGATATTAAGAATGATGAATTCACCTTCTCCACCTTATCTTGGATGAAGCGTGAAGGAATCATAAGTCAGAAAAAGAAGTATGAATATGAGACAACTTCACTCACAGAAGTTGAAAATTGAGGAAAGGGGAAACACAGTCAAACTTGGCACTGGGTTTGGTATATTAGAAAAGGAGTCTGGGGGTGGAGTGTGGGGACTTTCAAGTTCTGGTACATGATGGTGGAGGAGGACCTAAGCTATGAGTGAAAATGGGTTGCAGAAAATTGAGAAATTTTACACATGTATCAACAACTGTATTTACTGTAACCATTAATCCTCCCAATAAAAAATTAAGTAATTGATTTACACATTTTGACCTAGGGTAGAAACACTCTCTCTGCATGGAATTGCACCTGCTGATAGTGTACTGTGTGTCTGTGGTATGAGGGGAGCATTGTGACTCCTTGAGTTCGGCTCACTCTGATGTGGCAACTGAGTTACATAACTGGTGCTTTTTTAGGATGTGTTATTGTACTAAAGGAAGCTCCAGTGCTGTGGTGTCTCTCTTAATCTTTGACTCGCTATATAAATAATAGATAAATAAGTAAATAACAACCCAAAATGTGCATGTAAGATGTCCAAGCTCCATAAATAATAACAACAATAACAACAATTATCATTACTATTAAATTGATTGCAGGTCTTATAGTATTATTTCTTTTTGTCAAAATATTTTAGTGTAGCATTGATTAGCTTTTGTGGTTTCATGAGTCCTTTATACTTATGCACATTAATATTCAATGCATTGTTTTAATGTCTATACTAAATACTTGGTATAATAGCTAACTTTAAATAAAATAAAAAGCATTCATGCCAAAATTTTTTTGAAAGCATCTATAAAATTTAACAATCCAACTATTGAATTGCCTGTACTCTTAGTAAATAGAAATTGCAAGGTAATGGGAATATTATTTCAAACATAAGGAATGATTAACTATAATTTAAAGCCTGGTTCTGCTTGTGTTTGAATGTCTTAAGATTTTAGAATCTTCTGGTGTTAGGATTAGATTTGGTTTATTTACATATACCGTCATAATGTTAGAGTCACACCAGTCTAGTGGCCTTAAGATTTTATGAGTTTAACAATTTCTGAAGTGTACTCTGCAAAATCAGAAAAAACCTCCTATCACCTTAAGTAGGCATCTTAAGTAATTCAGCATTTGTGGAATGCATGCAGAATTGTTTTTCGTAATCCTACTGTATAGACAAGAAAAGAAAAAAAAAGTGTTATAGCTGTGTCAGTCTAGACAAGGTGTGCTGTATACATACTACACAACTTTCTTTAATAAAAGTGCATGCCCAAGGGTTTCAGGCAGTGGCGCACTACACACTACAGTGTGTAAGCACTGTACACACACACTACAGTATGTAAGGACCAGGGTTCAAGCCTCTGGTTCCCAACTGCAGGGGGAAAGCTTCATGAGTGTAGAAACAGGGCTACAGGTGTCTATCTCTCTCCTTCTCTATCTTCCCCTCACCTCTCAATTTCTCTGTCTCTATCCAATAATAAATAAATAAAATTTAAAAAATGTATGCCCAAGAAATTAACACCCAGTGCTTCCAAACATGTGGTCCACAGTCATACAAAAATTTGGTTCCATCACTTTCCAGCAAGCTGCTTTAGGGAACTAAGAGTTCCTACGCCTTTATATCATCCTTTGCATATAGCAATGATAATACTGATACACACTGTAAATCTCCTTAGAACTACCTTTTCATCCAACCCATGCTGCAGTGACAAGTTTTGTATAAACTTTGCAGGTTCAAAAGTTAAAGACCTCCAGCAAAAATCAAATAGTATGCAATTCATCTCTTTAAAGTAGTTAATAGAGATCCGCATATGACATTAACTTTCAAAATAATGACCTGAATATATAAAATTTGAATATATAAATATAAGTATAGATATATATGGAACATCTCTAAGTAACTGCTGAGATTGATTTATTCTCTTGCAAGTTTAGGATGGAATAATAACTTCCATCTGAGTAAGAATTTTATTAAGTATACATTTTCAGTAAAGAGATTTACATTTGTCAAACATCTATATATGCAAGATAATTTATATACTTGGTTTCATTTAATGGCTATGAAAGATCTACAATAGACTTCTTTATTTGTTCAAGTACAAAACTAGTAGCAGGTGTAGCCAATCTATAAAGCTTCTATTAAAGACTATAAATGACATTTCTCATCTAAAACCACTCAGCTTCAGGAAAAGAATTTAAAATCAACTTCACATTTGCTTTTTAAAAATGAGTTAAAGGAGAAGTAGAATTTGAAATTTTGTGCACGGTATTATACGTCTCTAGTAGGCCACTGTGTACAAAGGCCCTCACGATACAATATTTCAAGTAAAAACAGTATTCCTTTTGAAATTGGTTGAATTTTTTGTCATCACAGGGACTTTACTGCTCTGGATTGACTTTTTCAGATAGAGACAGAGAGACAAAGTCAGACAAAAACTCCACAGCTCTGAAGCTTTCTTCAGTGAAGTCAGGATTGGGCATAAACCTGGGTCATCCAATGGCAAAGCAAATGAACTATCCAGGTGAGGAATGTTGCTGGCCTGAAACTCACATTTCCATATCATTTGAATAGTGCTGTTCACTGATTACAATAATGTATAGTATTACTTTGTCCTAGCATTTGCAGTTCCCAAACATTTGTTTCCTATGGCTACATTACCTGAAAAATATAACCCCTCGTTCAACAATTTGTTTGGCTTTGTATGTTCACTCTCTTTTCAGCCACCAGGTTCCGGGTGCCAGCATGATGCTGACCAGACTTCCCTAGACTGACAACCCCACCAATGTGTCCTGGAGCTCCGCATCCCCAGAGACCCACCCTACTAGGGAAAGAGAGAGGCAGACTGGGAGTATGGACCGACCAGTCAACACCCATGTTCAGCGGGGAAGCAATTACAGAAGCCAGACCTTCCACCTTCTGCACCCCATAATTGAAAGCTATCAGGGGATGGGATGGGATATGGAGATCGGGTGGTGGGAATTGTGTGGAGCTGTATCCCTCCTATTCTACAGTTTTGTTAATGTCTCTTTTCTTAAATAAAAAAAAATGCAGATATAGAAACAAGTAAATAAATTGAAGTTATAAACCTCAAAAAATATATAACCCCTCTTTCTTTACCACCTTAGTATTCCATGTGAAAGATCTCTTTTAATGCCATAAATTCACATAATAGGTGACTTGGCTCCAGAGACTAAGCTTATTGCTATTAGGGCTACATTACTTCTTGAGGCAACTAAATAATGCCAAACTATTAAGAGTGGTGCAGAAGAGATTCATATCCTGGGATCAGTGGTAGTAGGAATAAAGAGATAAACCAAGCTCAAAGTGATCCAGTATTATGGCAACGCATTCAATAAATGACTCAACAAAAGTACTAAATTCACTCAGTTCCCCTGAGTATAAATTTCTTCAGACTCTCAATGAGTAATAGTACTAGTGAACACTTAAATGTCATCTAATAAAATAGCTATTAACAAGGATGATGAAGTTCAGAAACATAAAAAAAATTTGATCTGGTGCCAGGTGGTAGGGCACTGAGTTTAAGCACACATAGTGTGAAGCACAAGGACCCATGCAAGGATACTGGTTCAAGCCCCCAGGTCCCCACCTGCATAGGGGTCACTTCACAAGCAGTGAAGCAGGTGTGCAGGTCTCTCTCTCTCTCTCCTCTCTATATCTATCTATCTGTCTGTCTGTCTGTCAATCTATCTGTCTATCTATCATCTATCTATCTATCTATCTATCTATCTATCTATCTATCTATCTATCTATCATCTTTCTATCTTCTCCATACCTCTCAGTTTCTCTCTGTCCTTTCTATCCAACAACAGCACCACCAACAACAATAACAATGGAAAAAGATGGACTCCAGGAACAGTGGGTTTCTAGCGCAAGTACCAAACACCAGTGATAACCCTGGAGGCAGAAAAAAAAAAAAAAAAGGAAACTTGATCAAACACAGTACTGTCAAGAAAGCTTAAATAACAAAAATATGTTCCTGATTCCTATCATATTTGATACACATTGACACTCCATAAAATCACCGGTTGTTGGGAGTTGGGTGGTAGTGCAGCAGGTTAAGCACACATGGCACAAAGTGCAAGGGCTGGTGTAAGGATCCAGGTTTGAGCCCCCGGCTTCCCACTTGCAGGGGAGTCACTTCACAGGCAGTGAAGCAGGTCTACAGGTGTCTATCTTTCTCTACCCCCACTATACTCCCCTCCTCTCTCCATTTATCTCTTTCCTATCCAACAACGACAAAAACAATAATAACTACAACAATAAAACAATAAGGGCAACAAAAAGGAATAAATAAATATTTTAAAAAATCACCGGTTGTAATCAGGGAGAGTAGTTCTTCCCACAAACTATCAAGATAATAGGTCTTTATTATTTTGAGATAAAAATATTTAAACATTAATGTACTTCTTAATTACTGCACCTTCCACCATGATTCTTTAATTCAAAGTAATCTAACTCCACAAAGTCATCCTATTAATTTGGAAAAAACTCAAGTCATCCTATTATACCTGTGTTTTCTTATCAGAAATTGGCACTCATCTTTTGCAATTCTCCGACCTGAAAAATTTATGTCTGTTAAAGTACTGCAAAGCCCTGAGTGTAATAGTACCACGCTGTGCTTTCCACTTGGCAATACAAAAATATTTCCTAAAAAATAGAAAAAAAAGTCATGGAACACATTTAAAAAGATAGAAACCAAGAAAGTTAATTCGATTGTCATTTTAAAGAAATTCATTGAATTCTTCAAATAAATTAGCATGGCAACTGCCAGAAAATTAGCTGAAAACTGAAATAAAAATAATCACAGTCTACCACTTAACCTCACATATGTTATGTTGGCTTTCAGAATCTTGTAACTTCTAAAAAAAAAATCCATTGAAAGCCTTAAATAGAACATACAGTGAGAAAAGAACATTTTTGGCCATATATATAGTTAATTATGGTGTTAAAAAATGAATATTCTCTGACATTGAACTGATAGCACTTTATTTACAACATACTGTATTTACCTCAGCAGGTTATAGCCATAATCTTTGTTACTGACAGAAAGAAAAATTTAAATTTTCATTGCCAGGAAGAAATAGCAATGAAAGAATCCATGTGGTTTTTGAAGTTTGTGTGACATTTTTTCCCCACAAAAATCAAAAGCAAATCTTTGGAAAGTTAAAGTAGAAAAATAGAATGTAAATGCATTTCAGGAAAATTAAATTTTGCTTTCAATCTAATGCCTGTTATGTTTTAGTTTTCCCTTAGGAAATTTTTACTAGTACTTTGAAGCCTGAAATACTGTCTGGTCAAATAAAACATTAATGTACTTTGCCCGCTGAAGATTATAGATTTTTCAACTGCTTTATGATGATGAGATTAATCTTAAAAGTATTTATTTATTGTCATTTGTATGTGCAAACAACTCATAAATTAGAAACAGTAAATTAGAATACTCAAAGGAAGGGCTTGCAACAAAAGGAATAGACAACCTACAGAAAGGAAAAAAATATTTGCAAAAAGAAAAAAAAAGAAAAAATATTCAACAAGAAGTTAATAGCTAGTGGTGCTCATTGCATTGATTAGGTTGGGATCAGCAGACGCCATATCATTTGGTATGAACTGAGAGAAGCATGCAGGAAAGTGAGCCCCACCCTAGAGAATCCAGGACTGGGGGAAATATAGGCTCTATAGAAGTGCGGGAGGTTCTTGCTATCTTAGGGTTCAAGAAGACAATAGATAGTTATTGCAATAATCACATTATTTGTTAACTGGGTTAACTCTGAAAAATCCCTTTGTTAGGATTTGTTGTATCATACCAAACATCACCATAATTTATGTCCTTTGACATTATTTGTATATAGCTGTGCCACCTGTTGCTTCTGTTCTCCCTGGTCTAGGCTTTTGAGAGAGTCAACATATCCAGTCTATGTATTAAAAAGACAGTCTGCTTTAAAAAGTTTGAGAGATACAATCAATTTCCCCCTCTCATATTAATTAAATAGTGATTTATATGACTACAAATTAATAGAACTATACATAAACACCATTCCCACCACAAAAAGACTGTGTCCCATCCCACACACCCCCCACTGCCACCCTGGGAAGCCAAATATCCACCCTCACCCTTACCCAAGGTTTTTTACTTTGGTGCCCTACTCTAAATTTAGTCAAATCCTGCTTTTAGTTTTCCTTTCTGTTCATCTTTCTCAACTTATTTTTATGAATGGGATCAACCCATACTCACCTTTATCTTTCTGACTTAGTTCACTTAACATAATTCCTTCATGCTCTATCCAAGTTGGGTCAGAGGAGTTAGATTCATTGTTCTTAATAGCTGCAATAGTATTCCATTGTGTATATGTACCACAACTTTTTCTCAGCCACTCATCTGCTGTCGGACACCTGGGTTGCTTCCAGGTTTTAATGAATTGTGCTGCTATGAACATAGATGTACAAATATCTTTTTGGTTGGGTGTTATGGAGTCCTTGGGGTAGATCCCCAGGAGAGGAATTACTGGGTCATATGGAAGGTCCATGTCTAGCCTTGTGAGAGTTCTCCAGACTGCTCTCTATAGAGGTTGAACCAATTTACATTCCCACCAGCAGTGCAGAAGAAGAACCCAGATTTTATACAATAATAATTTACCTCCAGGTTTATTATAATTAATTATAATTAAATAATTCATTTCTATCAGGAACAACACAATAGACCCCTCTGTGGTACCCCACAGGACCTTGCCCTCAACTTGTATCAACATGGTAGAAAATGTCCCAACCTCTGAAGGGAGGATGGACAACATAATCTATGCTACACCTGAGGAAGATGGGTCGATACTGGGGCAGTTTGGAATGTTCCTACTCATGACCACAGAATGTGAGTTCAGATATACAGGGATGCAGAGGTCACATAGGCTCCCAAGCTGAATATGGGTCCCAGACCAAATCAATGGCATTTATAGTCAACAATATTTATATCCCTTTCCCATATTAGGGAGCTACTCTCTTCCCTGATCCAGCTTTCTTGTGCTTCCACCAGCCATGATATCACCTCTCCAGACAATAATTAGGATCCACCTGCATATCATATTTCAGGCTGAGGCAAAATGAACCCCACCCCAAAAAAAAAAAACCCAGTACAGCCACAGGCCCTTTGGAATATAACTAAAATATGCCTACTAACTATCTACAAAAATGAGGACCTCCCAACTCTTCATCTCCACTATTCCAGCCTTTAGCACCATGGTTGCTCAACAGTTTGTTTGACTTTGTATATTAACTCTCTTTTCAGCCACCAGGTTCCAGCATTTGCATTTCCCAAGCCTTTGTTTCCTATGGCTACATTTCCTGAAAAATATAACCCCTCGTTCAACAATTTGTTTGGCTTTGTATGTTCACTTTATTTTTTAGCCACCAGGTTCCAGATGCTAGCATGATGCCAACCAGACTTCCCTGGACAGATGACCCTACCAATGTGTCCTTGAGCTCCACTTCCCCAGAGCCCCACCCTACTAGGGAAAGAGAGAGGCAAGCTGGGAGTATGGATGGATCAGTCAACACCCATGGTCAGCAGGGAAGCAATTAAAGAAGTCAGACCTTCCACCTTCTGCATCCCACAATGACCCTGGGTCTGTACTCCCATAGGCTTAAAGAATAGGAAAGCTATCAGGGGAGAGAATGGTATATGGAGAGCTGGTAGTGGGAATTGTGTGGAATTGAACCTCTCATCCTATGGTTTTGTCAACATCTCCTTTTTATAAAAAAAGAAAAAAAAAGAAGTTGAAACACATCACCCTGTAAAAAAAGAAAAAGAAAAAGATAAAGAAAAAAATATCCAAACTGTTTCTAAAACTTTGTGAAAACTTTGTTGTTTATCCCAGGTTGTGTGTGACACATGTGTGGTGATGGGTGTGGACTGACAACCCTTCAATTTCCGATCTTTTCAACCATTATTAGATCACTAATAAAAATAAAGAATAGAGATTCCAGAAGATGATGGAATGAGAAACTTCTAGTGGCTTGAGCTCTGACAACATCTACTGGAAATGGTAGGATTTTTGCCTTTAGCAGGACAGTCAATAAGGGGTCCTAGCGGTGACACCAAGGAGGTGACTATAATTCAGTTTGGGTAAGAAAATAGAGTAAAAAGAAAGGAAAAAAAATTTTTAATTATTATTCCCAAAGCACACCCCTGACCTCCCCCCATAACCAGTCCCTGGGGGCCAGAGATCTGCTCCTAGCAGGCTCCCCTGCTGAGCTTCTTTACTTACCAAGATTCCTGTCCCACCAGGGGTGTCATTCATTCTAATTCTATTCCTTTCTGAAACCCCTGGCCTTTTCTCTTGCTAAGTGGCCAATTCCAGCTACAAATATTCCACAAAGCAGACCCTTATTGACAGGGAAAGACATCCAGAGGTTCTCTTTTTTTTTTTTTGCTTTATTTTCTCAACAATCAGCTGCATCTGCTCAGGGGGCCTAAAGCAATCTGGAGCCATCCAGGCTGAAGACAGGACAGGTTTTTTACTCTGTTCTATTTTAATATCAATACTAGGTAAACACGTATCCTTTTCCCCCTCTCCTTCAGGTTGACCAGAATTCACTCTTAGTGTATTTTCCATTGCTAGGGGACTGAGTGTCTTATCCACTGCTAAAGTAACTTGTTTCACTCTTCCTACAACACCTATCCACTCTTGCCTCCCCCGCCTAGCTAATTAAATAATAAATAAATAAATAAATAAATAACTCTTTCCTTTCACTGCTCTTTTATTACATTCTTTTTCTTGTCTTTTTCTTTTTTCTCTCTTTCTTTATTTTTTTCTTCTTTTTCTCATTCTTGTCATCCTTTCTTCCTTGCTCCCAATTTCAGAATTCACTGATACACGTTTGGGAATTATTTTTGGGAAGAAATCTAACTCAGGGAGGACTCTCTCTGAGTGTATCACTGCTCTACTTATCTTTCTCCTCCAGTTACCCCTAGAATATACAGTGGATCGTAGATTTGCATAACTGTCTATTCTTGCTATTCTTGTCTATTCCTGAGGTGGGTTTTTTCCCCAGTTTTTTTTTGTTTGTTTTGTTTAACTTTCTTAACAATCAGCTGCCTCTGCTCAGGAGGCTTGAGACAATCTGGGACAGGTTTGTTACCCTGCTATATTTTATTATTAATATACTATAAAGGTGTATTTCTTCCCACCCCCACTTTTAAGTTGACCAGAATTAACTCGTAGGGTATTTTCCATTGCTAGGGACCGAGTGTCTTATCCATTGCAAGAGGAACTTGTCTCCACTACCCACACTCCCCTTTTCCCTCCTCCTAGCTAATTAAAAAAAATACACAAATTAATCAATTAAAAAACTTCTCTTTCACTGTTCTTTTATCACAGCTCTTTTTCTTATCTTTTTTCTTTTCTCTCTTGTTTCTCTTATTTTTTTTTTATCATGGCTTCCTTTCTACCTTCCTTCTACTTTGGCTTTCTGAATTCACCGAATAAATAAATAAATAAAATAAAAAATAAAGTAATCAATTAAAAAAACTTTCCTTTCACTGCTCTTTAATTACAGCTCTTTTTCTTATCTTTTCTCTTTTCTCCCTCTTGTTTCTCTCTTTTTTTTCTTTTATCTTGTCATACACTTCTTCCGTCCCTCTTCTTTGCCTTTCTGAATTTGTGAATTATTTTGGGGAAAGAAATCTGACTCAGAGTGGACTCTCTATGTGTGTATCTCTGCTCTACTTCCCTTTCTCCTCTTGTTACCCCTAAAATATACAGTGGAAAGTAGTTTTGCATAACTGTCTATTCTTGCTATCCCATCTTTCCTTTCTCTTTCTTCTTCACATGGACTTGGTTGCTATTTTTTCATGGACTGGAGACATTGTTTGGCTAATTGGTACTGATTAAACTGCTTCAATCCTTGCTTCAGTTGCTATTGTAATTTCTGAGGTTGGTGATTGCATTCATCATAAAGGTTTTTAGTACAGTGTTGCTTGTACTCAAACAAAACAACTGAGGAACTACAGAACATAACAATAAGAAACACATAAATCAAAAAAATGGGTAGATAAAAAACAAATAAAACTGCTACTACAATGAATGAAGACAAGAGCCCAGAAGAAACTACAAATCAACCAGAAGTAACCATAGATAAGAAAAGTATGCAATTAATAAATTTATTAATCACAGAAATGAAAACAACATTAGAGGAAAGGAATGGCAGTACTAGGGAAACAATAGTTGAGACCCCCCAAGGAAAATACTGATTATCTAGAGTCAATTTGAGAACAGAAAGCTAAAATAGCTGAACTGAGGAAAGAAGCTGAGGGAAGGGAAAGCAAACTAATGGAAGCAGAAAACAGAATTAGTCAAGACAGAGGATGAGTTAGAGAAAATTAAGAAAGAGGTGAAAGAGCACAAAAAAAGATTGAGAGACAATGAAAACAACAACAGAGACATATGGGATGATCTCAAAAGAAGTAACATTCGTATAATTGGCCTGCCAGAGGAAGAAAGAGAGGAAGGGGAAGCAAACATTCTAGAGGAAATGATAGAATAAAACTTCCCAGACCTGAATAATAGAAAGAACATCAAGATTCAAGAGGCCCAGAGAGTACCAAACAGAATCAACCCAGACCTGAAGACACCAAGACACATCATAGTCACAATGAGAAGAAGTAAGGATAAAGAAAGGATCCTAAAGGCTGCAAGAGAGAAACAAAAAGTCACATACAAGGGAAAACCCATAAGATTATCTGCAGACTTCTCCACTCAAATTCTAAAAGCCAGAAGAGAATGGCAAGATATCTATCGAGCCTGAATGAAAAGGGTTTCAATCAAGGATAATATATCCTGCTAGACTTTCATTCAAACTAGATGGAGGGATCAAAACCTTCTTAGACAAACAACAGTTAAAGGAAGCAACCATCACCAAACCGGCCCTGAAAGAGGTTCTAAAAGACCTCTTATAAACAATAACATCACTATAATACTTGCAATATATCAGAGTAAATAAAAATTTGATAAACAATGGCACTACAATACATTAAATCCATAATATCAATAAATGTCAATGATTTAAACTCACCCATCAAAAGGCACAGCATGTGGGGATAGATCAGAAAACATAACCCAACCATATGCTGCTTGCAAGAATCCCATCTGTCACAACAAGATAAACACAGACTTAAAATGAAAGGATGGAAAACTATCATACAGGCTAAAGGACCACAAAAAAAGGGAGGAACAGCCATTCTCATCTCAGACACAATAGATTTTAAATTAAATAAAGTAATAAAAGATAAGCAAGGACATTACATAATGATTAGAGGATCAATCACCCAAGAAGACTTAACAATTATTAACATCTATGCACCCAATGAGGGACCATCTAAATACATCAAGCACCTACTGAAAGAAATTCAAAAATACATCAATAGTAATACAATAATAGTGGGAGACTTTAACACGCCACTCTCACACTTAAAACAACAAAGCAGAGAATCAACAATGATACAAGAGAATTAAATGAAGATATTGACAGACTAGACCTCTTGGACATTTTCAGAGTCCTTCACCCCAAAAAACTGGAATATGCATTCTTTTCAAATCCACATAACACATACTCAAAGATAGACCATGTGTTAGGCCACAAAGACAGCATCAATAAATTCGAGAGCATTGAAATCATCCCAAGTATCTTCTCAGACCACAGTGGAGTAAAACTAACATTTAACAAACAGAAAATTATTAAAAGTCACAGAATTTGAAAACTAAACAACATACTCCTTAAGAACCACTGGGTCAGAGAGTCACTCAAGCAGGAAATTCAGATGTTCCTGGAAACAAATGAAAATGAAGACACAACCTATCAAAACATATGGGACACAGCTAAAGTAGTATTGAGAGGGAAACTTATAGCCATACAATCACATATTAAATAATAAGAAAAATCTCAAATGAACGACCTTACTGCACACCTCAAGGACTTAGAGGAAGAGGAACAAAGGAACCCTAAAGCAACTGGAGGACAAAAATCACTAAAATTAGAGCAGAACTAAACAAAATCAAAAATAAGAGAACCATACAGAAGATCAATGAAGCCAAATGTTGGTTCTTTGAAAGATTAACAAGACTGAAAAACCCCTAGCCAGACTCACCAAACAATAAAGAGAGAAGACTCAAATTAATAGAATTGTAAACAATGGAGGAGGTATCACAACTGACACCACAGAAATCCAGAAAATCATGTGAAACTTCTATGAAGAACCATACGCCACCAACCTAGAGAATCTGGAAGAAATGGAACAATTCCTAGAAACATATGCCCTTCCAAAACTGAACCAAGAAGAACTACAAACTTAAATGCACCAATCACAGACAGAGAAATTGAAACCGTCATTAGGAATCTCCTCAACAACAAAATCCCGGACCAGTTGGCTTCACAAAAGAATTCTACAAAACTTCCAGGAAACAGTTAGTACCCATACTTCTAAAGCTTTTCCATAAGATTGAAGAAACAAGAATACTCCCTTCCACCTTCTATGAAGCCAAAATGACCCTGATACCAAAAGCAGATAGGGATGTTGGGGTCTGCTTGGCCCCAATCTAGGCCCAGCAGACATTCCATAAGCCTGGCTCGATTTTCACTGATGGTCACTAACTTCCTCAGAGTGACACAGCATTTCCTGTAGGCTGTGCGTGAATTCACCTCTGCCCTCCAGCTGATGATGCGTAAAGAGCATAGGCTCCACCGATGGTGACGCCACCTCACTCCACCTCTAATTTTATCTACCGTACCTTTCCATCCCTGCCTCTTACCCCTGCCTATAAAAAATGGTCTTTTCCTCAAAAAAGTGAGTCACTGCCTTGACAGTACTCCCGACTTGGTGTGGTGTCTTTTCTCAAGTGGTCAACACTCCCCCTCCTGCTCAGCCCCAGAAGGGGGGTCCGGCTGGTCCAGATCTCACACCTCGCCACTACCTGTCAGGGAGAGCCCCGACATAGGGACACAACAAAAAATGAAAACTACAGACCAGTATCTCTGATGAACATACATTCCAAAATATTAAACAAGATCATGGCCAACCGGATACAGCAGCATATCAAAAAGATTGTTCATTACGACCAAGTGGGATTCATCCTAGAAATGCAAGGCTGGTTCAACATCTGTAAGTCAATCAATGTCATTTACCACATCAATAAAAGCAAAGCCAAAAAACAGATGATTATCTCAGTAGATGCAGAGAAAGCCTTTGACAAAATCCAATACCTATTCATGGTCAAAACTCTACAAAAAATGGGATTAGATGGGAAATTCCTCAAAACAGTGGAGTCCATATATAGCAAACCTACAGCCAACATCATACTCAAAGGACAGAAGCTGAAAGCATTCCCCCTCAGATTGGGGACTAGACAGGGCTGTCCACTGTCATCATTACTCTTCAACATAGTATTGAAGTTCTTGCCATAGCAATCTGGCAAGAGAAAGAAATCAAAGGAATACAAATTGGAAGGGAAGAAGTCAAGCTCTCACTATTTGCAGATGATATGATAGTATACATATAAAAACCTAAAGAATCCAACAGAAAACTGCTGGAAGTTATTAGGCAATATAGCAAGGTGTCAGGCTACAAAATCAATGTACAAAAATCAGTGGCATTTCTTTATGCAAACACTAAATCTGAACAAGAAGACATCCAGAAATCACTCCCATTTACTGTTTCAGCAAAATCAATCAAATACCTAGGAATAAAGTTGACCAAAGAAGTGAAAGACTTGTATACTGAAAACTATGAGTCACTACTCAAGGAAATAGAAATTGATACCAAGAAATGGAAAGATATCCCATGCTCATGGATTAGAAGAATAAATATCATCAAAATGAATATTCTGCCCAGAGCCACCTACAAATTTAATGCAATACCCATCAAAGTTCCACCAAGCTTCTTTAAGAGAATAGAAAAAACACTACAATCATTTATCTGGAACATGAAAACACCTAGAATTGCTAAAACCATCTTGAGGAAAAGAAACAGAAATAGGCATTACAAGCCCAGATCTCAAACTATATTATAAAGCCATCATCATC
Source organism: Erinaceus europaeus (assembly GCF_950295315.1). Classification (NCBI taxonomy): domain Eukaryota; kingdom Metazoa; phylum Chordata; class Mammalia; order Eulipotyphla; family Erinaceidae; genus Erinaceus; species Erinaceus europaeus. Next base: position 66,884,431 of record NC_080171.1, on the reverse strand, counting down.
AAAACAGCATGGTACTGGAACAGAAATAGGCACACAGACCAGTGGAACAGAATTGAAAGCCCAGAAATAAATCCCCACACCTATGGACATCTAATCTTTCATAAGGGGGCCCAAAGGATTAAATGGAAGATGGAGGCTCTCTTCAATAAATGGTGCTGGGAAAACTGGGTTGTAACATGCAGAAGAATGAAATTGAATCACTTTATCTCACCAGAAACAAACATCAACTCCAAATGGATCAAAGACCTGGATTTCAGACCAGAAACAATCAAATACTTTGAGGAAAACATTGGTAAAACACTTTCCCACCTACACCTCAAGGACATCTTTGATGAAATAAACCCAATTGCAAGAAAGACTAAAGCAGAAACAAACCAATGGGACTACATCAAAGTGAAAAGCTTCTGCACATCCAAAGAAACTATCACACAAACTAAGAGACCCCTCAAAGAATGGGAGATTTTCACATGCCATACATCAGACAAGAAACTAATCACCAAAATATATAAAGAGCTCAGCAAACTTAGCACCAAAAAAGCAAATGACCCCATCCAAAAATGGACAGAGGATATGAATAGAACATTCACTCCAGAGGAGATCCAAAAGGCTAACAAACATATGAAAAATGCTCCAGGTCACTGATTGTCAGAGAAATGCAAATTAAAACAACATTGAGATCTTAGTATGATTCAGGCAATCTGTAATCCATTAAGTAGTACAATTGCAATTTCCAATGGGAACCCAGAGTCAGCAACTACTTTGCCTTTTCAAATATTCCATTGGTATTTGTGGATGCATAGTTAGCACTGTTTACCTTCATTTTATCTCTGCTCCTTTTATACACTTAAAAGATTGTGAACTATTTTGAATAGTGTACTTGGAAATATTATAAAATTATGGAAAAATACAATCAGAATTTATGCATCCACTATCCAGACAATTGCTTTAATATGTAGTACTGCTTGTAGTATTTATATTTAAATAGTGTAAACAGCTCTAGGGATACAGCATAGTGGATATGTAAAGAATCTTCCATGCCTGAGATGCTAAGGTCCTAGGTCCAATCCCTGGTATCACCATAAAATAAAGTTGAGCAATGACCTGGTTACAAAAAAGATAAACAATCATTTTAATTACTGATTCATTATTCAAAGTGCTTTGGTAATTCCTTTAAACAAGTATGCATTTTGACAGGTGTTAGCATAAATAAAATTCAGATTTATATTGCCACCAGAGAAATACAGAACATCTGGAATTTTAAAGATGAATTACTTTTGACTTATGTATAATGAATATATTTACATGAACATGATTCTGAATTTTGTAGTAATAGACTGTAAGCTAATGAATCAGAATAGCTTAAATATCTGTTCACATTCCAGTTTCACTGGAATAACTCTGTAATCTATTTTTCCTTTTTGCTGGTCTTCTAACTCATTGCCTAATTGTCTAAGATGTAAAGAGGCATTTTGCCTAAATGAAGTAGCATCACTTAAAGCAATGAGGCTAGACTTTGACTATGCAATCCATTCCATCCATTCTAGTGCTTAATCAGTTATCTACAGAAGATTATCTCTGAAACGCTCTATTCTTTCTTGTATTTCTCTCTTACAGTACTCACATTATTACAGACACATTTGATATGATTTACATTTTTGCAAAAAACCTTATGTATGGTAAAACTTAATCAATGTAAAGTGACATCAGCTATATTTTTGAAATCTATATTAAAATGTTACCTGGGGTTCCTACCCTAAGTTCCTCTTTAATAATATCTTAAGAATTATTTGTCATGACTAAGTATGACTAGCACTATAGACTTTTATACAGAGCAGAAAAAAATATACACACACTTCCTAGAGGATAATTGGTAACTACTGTTGAATTGATTGGAGGTCCTATAGCAAGGCCATCACAGAATGAAGATAAACAGGTGAGGATATACTATGTTACCTATTAGTCAGCACTCATCCATTTAATTTAAACTTCATCACTCTGATTCTATTTCTGACCTATGTAACAGCATTCATCAAAGTCCCAGTATAAAATGTAAGGTAACAAAATTGGAGCTTTGGAGACAATTTAATGACGAGAACAGTTTCAAAGATAAAGGAACAGAGAAGGAATACTGAAACATAATGGGACCAAAAAAGTGAGAGCTATTGAATAGAACTATGGAGATCATATTTTTGTCTGATTAGGGTGAGCCTGTGAGAGCGTCAATGTGTCTTACTACTGGTATTCTTGGGAACCCACTTAATATCTTGGTTAGATTATGATCAACATTTTTGTTTATTAGAGTAAATATGGGGACCTATAATGCCTCTTCAGTCATAAGAAAAGTTATTTCTGGTGCAACTATCCACTATGTTAGAAGTTACATACAAGGTCAAATGAAGAACATGTTAATTCAGTACATTGATAGTCCAAAAATTTCAGCAAATATTTTGTTCTATATTTTTTCACAATATTCATTAATTGGGTCTGCAAAGACATCCTCCAACATCAGTAGGAAGCGATTCTTTGTTTCTATTAATGTAAATCTTGCTGTCATTAAGGGCCTTTCTTATGACTTACTAATTCCCCTCCTAGGGATGACATATCCTAAGAAGTCAAACACATCCATCCAAAAAATTATGTGTACACCTATGTTCATAGCCTTTGTAATAGCCCAAACCTGGAAATAACCCAGCTGTCTAATAACAAATAAGTGTCTGAGAAAGTTGTGATCTATATACACAATGGAATACTACTCAGCTATTAAGAATAATGAAACCACCTTCTTTGATCCATCTTGGATGAGCTAGAAGAAATTATATTAAGTGAAATAATCCAGAAAGAGAAAACTGTGTATGGGATGATCTAACTCATTAACAGAAATTGGGAGAGTAGAACAGAAAGGGAAACACAAAGTAGAATTTGAATGTGTTTGGAGTATTGCACCAAAGTAAAAATCTTTGGCGGGGGGTGACTTTTCAGCACCACTGTAAGGAGGTAGGGGTAGGGATACAGACCCTGGGTGGTAGGAATGGTGTTAATATATACTCCTATTAACTTATATTCTTCTAAATTGCTATTTAATCAATATGAGATGGGAAAGATAAATTGAATTTCTCAAGTTTTTTAATGCATAGACTTCAGTTCTGAGTATATATTCCTTCAATCTAAGCACTTCAGGTTTCATATTAGTAAAATGACTGAATTTCAACACTAGGCTTAAATTGTTAATACATTTTTAATAATAACTTCAATCTTTATTTTTTAAAAAATATTAAATCATCTATAAACTTAGACAAGGGAGACCAGAAGCAACTGGTCTTCTCTCTCCTTTTCTGTCCCTATATGGAAATAAAAGAATAGGAAAGGGAAAGGTCCTTATGAGTTTGGAGCCTTAGACATTCCTAAAAGGATATAGAAATTAAAACTTTAATGAGGAAGGAATCAAACAAAAATTAGAAGCCTAAGAAAGAGAACAAACCTTTCCTACTCTATCTGACCTCTCATTGGCAAAACTCACCTAGAGGGAAAAAAAACAACCTCTGGTTAAGTTCATCTCAAAAGGCCAAGAAACATGACAGAAACTGCAAGAAGGAGAGACTATTCTCTAGAGAAATATCAAGTTACTAAAATTATTATCATTTTCTAAGTCAAATTATGATGCTAATGGGTAACTGCCTATTTAATGAAATTAAGGCATTTGTTCTCTTTACCACTACACTCTTTGCTTTGAAATAAATTTAAAAAAAAGAAAATTCACTAATTAATTTCATTTTAGGCAAATTTTAAGTTACTTTTTAAAAAACATTTTACAGTAATATGCAAAATATTTAATTCAAATGATAATTTATCTTAAGAATGATACTCTTTTACCTTTTTCAAACTAATGACCTTCATTTCTTGATCTCAAAATAATTTCAAAGTATTTAATGTTATTACATAAACCACAATTTAATTGTACAGTACTGAGTGGTCTCTACACTAGACATTCTCCTGGTTAAGGGTGGAACACATTTTGTTAGACTATATACACACCAATACCTGATGTCATTTAAATAAGCAGCTATACTATAGGCTGGCTGGTTTCGTTATTGCCATTATTCTTTTTAACTCTGATTATTAAGTAGAATTGGCATATATTGAAGTAGAAGTGCAGATCACTTTAGAATTATATTTCTAAATATCTATGTCTATAGACACAGCCAGGTAACTGCCTACAGGATACAACTTTGACACTAAATTAGAAGAAAAAGAAATCTGGAGCCAGACCCCTTTACTACAAAAGAAAAACAATCAAGTATTCAGTAATAAAGTTAACAAAGAAAGTGAAAGACATGTACACTGAAAATTACGAGTCACTATTCAAGGAAATTAAAAGAGATACAAATAAATGGAAAGATATCCCATGTTCAGGAACTAGAATTAACATCATCAAAATGACCAGTCATAAACAGATTCAATGCTATCCTTATGGAGGTACCACCATATATTGCTGTGGTGTCACTCCTTCTTCTCTTTCTATGTGTCTCCCCACTCTCTAGCTGAAAAAGTCAACTGGAAGCATAAAATCATGTTTGCAAGAAGTTTCAACAACACACACACAGAAAAAAAAATGTAATTGGTTATTGCTTCAGTCCTTTAAGTTTCACAGCATTTGTTATGCAGCAAAAAAATAACCAGGATAGACTTACATTTCCTTGTATTCATAATTATGTTACTTATTTGATAAATATTTTATTAAACATTTTATCAAGGAGACCCAGTGGCAGGATCCTTGCAAGTGATTTCTGTCTAGTTAGAAACATCAAACATAAAAGAATATAACAAGACATTTATGATATTTGCAACTAGAGCGAACTGAATGATAAAATGAGAGGACTTTAGACTCTAGCAAGAAAATCAAGGTGGTGAGAATTAAATTAAGATCAAACATGAGAGAATTAACTTGGGAGCGATCATTATATTATCACAGAGTATATCATACTAAGAGATGTTTATTGTGGCTTGAGTTCAGACTGCTAGCATATGTGATCAGGTAATGCCAAATAAGTGTTGTTTCATACAACTTATAATTTAACTACTAATCATGTTTTGTGGTAGTTAGTATATATTCAGTAATGGTTAAATCCTGAAGAAAAGGACAAAAAAAAAAAGTGGGAGGAAGGGAAGGGAGGAGTAAGCACTTGTAGATTTTGTTTTCATAGTAGTATGTTTTTCATTACATGATTCTCAAATTTTGTTACACATTTAAATAATCAGGTTTTTATCCCTAATTTGGACCCCATATTGAAGCCGGACCCCATACTTAATTAAATAAACTCAAATTTGATAGGTTATTCTAAAAGAAAAATAATTCTAGGACCTTACATGTTTAAATTATATACTACACTATAAGCCATTCACTTTGCTAGATGCTTTGTATCTATTACTGGGTTGTCATAAAAGTCATGACACATTTTTGCGTAGAAAAACATGGAGAATTATGTCCTTACTTATTCAACAACCCAATATTAACTTCACAGCAACATTGTGAAGGATAGTCTACAATTTTACCTAGCCACTGCACAGATAAGTAAACATACATGATTGATTAATATAAATCCACCCCCCCAAATTATTACATATGACTAGCAGAAACAGACTAAGAGCTCTTTGCCTGGATATAAAACCAAAATTTCATTGTTCTTTGGCGATTATGCTCTAGGTCCAGTTTCTAGTTAACCAAGACTTGTTGCTCCATTTTTGTCACAGAATTGCTTTGTTTACTTCATCTCCTTTAGAAGTTTGCAGACAAGTTAACTGAATGCAATTTCATATCGACTTCATTTCAAAAATAGGCTTAGGATCTACAATATGCACTCCAAATTGGACAGATAACAATTCCATTTCACACAAAAGGAACGCTCAGTGTGTTTTCAAATAACGAGTATCAACAAAGAAAATAGCATTTGTCTTCACAAACCCATAGAGAACAGTTACATCCACCTAGATATAAGTGCTTTATGTTAACACAAAATGCAATAATTCTGTATTTTAATAGTATCCCTGGATACAACATCTTTTAAATGACTGTCAATAATCTTGGTATCTTGTAGCTTTAATGCTACATTTGGATTTTAAATCATTAAATGAAACTAGATATCATATAATTGTAATGATATGTTCTGCTTTCTTTCAATAAAAATAAAACAAAGAAAGCAAAACCTCAAACATTATCTTAGCTATAATAAAAGAAATGTCTGACATTTTAAATAACATAGCATTTCTTTATTAGTTAAGACATCTAAAATCTTGAATGCTAATACATTTTCTCAAGACTTTAAAGAGCTACTTTTGTCACTTTTATTGGTGTGCCTCAAAATACCTATGAATCATTTTCACTGCTTAAAAATAAAACACATTTAATAAATAAATAGCTACATTTTGAGAACTTGGTATCAATAAGTTTTTTTCTCCCTCCCCTTTATTTGAAGGATATGATGACCAGAGATGGATATGAATCAGAATCTGCCCAAGATAAAATACTAATTTGTGGCTCTATGTAGTTTAGTACACATAGAAGGCTTTTCAGACGTCTAAAGAAAGCACTAAGTCTTCAGTTTAAAAGTCACAGCAGGATAATGGTCTTAGCTCTGGGATTTTTTGCTTATTTGTTTTTAAGCTTTTTATTGTTGCCAAGGTTTCACTGTTCCTGAAATAATTCTTCAGATACAAAAAAAAAAAAAAAAAAAGAAAAGAGAAAGAAATAAAGAGAAAACAGAAAGAGAGAGACTCCACATTATTGAAGTTCTTGTAATGCTATAGTATACCCATGAGGTATACCAGGATTCCAATGATTAATGCAAGCAGTTATCTCATTCAAGCTCAATTAGCCCCAAATAAACCATTTTAATAGACTATATATTCCATTATGAACCTAGTTCACACACATGGCAAAGCAAACAAGTTCCCAGGTGGCTATCTTGCTCACCTATTTTTCACATTTTTTTAACTGAATAAATTTGCATGTAGCACTGTACACATATAATGTGTATACATATCGATTACATTTATGTTGCAATATTATTCCCTGATATTTTAATGTTATATATCCTATAGTTATCATACACAATTATGGTCTATATGTATTATAGTCTACATTAGATGTCTATAACTTATGACAGTACAATATAATATGTGTACCTTGCCATGTGTAAGATTTAATTTCTGGCACCACATGAGAGGTGCTATGATACCAGAAGAAACTCTAGTGCTATAGTGTCGTCGCTCTCTTTGACTATCTGAATAAGAAATATCAGTGACCTGGGGAGGCTCAATGGTCCAAGTTCTGGATTTGCATGCATGTGGTCCCATGTTTGATCCCTATGACATCACATATGCCAGAGCAATCCTGTTTCTTTCTCTCATAAACAAATAAATAAATAAATATCAGTAAGTATTTTAAAAAACAAGCAATATATTGTATATGTGTGAGATTCTGGCTTATAAACTAACCACACAAGAAAATAGTGCTGACTGAGAATGTAGTGGGTGGAATGAGTAGTATAAAACTAATGATAAAAAAGGAAAGAAAGAAAAGAGAAAACAATTCATGATGTTTCACATTTTAAAAATAGGCTCAAAGACGTAGCCCCTGGTACAGAATGTAAACCAGAGCAAGCCATGTGCATAGCCCTGGTTCCAATTCTGTTCCAATATGACAGTGAAAATGTTATGACACCACAGGTATCTCTAGGGCATGTGTAAAGCCCAGACGCTGCCAAAAAAATAAAAATAATAAATAATAATATACAGCACATATTGGAAAATTTGCTAACTGCTTTAAATAGGTCACAAAATTTTTATCTCACCTATAAGCAGATGAGATTAAATCACTTGCTTGGAGAGCATGGTGGGTAGAGATTTGAATCTCTATTTCCACAACTATAGGTCACTGAATCTTAACTGCTGTATTCTTTTGTACCCCAGAGCAAGATGTATAAGGTCTAAGAAGGAATTATTAAATCCTGAAGCACTAGAATTCCAATTAAGAATAATAAACATATACATATGAATAAAAATAAGTATATTAAAACAGCTGAAACCTGATGGTCCTCCTTGTTCACTTCTTAAAACAATGAACATCTGTTATTTAGCATACACTGATGGATTCCCTCAGGAAACAGGGATATACCTCAGCCACAAAGTGACCAAAGGGATTATAGAGTCTCAATGACTTTGAACTTGATTCATGATGGGCCTAGTTCTACTTGCTTAAGAAACAGTGCCAAGTGTGTTTTTTTACAAGAAGAGAAAGAAAATACATAAAGTTAAACTTGGGGTGAGTTTAGTGTATTACACCAAAGCAAAGTATTCTGGGGGAGGAGATCAAAGAAGGAAGACACTGAGGTCCTGGTACATGTTGGAAGAAAAGGACTTGAGTTGAGGAGTTAGTGTTTTACAGACACCTATCCCAGGGAAATAAGGAATTGTACCCATGTGTCAAAACCCTCACTATAATCTACACTAGCCTCCCAATAAAGAAAAATATTTATTTTTCATGCATACATATTTTAGTAAAAAATAAATATGAATGGAGTGAAACTATAAATTCAGTACAAAAGCTCTCACAAGGGCTCCAAAAAGAAAATTTTGTATTCCTAAACAGAGGAAAAATATATACATATGCAAATGAAAACAAACTGTAAATGTAAGTATATAAGGGAAACAATACTAAATCCAAATTTGTTTTTAAACCATCCCTAGATTTTAAATGGTGTGGGAAAGAAGCATTTATCTTCAGTAGGGAACGAGAGAAAAGTTGTTTGACTGCACAGCTTGTTCAATTCAGTTCTGCTTTCTAGCAACATTTACAATGAAAGAAAGGTTAATAAGCTCCCCTGGTGGTAGTCAGGGCACATACTCTAGAGAGGATGGAAATGAATTCTTCTTATTTCTATTCAATCTGTTTTTCTTTTCAGTCTAATGCAACATGGCAAGTGCTCCTATTACAGTGATTTACCATAATATATATGGTGAGATGACCCTGACATACAATGAATGTGTCTATTTCTCAAATAATTGAAAGACGGACACTGAAGCATTTTCTTCAGAAATGGACCATTAGATTGTCTACACAGTTTGGTGACTAGTAGAATACTTAAGAAACAGTGCCATCTGTATTTATATATTTCTGGACAGGTACAGCTGACAGTATACACTTATTTTATAGGATTGCCAAAACATCTGCAGGAAAGAGATAAAGACATTTTATCATTTTAATTTGCTATCACCTAAACACAATAAAAGTGTAACAAAATTGCCTGGGATTATTGAAAATAATCTGTCATCAGAATTGATGGTATTTACCAAAGCAGTTTTGCCAGCAAACTTCAGTCTGTTCTTGGCTTTGCAAAATAAAAATCTATTTTGTGCCATGTGAAAATGTCCTTGGTTTTTCTTCACTAATAAATAATAACATTAACTACAACAAGGCTGACTTTGATTGAAGAATAGTATTCTTTTGAAAACCAACTAATTATACTGGGAAGGTAGATCAGAAGAAATTATATACAGACTATCTGATTTAATGCAACACCACTTTCATCTATTTTTATAACTAGACTTTAAAAAGAATTTTAACTCTTATTTACCAAAAACATCATAAGTTATATACTTATTCCTATGTTAGCAGTCAAAAATCTTTATTAACTCAATAAATACACTTTCATTCCTATAGACTGATTACTAGTTTCAAATACAGATAACTTTTCAATCAACAGTTACTTGAAGTGGTCAGAAACAGATTATCCTTCATAGTGGCAACATAAAAAATGAAATAATTTCATCAGAGTTTATTGATGGGTGCAGTGTTCAGGATTATATATTTGTTCTTTTCTTTAATAAAGAGCCTTTTCTGACATAGATCTGACACAGTTTTTTAATACACATTTGAAAAGCTGTAGCACTCTGTAAATTTCCATTCTTTCATAGCTATGCTACTGTCTCTCCCTTGAAACATGACTAGTATTTATTGCTTTTGTTTTAAAACTCAGTTACATAGGTCTACATTTGTTATTATAATTATTATTATTGAAATGAGAAATAGTTCAGGAAAAGGACAGCTGGAAATAACAATGATGTCTATTTTTTTACCAGACTTTGTCCACGGTCAGAAATCTAATATGGGAGAAATCCTGGGCTTGAGGACATTTTTATCTGACTCCAAGATCTCTTCAAAGGCTTTTCACAATTACATTGTTGTTTGTGTCAAAAGCCCAAATAGGTTTGTAAGTAATCTAAAGTCAGGGATAAGGTTTTACAAATTTATGTGTGACCAGTACTACTTACTCAACAGTGCTGACCTAAACCTCTCAGTAGAGATTTAACTGTCAAGAAAACATAGAGACGAAAATTCTGAATAGGAAGAATCAGTTTGCCTTCTGTGGAGATCACAGAAAATCCACACTAGAAAGTGGACTATGAGCTATCAGGGGAGGGGGTGGGATATGGAGATTGGGTGGTGGGAATTGTGTGGAGTTGTACCCCTCCTACCCTATGGTTTTGTTAATTAATCCTTTCTTAAATAAAAGAAAAAAAAAGAAAGTGGACTATGGGGCCAGTTGGTGGTACATCTGGTTAAGTGCTCACACTACAGTGTACAAGAACCCAGGTTCAAGCCAGGATCAAGGTGGCCCCACCTACAAAAGAAAGCTTCACCAGTGGTGAAGCAGGGCTGCAGCTGTCTCTCTGTCTTTTTCTCTATCTCTCTTTCCCCTCTCAATGTCTCTTTGTCTCTATCCAATAATAAAATAAAACAAAAAGATTAATCCCATTTTAAAACAGGGTAAGGGATTAAGATATGAGGCATCAACAAATGCAAGCAAAGTCCCAGAGGTCCTAGGACTGGGAGATATACAGATTTTAAAGAGAATGGGGACGGTTCCTTATGTCTTACAATTTAAGAAGGCAACAGATAGTTATTATTATAACCAAATAACTTAGGATCTCGGTTTACTTTGAAAATTCTATGGTTAGGATTTATCGAACTATACTTGACCTCACCATGATTTATGTAACTTAATGTTATCGTCTAATAACTATATCTGTATATTGACAGGACCAGATGATTCTGATCTATCTAGTATAAGGTGGTAGGCAACTTAGTATTGGGAAAAAAGTTATTTTTAGAAGTGCTTTAACAATTTAAGCCCAATGTCAGAATTCAACCAGTTCATAAATTTGAAACATTAAGTGCTTGGACTAAAATATAAATATTCAGAACTGAAATCCAGGCAGTTAACAAACTTAAGACATTCAACTTATTAATACCCTGACACACTAAATCAATAGTGATTTATAAGATCATAAATTAATAGGAATATGGTTTAACATCCTTCAGACACTGCAAGTAGATGTGAAATTGTACCTATCAACAATAGATACTATGACTTATTAACCCCCCCCCCACTACAGAAGAAAATAATCCCATTCCCAACTAGTTCCCTAAAAGTCATCTCCACTTCACTTACAATCAGAACAATAAGAATTAAAACAATACTGAGATTCCACCTCATACCCATGAAAATGGCCTACATCAACAAATAAAGAATAAGAAGTTTTTGGAGAAGATACAGAGAAAAAGAGACACTTACACTCTTGGTGGGAATATAAACACATGCATCCTCTTTGGAAAACAGTATGGAGTATCCTTAAATAAATACAAATGTAAATACCTTGGGATCTAGAAATACTATTCTTGGGCATTTATCCAAAGGACATGCGAACACTAATTTAAAGAACATATATCTACATAATTGTAGATAAGAAAACAGGTATGGAAGCATCCTAAATGCCCTCAACAGATGACTTGATAAAGGAGCTATGACATATATACTCCAAGGAATATTAGTCTGCAATCAAAAAAGATGATATTATGTCTCTTGAGACAAAATGGATGGAACTTGAGATGACTACACTTAGCTAAATAAGTAAAGAGGCAAAATACATGTGGAACACACATATGTGGAATCTAAAGAACTAAAACACATGAACTTAACAACAACAAAAAGTTAGAAGTAAACAGCCTCCAAAACTTTGTGAGAAATATGGTGGTTATCACTAAGACACTGAGGACTTTGTTAGTGGGTGCAATGTGGAATTTTATAATCTTGTATTCTTATGATCACTATTTGTCACAAAAATGGCAAAAAAAAAAATCCTTTGCCCAAGTACCTGCACCTAAACTATGAAATGCAGAACTGAAGTTTGAAAAGTCTAAGGGTTTTTACAGGGTTATCTAGTTGGTAGATAGGTAAAGCTTAGAAATTGGTTTTCCTACCTTTCAGTTTAGCACTTTGAAATTTTCTAAAACCCATCAATTCTACTTTACTAAGTTGTAAAACTGAATTGATGAGTTATAAAATTACCTTTCTTCCATGGGTACAGAACACTGAACTCAGAAATTCTACATTGGTTGAAGCATGATTTATGTGTTAGGGATGATAAAGCAAATCACACCAAAAAATAGTGATTATGTTAGAACTTCCATTTCATTGAGAAAATAAATATTGGTTTGTCATAAAAATCATGAAACATTGTTGCATAGAAAAATAACTGTTTTCCTAAAACCCAATATTTAGTGTGAAGATTTACATTCAGAATCCTCACAGATATATGAAAAGTCATACACAGAAACACACATGCATGCATATGTGCCAATAAATCAAGGGTTAGTAGTAAAATTTCCATCTGATTATATGATTCTCCATCTTTACCTCAATATTTTTAATAACCATCTGTTAAACAAATGAAAGCCTATTTGTAGGATAGTGACCCAAAAGTTAAAGTACAGTTAACTTTGCAAGCCTCTAATTCACTAACATTTGACCAATACTCCAAACTAGAAACTTAAAGACAATTTTGCTTTTCTCATTCAGTGACCAAATTCTGTAACTATGTCCAAATTACTCCAATACTTAAGTTTTCACACTTATTTTCATTTTAGATTACTTGATTTTTTTTCCCAGAGCACTGCTCAGCTCTGGCTTATGGTAGTACAGATATTGAACCTGAGACTTCCAGAGCCTCAGGCATGAGAGTCTCTTTGCATAACTATTATGCTATCTATCCCTTTCAGAATTGTACCTTTATTTATCATAGATGAGTAACTTCAATAGGATCTAAAATTCTACCCACACTTTCTAAAATAATGTTAAGGTTTTAATGATTTCAGTCTCTTCATTTTGGTCACCTATACCCACGGTTTCAATGATCAATACAATGTCATGTTTATAGGAGCCTCTGACCAGCCCCCAAGACCAGGAAAGTCGGCTGTACTGTCACCTTCATTTCCATATTGCTAACTATAGACATATTTCCTTTATTATAGCCTGTGTATTATTGTATTATTTGTGTTGTGCCTATTCTTCTATAGGGTAACCATGAGGTTTATCACCCCTCTAAATTTGAAGGATTTGGCCAATACCTTGCACTTCACAGGAAGTCAGTCAGTGTTTGATTAACTGAATTGAATCTCAGCCCGTTTTTCTCAAATGTTTCAGTTCACTCCACCCATCAGGAGTGGAGAACATGCCTAGAACTGACATGCTATGCTCTTGTCACTCACTTTCACTTCCATTCTCAACCAGGAGATATGAATGCAAAGCTGCGTGAAATTAAAAAATCCATAGTCCAGAGATTTTAGGTACATGGCCTATTCAATTATTTTTGTCTCAACAACCTTATCAACATGTTGTATAACAATGAACCTATTCAACCAAATTAAAAAGAACATAAAAAGAGGAGCTAGTGAATTATTTCAGAAACAGAAACTGAGATGCATGCTTTGTCAGTTTCCTGAAAAGACATTTTGTAAACTTGAATTTACTAAAAAATATTAAGAATTCACATACTTATTTCAAAAATTTTACTGTAATTTCACATCTGGAACTTATTATTTTTTAGTATGAAATTTCTCTAATGCTAAAAGACCATCCTGTAATTTGTAATAAAGGGATCTTAAAAATGCATTATTGGCAACACAACGATTGCTACCTCAACATGCTTCAGCTCAGACTGTGTCCAGAGACTTCAGCTGTGGAATGACAACCCTTTAGCTTCATTACTCAGGTGAGACCTTTCCTCTCATAGTATTCTCTAATTCCATCCCAGGTAGTTCACTTTCTAACAAAGTCCCAAAACCTAGATATAGACCAGTTTCTGTGAGAGAGAGCATATGTTCACACGTATCCATAAACTAGTGCAAAATATATACCTGAAAGCAGAAGTACGCTAGAGTTTGCAGTGAGTACTGCCCCCCAATACTTCCTCTCCACTATTCCAACCTTTGTGTCCGATTGATCAACAATTTGTTTGGTTTTGTATGTTAACTCTCTTCAGCCACCAGGTTCCAGATGTCATCAGGATGCTGGCCAGGCTTCCCTGGACTGAAGACCCCACCATTGTGTCCTGGAGCTCCACTTCCCCAGAGACCCACCCTACTAGGGAAAGAGAGAGGCAGACTGGGAGTATGGACCGACCAATCAACATCCATGTTCAGCAGGGAAGCAATACAGAAGCCAGACCTTCCACCTTCTGCAACCCACAAGGACTCTGGGTCCATGCTCCAAGAGGGATAGAGAATGGGAAAGCTATCAGGAGAGGGGATGGGATATGGAGATTGGGTGGTGGGAATTGTGTGGAGTTGTACCCCTCCTATCCAATGGTTCTGTTAATTTAATCCTTTCTTAAATAAAAAATAAATTTTGAAAAAAGCATTATTGGCCTAAGATGTGGCAAAGTGTATAAAATGTTGGACTCTAAAGCATGTGGTCATAAATTCAATCCTTAGCACCATAAGTACCAGAGTGATTATCTGGTTTTCTATACTTTATTCCTCTCTTTCATTAATAAATAAATATATATTTTTAAAAATAAAAAATTCTGCATTTTTTATATCAATAGCTATATGTAAAAAAAAGTCTTGAGTCTTTATGAGTTTCCTTAAAATATTACAATATAATTAAGAAAGCCTGAGATGATTTTAAAATTCCTTAAAAATAATATTTTCATTGTTCAAGTAGTTTATGATACCTCCAATCCAATATTAAAATAGTTTTCTCTCACTTTTTTTTTTCTCCATGGTTATTGTTGGAGTTTGGTGTCAGCAAATCCACTATGAATCCACTGCTCTCAGTGGCCACTTTTTCCTTCTTTAACTTAATGTAATGTTTTTATTGGACAGGACAGAGAGAAATTGAGAGAAGAGGGGAGATAAAGAGCAAGAGAGGAAGACACCTACAGACTTGCTTCATCCCTTGTGAAGTGTACTCTCCTGCAAGTGGGAAGCTGGAGGCTCTAACCTAGATCCTTGCACAGGTTCTTGTGCTTGGTTCTATGTGCCCTAAACTGGTGTGCTACTGCCTAGCCCTCAAGACAGTTTTCCTACATAACACAATTTCAAATGGATTTTAATGTTTTCCTTAATTTTCATTAATGACCCCACAAATGGTTAAGTGTAGAGTTCACTCTTTTATACTATAGAATATTTGTTTGTAAATTTAAACCTTTTTACTCATATAGCAAAATCCGAATGAATATCTGCTTATTACTTTATAAATTATGTGGATTTTTTCTTTAGAATAATTTCCAATAAAGGCCAAAAAAAAGTTCATGATTTAAGCTCCCAGTTATAGTATAACACTTAAAATAAGAAACAAGCCATTTGTAGGGTTTTTTTAAAGAATGAAATAATATAAAAGTAATTCCTTCATTTTTCATATGAAACCTAATTCTAAACTAGTAGTTTTTGTGAAATATTTGCACAGAATCTTCACAATCACATGTGGCCTCATTGAAGGGTCTTAGATATGAAAGCTGAATATGGGCCTCAGATCAAATCAATGGGGTTTACAGTCAACAATACTTATACACCTTTCCCATATTTAGGAGCTACTCTTTTCCCTGATCCAGTTTTCTAGCCCTTTTTCCCACTATGACATCATCTCCGTAGACAATAACTTGAGTCCACTTGCATATCAGATGTCAGGCTCAGGAAAAAACTAGTATAGTCATAGACCCTTTGGACTACAACTAAAATAGGCCTCAAATAGTTATCTTCAAAACAGAGACCCTAAATCTTCATCTGCAATATCCCAGCCTTTAAGTTCGTGATTAGTCAACAATTTGTTTGGCTTCATATGTTAACTATTTTTTTAGCCACCAGGTTCTAGATGCTAGCATGATGCCAACCGAACTTCCCTGGGCAGACAACCCCACCAATGTGTCCTGGAGCCCCACTTCCCCAGAGCCCTGCCCCACTAGGGGATGAGAGAGACAGGCTGGGAGCATGGGTCGACCTGTCAACACCAATGTTCAGCAGGGAAGCAATTACAGAATCTAGACCTTCCACCTTCTGTACCCCATAATAACCCTGGGTCCATACTCTCAGAGGGTTAAAGAATAGGAAAGCAACCCAGGTTCCCAACAACAGATGAGTGGCTGAGAAAGCTGTGGTATATATACACAATGGAATACTATGCAGCTATCAAGAACAATGAACCCACCTTCTATGACCCATCTTGGACAGAGCTAGAAGGAATTATGTTAAGTGAACTAAGTCAGAAAGATAAAGATTAGTATGGGATGATCCCACTCATCAACAGAAGTTGAGTAAGAAGATCTGAAAGGGAAACTAAAAGCAGGACCTGATCAAATTGTAAGTAGGGCACCAAAGTAAAAGGCCTGTGGTGAGGGGTAGACATGCAGCTTCCTGGGACAGTGGGGGGTGGGAATGGGTGGGAGAGATGGGTCACAGTCTTTTGGTGGTGGGAATGGTGTTTATGTACACTCCTAGCAAAATGTAGACATATAAATCAGTAGTTAATTAATATGAGAGGGGGAAAATCAATTGTATGTCTCAAAGTTTTTCAAAGCACAGACTGAATCTTTTTAATATATAGGCTGTGTATTTGATATGCGGACTCTCAAAAGCCTAGACCAAGTAGATCAGAAGCATCCAATAGCACAACTATATACAAGATACTGGGTACTGTACAGAAAACCATAACAAAAGGACTTTTCAAAGTTAACCCAATTACCAAATAATGTGATGATAACATTAACTATCCATTGTCTTTTGGAACCCTAAGACAACAGGAACTTCACATCTCCACTATAGAGCCTCTACTTCCCCCAGTCCTGGAACCCTTGGATAGGGCCCACTTTCCCGTATGCCTCTCCCAATCCATATCAAATAATATTTCATCCGCCGATCACAACCTAACCAACACAACGATTGCCACCTCAACATGCTTCACTTCAGACTGTCCAGAGACTTCATGTGTGAAATGAAAACCCTTCAGCTTCATTACTCGGGTGAGACCTTTCCTTTCATAGTATACTCTAATTTCATCTCAGGTGGTTCACTTTCTAACAAAGTCCCATAGCCTAGATATACACCAGTTTCTGTGAGAGACAGCATATGTTCACACGTATCCATAAACGACTGCAAAATATATACCTGAAAGCTGAAGTTCACTAGAGTTTGCAGTGAGTACCTCCCTAACACTTTCTCTCCACTATTCCAAGCTTTGGGTCCATGATTGCTCAACAATTTGTTTGGCTTTGTATGTTAACTCTCTTTTCAATCACCAGGTTCCAGATGCCATTAGGATGCTGGCCAGGCTTCCCTGGATTGAAGACCCCACCAGTGTGTCCTGGAGGTCAGCTTCCCCAGAGACACCCTACTAGGGAAAGAGAGAGGCAGACTGGGAGTATGGACCGATCAGTCAATGCCCATGTTCAGCGGGGAAGCAGTTACTGAAGCCAGATCTTCTACCTTCTGCAACCCACAATGACCCTGGGTCCATGCTCCCAGAGGGATAGAGAATGGGAAAGCTATCAGGGGAGGAGTTGGGATATGGAGATTGGGTGGTGGGAATTGTGTGGAGTTGTACCCCTCCTACCCTATGGTTTTGTTAATTAATCCTTTCTTAAATAAAAAAAAAAAGAATAGGAAAGCTATCAGGGAAGGGGAGGAGATATGGAGTTCTAGTGGTAGGAATTGTGTGAAGTTGTATCCCTTTTATTGTATGGTTTTGTCAGTGTTTTTCATTATAAATAAATTAAAAAAAAAGAAATCAAAGAAGCCTAGAAATAACTGTGTTCAGAGAAAAGCTATGAACATGCTAAGTTGTGTATGTGAGATGGGAACTCCACTGTAGTTCTTGTGGCCTGGTTAAGGTAGTTGCATGTAGTTTGTCATGGAAAGACAGTTCTGAAGCAAAAGTGCCCGTAAGCAACAGCCTGACCTGTACCTTTTGATGACAACCATGCCTCTCTAAGAAAAGGATCATGATAGCTTGGTGGACAGTTAAGTATGTAGGATTGAAGGCAGTGATGGCACATCTGGGTCTGAGTACAAGATAAGAGTCTTAATATACCTCATCGGATTCATGTAGAATTCACATTGTCCTTCGGTTATTTATACTTGGCTAATTTGCTTTGAACTTCTGCTTTCTCTGTACTGTAGACTAAGAGCCAATAAAAGGAGCCCAAACTTTGGTTCAGAGCTGCATTAGTAAATTTCCTTGTCCGTGGGGAATGTCCCAGGATGCAGCCCCTCCAGGACAATTGCTCACTGCATTATGTGTCTGAGTCTTTCTTTTCACTTCAGGCTGATGGTGGAAATTAAAGCCCAACAGAATAAATGAAGAGATGTGTTTCAAATTCAGAACGTCTATCACTGTTAACATAATGTTACTATGGGTCTACCACTATTTCAGTAAACACTGTAATTGGACCAGAATAAATTACAGGAAAAAAATTCTAAAGACCTAAAGAAAAGGAGGAGCCAAATACAAGGAGGAGCCAAATACAAGGCTTAGGGCACTGTCCCCACTGAACTGGAGAAAGCTTTATCTTTCTCTCTCTCTCTCTCTCTCTCTTTCTCACTCTCTCCAGTAGACTTTAAATAAAGTTATTTAAAAAACAATATGTACCTTACTACATGAATGTGGGCAGTGTTTACATGACAGTTCAAATTATAAACTAGGTTACCCACCGTCATTAAAAAAGAAAATTCTCTTTGAATAATTGCAATTCAAAGGAAAATCAATATGTGCTAATACTTTAATGGGGATTTCACCACAGAAGATAAATTTCACATTATTCAAAATAGCCCAAACAAGGAATCAACCTAAACGTCATTAATCAGGTTAGTAGATAAAGAAATTGTGGGATACATAACTAATAGAATATGGCTTTGACATTTCAGCATATAAAGAACAGAATCTCAGGTAACAATGTAAAGGGAAATAAAAAAGTGAAAAGTAACCCTAAAGCAACCAGAAGGACAGAAATCACTAAAATTAGAGCAGAAATAGACATCGAAAATAAGAGAACCATACAGAAGATCAGTGAAGCCAAATGTTGGTTCTTTGAAATATTAAACAAAATTGACAAAGCCCTAGCCAGACTCACTAAACAAAAAAGGGAGAAGATTCAACTTAATATAATTATGAATGATGGAGGAGATATCACAACTGACACCAGAAAAATCCAGAAAATCATGTGAAACTTCTATGAAGAACTATACGCCACCAAGCTAGAGAATCTGGAAGAAATGGAACAATTCCTAGAAACATATGCCCTTCCAAACCTGAACTAAGAAGAACTACAAAATCTAAATGCACCAATCACAGACAAAGAAATCGAAACCATTATTAAGAATCTCCCAAACAACAAAAGTACTGGACCACATGGCTTCACAAACGGATTCTACAAAAGTTTCAGGAAACAGTTAGTACCCATACTTCTTAAGCTTTTCCATAAGATTGAAGAAACAGGAACACTCCCTTCCACCTTCTATGAAGCCAACATCGCCCTGATACCAAAAGCAAAAAGGGACACAACAAAAAAGGAAAACTACAGACCAATATCTCTGATGAACACAGATGCCAAAATATTAAGTAAGATCTTGGCCAACCGGATACAGCAGGATATCAAAAAGATTATTCATCATGACCAAGTGGGATATATCCCAGGAATGCAAGGTTGGTTCTACATATGTAAGTCAATCAATGTCATTCACCAGATCAATAAAAGCAAAGCCAAAAACCACATGATTATCTTAACAAATGCAGAGAAAGCCTTTGACAAAATCCAACACCCCATTCATGCCCAAAACACTACAAAAAATGGGGATAGATGGGAAATTCCTAAATATAGTGGAATCCATATATAGCAAACATACAGCCAGCATCATACTCAAAGGACAGAAGCAGAAAGCATTCCCCCTCAGATGGGGTCTAGACAGGGCTGTCCACTGTCACCATTACTCTTCAACATAGTATTGGAAGTTCTTGCCATAGCAATCAGGTAAAAGAAAGAAATGAACGGAATATAGATGGGAAGGGAAGAAGTGAAGCTCTCACTATTTGCAGATGATATGATAGTATACATAGAAAAACCTAAAGAAGCCAGCAGAAAATTACTGGAAGTTATTAGGCAATATAGCAAGGTGTCAGGCTACAAAATCAATGTACAAAAATCAGTGGCATTTCTTTATGCAAACAATAAATCTGAAGAAGAAGACATCCAGAAATCACTCCATTCACTGTTGCAACAAAATCAATAAAATACCTAGGAGTAAAGCTGACCAAAGTAGTGAAAGACTTGTATACTGAAAACTATGAGTCGCTACTCAAGGAAATAGAAACTGATACCAAGAAATGGAAAGATATCCCATGCTCATGGATCAGAAGAATAAATATCATCAAAATGAATATTCTCCCCAGAGCAATATACACACTAAATGTGATGCCATCAAAGTTCCACCGAGCTTCTTTCAGATAATAGAACAAAAACTACTATCATTTATTTGGAACCGGGAAACACCTAGAATTGCCAAAACCATCTTGAGGAAAAGAAACAGAAATGGAGGCATCATACTCCCAGACCTCAAACTTTATTATAAGGCCATCATCATCAAAACAGCCTGGTACTGGAACAAAAAAAGGCACACAGAGCAGTGGAACAGAATTGAAAACCCAGAACTAAACCCCCACACCTATGGACATCTAATCTTTGATAAGGGGGCCCAAAGTATTAAATGGAAGAAGGAGGCTCTCTTCAATAAGTGGTGCTAGGAAAACTGTATTGAATGCAGAAGAATGAAACTGAACCACTTTATCTCACCAGAAACAAAAATCAACTCAAAGTGGATTAAAAACCTGGATGTTAGACCAGAAACAATCAAATCTTTAGAGGAAAACATTGGTAAAACACTTTCCCACCTAAACCTCTAGGACATCTTTGGTGAAATAAACCCAATTGCAAGAAAGACTAAAGCAGAAATAAACAAACGGGGCTATATCAGACTGAAAAGCTTCTGCACATCCAAAGAAACTATCACACAAACTAAGAGACCCCTCAAAGAATGGGAGAAGAATTTCACATGCCATACATCAAACGAGAAACTAATCACCAAAATATACAAAGAGCTCAGCAAACTTAGCACCAAAAAAGCAAATGACCCCATCCAAAAATGGGCAGAGGATATGAACAGAACATTCACTCCAGAGGAGATCCAAAAGGCTAAGAAACATATGAAAAACTGCTCCAGGTCGCTGATTGTCAGAGAAATGCAAATAAAGACAACATTGAGATACCACCTCACTCCTGTGAGAATGGCATACAATAAAAATGACAGCAGCAACAAATGCTGGAGAGGCTGTGGGGACAGAGGAACCCTTTTGCACTGTTGGTGGGAATGTAAATTGGTCTAGCCTCTCTGGACAGCAGTCTGGAGAACTCTCATAAGGCTAGACATGGACCTTCCATATGACCGAGTAATTCCTCTTCTGGGGATCTACCCCAAGGACTCCATAACACCCAACCAAAAAAAGGTGTGTACTCCTATGTTCATAGCAGCATAATTCATAATAGCTAAAACCTGGAAGCAGCCCAGGTGCCCAACAACAGATGAGTGGCTGAGAAAGCTGTGGTATATATACACAATGGAATACTATGCAGCTACTAAGAACAATGAACTCAACTTCTCTGACCCATCTTGGTCAGAGATAGAAGGAATTATGTTAAGTGAGCTAAGTCAGAAAGATAAAGATGAGTATGGGGTTATCACACTCATCAACAGCAGTTGAGAAAGAAGAACAGAAAGGGAAACTAAAAGCAGGATCTGACTAAATTGAAAATAGGGCACCAAAGTAAAAACCCAGTGGTGAGGGGGAGGGTGGACATGTGGCTTCCTTGGCCCACTGGGTGGGTGGGATGGGACACAATCTTTTGGTGGTGGGAATGGTGTTTATGTACACACTTATTAAATTGTAGCCATATAAATCACTATTTAATTAATATGAGAGGGGTGAAAATTGATTGTATGTCTAACAAAGGGACTTTTCAAAGTTAACTCAATTACCAAATAATGTGATGATAAGAATAACTATTCATTGTCTTCTTGAACCCTAAGACAGCAGAAACCTCACATTTCCACTATAGAGCCTAAACTTCCCCCAGTCCTGGGAACCTAGGGTAGGGCCCACTTTCCCAATTCTTATCAAATAATATTGCGTCTGCTGATCGCAACCTAATCAACATAATAGTGCCACCCCAGAATGCTTCACTTCAGACTGTGTCCAGAGACTTCAGGTGTGGAATGACAATCCTTCAGCTTCATCACTCAGGTGAGACCTTTCCTTTCATAGTATTCTCTAACTCCATCCCAGGTGGTTCACTTCCTAACAAAGTCCCAAAACCTAGATATAGACCAGCTTCCAGGAGATGGAGCATATGTTCACACATATCCATAAACCTTGGCAAATATATACCTGAAAGCAGTAGTACACTAGAGTTTGCAGTGAGTACCCCCCAACACTTCATCTCCACTATTCCAACCTTTGTGTCCATGATTGTTCAACAATTTGTTTGGTTTTGTATGTTAACTCTCTTTTCAGCCACCAGGTTCCAGATGCCATCAGGATGCCGGCCAGGCCTCCCTGGACTGAAGACCCCACCAATGTGTCCTGGAGCTCCGCTTCCCCAGAGACCCACCCTACTAGGGAAAGAGAGAGGCAGACTGGGAGTATGGATCGACCAGTCAACATCCATGTTCAGCGGGGAAGCAATTACAGAATCCAGACCTTCCACCTTCTGCGACCCACAAGAACCCTGGGTCCATGCTCCCAGAGGGATTGAGAATGGGAAAGCAATTGGGGAGGAGATGGGACATGGAGATTGGGTGGCGGGAATTGTGTGGAGTTGTACCCCCCTCCCCATCCTATGATTTTATTAATGTCTCCTTTCTTAAAAAAAAAAGTGAAAAGTAAATAGGGGATAGGTTCACTTATATGTACAGCATAAAAACTAAAACAAATAAATTGAAAACATGGAAATTGGCGGGGACAGGCAGTGGTGCACCCAGTTAAGCGCACATAGTACTAAGTACAAGGACCCACACAAAAATTCTGGTTCAAGCTCCCACTCCTTTGTTGCAGCAAGAAAGTTTCATGAGCAGTGAAGCAGGTCTGTAGGTATCTTTCTCTCTCCCTCTCTTTCTCTCTATCACCCTTCTCAATTTCTCTTTCCTCTCCAATAAAATGGAAAAAATGGCTGCCAGGAGCAGTGGATTCCTCCCATCAATAACCTTGGAGGCAAAAAAAAGAACAAGAAAATAAATTTCTATAATCTATGAAAACTATAGAAATTACTAGAGGCAAGGGATGAGGGATGGAAATTAAGAATATATGTAACATTTTAGTGATGAGATGACACCAGAACACTGGTGGTAGAAGCCATTAGTCATATACGATATAGAGGTGAAGAAGCTATACCCCTAAAAGTCTACAGTAGTGTAAATCAATGAAATTAAAATAATTGTACAAAGTGACTATAAATATATTCAAATACATAAGAGAGGATTACACTGAAGGCAAAATTTGACTTAACGTGATACAAGATGTGAGTAATTACAAAAAAAAAAGTGAACAGAATATAATGGAGTTATAAAGGATGCAATCTCCATTTCCTTTAGCTCAGGTTATAGTCATCTAGTTCCTTGCCCCAAAAGTTGTTTACAGTTCTATCAGCCACTACTTAGAGTAGCACTCACATACCCATTAAGCTCTGTCTTCTTAAAAAATACCATCTCCCCAGACAATAACTTGAGTCTATCTGCATAGTAGATGCCAGGCTCAGGCAAAAACTACTAAAATCATGGGCCCCTTGGAATAAACCTAAAATAGACCTACTAGCTTATTTCAAAATGGAGACCTCAAATATTCATCTACAATATTTTTGCCTTTAAGTTCATGACTAGTCAACAATTTGTTCTGTTTTATATCTTCACTCTTTTTCAGCCACCAGATGCTACCATGATGATAACCAGACCTCCCTGGACAGATGATACCTCCAGTGTGTCCTGGAGCTCCACTTCACCAGAGCCCTGCCCCACTAGGGAGAAAGAGAGAGGCAGGTTGGCAGTATGAATTGACCTACCAATGCCCATGTTCAGTGGGGAAGCAATTACAGAAGCCAGACCTTCCACCTTCTGCATTCCACAATGACCTTGGGTCCATACTCCCTGAGGGTTAAAGAATAGGAAAGCTATCAAGGGAGGGGATTTGGATACGGAGTTCTGGTGGTGGGAATTGTGTGGAATTGTACCCTTCTTACCCTATGGTCTTGTCAATATCCCCATTTTATAAATGAACATTTAATATATATATATATATATATATATATATATATATATATATATATGACACATATATTAAGAATATAAATAGAGGAGGCAGGCAGTGGTCCATCCATTTAAGGACACATAGTACTAACCATAAAAGACCCACCCAAGGTTCATAGTTCGAGCCCCTTACCCTCCCTATCTGCAGGGAGGATGCTTCACAAGCAGTGAAGCCGGTCTTCAGGTGTCTATAATTATCTCTCCCTATCTCCCCTCCCCTCCCATTTTCTCTCTTTCCTGCTGAATAAAATGATGGGGGGATAAAAAGAAAAAAAAATGGCCACCAGAAGCAGTGGATTCATAGTGTTGGTACTGAGCACCAGTGACTGGAGGCAAAAAAAAATAATAATATGAATATAAATCACAGTGTAAATATGTTACTGACTATAAAATTCTGGTTCATTATTAGAGATAGCAATCAAGTGTTCAACTGTAACTTTTAAATTAAATCACAGAATAAACTTTATCATAAGTGAGAAATCATAAAATTCTGTAGAGAGTAGTGGCATTAATATTAATAAAGACCTCATTGCAGGTGAACTCTTATTTATCTATGCTTCACTTAATTTCTTAATATGAACAATACAGCAGTTTAGGACCTGAAGGACCAGACAGCAAGGCATTTATTTTACAGAACCATTTTCACTATGAACATAGTCTTTCAGTAAATGCTGCAGGTCACAATATAGATACTGTTTCGTAAGTTTACCCACGTTACCACCATAAAAAGAAAAAAAAAAACAGAGAAGATTCTGTTTTTCTCCCATTTTCCAAGGGATTCTTCACATTTAGTTATAAGGACCCTCTGAGCGATAGGAAACAATGGGTAGACTTTGGACTTCAGGAATGAAAATCATATTCCATTACTGAGTGTGTAATTCTAACTTGCTATAGTAAGAGCAACATGACTCCATTTTCATTTTATTTTTTATTTTTTTCCTTTATTGGGAGATTAATGTTTTACAGTCACCAGTAATTATACCAGTAATTGTACTGCATAACAATTCTCAGTTTTCCACATTACAATACAACCCCAATTAGGTCCTCTGCCATCCTTTTCAACAGGCCTCCATTTTCAAAGAAGTTAGTGTAGTATGGAGATTTCTTTACAATCTCAGCATTGTTCCTCTTTCATTTTCCCACAGTTATTTAGAAAACTACTATTGCCCTTGAAATAAGATTAAGTACTAGAAAACCCATTATCATAAATAGGGAAGGATAATAACATTATTCTACCCAGTCCCTACATCCATTTTAACTTTGTGTGTTAGTGATTGGACAGTCTAATTCTCTTCTCAAATTTTCTTATGTGTAAAATGATAATGCTTCACTGAAATGATACAGAGTAGGGGCTGAGTGGTGGTGCACCTGGGTGAGTGCACACATTACAGTGCTCAAAGACCCAGGTATATGCACCAATCACAGACAAAGAAATCAAAACTGTTATTAAGAATCTCCCCAACAACAAAAGTCCTGGACCAGATGGCTTCACAAACGAATTCTACAAAACCTTCAGGAAACACTTAATACCCATACTCCTAAAGCTTTTCCATAAGATCGAAGAAACAGGGACACTCCCTTCCACTTTCTATGAAGCCAAAATCACTCTGATACCCAAAGCAGACAGAGACACAACAAAAAAGGAAAACTACAGACCAATATCTCTGATGAACATAGATGCAAAATATTAAGCAAGATCTTGGCCACCGGATACAGCAGCACATCAAAAAAGATTGTCATCACGACCAAGTGGGATTCATCCAAGAAATGCAAGGCTAGTTCAACAGCCATAAGTCAATCAATGTCATTCACCACATCAATAAAAGCAAAGCCAAAAACCACATTATTAACTCAATAGATGCAGAGAAAGCCTTTGACAAAATCCAACACCCATTTATGCTCAAAACTCTATAAAAAATGGGAATAGATGGGAAATTCCTAAAGATAGTGGAGTCCATATATACCACACCTACAGTCAACATTATACTCAATGGACAGAAGTTGAAAGCATTTCCCTCAGATCAGGGACTAGACAGGGCTGCCCACTATCACCATTACTCTTCAACATAGTATTGGAAGTTCTTGCCATAGCAATCAGGCAAGAGAAAGAAATCAAAGGAATACAGATTGGAAGGGAAGAAGTCAAGCTCTCACTATTTGCAGATGACATGATAGTATACATAGAAAAACCTAAGGAATCCAGTAGAAAACTACTGGAAGTTATTAAGCAATATAGCAAGGTATCAGGCTACAAAATCAATGTACAAAAATCAGTGGCATTTCTCTATGCAAACACTAAATCTGAAGAAGAAGACATGCAGAAATCACTCCATTCACTGTTGCAACAAAATCAGTAAAATACCTAGGAGTAAAGCTGATCAAAGAAGTGAAAGACTTGTATACTGAAAACTATGAGTCACTCTTTAAGGAAATAGAAATTGATACCAAGAAATGGAAAGACATTCCATGCTCATGGATCAGAAGAATAAATATCATCAAAATGAATATTCTCCACAGAGCCATATACACATTTAATGTGATACCCATCAAAGTTCCACCAAGCTTCTTTAAGAAAATAGAACAAAAACTACATTTATTTATCTGGAACATGAAAACACCTAGAATTGCCAAAACCATCTTGAGAAGAAAAAACAGAAATGGAGGCATCACACTTCCAGATCTCAAACTATATTATAATGCCATCATCATCAAAACAGCCTGGTACTGGAACAAAAAAAGGCACACAGACCAGTGGAGCAGAATTGAAAGCCCATATCTAAACCCTACACCTATGGACATCTAATCTTTGATAAGGGGGCCCAAAGTATTAAATGGAAGAAGGAGGCTCTCTTCAGTAAATGGTGCTGGGAAAACTGGGCTGTAACATGCAGAAGAATGAAATTGAATCACCTTATCTCACCAGAAAGAAAAGTCAACTCCAAAGGGATCGAAGACCTGGATGTCAGACCGGAAACTATCAAATACTTAGAGGAAAACATTGTTGAAACACTTTCCCACTTAAACCTCAAGGACATCTTTGATGAAACAAACCCAATTGCAAGGAAGTCTAAAGAAGAAACAAACCAATGGGACTACATCAAATTGAAAAGCCAAAGAAACTATCACACAAACAAAGAGACCCCTAACAGAATGGGAGAAGATCTTCACATGCCAAACATCAGTCAAGAGACTAATCACCAAAATATACAGAGAACTCAGAAAACTTAGCACCAAAAAAGCAAATGACCCCATCCAAAAGTGGGCAGAGGATATGAACAAGACATTCACTTCAGAGGAGATCCAAAAGGCTAACAAACATATGAAAAACTGTTCCAGGTCGCTGATTATCAGAGAGATGCAAATTAAGACAATATTGAGATACCACCTCACTCCTGTAAGAATGGCATACATCAAAAATGACAGCAGCAACAAATGCTGGAGAGGCTGTGGGGACAGAGGAACCCTTCTACACTGCTGGTGGGAATGTAAATTGGTCCCGCCTCTCTGGACAGCAGTCTGGAAACTCTTACAAGGCTAGACATAGATCTTCCATATGACCCAGTAATTCCTCTCCTGGTGATATACCCCAAGGATTCCATAATGCCAAACCAAAAAGATGTGTGTACATCTATGTTCATAGCAACACAATTCATAATAGCTAAAACCTGGAAGGAACCCAGGTGCCCAACAACAGATGAGTGGCTGAGAAAGCTGTGGTATATATACACAATGTAATATTATGCAGCTATTAAAAACAATGAGCCCACCTTATCTGACCCATCTTGGACAGAGCTAGAAGGAATTATGTTAAGTCAGCAAAGTCAGAAAGACAAAGATGAGTATGGCATGTCCCCACTCATCAACAGAAGTTGAGAAAGAAGAACAGAAAGGCAAACTAAAAGCAGGATCTGATTAAATCGAAAGCAGGGCACCAATGTAAAAACACTGTGGTGAAGGGGAGGGTGGCCATTGGGCTTTTCAGCATGGTGGAGAGTGGGGGAGCGGAGTTGGGTGGTGGGGATGGGACACAGTCTTTTGGTGGTTGGAGTGGTGTTTATGTACAGTCCTATTAAAGTGTAAACATTATAGAAACCACTATTTAATTAATATGAGAGGCCAAAAACTGATGATTTGTCTAGAAATTCTTAAAACACAGACTGAGTCTTTTTAATACATAGGCTGTCTTTGATATGTTCTCTCCCAAAAGCCTAGACCAGGGAGAACAGAAGCAACCAACAACACAGCTTTATACAAGATGCTGGGTACTATACCCCAAACCCTATCAAAGGGACTTTCCAAAGTTAACCCTATCACCAAATAATGTGATGATAACAATAACTATCCATTGTCTTCTTGAACCCTAAGACAACAGGAACCTCACATTTCCACTATAGAGCCTATATTTCTCCCAGTCCTGGAACCTTAGGGTGGGGCCCACTTTTCTCCATGCTGCTCTCAATTCAAATCAAATAATATTGCATCTGTGGATCACAACCTAATCAACACAATGAGTGCCACCCCAGCATGCTTCACTTCAGACAGTGACCAGAGACTTCAGGTATGGAATGGCAACCCTTCAGCTTCATCACTCGGATGAGACCTTTCCTTTCATAGTATTCTCTAATTCCATTCCAGGTGTTCCACTCCCCAATAAAGTCCCCAAACCTAGATATAGTCCAGGTCCCCTGAGATAGAGCATAGGTTCACCTGTGCCATAAACTAGGGGAAAAATATATACCTGAAAGCAGAAGTACACAAGAGCATGCAGGGAATACCCCCAACACTTCATCTGCACTATTACAGTCTTTGGGTCCATGATTGTTCAACAATTTGTTTGGCTTTGTATGTTAACTCTCTTTTCAGCCACCAGGTTCCAGATGCTGACCAGACTTCCCTGGACAGAGGACCCCATTAATGTGTACTGGAGAGCCACTTCCTCAGAGCCCCACCCTACTGGGGAAAGAGAGAGACAGACTGGGAATATGGATCAACCAGTTAATGCCCATGTTCAGCGGGGAAGCAATTACAGAAGCCAGACCTTCCACCCTCTGCAACCCACAACGACCCTGGATCTATACTCCCAGAGAGATAGAGAATGGAAAGGCTATCAGGGGAGGGGGTGGGATGTGGAGATCGGGTTATGGGAACTGTGCGGAATTGTACCCCTCTTATTCTATGGTTTTGAAAATGTCTCCTTTCTTAAAAAAAAAAAAAGACCCAGGTATAAGCCCCCAGTCCCCACTTGTGGGAGGACAGTGCTGCAGCCACTCCTCCATCTCTCCTCCCCTCCTCCCCTCATCTCTCTTTATTTCTCTTGGTCTCTATCCAAAATAAAAAATTAAAAATTAAATCTAAGTATATTATGTTATTTAGACTAGAAATAAGTAAAAGGTACAGTGACAATATGTGTAATATTTCTGACTCATTTATTTACTTCTTGGTCAGGAAACAGAGTTGTGCTAAGCAGATAAGAGTAAAATCAATTCAGAAGGGAAAGTATAACTTAAACACTAATATATAGTGAGAAAGGGACAGGGTTAATTCACTGTGGAAGAACAGGATGTTGTAATGGTAGAGAATTAATGTAGGGTACAATTGTAAAGCATTCCATAGATTTGCTAAATAGACTGAAATTTGTGGTTTCTATGGAAATCCCACAAACATGTTTTGCTCTGTTTTTCCTACAGGGTTATCACTAGGGCTCTGTACAGGCACTATGAATCCACTGCTCCTGGAAACCATTTTTTCCCACTTTATTGGATAGGACAGACAGAAATTTAGAGAGGAGGATAAGAGAGAGGGAGGAGAAAGAGAGAAATAGACACCTGCAGACCTGCCTTACCATTTGTGAAGGGTCCCCCCCTGCAGGTGGGGAACTGGTGGCTCCCCACAGACATATTTAATTAGTGGAGTGGCATAAACAGACCTAGGCTTATTTGAAAACCTTAAAAAAATGCAAGTTTTAGCAGAACAATGATGGACATAAGTCACCTGGCCTTGTTGAAGTAAAATTGTTTATATCTAAATATTAATGACAAATAAAACTTTTGAAATAAAACATATAATGCCTTCATAACTTGGGTTAGGCAAATGTCTTTTTAAAAGGCACAAAAATATAGTAACCATGAGAAGAAATTTTGCAAAATCCATCTGCTAAAATGAATAGCAGAGCCGCAAAAAAGCAAATGACCCCATCCAAAAATGGGCAGAGGAAATGAACAAAACATTCACCACAGAGGAGATCCAAAAGGCTAACAAACATATGAAAAACTGCTCTAGGTCACTGATTATCAGAGAAATGCAAATCAAGACAACACTAAGATACCACCTCACTCCTGTAAGAATGGCATACATCAAAAAGGACAGCAGCAACAAATGCTGGAGAGGATGTGGGGACAGAGGAACCCTTTTACATTGCTGGTGGGAATGTAAATTGGTACAGCCTCTGTGGAGAGCAGTCTGGAAAACTCTCAGAAGGCTAGACATGGACCTTCCATATGACCCAATAATTCCTCTCCTGGGGTTATACCCCAAGGACTCCATAACACCCAACCAAAAAGAGTTGTGTACTCCTATGTTCATAGCAGCACAATTCATAATAGCTAAAACCTGGAAGCAACCCAGGTGCCCAACAACAGATGAGTGGCTGAGAAAGCTGTGGTATATATACACAATGGAATACTATGCAGCTATCAAGAACAATGAACCCACCTTCTCTGACCCATCTTGGACAGAGCTAGAAGGAATTATGTTAAGTGAACTAAGTCAGAAAGATAAAGATGAGTATGGGATGATCCCACTCATCAATAGAAGCTGACTAAGAAGATCTGAAAGGGAAACTAAAAGCAAGACCTGATCAAATTGTAAGTAGGGCACCAAAGTAAAAACCCAGTGGTGAGGGGTAGGCATGTAGCTTCCTGGGCCAGTGGGGGGTGGGAGTGGGCGGGAGGGATGGGTCACAGTCCTTTGGTGGTGGGAATGGTGTTTATGTACACTCCTAGCAAAATGTAGACATATAAATCAGTAGCTAATTAATATGAGAGGGGGAAATCAATTGTATGTCTCAAAGTTTCTCAAAAGACAAACTGAATCTTTTTAATATATAGGCTATGTATTTGATATGCGGACTCTCTCAAAAGCCTAGACCAAGTAGATTAGAAGCTTCCAATAGCACAGCTATATACAAGATACTGGGTACTGTCCAGCAAACCATAACAAAGGGACTTTTCAAAGTTAACCCAATTAACAAATAATGTGATGATAATATTAACTATTGAGTGTCTTTTTGAACCCTAAGACAGCAGGAACCTCACATCTTCACTATAGAGCCCCTACTTCCCCCAGTCCTGGAACCCTTGGATAGGGCCCACTTTCCCGTATGCATCTCCCAATCCAAACCAAATAACATTGCATCTGCCGATCACAACCTAACCAAAGCAACGATTGCTACCTCAACATGCTTCACCTCAGAATGTATCCAGAGACTTCACGTGTGGAATGACAACCCTTCAGCTTCATTACTCGGGTTCCAGATGCCACCAGGATGCTGGCTAGGCTTCCCTGGATTGAAGACCCCACCAATGTGTCCTGGAGCTCAGCTTCCCCAGAGTCACACCCTACTAGGGAAAGAGAGAGGCAGACTGGGGGTATGGACCGACCAGTCAACGCCCATGTTCAGCGGGGAAGCAATTACAGAAGCCAGACCTTCTACCTTCTGCATCCCTCAACGACCCTGGGTCCATGCTCCCAGAGGGATAGAGAATGGGAAAGCTATCAGGGGAGGGGGTGGGTTATGTGGATTGGGTGTTGGGAATTGTGTGGAGTTGTACCCCTCCTACCTTATGCTTTTGTTCACTAATCCTTTCTTAAATAAAAAATTAAAAAAAAATAAATAAAGGGGGAAAAATCTTAAAAAAAAATAAATAAAATAAAAAAAAATAAAATGAATAGCAGATGAATATCAAAAGACAACAAAGTATAAAGACAAAGCACAGAGAGCAAGGGATATACTAAAATTTGTATCTGACATGAGCACCCATCAAGATATAAAGGGCAAGAAATCAATAAAATTCCCACACCTCAATAGAAAGCCAGGTAAAATACGCACAGAAATGATCTGAAAATTATACTCACAGCTTCATTTAATAATTTTGGTCTCCTTGTCAAAAATTAAATGTCCACAGATGTGGAAACTTATTTCTAGGTTCTCAGTTCTGTTCTACTGGTCATTGTGTCTGTTTTTGTTCCAGTATCAAGTAGTTTTTATTACACTAACCCTGTAATGGGAGCATGATGCCTCCAGTTCTATACTTTTTTCTCAAGTTTGCTCTGGTGACTTTAGGTATAGTCTGGTTCCAGATAAACTTTTGCAGCCTTCAATTTCTTCTCTTTAAAAAAAATTGTGGGGCTGGGGAGACAACACAATGGTTATGCAAAAGACTGTTAAGCCTGAGGCTTCAAAGTCCCAGGTTCAGTCCCCAGCACCACCATAAGCCAGAGCTGAGCAGTGCTCTAGTAGAAAAAAGAAAAAAGAAAAAAAATTGTGGGAACTTGATGGTGATTCCATTAAAGTTTTATGGTGTTAATTCTTCCAATCCATGAATATGGGATATCTTTCCAATTCTTTTGTATCTTTTTCTATTTTGTTGAATAGTGACTCCTATTTTTCAGTATACAAGTCCTTCACTTCTTTTATTAGGTTTATTCTAGATATTTTATTTTTTTTCTGCTATAGTGAATGAGACTTCTGGATTTCTTCTTCTTCTGACAGTGTTTGTTTGCATAAAGAGATGCCACCAAATTTTGCATACTAATTTTTTGCATACTGATTTTTTAATTTTTTATTATTTTTATTTATTTATTGGATAGAAACAGCCAGAAACTAGAGGAAAGGGGGAACTAGTGGGGGAGGGTGACAGATAGACACCTACAACCCTGCTTTACCACTTGTAAAGCTTTCCCCCTGTAGGTGGGGACCGGGAGCTCGAACCTGGGTCCCTATGCACTGTAACAGATGTGCTCAACTAGGTGCACCACCACCCAGCCCCACATACTGATTTTTAAACTATCTTTATTATCTATTACCTTTCTCATAATGTAAATAAATAAGTTTTTTTAAATATATAATTCATTTCCCTTTCAGTGGCAATCTATGAAGCTACTGCTATCTTTGAATAAAATTACTTAAAGCCTGAAGAATGAAATACTTGAAATTAGTGAACTAACTGGCAATGTCATTGTAATTTTTAAATCAAAACAACTTTATAATTAGTTCTATTAATTCAGGATTGGGTAAATCCTAGGTGTATAATCAAGACAGATCAAGAATAGATGGGTAGGGGTTGGGTGGTGTTGCACTTGGTTGAGCGTACATGTCACATTGCACAAGGACCAGGGTTTAAGCCCCTGCTCCCCACCTGATGGGTTAAACTTTTGTGAGTGGTAAAGCAGTGCTGCAGGTGTCTCCTGTCTGTCTTCCTTTCTGCCTCCCAATTCCCTCTTGATTTCTGATAGTTCCTATCCAATAAATAAAAAACGAAACAAACAAACAGCAAACAAACAAAAAGAAAAGATGATATAGAGAGAAGGATAAAGGATTCATCCATTTCACTTTTCTTGGGAAAGAAAACTGGGTATGAATAAGCAATGGGTTTTGGCCTGGACAGCATCATGTACATCTCTTCCTTTGCTCTCTTGGTCGCTCTCTCCTGGGAACCCCATGTGACCATAAAGCTGTGAGCCCTCTTCTCTCCTTCTCTCTTTATCTCTTTCTCTCTCTTTCTTTCTCTAACATGTTTTGTTTTCAATCAAAGTTTACTTTACCTGAATAATCATGTTCTCTCATTAATTCATTGTTAATATGACTACATGGTGAACTCTCAGAATGGGGACAAAGGCTATTCCCCTCCTTAACCCTTTAACATAATGGCAAGCATGAAGGGACATGAAATTCAGGTTAAATTAAACTGTTTTCCACGTAACCGGTCTAGGCTTTCTCTTAAATCAATCTCCATTGTAACCATGTGTTTACTCCTAATAAGCGTGACTCTTGTGTCCTTCAGAAACTTTTAAAATGCAGGTTTTGAGTACCTGTGGTCTCAAGTTCTTACACTTGGCCTCAGAGGTTGTTTTTGTTTCTTTTTTTGTTTGTTTTTCTCCTATTCAGAACTCCAGCATAGCAGCTTTTTACAGCAGGAGAGAGAAGGTCTCAGTGTGTGTGTGGGGGGTGGGGTGGGGGGGGGAGAGTCATGCTAGACTTTTAAAGAATTTGGCCAGATAGGTCAGCTGATGGCCTAGAGAAAAATCTGAAACCTTTCTGCTTTTTAACTATAGCTCTTAGCCTGCAAGTCCCAGAGGAGGGATGGGGGAAGGGGTTCCTAAAGCCTCCCTGCCTGGTTACAGTGTTTTTTTCTACTTTTATTTCTCAGCTGGGCCTCCTCTTTCTTTCAAAGATTGTAACATTTTCCTGAGTATTCTAACCTCTTAAGATCATGATCTTTAAATCCACTTTTTCTTGTGGTTGGGCACTTGAGTATTCCTTACCCAAGAGACTTGACCAAGTAAGTTCTGAGTTCTTTTTCTTTTTTTTTTTTTTCTCCTTTTTCAATTGTATTTTTATTCACATGGCCATGGTCCCATCTCTGTTTCATGAGGTCATGGGAGCCATCATGGTTTTGACCTTCAATCATGTGCTTGGTCTCTGGGTGCCATGTTTGTCTACAGTTACCATGACTATTTACCACGTGGTTTCAGACACCATGTTTGTCAGCCATATTAGAAAATGTTTTCTTTTGTCTTGAGACTCAGCTCATGTGCAGCGTTTGAGATTTACTGGCAAAATGTTTTATAACATTGAAAATTCATTCCTATTGATTTAATTACTGAAATCTTTATTATTTTAAATATTCTCACTTTAATTTTTACATTTTCATTTGGGTAATATTATTATTACATTTCCTTTCTTGCGTTTTCCCAGTTTATCCGCTGACCAAAGAAACTCTTATTTTCTGTTCCTTTAAAAAAATTTTTATTATTTATTTTACCTTTTGTTGCTCTTTTTTTTTATTGTTGTTGTAGTTATAGTTGTTGATGTTGTCATTGTTGGATAGGACAGAGAGAAATGGAAAGAGGAGGGGAAGACAGAGGGGGACAAGGAAGATAGTCACCTGCAGACCTGCTTCACTGCCTGTGGAGCAGACTTCCCTGCAGGTGGGGAGCTGGGGGCTTAAACCAGGATACTTACACCATTCCTTGCCCTTCATGCCACCTGTGCTTAACCCGCCACACTACAGCTGGACTCTCTATATTCTACTCTTTTTTTTAATTTAAGAAAGGATTAATTAACAAAACCATAGGGTAGGAGGGGTACAACTCCACACAATTCCCACCACCCAATCTCCATATCCCACCCCCTCCCCTAATAGCTTCCCCACTCTCTATCCCTCTGGAAGCATGGACCCAGGGTGATTGTGGGTTGTAGAAGGTGGAAGGTCTGGCTTCTGTAATTGCTTCCCCGCTGAACATGGGCGTTGACTGGTCGGTCCATACTCCCAGTCTGCCTCTCTCCTTCCCTAGTACGGTGGGTCTCTGGGGAAGCAGAGCTCCAGGAAACTTTGGTGGGGTCTTCAGTCTAGGGAAGCATGGTTGGCATCCTGATGACATCTGGAACCGGTGACTGAAAAGAGAGTTAACATACAAAGCCAAACAAATTGTTCAGCAATCATGGACCCAAAGCTTGGAATAGTGGAGAGGAAGTGTTAGAGGGATACTCACTGCAAACTCCAGTGTACTTCTGCTTTCAGGTATATATTTTGCACTAGTTTATGGATACGTGTGAACATATGCTCTCTCTCACAGAAAATGGTGTATATCTAGGTTTTGATACTATGCTAGAAAGTGAACTACCTGAGATGGTATTAGAGTACACTATGAATGGAAAGGTCTCACCCGAGTAATAAAGCTGAAGGGTTGTCATTCCACACGTGAAGTCTCTGGACACAGTCTGAAGTGAAGCATGTTGAGGTAGCAATCGTTGTGTTGATTAGGTTGTGGTCGGCAGATGCAATATTATTTGATATGGATTGGGAGAGCCATACGGGAAAGTGGGCCCTATCCAAGGGTTCCAGGACAGGGGGAAGTAGAGGCTCTATAGTGGAGATGTGAGGTTCCTGCTGTCTTAGGGTTCAAAAAGACAATGGATAGTTAATGTTATCATCACATTATTTGGTAATTGGGTTAACTTTGGAAAAAAAGGGTTTGCTATACAGTACCCAGTATCTTGTATATAACTGTGCTATTGGTTGCCTCTGATCTACTTGGTCTAGGCTTTTGAGAGAGTCCGCATATCAAATACACAGCCTATATATTAAAAAGACTCAGTCTGTGTTTTAAAAAACTTTGAGACATACAATTAAATTTCCCCCTCTCATATTAATTAACTATTGATTTATATGACTACATTTTATTAAGAGGGTACATAAACACCATTCCCACCACCAAAAGACTGTGACCCATCCCTCCCACCCACTACCACCCCCCCACTGTCCCAGAAAGCTGCATGTCTACCCCTCACCACAGGGCTTTTACTTTGGTGCCCTACTTACAATTTGGTCAGATCCTGCTTTTAGTTTCCCTTTCATATCTTCTTACTCAACTTCTGTTGACAAGTGGGATCATCCCATACTCATCTTTATCTTTCTGACTTAGCTCACTTAACATAATTCCTTCTAGCTCTGACCAATATGGGTCAGAGAAGGTGGGTTCATTGTTCTTGATAGCTGCATAGTATTCCATTGTGTATATAGACCACAGCTTTCTCAGCCACTCATCTGATGTTGGGCACCTGGGTTGACTCCAGGTTTTAGCTATTATGAATTGTACTGCTATGAACATAGGAGTAGACAACTCTTTTTGGTTGGGTGTTATGGAGTCCTTGGGGTATAACCCCAGAAGAGGAATTACTGGATCATATGGAAGGTCCATGTCTAGCCTTCTGAGAGTTTTCTAGACTGCTCTCCACAGAGGCTGTACCAATTTACATTCCCACCAGTAATACAAAAGGGTTCCTCTGTATGCCATTCTTACAGGAGTGAGGTAGTATCTTAGTGTTGTCTTAATTTACATTTCTCTGACAATCAGTGACCTAGAGCAGTTTTTCATATGTTTGTTAGCCTTTTGGATCTCCTCTGAGGTGAATGTTTTGTTCATATCCTCTGCCCATTTTTGGATGGGGTCATTTGCTTTTTTGGTGCTAAGTTTGCTGAGCTCTTTATATATTTTGGTGATTAGTTTCTTGTCTGATGTATGGTATGTGAAGATCTTCTCCCATTCTGTGAGGGGTATCTTTGTTTGTTTAATAGTCTCTTTGAATGTGCAAAAGCTTTTCAATTTGATGTAGTCCCATTGGTTTGTTTCTGCTTTCTTCTTCCTTGTAATTGGGTTTGATTCATCAAAGATGTCCTTGAAGTGTAGGTGGGAAACTTTTTACCAATGTTTTCCTCTAAGTATTTGATTGTTTCTGGTCTGACATCTAGGTCTTTGATCCATTTGGAGTTGATTTTTGTTTCTGGTGAGATAAAGTGGTTCAATTTCATTCTTCTGCATGTTTCAACCCAGTTTTCCCAGCACCATTTATTGAAGAGAGCCTCCTTTTTCCATTAAATCCTTTGGGCCCCCTTATCAAATATTAGATGTCCATAGGTGTGGGGATTTATTTCTGGGCTTTCAATTCTGTTACACTGGTCTGTGTGCCTATTTTTGTTCCAGTACCATGCTGTTTTGATGAAGATGGCTTTATAATATAGTTTAAGGTCTGGGAGTGTGATGCCTCCATTTCTGTTTCTTTTGCTCTACATGGTTTTGGCAATTATAAGTGTTTTCATGTTCCAGATAAATGATTGTAGTGTTCTATTCTCTTAAAGAAGCATGGTGGAACTTTGATGGGTATTGCATTAAATTTGTATGTGGCTCTGGGGAGAATATTCATTTTGATGATATTTATTCTTCCAATCCATGAGCATGGGATATCTTTCCATTTCTTGGTATAAATTTCTATTTCCTTGAGTAGTGACTCATAGTTTTCATTATATAAGTCTTTTACTTCTTTGGTCAACTTTATTCCTAGGTATTTGATTGATTTTGCTGAAACAGTAAATGGGAGTGATTTCTGGATGTCTTCTTCTTCAGATTTAGTGTTTGCATAAAGAAATGCCACTGATTTTTGTACATTGATTTTGTAGCCTGATATCTTGCTATATTGCCTAATAACTTCCAGTAGTTTTCTGCTGGATTCTTTAGGTTTTTCTATGTACGGTATCATATCATCTGCAAATAGTGAGAGCTTGACTTCTTCCCTTTCAATCTGTATTCCTTTGATTTCTTTCTCTTGCCTGATTGCTATGGCAAGAACTTTCAATACTATGTTGAAGAGTAATGGTGACAGTGGACAGCCCTGTCTAGTCCCTGATGTGAGGGGAAATGCTTTCAGCTTCTGTCCATTGAGTATGATGTTGGCTGTAGGTTTGCTATAAATAGACTCCACTATCTTGAGGAATTTCCCATTTATTCTC
The DNA here is from genome assembly GCF_950295315.1 of Erinaceus europaeus. Taxonomy (NCBI): domain Eukaryota; kingdom Metazoa; phylum Chordata; class Mammalia; order Eulipotyphla; family Erinaceidae; genus Erinaceus; species Erinaceus europaeus. Next base: position 66,845,131 of record NC_080171.1, on the reverse strand, counting down.
ATTTTTTGTAGAGTTTTGAGCATGAATGGGTGTTATATTTTGTCAAAGGTTTTCTCTGCATCTATTGAGTTAATCATGTTGTTTTTGGCTTTGCTTTTACTTATGTGGTGAATGACATTGATTGACTGACAGATGTTGAACCAGCCTTGCATTCCTGGGATGAATCCCACTTGTTCGTGATGAACAATCTTTTTGATATGCTGCTGTATCTGGTTGGCCAAGATCTTGTTTACTATTTTGGCATCTATGTTCATCAGAGATATTGGTCTGTAGTTTTCCTTTTATGTTCTGTCCCTATCAGCTTTTGGTATCAGGGCGATGTTGGCTTCATAGAAGGTGGAAGGGAACATTCCTGTTTCTTCAATCTTATGGTAAAGCTTAAGAAGTATGGGTACTGTTTCCTGGAAGTTTTGTAGAATTTGTGAAGCCGTCTGGTCCAGGACTTTTGTTGTTGTGGAGATTCTTAATATTGGTTTCAATTTCTTTGTCTGTGATTGGTGCATTTAGATTTTGTAGTTCTTCTTGGTTCAGTTTTGGAAGGGCATAGGTTTCTAGGAATTGTTCCATTTCTTCCAGATTCTCTAGTTTGGTGGTGTATAGTTCTTCACAGAAGTTTCGCATGATTCTCTGGATTTCTGTGGTGTCAGTTGTGATATCTCCTCTATCGTTTACAATTCTATGAATTTGAGTCTTCTCTCTTTTTTGTTTGTGAGTCTGGCTAAGTGTTTGTCAGTTTTGTTTAATCTTTCAAAGAACCAACATTTGGCTTCATTGATCTTTTGTATGGTTCTTTTATTTTCGATGTTGTTTATTTCTGCTCTAATTTTAGTGATTCCTGTTCTCTGGTTGCTTTAGGGTTCCTTGTTCCTCTTCCTCTAAGTCCTTGAGGTGTGCAGTAAGGTTGTTCATTTGATCTTTTTCTTTTTGTTTAATATGTGATTGTATGGCTATAAGTTTCCCTCTCAGTACTGCTTTAGCTGTGTCCCAAATATTTTGATAGGTTGTGTCTTCATTTTCATTTGTTTCCAGGAATATTTGAATTTCCTGCTTGAGTGAATCTCTGACCCAGTGGTTCTTAAGGAGTATGTTGTTTAGTTTCCAAATTCTGTGACTTTTAATAATTTTCTGTTTGTTGTTAAATATTAGTTTTATTCCACTGTGGTCTGAGAAGATACTTGCGATCATTTCGCTGCTCTTGAATTTATTGATGCTTTCTTTGTGGCCTAACATGTGGTCTATCTTTGAGTATGTGTTATGTGGATTTGAATAGAAGGTGTATTCCAGTTTTTTGGGGTGAAGGACTCTGAAAATGTCTAAGAGGTCTAGTCTGTCAATCTCTTCATTCAATTCTCTTGTATCTTTGTTCGTTCTCTGCATTGTTGATCTGTCTAAGTGGGACAGTGGGGTATTGAAGTCTTCCACTATTATTGTATTCCTATTCATGTATTTGAAACTCTTTCAGTAAGTGCTTGATGTATTTAGATGGTCCCTCATTGGGTGCATAGATGTTAATAATTGTTAAGTCTTCTTGGATGATTGATCCTCTAATCATTATTTAATGTCCTTGCCTATCTTTTACTACTTTATTTAATTTAAAATCTATCGTGTCTGAGGTGAGAATGGCTGTTCCTGCCCTTTTTTGTGGTCTGTTAGCCTGTATGACAGTTTTCCATCCTTTTACTTTAAGTCTGTATTTATCTTGTTGTGACAGATGGGATTCTTGCAAGCAGCATATGGTTGGGTTATGCTTTCTGATCCATCCCCCCACTCTGTGCCTTTTGATGGGTGAGTTTAAGTCATTGACATTTATTGATATTATGGATTTAATGTATTGTAGTGCCATTGTTCTAAATAAATTTTTGTTTGCTCTGATATATTGCAAGTATTATAGTGATGTTATTGTTCATAAGAGGTCTTTTAGAACCTCTTTCATGGCCGGTTTGTTGATAGTTGCCTCCTTTAACTGTTGTTTGTCTCCTTATTTTCTATTCTAAGATTAAATTAAGAGACCATTACTAAAGTTAGAGTTTACATTACAACCCAATTTTAAGAATTGAGTGGAGGGTTTCATAGCAACTTTTGCCTTTCTGATTGCTTGTAATCTTGCTGGTAGTGCACTAGAGTGCATGCTTAGCTGGCTGGCTATTCAGTTCATAGACGTGTGAACAAGGTAATGCCATGGGAACTACGAAAGGAGACATCCTATTTGTTCCCCACTGAAGATGCTTCCACTAAGGATGCTTATTGGGAGATCACGCAGACATAGCGGAATCTAGTGGCCCTGTGGGTGAACTCCCTATCAAAAGGGCATATTTTCTCATTTTTTCTTGCAGAAGAGAAGCTGCACCTCAGTACCTCCAAGGTTCCCACCTGAATCTCCACTTGGAGTCATACTTAAAGATTGGGAAAGGTTTGGGTACCCAAGGACAGAACCAAAACACAAGATGCATTACTGTAATGTCATGTGACCTAGGTACAAACTGGCTAAAGGGGTAACATGGCCCCATAATGGTTCTAAAGCTTATTATTCAGTTAGAATTATGTTGCCAAAAGGAGAGAAAAGATGAGCTAAAAGTATGTAAAATTGTTCTTTGAATTTCCTCGTGTTTCACAGAGCTACCCAAATTTCCCAGGTTCAATAAAAATTGTTCTTTGAATTGCCTCGTGTTTCACAGAGCTACCCAGAGTTCCCAGGTTCAACCCCCTGTACCACCATAAGAGTGGTGCAGAGTGGAACTCTGGTAATAAAAAAATATTTAATTATGGAACATTCTTTAAATGTTTGTTGGTCTTTTGATTCCCTTTGATAAATATTCTGTTCACATCATCTCATTTTGGATGGGGTTATTTGCTTTCTTGATGAGTAGTGAACTTTCTATTTTGGTTGTTAGTTTCTTGTTTACATGATGTATAAAAGATCTCACATTCCATAAGAGGTTTCTCTGTATGTGTGATTTCTTTTACAGTACAAAAGATTTGATTTTTTTATTTGATGTAGTCCCATTGGTTTATTTTTAGTTTTTGTAACTAGATTTTCATCATTGAAGATGCTCCTTAAAACTTAGAAGGGACCAGTATTTTCCTCTCCAGTTTTTGATGGGTTTCTGGTCTGATAGTCAGTTCTGGACCCATTTAAAATTTGCTTTTCTGTTGATAAGATATAATGGTTCATTTTAATTCTTCCACTCATTTCAATCTTATATTCCCAACACCATTTGTTTGGTATTTCCCCCACTTATTATCCTAGGCATATTTGTAAAAGCTTGAAGGCCCCTATATAGGTGTAGAAATATATTTCTAGACACTTAATTCTATCCCACTGTTCAGTGTATCTGTTTATGCTCCAGTGTCCAGCAATTTTGACTATAGTGGCTTTATAATACAGTTTGAGCTGGTTAACATTTGTAGCTCTTGTTCTATCCTAAAACTTAGGTGGGGCCTTGGTTGAGATCACATTAGATTTATATATGGCTCTAGATACTGTATTCACCTTGATGTTAATTCTTCTAGACCATGAAATATCTTTCTACTTTGTGTCTCTTTCTAGTACCTTAATAGTGACTCATAATTTCCTATCTACATGTCTTTCACTTACTTTGCTATGTTCACTCCTAGATTTTTTGTCTTGCCCTTATAGTAAAAGGGATTGATTTCTAAATGTCTACTTCTCAGTGTTTATATAAAGAGATGCCACTGACTCTTACTTGTTAGTGGTATAGCCTGACACCTTCCTAGGTTGCCTGATTATTTCCAGTAGATTCACTAGCTCTTCTATACATACTATTATTGACTTCCACAGATAGTGAAAGTTTGACTTATCCTCTTCCTATCTGTATCCCTTATTCCTTGAACCTGCCTGATTACTATGGTCAGAACTTTTAACACTAGTGGACATTCCTGTTTGGTACCTCATCTAAAAGGAAAATGCTTCCATTTCTTTTTTTCCACCATTAAGTATATAGATTCCACTGGAGTTTTTTTCATCTGTTATTAAGAGATGTTCGATTTTTGTCAAGGCCTTCTTTCCATCTATTGATTATAACCATGTGTTTTTAGCCTTGCCTTTATTGATGTGATAGAACACATTGAGTAACTTATATATCTTAAGCCAACTTTATATTCCTGAGATACAGTTCTTTAAATGTGCTATAGTATCTGGCTGATAAAATTTTGTTCAGTATTTTAATACCTAAGATACCTTATTGTAATTATCAAGCTAACACTGAAAAGACCCTTGAGCCTGGGCTCCTCTAAAACTTAAGCATTTCTTAACTCAAGGCTAGACACCATAGATATGCCAAGTAGACTTAAGTCCAGCAGATTTTGTAATAGTTATTCAGCTACTGTATAACTGGCCTTCAAAGCCTCAATAGCTGGGAGAAAGTTAGATCTTATTAGATAGAGAGTGGACTGCAGTGGTCCAGGAGGTGGTGCAGTAGATAAAGCACTGGACTCTCACACAGGAAGTCTCAAATTTAATCCCTGGCAGCACATGTACCAGAGTCATGTCTGGTTCTTTCTCTCCTGCTATCTTTCTCATTAAGAAATAAATAAAGTCTTTTTTTAAATAATTTATTTCTTTATTGGGGAATTAATGCTTTACATTCAACAGTAAATACAATAGTTTGTACATGCATAACATTCCCAAGATTCCCATTTAATAATACAACCCCCACTATGTCATTCATCATCTTTCATGGACCTGTATTCTCCCCACCAACCCACCCACCCCAGAGTCTTTTACTTTGGTGTAATACTCCAATTCCATTTCAGGTTTGACTTGTGTTTTCTTTTCTAATCTTGTTTTTCAACTTCGGCCTGAGAGTGAGATCATCCCATATTCATCCTTCAGTTTCTGACTTATTTCACTCAACATGATTTTTTCAAGGTCCATCCAAGATTGGCTGAAAACGGTGAAGTCACCATTTTTTACAGCTGAGTAGTATTCCATTGTGTATATATACCACAACTTGCTCAGCCACTCATCTGTTGTTGGACACCTGGGTTGCTTCCAGGTTTTGGCTATTACAAATGGTGCTGCCAAAAACATATGTGTACACAGATCTTTTTGGATGGATGTGTTGGGTTCCTTAGGATATATCCCCAGGAGGGGACCCAGACTATTACATGGGGAAAGCAGAGTCTTTTCAACAAATGGTGTTGGAAACAATGGGTTGAAACATGCAGAAGAATGAAACTGAATCACTGTATTTCACCAAATACAAAAGTAAATTCCAAGTGGATCAAGGACTTGGATGTTAGACCACAAACTATCAGATACTTAGAGGAAAATATTGGCAGAACTTTTTTTCTCATAAATTTTAAAGACATTTTCAATGAAACGAATCCAAAAGACTAAGGCAAGTATAAACCTAGGGGACTACATCAAATTAAAAAGCTTCTTCACAGCAAAAGAAACCACTACCCAAACCAAGAGACCCCTCACAGAATGGGAGAAGATCTTTACATGCCATACATCAGATAAGAGTTTAATAACCAACATATATAAAGAGCTTGCCAGACTCAACAAGAAGAAATAAATAAAGTCTTTAAAAGTGAGAGAGTGGGCTACAGAAACTGGATGGTGGCAAGAGACAGGCTTCCCTAGTTTGGCTGTTTTGGCCAGTGACAGGCCACTTCACCTGGAATCCTAGTCTTAGTCATAGATTATGGGCCCAGGTCTACCTGGTGTCTCTATCTGAAGTCACTGATCACTTCCCTCAGGGATGTCTTTCGCTCTATCCTATCGTGGGCCTCTCAGAATTCTTGTCCTCTGATTAAGACTGTCCCACTCTCTGAAGAGAGGTTGGGTCACTTGAGGAAAAGGCAGTTGCCCAACCTACAGACATGGCCCCAGCTGTGACCATAGAGGGAGCCTAAACTGACAGGGACCCAGAGGTAATATAGGCTCCTTGATAAATATTAACAGACATGGGCCCCTGGTCAGATAGATATGGTACAGTTAATTTTATTTATGTGTGTGTGTGTGTGTGTCTTCATTTCAATATGGGAGCCACTCTACATTAATCCAGTTCTCAAGTCCCACACTCTACCCTAATGTCATCCTCCCAGATAGTTCTCAATCCTGCTTTTATGGCAATAGCTCAAAGATTATTAGAGTCCTAGTATCTAAAACTGTTTACATTTAAATAGATTCCATAGCTACCTTTCATCCTGACCTTCTTAGCTTAAATTGACTCTATTCTTCTATTCTGGCCCCCTATTTTTAAACATTTGTATGCTGTTCTGCCTTTCAGCCATCAAGAACCAGAAGCTGCCACGACAACACCTTGACCTCCCTGCACAGATGACCACATGAAGTGTCCAGAAACCTCATCTCTTCAGAGCCCTAGCCTACTACAGAAATATCAGGAACAGCATAAGTGTGTCTAGGAGTAGGTGACTGCCCACTGTCAGGAAGCAGTTACAGAACAAAACTCCTTCAACACCCCCCCCCACACACAAATTTTGTGTCCATGCTCGGGGTGGGGGTGGGGGTGTTGCTAAGGGAGAGAAGGACCACCCAGAAATGAGAGTAGTTACAGGTGTGGCTTGGAAGGTGTAGGTTGGGTTTTTGAGTTTATAGCCCAGAACTGGTTCAGGCTCTCTTGCTCTTGATCTTGGCCCAGACAGTATCACCTAAGTCTCTTCTTTTGCTCTCTTTCTTGCTTCCTCCTGGGAACCACCATGTGGCCATAAAGCTTGTCAGTCCTCTCTTTCTCTCTCGCTTTCTTTCTCTTAACATGTTTTGTTTTTAAGTTTAATTTACAAGATGCTGGGTATTATACCCCAAACCCTAACAAAGGGGCTTTCCAAAGTTAACCCTATCACCAAATAATGTGATGATAACAATAACTATCCATTGTCTTCTTGAACCCTAAGACATCTGGAACCTCACATTTCCACTATAAAGCATATGTTTCCCCCAGTCCTGGAACCTTAGGGTGGGGCCCACTTTCCTACATGCTGCTCTTAATTCAAATAAAATAATATTGCATCCGCGGATCGCAACCTAATCAACGCAACGAGTGCCACCACAACATGCTTCATTTCAGACTGTGTCCAGAGACTTCAGGTGTGGAATGACAACCCTTCAGCTTCATCACTCAGGTGAGACCTTTCCTTTCATAGCATTCTCTAATTCCATTCCAGGTGTTCCACTCCCCAATAAAGTCCCCAAACCTAGATATAGTCCAGGTCCCCTGAGATAGAGCATAGGTTCACCCGCGTCTATAAACTAGGGGAAAAATATATACCTGAAAACAAAAGTACACAAGAGCATGCAGGAAATACCCCCCATCTGCACTATTGCAGTCTTTAGGTCCATGATTGTTCAACAGTTTGTTTGACTTTGTATGTTAACTCTCTTTTCAGCCACCAGGTTCTGGATGCCAACAAGATGCTGACCAGACTTCCCTGGACAAAAGACCTCATCAATGTGTACCGGAGCTCTGCTTCCCCAGAGACTCACCCTATTAGGGAAAGAGAGAGGCAGACTAGGAGTATAGATCGACCAGTCAATGCCCATGTTCAGCAGGGAAGCAATTACAGAAGCCAGACCTTCCACCCTCTGCAACCCACAATGAACCTGGATCCATACTCTCAGAGAGACAGAGAATGGGAAGGCTATCAGGGGAGGGGGTGTGATATGGAGATCGGGTTTATGGGAATTGTGGAACTGTACCCCTCTTATTCTATGGTTTTGTTAATGTCTCCTTTCTTAAATAATAAAAAAAAGAAAGTTAAGGATACACACACACAAAAAGCTATTTTGTTTACATTCTTCACAGAGATTTAAGGAAATGGGAGGGGAAGTGGTCATTTCCTGGGAAAACAACAAGAAAAAAAAAAACCTCTTCTTGTTAATCTGAATAAAAACAGTTTTAACACTTCTGGTGAGAATGTAAATTGGTCCAACCTCTGTGGAAAGCCCTCTGGAGAACTCTCAGAAGGCTAGAACTGGACCTACCCTATGATCCTGCAATTCCTCTCCTGGGGATATATCCTAAAGGAACCAAACCTACTCATCCAAAATGGTCTGTGTACACCTATGTTCATAGCAGCACAATTTGTAATAGCCAAAACCTGGAAGCAACCCAGGTGTCCAACAACAGATGAGTGGCTGAGCAATTTGTGGTCTATAAACACAATGGAATAGTACTCAGCTATTAGTCACCTTCATCCCACCTGAATGGATCTTGAAAATACTGGGTTAAGTGAGATAAACCAGAAATTGAAGGATGAATATGGATGATCTCACTCTTAGGCAGAAGTTAAAAAACAAGATCAGAAGGGAAAATAGTAAGCAGAACTTGGACTGGAGTGGGTGTATTGCACCAAAGTAAAAGACTGGTGTGGTAGAGGTGGGGGGGTTCCGGTTCTGGAACATGATAGCAGAGGAGTACCTAGTGGGGGTTGAACTGTCATGTGGAAAACTGGGAAATGTTACACATGTACAAACTATTGTATTTTACTGCCAATTATAATAATACATTAATCTCCCAAAAATTTTTAAAGAATTAAAGTAAATGTCAAGCTATTTAAAATTTTATGAAGTGAAAATTTCTTGTCAAAGCTCTAAAACTTTAAATATATTTAATTAAATAAGAAATGTAAAAACTTCCTAAGGGACCTAGGGTAGGTTTTTGTTTTGTTTTGTTTTATTTTTTCCTCATTGTGGAAAATTTATCTACAGATTTCTGGCTTTTAAATTCTGAGAAGCATTGTCATATAACATGTGTCTTGCTTTTATTTTTGAAATTTAAAGATTAAAAATGTTTATTACCTTGCTTAAATAAGTTAAAAAATGTTAACTGAGAAGTATTCTAAATATGGTATAAGATAGTATTTGAACATAGTTTATAAATAGAATATAACAGTATTACATGGTGGACCAACTTATTTATCTTAATTAGCTCCAAGTATATATGTTTAGCTTTCACATTTCTAAATCTGCAACAAAGGACAAGGATGCCACAACAAAGTCTAAACTAGACTGACTTAATTTCATCTGAAATTTCACTAGTACTTCTACAAGTTCTATATGGGATAATTATATAAAATTTATAATTTTAAAGAAGAAAATGTTTTAAGTTAAAAAAAAATAAGCAGTTGATGGTATAAAGGTAGAAGAGGACAGAAGGTATTGTTATGGCATCTTCTAGAGACTGTAGAGGCAGTGAAGTAGGTGTTCTGTGCAGAAAGAAGCAGAAGCTGCTAGATGAAATTGGACATTCATAGTACGTAATCATTAAACATTACAACAGTGCTGGGGAAATGAAATAAAATAACCTGATATATGATTTTAGTCTAATTGTCAAATTCAGTTTTAGGTACAAAACATAAAGAGTGTATCAGGAAGAAAAAATTATTAGATATATGTTTTTAAAGCACTGGAGGTCTAATCAAAATGACTCAATTTTTAGAGGCACATAGTCCAAAAAAATAGACAGTTTTTCTGGCTACAAGACTGAATCAAATAACCATTCTGTGCCCTGAGTGACATAACTGTAAAATGAGCCTTATTTCTCATAAGTGTCCTTTCTGCCAACTGCTCACAAATTGTAGGTTGGCTGATTGAAGGACTCCTATGTCAATAGTGCAGTCACTTTTTCTTGTGGCCTTTATAAAACTAACCATTTTACCTCTTTTAAAAGAATGTTCTTCTTATCTAGGAATTATTAGGTCTCTAATATTCATCAGAAGTGTTTGAATTACTATCATAGTTTTTGCTTCAACCATGGTTGTTGTAGAGTAATATGGTGAACATTTTCATAATGTTCAAATAGGAAAGGCCTTTTTAAATTTGCCAGGAAACTAAATTACCTTGAAACAATTAACTATATCATATACAAATGACAACACATCTAATTCTTCAATTCTCCAAGAAGCAGTAGAAAATAACCACAGTCTAAAAGGAAAAAAATAAATCTTCAGAAATGACAAAAGAAATTCTAAAGACTGGGAATCGGGTTCAGGAAATTAAACAAAGAACATAGCTGAAAATCTGAGAAACAAAGTCATCAGAATTTGTAAAAATTCTCTAACATATTTAAATAAACTTAGTATGGTACAGCATTTTTCGTAATATTTTTATAATTTCACTAGGGAAATAATTTATAAGACAGTTGTCATGTGGGTAAAATTTCAACTTCCTTTTTTTCTCTTTCTTTCTTTCTTTCTTTCTTTCTTCTTTCTTCTTCTTCTACTTTTTTTTTTTTGATGGAGACAAGAAAACAAAGTGAAAGAAACCACAACATGGAACTTTATTCAATATAGTGGAGGATGGGCTTCAACCTGGGCTGCACACAAGGCAAAGCAGTACGCTATGCAAGTAAGCTATTTTTGCATGCCCAAGTACAATTTCTTATTTTCTCATGCTCAGTATCTTCAAACCACTTTCACCACCAAGTTATATCCTCCTTCACCATTGTGCACTAGGTTTTCAATACCCTCTCAACATCCTCCCCCAACATTCCCTCAATAATTAGCTTACTGGGGACCAATGTTCTACAGTCAACAGTTGATACAATAGTTTCTACATGCATAGCATTGCCCAGATTTCCACATAACAATACAACCCATACTAGGTCCTCTGTCATCATGTTCTAGGATCTGAACCCTTCCCACCTCCACCCACAACCCACCCCAGAGTCTTTTACTTTGGAGCAGTACATCAACTCCAGTCCAAGTTCTGCTTAGTGTTTTCTCTTCTGATCTTGTTTTTCAGCTTCTGCCTGTGAGTGAGATCATCTCATATTCATCCTTCTCTTTCTGGCTTATCTCACTTAACATGATTTTTTCAAGCTCCATCCAAGATGGGCTCAAAACGGTGAAATCACCATTTTTTAATTTAATTTTTTATTTATAAAAAGGAAACATTGACTAAACCATAGGATAAGAGGGGTACAACTCCACACAATTCCCACCACCAGAACTCTGTATCCCATTCCCTCCCCTGATAGCTTTCCTATTCTTTAACCCTCTGGGAGTATGGACCCAAAGTCATTGTGGGATGCAGAAGGTGGAAGGTCTGGCTTCTATAATTGCTTCCCCTCTGAACATGGGCGTTGACAGGTTGATCTATACCCCAGCCTGTCTTTCTCTTTCCCTGGTGTGGAAGTGCACTGGGGAAGCAGAGCTCCAGGACATATTGGTGGGGCTGTCTGTCTAGAGAAGTCTGGTCAGCATCATGCTAGCATCTGGAACCTGGTGGTTGACAAGAGAGTTAACACACAAAATCAAAAAAATTGTTGACCAGTCATGGACCTAAAGGCTGGAATAGTGCAGATGAAGTGTTGGGGGCTCCTCCATTTTGTAGATAGCTAGTAGGCATATTTTAGTTATATTCCATAGGGTCTGTGGCTATATTAGTGTTTTGTTGTTGTTGTTGTTGTTTTTGCCTGAGCCTGAAATCTGATATACAGGTGAATCCTAATTATTTTCTGGGTAGGTGATGTCATGGCTGGCAGAAGGACCAGAAAGCTGAATCAGGGAAGAGAGTAGCTCCCTAATATGGGAAAGGTGTATAAATATTGTTGATTATAAACTCCATCAATTTGATGTGATTTGGGGTCCATATTTATCTTAGGAGCCTATGTGACCTCTGCATCCCTGTAGATCTGAGTTCACATTCTGTGGTCATAAGTAGAAACGTTCCAAGCTGCTCCAATATCAGGACCCATCTTCCTCAGGTGTACCACAGAATATATTGTCCATCTTCCCTTTGGAGAATGGAACATTCTCTACCATTGTTGATCCAAGTTGAGGGCAAGGTCCTATGGGGACCCACAAGGAGGTCTATTGTGTTGTTCCTGATAGGAATGACTGGTAACAATGGAGGGAGGGATTTATTTGAGGTCTAAGCCCATCCATCATGTCTGTTTGGGAATCTCAGGACTCCCTGAATAGGGCCCCAGCTAATGGGGTAGCCTGATGGGAAATCACCATTTTTAATAGCTGAGTAATATATTTATACCACAGCTTGCTCAGCCACTCACCTGTTGTTGGACACCTGGGTTGCTTCCAGGTTTTGACTATTACAAATTGTGCTGCTATGAACGTAGGTGAACCAGTCTTTTTGGATGGGCATGTTTGGTTCCTCAGGATGTATTGCCAGGAGAGGAATTACAGTGTTATAGTGTTGAACCATTTCTAGCCTTCTGAGAGTTCTCCAGACTGCTTTCCACAGGGGTTGGACCAATTTATATCCCTACTAGTAGTGCAGGAAGGTTGCTTTGTCCCTACCACCTCTCCAGCATTTGTTATTGCTATTGTTTCTTTTTTTAAATTTTCTTTCTTTCTTTTATTTTATTTATTCCCTTTTGTTGTAGTTATTATTGTTGTTGTTAATTATGTCATTGTTGTTGGATACAACAGAGAGAATTCAAGAGAGGAGGGGAAGACACAGGGAGAGAGAAAGATAGACACCTGCAGACCTCTTCACCACTTGTGAAGCAACTCCCCTGCAGGTAGGGAGCTGGGGGCTCGAACCGGAATCCTTACGCAGGTCCTTGTGCTTTGTGCCACTTGCACTACCTCCCAACTCCAGTCACTATTGTTTTTGATATATGACATTCTCCCAGGAGTGAGGTGGTATCTCATTGTTGTCCTTATTTGAATTTTTTTGACAATCAATGACTTGGAGCATCTTTTCATGTTTGTGGACCTTTCAGATCTCTTCTATGGAGAATATTCTGCTCATATCCTTTCCCCATTATTGGAGATGGTCATTTGTTTTCTTGTTGCTGACTCTTGTGAGTTCTTTATATATCTTGGTTATTAGCCTCTTGTCTAATGTATGGCATGTAAAGATCTTCTCCCACTCTGTGAGGGGTCTCTTTGTTTGGGTAGTGGTTTCTTTTGCTGTGCAGAAGCTTTTAAATTTGATGTAGTCCCATTGGCATATTCTTGCCTTAATCTTCTTTGTAATTGGATTCATTTCAGTGAAGATGTCTTTAAAATTTAGAGGGAAAAGAGTTCTGCCAATATTTTCCTCTAAGTATTTGATAGTTTCTGGTCTAACATCCAAGTCCTTGATCCATTTAGAATTTACTTTTGTGTTTGGTGAAATATAGTGGTTTAGTTTCATTCTTTTGCATGTTTCAACCCATTGAGCATCAGTTATTTCTTAACAAAACTCATTAAATAATGCACTGAGCAATTAAATGACAAGTGCAGAAGACTGTTCAACAAAATATAGCAACACAGAACTGTGCATATTTTATGTTTCTGTTTATATAAAAGGAACATTTGCTATAAATGTAATATACATAAGAAAGGTGAATTATTTTTAATAACATGAAATGGGAGAATAAAAGATGGTGAAGGATAGTTTTGTTCTTATCTGTCAACTTGGTCCTTTCAGTTACTGATACAAATCAATCTATTACCTATTTACAAATATTTATAGGTACTTGGCAATAATGTATCATAAATTAAAAATTCATCAATTTCTGGAATAAATTAGCAAGTGTAGGGTATAAGAGACCTTACTTAAACTCACTGTATCTTAATTTTAATGAAAGTATAACTGAGATAATGATAGTGTCTCAGCTAAACATCTTTATGAATATTAACTGAGCACTTAGAACAGTAGCTGCCACTATGAAAACCATGCATTGTGCTTTCAGTTAATTATATTGGTCTACATTTAGTTAGACATTGGTGGTTGTTAAAAAGAGCTGCTTGGTTTGGTTAACATTCATGAGCCATAAACATTTCAAAGCACTTGAAGTTTAACTGTACTCTCATTTCTAGTCTCACATTGGGTTCACTAACTCCAGAATGCAAGCTCAATGTTTACAGAAGCATATTAATTCTTTCAAAAGGATGATGCGTTAGAAATAGATGAAGATTCTTGGAAATAATTTGTCAGATTCCTTATTGAAATAACCCTACATACAGTGTGTTATGTTAGTTGATTGTGCAATCTGTAATGACCACATAGATTGTCATGTGATACCAAGTGGGACAAATGAGGCACTAGACATAAACAGAATTTAACAGTACTTGGAAGTAGAACCCAGTAGACTTGGTACCTGGTTAAAGCTGTAGCATGACTCAGGAGAATCAACAGTAGAGTTAATGTGAATAAATTAGAGAATTTATGTTCCCGAACATCATGCAGATAGATTTTCCCCCCAGGATCTCTAGAAGAAACCTTTCTCATTATTTGTAACCTTGTTATGTGGAAGTAAGTTGCATGGGCCTGGACTAAATGTTAATATTATCAAAAGGGCTTAATTACATTGATAAATAGGTAACAACTGGGGGCGGGGGATTTAAAAGCTTTTTTATAGGACTAATCAATCTTAAATTAGGACAGACATCCTGTGGTTAGGTTTTTGTCCTTTGAAATAGTCATTTCCTTGTTATTTTGAGTCCTCCTATCGCTGACTACCCAGGTCCCTAGCATATCCCCTGGCTTATCCAACTTATATTAGAATTTAACTATGGAAGTTCTCCATATGTATGCTATTAAATTTTTTTTCTCCTACTAACATATCTAATGGTCATTTATTTGTCCAGCCTAAGAAGGATTCAGAATGATGACAGGAGGTTTCCCTACTCCTTATCAGAACCAAAACACCCTGCCTTCCTATTACTCTAATCTCCCTCTTTGCTTAAGAATCAAAATTAGAATTTTTCTCCGAAATAAGGACTAGTTATATCTTGCAGACAATAAGATCTATGAGACTTACTAGGATTCTAACTGACAGGTGTGACAAAGCTTATTTACCTTCTCTTTAAATTCCAGATCTCTATTATTTATTATTGTTAATTCCTAGATTCCCCTTGCTTTCTTTTTTTCTTTTCTTGTCCACTACTCACTGGTGTGATCTTCTTACATTTATACATTCCCTGCTAGCTTCCCTCTCTCTCTTTTAATAAATGAAAACATGTATAAATACACACTGAGCAATCATCTCAGAAAGAGAACGCTGGGTAGTGGCATATGAATGATAAGCCTGCAATTATCAAGTAATTAACTCATTACGTTTCCATCATTTCCTTTAATTAAAAATGAATTATCTATAGTTCTGAGAAATTATCAACAATTTATTATAAATTAAGGATTTCAAATCTATGAATTCTGAACACAGGCTTTATAGCAATATAAAGAAATAATCTAAAACTTAGTAGAGTCAGTCAGGTAGCCAGGGTTCTTGGGAAACAACCCTAAAAAAGCAATTATCTCTGGAAAGATTTTTTAACAATTCATCACATAGCCTACACTTGGGAAAGTATAATAAAGAAATACCTCACCAAAACCACATAGTGAATACTATAAAATAATTAATTTTGTCCTTAGGTCATGTTTTCAAATAGCCTTCCACATCTCATTTCTTATCTCTAAATCACATACTGTGTATATAACAAGATTTCTTTCTCTTTCTCTTTAACCAAATGCTTAAACCACAGAACTGGAATTTAGATTTGTAAAGGGACTTGCACAGAATATATTATAAAAAATCTGGAGAAATAAGGAAATTATTTTAAAAAAAGGGAGGGGGACCAGTTGATGGCATATATGGTTAAGCACTTGCATTACAGTATGCAAGGACCTAGGTTCAATCCCCTAGTCCCCACCTGTAAGAAGAAAGCTTCATAAGGGGTGAAGCAGGGCTGCAAGTTTCTGTCTCTTTGTCTGTTTCCCTCTCTCTGTCTCTTCCCACCCAACTCAATTTCTCTCTGTATCTATCCTATAATAAATAAATACATACATATATTTTTAAAAGTCTGAGAAATAGCTCAAAATAAGAGTAAAGGACCTCTATGCTAAAAGTTCAAGTTCTATCCCTGACACCATCATATGACAGAATTATGCAGTACTCTTCCTTCTCTCTCTCTCTCTCTCTTTCACACACACACACACACACACACACACACACACACACACACACACACACACACACACGGGGGGGCAAAAGTTAATAAATAAATAATTCTTTGGTACTATAGAATTTGATGTAAGTACTGTATTTTACATTAAAATTATGTAGCTGATTAAATAATTACCTCAGATTACATTGTCATTTAGATTCAGTAGAACTAGAATCCAGATAACTTAACTATATTTCTTTGATATATATTAAGATAGTCACAAAATATATTTTCACAAAAAAGAAAGGTTTAATGAGAAATTTTTTTAAAAACTGAACTTTACAAACTCAACAAATTTATTAATTGTATTAATTAATGTATACTCATTTGCATTTTTTTCCTTTGGAGAAAAAGAGGGTGGATATTTTCTAGAAACTTTATTTTAAATGTTTAAATGCTACCTAATGTGAAAAGATGAAGATTCAAAACTAATTGCATAAAGTAACAGAAGGGAACCTAGAAGAGGATAATTAATGCCCTGGTGCATACCTACTAGGAAGAAGCTTGAAGCAGTACTACCGGCGTCTCTCCTATTCTCTGTCTCCCTCTCTCTTGATTGCTCAGCCACTATCAAAGGAGAAAAATAAAAAGAATAGTTTCTAAGAGTAGGAGAGTCATTTTTCAGTCACCAATTCCAAGCAATAAGTCTGGTAGCAAAGGAAAACTAAATGAAGAGGCTAGGAGAAGAGGGGAGGGGAGGGAAAAGGAGGGGAAGGGAGGTCAGGGGAGGGGGGAGAATAGGGCAAAACAAATGTCAGTCAGTCAGAAGTACCAACTTCTGTTTCTAGAGTACCTATGAATCTCCAAACTGTTTTCCATAGGGGATGGACCAACTTACATTACTACCAGCAATATGGGAGAGTCCCTTTTTCCATACAGCCTCTCCAACAGTTGATGTTTCTAATGTTATATTATCATTGGTGTAAAGTGTTGTGATGATTTTGTTGTTGTTGCTTGTATTTCCCTGATTTTATGACCTAGCATTCCCTCTCCAAAAGATTTACCCTAGGAAATAAGACACCTGTCTGAAAAGATGTATGAACATCAATGTTCATAGAAGCACAGTTTGTACTAACCCAAACTTGGTAGCAACCTAAATGACTCAAGGACAGATGAATAGCTACAGAAGTTATGGTACATATACACAGTGGAGTACTATGCAGCACTGTCAAAAAAGATGAGGTTGACTCCTTTGCAATAGTATGGTCAGAACTCATAGGCTTCATGTTGAGTGAGATAAGCCAGAAAGAGAAAGGCCAATAGAAAATGATCTCACAAGTGGAACTTCAGAACAAAGAGCAATAAGGGGAAAATATAAGGTGAAGCTTGAACCAGGTGTGGCATATTGCACCAAAGCAAAGGACTCTGGGGAAAGAGGGAAAGGGACAAAATAAAGGGGAACTGAGATCCTGGTATGTCTCCTAGACACCAATCAGGGGGAGATGAAAGGTTGCACCTATGTGCTAAAGACTATACTGAATTGTCAGTAGCATGATAGTTGCTCTGCTCTTTTAGTGTTTCCAGCTAACTAAAATAAGTCTGTGTTTACATGAATAGCATGTGGAGTAATTTTCTCAATAGGAAAGCAATATTTTTTATGCTATAACTGGATGTTTGTGCCCCACTCCACTCCCGATCTACACAGTGCTAGTATACTAAGGATGGTCTTTGATTATTAGGTCATGAGTGTGGAGCCACCATCATGGAGTTACTGACCTTATGAGACACAATAAAAAATACCCACCTCTCTACCATTTGGGGCAGTTACAAAAATGACCCTCACCTAATACACCAGCACTATGATCTTGAACTTCCCAGCCTCCAGTGCATTATATGACAAGTCTGCCATATAATTTATCCAGTTACTGGTTTTCTATTATATAGTGGCCTCAAGTGATGAGGAAATTTCAAATAATTTATTTACTTAATTTTTATGAGAGGCAATGTAATTATTTAGGGAAGCCTTATTTTATTGCAATATCAAACTGATGATATTGTCATTAGAAACTTCCAGAAGGAAAATTTATTAAGAGAGAATGTTCCTGTGAATGAGCTAGGTTAATAAATTGAGATGAGGGGGCCTGGGCAGTGGCACTGGGTTAAGTGCAAATAGTACAAAGCACAAGGACCCATGCAAGGATCTAGGTTCAAGTCTCTGGCTCCCCACCTGCCGTGGGGGTGGGGGCACTTCACAAACAGTGAAGCAGACCTGCAGGTGTCTGTCTTTCTCTTTCCCTCTCCATCTCCCCTCCCCTCTCCATTTCTCTGTGTCCTATCAAAAAAAAAAAAAAAAAAAAGAAAACAAAAAGGATACATTGAGATGAGTGTTAAAAGTACAAATGTAAATATTTTAAATGGTGGAAGTTTATATTAGTGTAAACTAATTATTATTATTTTGGTAGTTTCTTATGTGTGAGAGTTTATGCCAGAAAGGATGTCAAGAGTATATTTCACAGGTGGTTGGGCACTGGTGAGCCCAACAGAACATACACCTACACAAGGTCCAGGTTCAAGCCCCTGGTTGCCACCTGCAGCGGTGCCTTCACAAGTAGTGAGGTGAAGCAATGTGCAGGTCTTTAGATGTCTCTTTCTCTCTCACCCTCTCTATCTGTCCTTACCTCTCAATCTCTCTCTCCATATATATATATATATATATATATATATATATATATATATATATATATATATGAAAAGTAAAAAAAAAAAAGAACAGAAAGAAAAACTAAAAGCAGAATTTGACTATATTTGGAGTAGGGCACCAAAGTAAAAACCCTGGGCTGAGGGTGAGGGTGGATGTTCAGCTTCATGGGGTGGTGGGGGGGTGGGGATGGGATGAGACACAGTCTTTTGGTGGTGGGAATGGTACCAATTTATATACATTACTATTAATTTGTAGTCATATAAATCACTATTTAATTAATATGAGAGGGGAGACATTGATTGAATGTCTAAAACTTTTAAATCACACACTGAGTCTTTTTAATACACAGGCTGAGTCTTTGATATGTTGACTCTCTCAAAAGCCTAGACCAGGGAGAACAGAAGCAACCAGTGACACAGCTATATAAAAATAATGTCAAATGACATAAATTATGGTGATGTTGTGTATGATGCAGCAAATACTAACAAATGGATTTTTCAAAGTTAACCCAATTACCAAATAATGTGATTATAATAATATCTATTGTCTATAAACCCTCAGACAGCAGGAACCTCCCTCTTAATCTGTAGAACCTATATCCCCCTGCCCCAGTCCTAGAACCGCTAGGGTGGGGCTCACTTTCTTTCCTACATGCTTCTTTCAGTTCATAACAAATGATATTGCATCCTAGGATCCCAACCTATCAACACAGTGAGTAACACCTCAGCATGCTTCACTTCAGACTATGTCCAGAGACGTCAGGCATGGAATGCCAACCCTTCACCCTCATTACTCGGGTGAGACCTTTCCTTTCATAGTATTCTCTAGTTCCATTCCAGGAGGTCCATTTTCTAACAAAGTCTCAAAACCTAGATACAGACCAGGTCCCATGAGATAGAGCATATGTTCACATGTAAATTAGGGCAAAATATATACCTGAAAGCAAAAATACATAACAGGTCTGTAATGAGTCAGTATAAAGTTCATAATGAAATAGTGTCTACTTAGACTTAGATACCCTCCTCAGCTACTTCCTATTACAGTTCTCTCACTCACTCCAAAGCTAACCTTATCACAGCAAGGACTGCAAAAGTTGAATAAGGGCAAGAGACTGTGGCATAGTTTAATGATGACTCTTTAGTCACTATCAGGCCACCCCAAGAGCTGCAGCCCTAATCGGGAAGTACAGAGATTCCCAAACAGACATGATGGGCTTAGATCTTGAATAATCCCTCTCTCTACTGTTACTGGTCATTTCTATCAGAAACAACACAACTGACCCCTTTGTGGGTCCCCATAGGACCTTGCACTCAACTATCCAAGTTATCCAACAATGGTAGAGAATGTTCCATCCTCCGAATGGAGGATGGACAATATACTCTATGCTACACCCGAGGAAGATTGGTCGATATTGGGGAAGCATGGAACGTTCCTACTCATAAGTACAGAATGTGAGCTCAGATCTACAGGGATGCAGAGGTCACATAGGCTCCTAAACTGAATATGGACCCCAGATCACATCAGACTGATGGGGTTTATAGTAAACAATGTTTATACCCCTTTCCCATATTAGGGAACTACTCACTTCCCTGGTCCTTTTTCCAGCCATGACATCATCTCCCCAGAGAATAACTTGCATCCACCTGCATATCAGATTTCAGGCTGAGAAAAAAAGAAAACGAAAAAAAAAACATTAGTATATCCACAGGTCCTTTGGAATATAACTAAAATATACCTACTAGCTATCTACAAAATGGAGGATCCCCCACCCAACTCTTCATCTGCACTATTCCAGCCTTTAGGTCCATGATTGGCCAACAATTAGTTTGGCTTTGTATGTTAACTCTCTTGTCAACCACCAGGTTCCAGATGCTAGCATGATGCTGACCAGACTTCTCTAGACAGACAGCCCCACCAATGTGTCCTGGAGCTCTGCCTCCCCAGAGCCCTTACCCACTAGGGAAAGAGAGAGGCAGGCTGGGAGTATGGATCGACCTGTCCACACCCATGTTCAGCGGGGAAGTAATTACAGAAGCCAGACCTTCCACCTTCTGCATTCCACAATGACAATGGGTCCATACTCCCAGAGGGTTAAAGAATAGGAAAGCTATCAGGGGAGGGAATGGGATACAGAGTTCTGGTGGTGGAAATTGTGTGGAGTTGTACCCCTCTTATTATGGTTTAGTCAACGTTTCTTTCTTATAAATAAAAAATTTTAAAAAGTTACTAGGAGTGGTGAATCATCATGTAGAAATAAAAATCCCCTGGGAGTCAGGTGGTAGTGCAGCTGGTTAAGTGCACATGGCAAAGCGCAAGGGCCTGCATAAGGATCCTGGGTCAAGCCCTTGGCTCCCCACCTGCAGGAGAGCGCTTCGCAAGCAGTGAAGCAGGTCTGCAAGTGTCTATCTTTTTATCCTTCTCTGTCTTCCCCTCCTTTCTCCATTTCTCTATGTCCTATCCAACAACAACAACAGCTATGACAACAATAACAACTACAACAAACACAACAACAAGGGCAAAAAAATTGGAAAAATAGCCTCCAGGAGCAGTGGATTCATAGTGCAGGCACCGAGCCTCAACAATAACCCTGGAGGAAAAAAAATCCCCATCAGTAAAACAGGTGATTAAAAAAAAAGAAGAAAGAAGATATTTCACAGGCTTCACAGGCTACTTTTTTTTTTCAAGAGTAATAATTTTATTAGCTCCAGATTCCAGAGATACATAACAGTTTCATTGTTAACTGTCAGAAAAATGACACCCAAGCTACAAATTAAATGGTTCATTTGGTTTGTTTTCTTTTTATTTATTTATTTATTTATTTTGGGTGATTTTTATTAGGAGTTGAGGGTTTATAGCATACTTGTTAAAACATGGGTATAATTTCTCACCTTCCCATCAAAAGTTTCTGCCTTATATATTTTTTTAATTTATTTATTTATGGTCAACAGTTCCACTGGATAAACGGAGTACAATTGCACACAATTCCCACCACCAAAGTTCCACATCCTATCCCCTCCATTGTAAGTTTTGCTATTCTTTATTCTTTCTTTTTTTTCTTAATAAGACTACATTTATTATGCATTTTCCAATAAAGGAATAATACTAGCAGAAATGAAAATTACATTTAAAATGGCCTAAAGAAAAATATGTTTAAAAAATAGTATAAGTAGTATTAGAAAAAATATAGAAAAGGAAGTAAGAGAAGATAATTATAATGGAATAAACAAAACAGTGACAAAAAATGGCCAAAAGAAAGTGATTTAAATAAAAGACAAAAAAGTAATAATACATGTAAAGTTAGAGTCCTAAAAACTTTTAAAAACAGTAACAACAAGGGCAGGCAAATAGTTCACTTGGATAGTGTGCTGCTTTGTCATGTTTGACTCAGGTTAGAGCCCACATAGCATTCGAAAAAGCTATAGTGTTGCGGTCTTTTTCACTCCCTTGCTTCCTCTCTGTCTTTATCAAAATAAAATAAGAAACAACAATGAAACAGACAAAAAATTTAAAATCATAACTTCATATTTATACATTTAGTCATGACTAAGAATGCCTGATTTTTTTAAAAGCAAGATAATAATTTTTTAGCTTACAACTTAATAAAGAAAAAATATCAGCTTATAATATGAATTAGCTATCAGAAATATGCTAGTTGTTTACAGACCTTAAAAAAGTAGGTATTCCACACAACACTATATTTTGCCTTTATTTTATTATCCATATGTCCATGGTGATTCTAAAAGAAAAAAGAAAAATCTATAAAAATCCTCTGGGATTAAGCAGTGTTGATGTTCTTGTCCAGAAATACCACATGCTCTATTATTTATGAACATAAAGTCCTTGAATCTCAATAAATAAAAGACATTTGATGGAGATATATATGTGGAAGCTAAACTCTGTCAGACTTAATGAGAGAAAGCACCTTAAAGGAAATATGGTGACTATTACTTCACTGCAACCTGCTTGCTCATGTTTTAAATAAACAGACATCTCTAGCTCACTCATGGGTGACACGGAGAATGGAGAAAAATAAAGCTGTCAGAAAATAAACCTATGGTTCCTGTCCCTCAAATCTAAGTACAAAGGGTATTCTTTATTTAAATGTAGAAGTAAGATAACTTGGTTTGATTTATTTTACTTTCACCTACCCTAAGTGGAATTTAAAGCATTTGTTTTAATATTTATCTATAAATTATTTTATTTTGAAATGTATAATCTGTAAATGTGTCATTTCATCATGGAAAGAATTATTCAAGCTTGTTCTGACGTTCATTTCTCATTGCATTTTAACTCTATAAAGAAAAACACTACCTTCAACTAAGTAAAGTAGCAGGCATTAAAGATTCCCTATAAAATGAAAATATTAAAGTGGACAAAATAATAATCACAGATGTTGAACACTATGTAGCAGAGGACAACAATACTTCTTAAAGAGAAAACAAACTAAATAGTCCGGTGATTGTAATAGTCTAGTAAGTGAAGAAACTCTCAGGGCCTCTTTTAAGAAGAAGAAAGATCCTAAAAGGCCTAACAGCTTCCCTGAAGAAAGGGAAATGAGCTGGGAGCCCAGGGAGGCCAGACTGTTAGGAGAACATAACGTGAAATAATTAGAGAAGAAACCCTAAAATATATTGAAGTTAGGTAAAACACACTGTCAGTTTCAGAGATGTATTCAAACTCAACCTCAAAGTAAGGGAAACAAACAGAAAAATTAGATTATATTAAATTATTTAAGATATACAAATAATTCACTAAATTTAACAACAATAAAGGAACCACCCTATCAAAAATAAGGAGCAGTACCAAACAGAGAGATTATGGATAGCTAACAGGTACATAAAAATGTTCATCATACTATCCAAGAAATGTAAGCCAGCCAACATGCGATACCACTTCATACCATCGAGCATAGCCAGGAACAACCAATATTGATGAGGATATAGAGAAAATGTAATCATTAATCACTTGCAGTGGACGCATCAACTAGTTCAGACAGTATATAAAAAAAGTATGCAGGGGGCCAGGTGGTGGGGCAGCTTGTTAAGCACACACTACAAAGTGTAAGGACCCAGGACTGTCAGTTTTTAAACTATGACTCAGGTTTACTTTCTTAGTTAACATTTTATTGAAGGCCTGCATCTGCTTAGGAATTTTGGTAGACATGAATGATTTGGGTAGCTTATATTCCTAGACAATGAAATAAAAATAATGAAAATGTTATTTTAAAACTGTTAATTAATCCTTTCTTAAATAAAAAAAAGAATAAAAAAACTGTTTACAGTATTCAATCCAGAATTAAAGTTTATTGTCATACTTCAGCTGTTATTTCATTTGATGTATGCTGTGTCAACGTCTATAATTATGTTAGTTGTGAAGGAGCAAAGAGAGTGGAAAAGGGTTAAAATTTCTAGATAAAGAACCTACTACATCAGACAGGACAACAAATAGTTACACAATAATTCAAAGGATATCCCACCTACAGGTGGGAAGCTTTACAAATGTTGCAGGTATCTCTCTGTCTCTCTCCCTCTTTATCTCTCCCTTCCTTGATTTCTGGCTGTCTCTATCTAATCAATAAAGATTCAAAAAATATTTTAAAGAAAAAAAATATTTATTTAGAAAAAATAATTAAAAGGATATAATTCAGTGATATTTATCACAAATTCCCCTTATTTTCTAAATTTCAACATGAAGAGCCAACAGATGAGCAGAATTTCATGATTTTTCATAGTTCCTGGAACAATCATTACCACCTACACCTCTTTAAAATAAAAAAATTAAAAAATCATACATAGAGCCGTCAGATTCAGGAAAAGTATGCTACTTTTCTGGTTCCAGTAGATAAATAAAAATTAATTTAAGTCAGTGATAACACTTGTCCTCCTTCTGTGTCTTATCTCTGTTCTTGACACTAAATATTACTGTGGCACATAGGTTGAAAGTAAAATTATGAGAGAATTTTGCTGGAGAAATTTGGGGAAAGACAATTATCCATAACTCTGAGGAAGAGATTTTCCTTAACCCTTTCTTTTTAGCTAGAGAAACTAGAATGAAGACACCTTGCATCAGTGAATTAATAATGCATATAAATGAATTGTTGACATGAAAGAGTATAATAGACAAAAAGATGGAAATCCTGTATGCCTGGCATCACTGGATGTCCAAAATAAATTCACACACATACCTTAAATTTATTTTTACTATATTTAATATATGAATTATTGCAAGTTTCAGTGGCTGCATGACAGTTCCCCTGATCCTGATGGCAATGCTTCCCTGCCACTACCCTACCCCCTCTTTAATGGAGAGACCTGGGAGGTGGCACAGTAGCTGGAGTGAAGGACCTGACAAGCATGAGATCTTGAATTTGATGCCCAGCATTGCATGTGCTAGTGTAATGCTCAGATTCTCTCTTTCCCTTCCTCTCTTATTAATAAACAAAATTAAATTCAAAGACTATAATTATGTATAATGAATTTTTCAATGATTATTTGATTAGCTGAACTTCTTTTTATACATATCCACTACAACACACGTACTATATTAAGAGACACAATGCTATTAACTAGCTATGCAATTAGATAAAATGCAATTACGTTCATACTTCCTACCAGACTTTCAAAAAAAACTAAACTCCAGCTAGAGTTATAAGATAATGTATATATAACTTTTTTAAAATGAGATGGCAGCCTCACATAACAGGTATGTCTAACACAACCAGTAGTATTGACCTGTCTTAAGATTAGTGCAGTACTTAATCTAATATTCCAGGAAACCCATACTGGAATATCTACTATACTGATAAGAGACTCTATTTACTGGCAAATATAATTATCATATAAAATGGATACTTTAAGTGTTACATATCTGATCCTTGATGGAAAAAAAACCATAATAATAAACATGATAACTTACACTCATACATCTATGATCTTAAACTAGCTTCAGTAGAAGTCACATACTCCAATGAGCAAAATTAATTTTATAATAATATTTTTCTAAAAGACATTTCTGGAGTCACGAAATAGAACATAAATACATTTTTATGTGAAAGAAAAGACTTGGCTTCATGCCATGTTAGCTGACTATAAGTTCCATATAAAGCAATTTATTTAATTCTTGGTATGAGCTTCCCAGAACGCAGTCAACAGAATGTGGATATATTATTGAAGCATGGGCATGTGAATGGGTTAAATATGAAGTGATATTTTTTAAATGGCTTTATATCCTGTAAAAGACATTAATTTTCAAGAGAATGATTATGGTTCGCCTTTTATGTACCATTATATCTAATTCATTTTATGCTCCAGCAGTAAAAATTATTTTCCTTCTTCCAATTTATAGGCAGACACAAATGAATATTCAAGTAAAAAAACTCACTGGTTTAATTTGGCCATTCTCTACTTCACCATAAAAGTGCAAAAGTGCATGCTTTATTCTGAGATAAGTGGATAGAAGTAATAACTGGCCTATAAATCACTGCAATTCATTCATCTCCAAAAAAAAAAAATCGTGCTTGGAAATAAGTTACCATCCTCATACCAGAAAACTAAAAGAGTCAGTGAACCTGGTAAAGCCAAAGCAACAGTAATATTTACACACTAGTGATTTGTTGTGACCTTTGCCTTTGCTAATGGTTCTTCATGAGGAAAACACAGGCAACCAGAATCACTAGGAAAAAATTTTAGCAATTATTAGAGTAAGATTAGTTCTGAAAGTTCTTTCTTATATATTAAAACAAGTATATATGCATCTGTTCATTGAACAAATAAATAAGTCCAGACCCATTACTGTGAAAGAACTGAAGGTATGGTATGAAAGGAACTGCATACTTGAAGAGTTCATTCATGCTATCAGTTTATTTTCTTAACTAGGTGAGCACACAAAACCTAGGTAAAACATAAGATTATCTTTATCAATTATATATATATAATTTATTTTCCCTTTTGTTGCCCTTGTTTTTCCTTGTTGTTATCATTATTATTATTGATGTCATTGATACGACAGAGAAAAATGAAGAGAAGGGACGATAGAGAGGGGGAAAGAAAGATAGACACCAGCAGACCTGCTTCACTGCCTGTGAAGTGACTCCCCTGCAGGTGGGGAGCCGGGGGCTTGAACCGGGACCCTTACCCCCGTCCTTGGACTTTGCGCCATGTGCGCTTAACCCACTATGCTACGGTCCGACTCCCATCAATTATATATTTTGAGACAAAATTTCATTAATATAGAAGCATTAATTTCTCTCAGAAAAAAAATGAATAGAAGAAGCCATTGGCTGGTAAAAAAATACTACCTAATCTCCTACATCATAGAGGGGATTTATCTAGAACATACAAAGGATTTTC
The DNA here is from genome assembly GCF_950295315.1 of Erinaceus europaeus. NCBI lineage: Eukaryota > Metazoa > Chordata > Mammalia > Eulipotyphla > Erinaceidae > Erinaceus > Erinaceus europaeus. The sequence continues at coordinate 66,818,257 of NC_080171.1, read as the reverse complement.
AAAACTCTAAAATAAAAAAAACAATAAAAACGAGAATGAATGCTACAGGGGAATAGATATTTTGCTCAATGATATAGGCTAATGATGAATAAATAAATAAAATAATATCCATCATAATTTATTATATAGGGATATGCATGTAACAACGATAAAAATAGCAATATGCTAGAACACCCAACAAACGAATTTAAGATTCTAACTACTTTAAATGTTAGTGATGAGTAGAGTAATTATAGGTTTCATATGCTACTAGTGAGAATACAAAATGGTACAAAGCAGAAGTACACTAGAGTTTGCAGTGAATACCCCCCAACACTTCATCACCACTATTCCAACCTTTGCGTCCATGATTGCTCAACAATTTGTTTGGTTTTGTATGTTAACTCTCTTTTCAGCCACCAGGTTCCAGATGCCATCAGGATGCCGGCCAGGCCTCCCTGGACTGAAGACCCCACCAATGTGTCCTGGAGCTCCGCTTCCCCAGAGACCCACCCTACTAGGGAAAGAGAGAGGCAGACTGGGAGTATGGACCAGTCAACGTCCATGTTCTGTTCGGCAGGGAAGCAATTACAGAAGCCAGACCTTCCACCTTTTGCAACCCACAATGACCCTGGGTCCATGCTCCCAGAGGGCTAGAGAATGGGAAAGCTATCAGGGGAGGGGATGGGATATGGAGATTGGGTGGTGGGAATTGTGTGGAGTTGTACCGCTCCTATCCTATGGTTTTGTTAATTTATCCTTTCTTAAATAAAAAATAAATTAAAAAACAAAAAAATTTTTCAGCAACAAAACCCAGCAGACTGTAAAAAACAAAGTTTCTTAAGAAGTTACACATGGGGGGGCAGGTCGTTGTGCACCTGGTTAAGCACACACATTACAGTGTGTAAAGACACAGACTCAAGCCCCTGGTCCCCACCTGTAGGGGGAAAGATTCATGAGTGAAAACTTGACTGAAACTTGGACTGGATGTGATACATCAAAGCAAAGGACTCTGTGTAAGGAGGGAGAGGTATGGGATGGAAGGATGCTTGGGTCCTCATGTACGAGGGGGGAAGAACCCAATTTGGGGAAGCAAATGTCTTGCAGACACCTAGATAGCTATCATAAGGATATGAGAGGTTGTACCTATCTGTCAACTACTGTAATATGAACCATTAACACTCCAAAACAAAATGAAGTGTATGTCAATAACAAAAAGATATGCATACACCTATTGTATGATCTAGATATTCAGTTTCTAGATATCTGCTCATATAAAGGAAAGCCAATGTTCATATAAATACTTGCACACTAATGTTCATTGCAGCTATATTTGTAAGAAACAAAACCTGGGAGTAATCCAAATGTCTACTGACATGTGAAGAGATAAAACCTGCTATATTCATTCAGTTGTATATTACTCAGCAAGTATAACCATTGTAAAGATAATGACTAGAGAACTAGTGTCTACTTCGCTATAATTCTTCTATTTTATAGTCCTAATATAATAGTGCTTATTCAAAGAACAAACCAGTCAATATTTCTATAAAAACATATGTATGTGTATGTATATAGATATAGATACATGTACTTTTTTTGAAAAAATGAAGAAAAATATTTGGACAAGCTGCATTCAGTGTTATTTCAGTTGATCCCAAGATTATAATTTACGTTTACCATATTCTAAATCCTAAATTTCTTGGCTCTTCACATTTCTACATTGCATTTTCCACTTAAAGTGAAAATGTCAAAGCATCAAGTAGTGGACCCAAGAATTAAATGAATACTTTATATTACTCTTATTGCCTCATGATGAAAAATTAGCTGCATTTTCTCCTGATAATTAGAGGCAATTATCCCTAGCAATATAATATCCCTATCATTGACAGCTAGACACACCCAGCATAAGGAACTCAAACGAATTATATAGCACTAGAAGTAGGTGAAAAAATCTAGGTGTAACTGGAAGAGTCCTTTCTTCTTGGTTCCTGAACTTGTTTAATCCATGTATTAAGACTACTAGATTATAAAATGTCATTACAAAGCATATAGCAGTTTTAAAACCAATGCTCCAAGTCCTCAGGGTATAATTTCCAAGTTAGCATTTTGAGTATGCTGCTAAAACAGGCCACTTGATGTTGACCGGGAAAAATAGCTCATCTGAATAATGTACCTGCTGTGCCATACGTGCAGCCCAGGTTTAAGCCCAGACCCCACTGCACTGGATCTGGTGAAGAAGATCTGGTGGACAGATACATAGCTTCCATTGATGTGTGTCCACCTAGGGAAACTTCCGATGGAGGTGGTGGAATATGAAACTCTGGTGGTGGGAATTGTATGGAATTTCATCCCTCTTATCCTACAATCATGTAAATCATCATTAAATAAATAATAAAAATTAAAAAAATAAAAGAAATCTAAAAAGTCATATATATTAAACTAAAGTGGAACCATGTTGGTCAAAGTTCATGGCGCCAGTATGCCAGGCTAGCTTTGCAGGCGGGAGACAGAGACAACCAGAAACTCATGGCTGAGCTGAGAAGCAGTATTTCTTTATTCAAGAGCGAACGGTTCAAAAAACTAATCTAATCTAATCACAACCCAAATCTGTCTTGCATCTTTCTCCTCTGGCAGCAGCATCAGGAACCCCAGAAGTATCTAGGATGGGGGCGGGGAGAAGCAAGAAGTGTGAAACTAGCAAGGACTAAACCAAAATCTCCCAGAGGCAGGGGGAGTGAGACAAAACCAATGTAACAGAATGACCATGTAAATAGACCACAACGTCAAGTGATGTAACAGAAGGGATCCCAGAAGCAGAACTAGAAGAATACCAACAGAACCACTATCATAACAAAGAGAAGGAACATGAGAATTCTGGACTTGTGTTTGTGCAACTTGTGCCATCTGCCATTAATGGACATTTATTTACTCTTTGGTTGTTTGTAGTCAGACATGAATCTTCCTGTGACTAGATAGAAATATCCATATTAAGGCATAAACCTCCTTTTCCATAATCACTTGATGTCTTCTGCTTTCATTATGATGTTTTAGATATAGATCATCCAGGGTCGTCAGAAAGCTCATAACATATTTTCTATGTTTTTCTACGTAAAAATGTGGACTTTTCCAATTACCCAGGAGAATGACTATGTGTCCATCCATATAGTACAGAGAAACTCCCTTTAACTTAATCACATCTGAAAAGTCCCCTTTTTCAAGTACAGTAATATAGAGGGATGGGCAGTATAATTCAGATATATTTGGTGATTATTATTCTGTCTAAAACAGTTTCCACCTAGCCTACCAGAGCACTTTTCAGATAAAAAAGAGAAAAAACTATATGTGTCACTTGTCATGATCATCAGAATAAATGAACAGCAAAGTGTCTGATGAGCTGAACCTGGGATGGATGCCTTTAATTGTTTTACACATTTCTAAACAAATTCATATTTCCCCTAATAAGAGACAGCACAGAAAGGAACAATTGTATATCCTGTACCACCTCTGGTCCTCTTTTCCTTATATGTAACATTAACTGAATGTTTTAAGATATAATATTTTTGTTGAATGCACATTCTTTAGAGTGTTCTTTTCCTCATTTTAAATTTTTTTAAATATTTATTTTCCCTTTTGTTGCCCTGTTTTTCATTGTTGTTGTTGTAGTTATTATTGTTGTTATTGATGTCATCCTTATTGGAAAGGACAGAGAGAAATGGAGAGAGGAGGGGAAGACAGAGAGGTGGAGAGAAAGACAGACACCTGCAAACCTGCTTCACCACCTGGGAAGCGACTCCCCTGCAGGTGGAGAGCTGGGGGCTCTAACCGGGATCCTTCCTTCAGTCCTTGCGCTTTGCGCCAAGTGTGTTTAACCTGCTGTGCTACCGCCCAACTCCTTTCCTCATTGTTTTTATGGGCATGGGACATTGTAACATAAGACATGATGTCAGACATTCAACCAGGCCAATCTACCATCTCCTTAATTCTAAATTCAGCCCTATAGCAGTTATTCACAAATAAAGAACATGAGGTTTCAGAAATAATTTTTAAAAATGAAAGAAAACTTGGTACTGGTTTTCAACTAGTACATGACAAATAAATTAATATGTATCAAAGATGTTTGAATTCAGAATCCTTAATCTAACTAAAAACTCATAATAAGATGAGGATTTCTTAGCTATTTAGTGAATATTATATTGTTTCTTTTATGTCCCTCCTTACTCCTCTATGAAACCACTCTGAGTTAAGGAAATATGACAAAAATTACATGCATAGAAACTCACTATAAAGATGACTTACAGAGTAAATATGAGATAACTTATATACAAATGCAGGTGGATTAGTATATATGAGTATAAACAAACAGTGTGGATGCTATGCTGTTAGAGAGATATTGCTTCTACTCATTCACAGAAATACTTAAAAGCATATGTCTGGTGTAGTCCATACTGGAAACCCCAGAGGACAGCTGCTTAGGTATTTGATCAGTTCACTTTTCTAAACCCAAAAGTATCTGAGCACTCTCCCTTGGCAATCATTAGCTAGAAAGGATGCCAAGAGTGAGAAACCAAAGGTCTTCTCTCACAGGATTGCAGAAACCTCATGAATGTTATGTTGCAAAATACTCAACTGGATGATAGCTGGAAAAAATAAGTCCCCTCTCTATGCTCAAGGAAGCACATTGATCAAGGTTTGCTCTTGTGAAGGACCCTTTCTAAGCATTTCTTCTCTCAGTTCCCCTGGTGGACCCCAGTGCAATCTCTCTTTCTCATTCTGTTCTGCCTTCCCCAATCTGCCTTATTCTCCCAGTTAATCTCTTCTTTTTAGATGACATTTCAGTTTTAAAAGAACAGCACAGGGACACTTTATCTACACTGTCTAACAAATCACCGATTACTTTCTTCTCTACTAAATTCTCTGAATGAAGCTCCTTTCTCTGCACCTCAGTCATTAGCATTTCTAAAACCAGACCTGATTTCCATCCTCTATATAAAACTATAAACTTTGCATTGTCATCCACTATCTTCAATCTTGTATTGTCTGCTGATCAAAGGAGCTCTTCCCTAGCATACAAATCAGTTTTTTCAGGGATGCTAAGAGTGGTCTATGAAACCATTTAACTTTTCTCAATCCATTATAGAGGAAGCTATAAGAAATCAGACCCTTTTATGAATATAATAGTTTTGCATCAGATCTGGCAAAGAAATCAGCATATTTGAACGTTTCATGTATTTGAAAAATAGAAGTGCTAGAGCACACCCATGTTGCACAGGGTTGAAATCAGGGAAGCAAGAGAGAACTGTGTCTTATATTTGAAAATTACAGGGTAGGGAGTCAGACAGTAGCACAGCGGGTTAAGTAAGCACACATGGTGCAAAGCACAAGGACCAGAGTAAGGATCCCAGTTAGATTCCCCGCTCCCCACCAGTAAGGAGTCACTTCACAGGCTGTGAAGCAGGTCTGCAGGTGTCTATCTTTCTCTCCCCTTCTCTGTCTTCCCCTCCTCTCTCCATTTCTCTCTGTGCTATCTAACAATGATGACATCAATAATAACAACAATAATAACTACAAAAACAATAAAAAACAACAAGGGCAACAAAAGGGAAAATAAAAATACTTTAAAAAATTATAGGGTGACATTAGATTGCCCATTAGGACAGAAACAGCAATAATGACTCTTTTAAAAAAAAATTTATGTAAGAAAGGATTAATGAACAAAAACATAAGGTAGGAGGGGTACAACTCCACACAATTCCCACTACCCAATCTCCATAACCCACCCCCTCCCATGATAGCTATCCCATTCTCTAGCCCTCTGGGAGCATGGACCCAGGGTTGTTGAGGGTTGCAGAAGGTAGAAGGTCTGGCTTCTGTAATTGCTTCCTTGCTGAACATGGGCATTGACTGGTTGGTCCATACTCCCAGTTAGCCTCTCTCTTTCCCTAGTAAGGTGTATCTCAGGGGAAGCTGAGCCCCAGGACAGATTGGTGGGGTCTTCAATCCAGGGAAGCCTGGCCAGCATCCTGATGGCATCTGGAACCTGGTGATTGAAAAGAGAGTTAACATGTGAAGCCAAACAATTTGTTGAGCAATCACGGATCCCAGGCTTGGAATAGTGGCGAGGAAGTATTAGGGAGGTACTCACTGCAAACTCTAGTGTACTTCTGCTTTCAGGTATATATTTTGCAGTAGTTTATGGGTACGTGTGAACATAAGCTCTCTCTCACAGAAACTGGTGTATATCTAGGTTATGGGACTTTGTTAGAAAGTGGACTACCTGAGATGAAATTAGAGTGTACTATAAAAGGAAAGGTCTCACCCGAGTAATGAAGCTGAAGGGTTGTCATTCCACACGTGAAGTCTCTGGACACAGTCTGAGGTGAAGCATGTTGAGGTGGCAATTGTTGTGTTGGTTAGGTTGTGATTGGCGGATGCAATATTATTTGGTTTGGATTGGGAGATGCATACGGGAAAGTGGGCCCTATCCAAGGGTTCCAGGACTGGGGGAAGTAGGGGCTCTATAGTGGAGATGTGAGGTTCCTTCTGTCTTAGGGTTCAAAAGACAATCGATAGTTAATGTTATCATCACATTATTTGTAATTGGGTTAACTTTGAAAAGTCCTTTTGTTATGGTTTGCTGTACAGTATCCAGTATCTTGTATATAGCTGTGCTATTGGATGCTTCTAATCTGCTTGGTCTAGGCTTTTGGTGGGAATGGTGTTTATGTACACTCCTAGCAAAATGTAGACATATAAATCAGTAGTTAATTAATATGAGAGGGGGAAAATCAATTGTATGTCTCAAATTTTCTCAAAACACATACTGAATCTTTTTAATAATGACTTTTATAGTGCTGTTGGATGACAGACCTAAGAAACAGTGTCAGAAGTCAGAGCTATGTTGTCATATACTGTCTCAATATCCTTAAGCCTCAGACTCTTAAAACCTAATTGAAACCTAGCATCATGGTGTCTAATTTCTTTTTTTTTTTTGGTTGATATCTCTTTTTTTTTTTTTAAGAAAGGATTAATTAACAAAACCATAGGGTAGGAGGGGTACAACTCCACACAATTCCCACCACCCAATCTCCATAACCCACTCCCCTTTGATAGCTTTCCCATTCTCTATCTCTCTGGGAGCATGGACCCAGGGTCATTGAGGGTTGCAGAAGGTAGAAGGTCTGGCTTCTGTAATTGCTTCCCCGCTGAACATGGGCGTTGACTGGTCTATCCATACTCCCAGTCTGCCTCTCTCTTTCCCTAGTAGGGTGTGTCTCTGGGGAAGCTGAGCCCCAGGACACATTGGTGGGGTCTTCAATCCAGGGAAGCCAGGCCAGCATCCTGGTGGCATCTGGAACCTGGGGATGGAAAAGAGAGTTAACATACGAAGCCAAACAAATTGTTGAGCAATCATGGACCCAAAGCTTGGAATAGTGGAGAGGAAGTGTTAGGGAGGTACTCACTGCAAACTCTAGTGTACTTCTGCTTTCAGGTATATATTTTGCAGTAGTTTATGGATACGTGTGAACATGAGCTCTCTCTCACAGAAACTGGTGTATATCTAGGTTATGGGACTTTGTTAGAAAGTGAACCACCTGAGATGAAATTAGAGTGTACTATTAAAGGAAAGGTCTCACCTGAGTAATAAAGCTGAAGGGTTGTCATTCCACACGTGAAGTCTCTGGACACAGTCTGAGGTGAAGCATGTTGTGGTGGCAATTGTTGCGCTGGTTAGGTTGTGGTCGGCAGATGCAATATTATTTGATATGGATTGGGAGAGGCATACAGGAAAGTGGGCCCTATCCAAGGGTTCCAGGACTGGGGGAAGTAGGGACTCTATAGTGGAGATGTGAAGTTCCTTCTGTCTTAGGGTTCAAAAAGACAATCGATAGTTAATGTTATCATCACATTATGTGGTAATTGGGTTAAGTTTCAAAAGTCCTTTTGTTAGGGTTTGCTGTACAGTATCCAGTATATACTTGTATATAGCTATGCTATTGGTTGCTTCTGATCTACTTGGTCTAGGCTTTTAAGGGAGTCTGCATATCAATTACACAGCCTATATATTAAAAAGATGCAGTTTGTGTTTTGAAAAACTTTGAGACATACAATTGATTTTCCCCTTCTCATATTAATTAACTAGTGATTTCTATGACTACATTTTGCTAGGAGTGTACATAAGCACCATTCCCACCACCAAAAGACTGTGACCCATCCCTCCCACCCACTCCCACCCCCCACTGTCCCAGGAAGCTGCATGTCTACCCCTCACTACAGGGCTTTTACTTTGGTGCCCTACTTACAATTTGATCAGGTCCTGCTTTTAGTTTCCCTTTCAGATCTTCTTACTCAACTTCTGTTGACGAGTGGGATCATCCCATACTCATCTTTATCTCTCTGACTTAGCACACTTAACATAATTCCTTCTAGCTCTGTCCAAGATGGGTCATAGAAGGTGAGTTCATTGTTCTTGATAGCTGCATAGTATTCCATTGTGTATATATACCACAGCTTTCTCAGCCACTCATCTGATGTTGGGCACCTGGGTTGCTTCCAGGTTTTACCTATTATGAATTGTGCTGCTATGAACATAGGAGTACACACCTCTTTTTGGTTGGGTGTTATGGAGTCCTTGGGGTATAACCCCAGGAGAGGAATTACTGGATCATATGGAAAGTCCATGTCTAGCCTTCTGAGAGTTTTCCAGACTGCTCTCCACAGAGGCTGGATGAATTTACATTCCCACCAGCAATGCAAAAGGGTTCCTCTGTCCCCACAACCTCTCCAGCATTTGTTGCTGCTGTCCTTTTCTATGTATGCCATTCTTACAGGAGTGAGCTGATATCTTAGTGTTGTCTCTATTTGCATTTCTCTGACAATCAGTGACCTAGAGCAGTTTTTCATATGTTTGTTAGCCTTTTGGATCTCCTCTGAGGTGAATGTTTTGTTCATATCCTCTGCCCATTTTTGGATGGGGTCATTTGCTTTTTTGGTGCTAAGTTTGCTGAGCTCTTTATATATTTTGGTGATTAGTTTCTTGTCTGATGTCTGGCATGTGAAGATCTTCTCCCATTCTGTGAGGGGTCTCTCTGTTTGTTTAATAGTTTCTTTGGATGTGCAGAAGCTTTTCAATTTGATGTAGTCCCATTGGTTTGTTTCTGCTTTGGTCTTCCTTGCAATTGGGTTTGATTCATCAAAGATGTCCTTGAGGTGTAGGTGGGAAAGTGTTTTACCAATGTTTTCCTCTAAGTATTTGATTGTTTCTGGTCTGACATCTAGGTCTTTGATCCATTTGGAGTTGATTTTTGTTTCTGGTGAGATAAAGTGGTTCAATTTCATTCTTCTGCATGTTACAACCCAGTTTTCCCAGCACCATTTATTGAAGAGAGCCTCCTTTTTCCATTTAATCCTTTGGGCCCCCTTATCAAAGATTAGATGTCCATAGGTGTGGGGATTTATTTCTGGGCTTTCAATTCTGTTCCACTGGTCTTTGTGCCTATTTTTGTTCCAGTACCATGCTGTTTTGATGATGATGGCTTTATAATATAGATTAAGGTCTGGGAGTGTGATGCCTCCATTTTTGTTTCTTTTCCTCAGCATGGTTTTGACAATTCTAATTGTTTTTATGTTCCAGATAAATGACTGTAGTGTTTGTTCCATTCTCTTAAAGAAGCATGGTGGAACTTTTATAGGTATTGCATTAAATTTGTGTGTGGATCTGGGGAGAATTTTCATTTTGATGATATTTATTCTTCCAATCCATGAGCATGGGATATCTTTCCATTTCTTGGTATCAGTTTCTATTTCCTTGATTATCTACTCCTAGTTTTTAGCATACAAGTCTTCCACTTCTTTGGTCAACTTTATTCCTAGGTATTTGATTGATTTTGCTGAAACAGTAAATGGGAGTGATTTCTGGATGTCTTCTTCTTCAGATTTAGTGTCTGCATAAAGAAATGCCATGGATTTTTGTACATTGTTTTTGGAGCCTCATACCTTGCTATATTGCCTAATAACTTCCAGTAGTTTTCTGCTGGATTCTTTAGGTTTTTCTATGTACACTATCATATCATCTGCAAATAGTGAGAGCTTGACTTCTTCCCTTCCACTCTGTATTCCTTTCTTTCTCTTGCCTGATTGCTATGGCAAGAACTTCCAGTACTATGTTGAAGGGTCACGGTGACAGTGGACAGCCCTGTCTAGTCCCTGATCTGAGGGGGAATGCTTTCAGATTCTGTCCATTGAGTATGATGTTGGCTGTAGGTTTGCTATATATAGACTCCACTATCTTGAGGAATATCCCATTTATTCCCATTTTTTGTAGTTTTGAGCATGAATAGTAGAAGCAGGTGAGGAGGGTATCTAGGATTAAATAGAGACCATTTGATTAAGTACTTGATAGTATCCTTTTTAGGTCTTTCTACTATTCTTGAGTATGTGTTATGTGGATTTGAAAAGAAGGTGTATTCCAGTTTTTTGGGGTGAAGGACTCTGAAAATGTCCAATAGGTCTAGTCTGTCAATCTCTTCATTCAATTCTCTTGTATCTTTGTTGGTTCTCTGCATTGTTGATCTGTCTAAGTGTGAGAGTGGGGTATTGAAGTCTCCCATTATTATTGTATTTCTATTGATGTATTTTTGAAATTCTTTTAATAGGTGTTTAATGTATTTAGATGGTCCCTCATTGGGTGCATAGATGTTAATAATTTTAAGTCTTCTTGGCTAATATGGGGTCTAATTTCATAGGGAGGAGCTAAATTGGGGGAAGTGCTGCCCATGTGGGAAGAGAAGAAAGGTAACTACTCAAGAAGCTGACAATTTCCAGTTCTAATTCTTCTTGCCACTCCCAAGTCTCTGAAAAAAGGGTTTCCAAGAAAAAAGAAGTCTAATCTGAATAAGAAGTACTTTGTCCTGGGTTTATTTGTACATAGCAGCAGATTTTCCTTAACACAAACACTCGCATGGTACAGTGCAGCTTTTTTTTTTTATAGCACTCAAGGAGAAAAGGACAAATTTTGTCCAATTTCATAAGCATGGGTTCACCAGCTATGACCAGAAATAATCTGCATCTAATGGTTAAAAGTCCCCACCTTCTGGATACGACCAGCTGATTTCCACTTCCTGGGAAACCACAGAATTATTAAAACTTGTAAATCATATATCCTCCAGAAAACCGGGAACATCACAGACCTCTGTTACTTCAAAACTTGACTTCAACAAACCTTACTCATTTTCTCATTCTCTACATTTTACTGTCACCTTAATGTTGGCCCTACATAGCCTATATTATCTCTTCCTCTGAAATGTGAATCACTACAACTATTAATATGTTTTGAATCTCATCTACCCAATTTTTAGTGTCCTTAATAAATGATAAGATATTCACTCTAGTGAACAGTCTTCCCTCACAAAATGGGGTGAGTTGAAGACAATTGGACCACAGCCCATAAATGGAAAGTTAGATATACTTTAGGGAGTAAATGTTTTCTAAAATATTTTTTCAACTGAAAACAATTAATTTGGGGGTCTCTAGTTTGGTGGGAATTGCGTAGACTTGTACCCTTCTTATCCTATGTCTTGTCAATATTTCCATTTTATAAATAAAAATTTTTTAAAAGAAAACTTAATTCATGACTATCACTTAGAAAGTGACCAGGTAAAGTAGAAATGGACATAAAGGGCTAGTGTGTAAGCATTAATGTAATCACAGAATTTTGGGAAAAAAATACCCACTTAGCAGATAAGAATAGTTGTTTACTATGGAGTTAGGATGCATGGTGATGGTAGTATAAAAAGCAATAAACAAACAGCTAAATAAGCAAAAGCAAAAGTTGAACTTGCAGAGAACATAGACTATAATGTTCCATGAAATAAGGATGAGATAATTGCACCTTCTCTATTTGAGAATTCTAGGCTAAAATCAAGATAGTCATACACACAGTCTGTGCACATTTGAAAAGCCTGTGTGTTTTCTACATTGGAAACCTGAAAATTCAGTTTGACAAATTAATCTTGTGACCAGTGATTTTATTGACATATTTTATGTTTTAATAGCATGTGATATTATTTGCTAGTTTATGCATTTCTTAAAACACAACCTGATGGTCTACGAATAACAGTAATAATCTTATTGCCTCCTTTCTCATATGCATTCCTCATGTTATTTTCTGTTGTCTAATTAAAATGGCTAGGACATCTGGAGCAGTGTTAAATAATAGATGATAGTGGCTTCCTGGTTTCCTGACTTCAATGAGAATGCATTTAGTGCTTCATGATAAAGAACGATTCTAAATACTGTTGTATAATATTCAGCATTACATTCAATCACCCACCCACCATCCCCTAGAGCTTAGCAGTGTTCATGATAAAGAATGATTCTAAATACTGTTGTATAATATTCAGCATTACATTCAATCACCCACCCACCATCCCCTAGAGCTGATCAGTGTTCTAGCCATTCTCTCCCTCTCCCTCTCCCTCTCCCTCTCCCTCTCCCTCTCCCTCTCCCTCTCCCTCTCCCTCTCCCTCTCCCTCTTCCTCCCCCCTCTCTCTTCATTTCTTCCTAGTAAAAAACAAATAAATATATATTTAAAAATATTCAGCATTATACTTAACCATGAGACAATAGGAATGGACACCTAGGAATAGAATTTGAATTTTACCACATCACTTTCACATCTTTAGAATTAATTGTTCATTTGGCTGTTTTACCTCTTCTTAGTGTGACATATTAAAATTTCTTTTATTTGTGTTTGTTTTTGAAGATGCAGTATATATGATAGTATAAAATTCAATAAATTTAGTGTCATAGTTCTCAACTATGCTAAAGAGTTTAACTACTAGAAAAGGAAAGCCAAATTAGAAAATAAAAGGCCAGTATATTCTGATGTTCTTTCATATGTGTTATTCTGGACATTATAATTTGCCTCATAAAGACTGAATCCCTTTGGGAAATATGACTCAGACATCACTTCCCCCTACAGCACCTATACCACTATGGTACATTTGTTGTGATACAATATCATTCCCGAAATGAAACCCCTCAGCAGAATGGGTTGCTATACTCCCAACAGGAGCTATTTCAATACCGAGATTTTGTCCCAAGCTGCATGATATTTTCATCTTTGTTTACAGTTCAAATTTTCTGCATTTCTCCCAAGATTCATTGAGAATTTGATATTTTGAAGCAATTACTTTGATATAAAACCTATGAACACTGCAAACACAGAGACAAATACCTCTTACATCTCCTGGATCTCCCTAGCACAGCACTAGATACATAGAATATGTTCATTAAAGAAAAGAAAAAAAATATGAGGCCAGGTGGTGGCGTTCCTGGTTAAGCACACACACTACAGTGTGCAAGGTCCCAGGTTCAAGCCCCTGGTCCCCACCTGCAGGGGGAAAGCTTCATGAGTGGTGAAGCAGGGCTGCAGGTGTCTCTCTGTCTCTCTCCTTTTCTACCTTCCCTTCCCCTCAATTTCTCTGTCTCTATCCAATAATAAATAAATACGTTTAAAAAAAGATTTTAAAAAAAGAAAAAAATATATATGAGATGCTATTTACCTAATAGGCTTCTTTGGATAAATGCAACCTTGAAGAACACTGGAATGACTAAGTATCACATCTTCACTGAAAAAATATATACATGTATGAAAATTTAATAGTCAACCCATATTTGTGATCTTGGGAGAACTAATTCAGTTTTCAGTGTCTGGGGTCCGAACACAGAACCCTGGTGGTGGGAAAGGTGTGGAATTATATCCTTTTTATCTCATAATAACTTTGTAAATCAATATTAAATAACTAATAAAATAAAAAACTAATTAAAATAATAAGTTCAGTAAACATTTTATTATTTTTGTCTTGAACCATGGTTTTCTGTGACAGGGTCTGTGTGTCTTTGTATCTTTAGCAAGATACACTTTTTCTGTGGTCCAGGAGGTGGCACAGTTATAAAGCTTTGGACTCTGAAGCATGAAGTCCTGAGTGTGAAACCCGGCAGCACATGTGTCAAAGTGATGGTTCTTTCTCTCTCCTCCTATCTTCCTCACTAATAAAAATTTAAAAAAATCTTTAGAAGGATACTCATTTCTATATGGGAACTCTGTCTCTAAAAGGAAAAAAAGATTTATTTATCTTGTAAATAAAGAGAAGAGGGAGTCGGGTGGTAGTGCAGCAGGCTAAGTGCAGGTGGCACAAAGCACAGGGACCAGTGTAAGGATCCCTGTAATAGCCCAGGCTCCCCACCTGCAGGGAAGTCGCTTCACAGGCAGTGAAGCAGGTCTGCAGGTGTCTCTGTCTCTTTCCCTCTCTATCCCCCTCCCTTCTCAAATTCTCTCTATCTCTATCCAAAATAAATAAGTAAAATAATAAAAAAATATTAATAAATAAAGAAAAAGAAAGAGAAGGAAGGAGTGGGGACTTCTCAGCTTTGCTGATATACTGGTGGCAGGGGTTGAACTTGGGGACTTCTAGGCTTCAGTAATAAAGCTGTGTGTCTTTCCAGCCAAGGCATTTTGTTTTCTAAAGTGGTATAGGGAATGCTGGTTAAAAAATAAAATTATTCTTTATGTATTTTCTGAAATACATAAACCTTTACAGAATATATAATTGACATACAGCACTGTGTAAAAATTCAAGGTGCACACTATGTTAATTCTAACTCAGTACACAGATGTATTATTAAATGATTACCATCCTAGCATTAGCTAACACTTCTGCCATCTCACATAATTACCATTGCTTTTCATTCTCCTTTTATTTTCTGTGAGAACACTTTACTTCCTTGGCAACTTTTAAGTGAATAATACAATATTGTTAGCTATAATTACCATTATGTATATTAGTCTTACAAAGCTTATACATCTTTCAACTGAAAGCTTATAAAGTGACCCGTGTCTTAATTAAGATTGTATGGCCCTTTAGAGTAAGCAAGACAGTTTCATATTTTATATCTGTTGATTTTAAGACCCCGTGAGGTGTGAATTATTAGTAACCATGTTTAAACATAAAACAGAGATCAGGTAATTTACAGAAAAGCACTGACTTGGCAGTTCAAGGAAAATCATACTCAGCAATATAAAAACTCAGATCTCAAAATCTTCTACTAAATGAGAACTTTCACAAAATATCCCTGCTCCTATTATATCTGTCACCAAAAGTAATATTTATTAGAAGATGACATTTAAAGTAAATAGCTAAGTCAATCAAAAAAGTCAAAAGAATAGTCACAAAAGGGCAGATTACAAAATGACAGTTTTTAGTCTTGGAACAACATAGAGGATAGTAAAATTTATTATTGGTAGCAAATAGTTCTTTTGAGATACATTATAAGAGAAAATAATATATTGTTAAAATTCCACTGAAAATGATAAAACATTTTAACTAGGTGTATGCCATTCTAAAATCACATTGGATACTTCTCTACAACATGATAGTTTAAAAGGTTTTTATTAATGAAATAATATACAATAATAAGTTTTACCTCCAGGTTTATTATAATTAATTATAATTAATTCATTTCTATCAGGAACAACATAATAGACCCCTTTGTGGGCCCCCATAGGACCTTGCCTCAACTTGGATCAACAATGGTAAATAATGTTTCATCCTCTGAAGGGAGGCTGGAGAACATACTCTATGCTACACCTGAGGAAGATGGGTCAATATTGGGGTAGCTTGGAAAATTCCTACTTATGACCACGGAATGTGAGCTCAGATCTACAGGGATGCAGAGGTCACATAGGCTCTAATCTGAATATGGGCCCCAGATCAAATCAAATTGATGGGGTTTACATTCAACAATATTTATACCCCTTTCCCATATTTGGGAGCTACTGTCTTCCCTGATTCAGCTTTCTGGTCCTTTTTCCAGCCATGACATCATCTCCCCAGAGAATAACTTGCATCCACCTAATATCAGATTTCAGGCTCAGGCAACAAACAAACAAACAAACAAACAAAAAACCAAAACTATTATAGCCAGGCCCTATGAAATATAACTAAAATATGCCTTCTTGATATCTACAAAATGTAGGACTCCCCCAACTCTTCATCTGCACTATTCCAGCCTTTAGGTCCATGATGGCCAACAACTTGTTTGGCTTTGTATGTTAACTCGTCAACCACCAGGTTCCAGATGCTAGCATGATGTTGACCAGACTTCCCTGGACAAACAGTCCCACCAATGTGTCCTGGAGCTCTGCTTCCCCAGAACCCTGCCCCACTAGGGAAAGAGAGAGATAGGCTGGGAGTATGGATTGACCTGTCAATGCCCATGTTCAGTGGGGAAGCAATTACAGAAGCCAGAACTTCCATCTTCTGCATCCCTTAATGACCTTGGGTCCATACTCCCAGAGGGTTAAAGAATAGGAAAGCTATCAGGGGAGGGAATGGGATACAGAGTTCTGGTGGTAGGAAATGTGTGGAGTTGTACACCTCTTATCCTATGGTTTAATCAATGTTTCCTTTTTATAAATAAAAAATAAAAAAAATTTGTGTCCCTCTAGTATTGTTAAGTACTCCCCATTGTAATTATTAAAATGTATGTATTATAAAGTTATTTAGATGTTTTCATTATATCTATTTTTCTGGATTTCTGGCCTGACATTTTTTAATTACTTTACCCATTTTATTTTCATGGTATAGATATATTAACAAGTACACATGATTATAAAATTATCTCTGTACATAGCTACATGTATATAGTTCATATGGGTGGAAATCTATGTTATATTGAATCAAAAATAAAAAGAATTAACATAGAAGGTGTCTGTTATAGTGGCTGACATAGTAAAGATGAAATGTTTGAGAAGCATTGATGCAAACCAAATATACTTATCAAGTTGGAAAGACAACAACAATCTGATGTAAAAAGCTATTTAATTCAGTACATAATCATTAGTTATAGGGGCTTAAAGTTACATGATTTTGCTTAAGATACATCTTTTTTAACTTGTCACACCTTTAAATATTTTTTAATTTAATTTAATTTTTGCCTCCAGGGTTATCACTGGGTGTGGTGCCTGCACTATGAATCCACTGCCCCTAGTTGCCCTTGTTGCTTAAGACCTTTAAATATTTTTTTAAATTTATTTCTTTATTGGGGAATTAATGTTTTACATTCAACAGTAAATACAATAGTTTGTACATGCATAACATCCCCCAGTTTCCCATTTAACAATACAACCCCCACTATGTCATTTATCATCCTTCATGGACCTGTATTCTCCCCACCCACCCACCCACCCCAGAGTCTTTTACTTTGGTGCAATACGTCAATTCCATTTCAGGTTCTACTTGTGTTTTCTTTTTTGATCTTGTTTTTCAACTTCTGCCTGAGAGTGAGATCATCCCATATTCATCATTCCGTTTCTGACTTATTTCACTCAACATGATTTTTTCAAGGTCCATCCAAGATCAGCTGAAAACGGTGAAGTCACCATTTTTTACAGCTGGGTAGTATTCCATTGTGTATATATACCACAACTTGCTCAGCCACTCATCTGTTGTTGGACACCTGGGTTGCTTCCAGGTTTTGGCTATTACAAATGGTGCTGCCAAAAACATATGTGTACACAGATCTTTTTGGATGGATGTGTTGGGTTCCTTAGGATATATCCCCAGGAGAGGAATTGTAGGGTCATAGGGTAGGTCCATTTCTAGCCTTCTGAGAGTTCTCCAGACTGTTCTCCACAGACGTTGGACCAATTTGCATTCCCACCAGCAGTGTAGGAGGGTTCCTTTGACCCCACACCCTCTCCAGCATTTGCTGCTGTTACCTTTTCTGATGTATGACATTCTCACAGGAGTGAAGTGATATCTCATTGTTGTCTGGATTTGCATTTCTCTGACGATCAGAGACTTGGAGCATTTTTTCATGTGTTTCTCAATCTTTTGGATGTCTTCTGTGGTGAATATTCTGTCCAAGTCCTCCCCCCATTTTTGGATGGGGTTATTTGTTATCTTGTTGTTGAGTCTGGCAAGCTCTTTATATATGTTGGTTATTAAACTCTTATCTGATATATGGCATATAAAGATCTTCTCCCATTCTGTGAGGGGTCTCTTCATTTGGTTAGTGGTTTCTTTTGCTGTGAAGAAGCTTTTTAATTTGATGTAGTCCCGTAGTTTTATACTTGCCTTAGTCTTCTTTGTAATTGGATTTGTTTCATTGAAAATGTCTTTAAAATTTATGTGGAAAAGAGTTCTGCCAATATTTTCCTTTAAGTATTTGATAGTTTGTGGTCCAACATCCAAGTCCTTGATACACTTGGAATTTACTTTTGTATTTGGTGAAATACAGTGATTCAGTTTCATTCTTCTGCATGTTTCAACCCATTGTTTCCAACACCATTTGTTGAAGAGACTCTGCTTTCCCCATTGAATAGTCTGGGCCCCTTTGTCAAAGATTAGATGTCCATAAGTGTGGGGCCTCATTTCTGGGCTCTCAATTCTATTCTACTGGTCAGTGTTTCTATTCATGTTCTGGTACCAAGCAGTTTTGATGACAATGGCCCTATAATATAGTTTGAGGTCTGGGAATATAATGCCTCTGGTTCTGTTCTTTTTTCTCAAGATTGTTTTGGCAATTCTAGGTCTTTTCTGGTTCCAGATAAACATTTGTAGCATTTTTTCTATTCTCCTAAAAAATGTGCTTGGGATCTTGATGGGGATAGCATTAAATCTGTAGATGGCCCTGGGTTATATATTCATTTTGATGATCTTAATTCTTCCAACCCATGAACATGGAATATCTTTCCACTTCTTTGTGTCTTTTTCAATTTCTTTGAGTAGTGACTCATAGTTTTCAGTATACAAGTCTTTCACTTCCTTGGTTAGATTTACTCCTAGATATTTTATTGTTTTTGTTGCTATAGTAAAAGGAATTGATTTCTGGATTTCAATTTCTTCTAACTTAGTGTTTGCATAGAGGAATGCCACTGACTTTTGAATGTTAATTTTGTAGCCTGACACCTTACTGTATTGCCTGATGATTTCCAAAAGCTTCTTGCTGGATTCCTTAGGATTTTCCATGTATACTATCATGTCATTTGCAAATAAGGAGAGTTTGACTTCTTCTCTTCCAATCTGTATCCCTTTAATTCCTTGCTCCTGCCTGATTGCTATGGCAAGAACTTCCAACACTATGTTGAATAGTAATGGTGATAGTGGGCAGCCCTGTCTAGTACCTGATCTGAGTGGAAATGCTTCCAGTTTTTCACCATTGAGTATGATGTTGGCTGTAGGTTTGCTATATATAGACTCCACTATCTTCAGGAATTTTCCATCTATTCCCATTTTTTGTAGTGTTTTGATCATAAAGGGATGTTGTATTTTGTCAAAGGCTTTCTCTGCATCTATTGATATGACCATGTGGTTTTTGGTCTTGCTTTTGTTGATCTGGTGGATCACATTGATTCATTTATGTATATTAAACCAACCTTGCATGCCTGGGATAAACCCCACTTGGTCATGATGAACAATCTTTTTCTATACTGCTGTATCCAGTTGGCTAGAATTTTGTTTAATATTTTCGCATCTATGTTCATCAGAGATATTGGTCTGTAGTTTTCTTTTTTGGTTGTGTCCCTGTCTGCTTTTGGTATCAGGGTGATGTTGGCTTCATAGAAGCTGGCAGGGAGTATTCCAGTGTCTTCAATCTTCTGGAAGATTTTTAAAAGTAGAGGTATTAGTTCTTCTTTGAAGGTTTTGTAGAATTCATTTGTAAAACTATCTGGTCCAGGACTTTTATTTTTGGGGAGATTTTTGATAACTGTTTCAATTTCATTAGCTGTGATGGACCTGTTCATATTATCCACTTCCTCTTTACTTATTTTTGGAAGTTGGTAGGTATCTAGGAAATCGTCCATTTCTTCCAGGTTCTCTAGCTTGGTGGCATATAGTTGTTCATAGAAGCCTCGCATGATATGTTGAATTTCTGTAGTGTCTTTTGTGATATCTCCTCTTTCAATTAGTATCCGACTTATTTGGGTCTTCTACCTTTTTTGTTTTGTGAGTCTGGCTAAAGGTTTGTTGATTTTGTTTACTCTTTCGAAGAATCAACATTTACTTTTGTTGATCTTTTGTATGGTTTTCCTATTCTCAATGTTATTTATTTCTGCCCTAACTTTAGTGATTTCTGACCTTCTCGTTGCTTTAGGGTTACTTTGTTGTTCCTCTTCTAGGTCTTTACGATGTGCAATCAGGCTGTTTATTTGTGCTTTTTCTTGTTTCCTAATGTGTGCTTGTATAGCTATGAACTTCCCTCTTAGGACTGCTTTAGCTGTGTCCCAAATATTTTGATAGCTTTTGTCTTCATTTTCATTGAACTCTCGAAACATTTTGATTTCTTCCTTGATTTTCTCTTTGACCCAGAAGTTGTTAAGAAGTGTACTGTTGAGCTTCCACATTTTGGGACTGTTACTAATCTTTTGTTGATTGATAAGTGTTAGTTTAATTCCACTGTGGTCTGAGAAGATGCTTGGAATAATTTCAATGCTCTTGATGCTGTCTTTGTGGCCTAACATATGGTCTATCCTTGAGAATGACCCATGTGGATTTGAGTAAAATGTGTATTCCAGTTTCTTGGGATGAATGACTCTGAAAATGTCCAGTAGTTCTAGTTTATCTATCTCTTCATTTAGCTCCCTTATGTCTTTATTGATTTTCTGCCTGGATGATCTGTCAAGTTGAGATAGTGGGGTGTTGAAGTCCCCTACTATGATTGTGTTACTGTTAATATATTGCTTCTTCTTCTTCTAGCGTCTGCCCTTCCTCCGTAGCCAGTCAACAGCATCAGGCTGAGCCTGATGTAAAGTTTTGAGGCCTCCTTTGAGTCTGGAGAGGTGGCAGTCGTTGACTATGTGGGTCATAGTCTGTCTGTAGCCGCAGGGGCAGTTCGGGTCGCCTCTGGCTCCCCAGCGATGAAACATTGCTGCGCACCGGCCATGGCCTGTTCGATAGCGATTGAGGAAAGCCCAATCATAACGTGCTAGGTCAAAGCCGGATTGACGCTTGCAGGGGTCTGTGATGAGGTGTTTGTTCTTTACCTCAGCTGACTGCCAGCTCTGTTTCCAAGAGACTGGAACAGAGAAGTTCAGTGTAGGCGTAGGGGACCAGATTGGGTGACGAGATGTCAAGCGTTGGACGGGGTGGGCGAAGATATCCACGTATATTGGCAGGTCCGGTTGGGCGTAGACGTGGGAAATGAACTTAGATGATGCCGCATCCCGACGAATATCTGGCAGGGCGATGTTGCTATGAACTGGCAGCCATGGAACCGGGGTGGAGCGGATGGTTCCAGAAATTATCCTCATGGAGGAATATAATTTGGAATAGACCAAGTGGACATGGGGGCTACGGAACCATACTGGGGCACAGTATTCTGCAGTGGAATAGCATAATGCCAGAGATGATGATCGTAGTGTGGAAGCGCTCGCGCCCCATGAGGAGCTGGCCAGTCTTGCAATGATGTTATTCCTCGCGCCCACCTTTGCTGCAGTTTTTATGAGATGTTTGTGAAATGACAGAGTGCGATCGAGAGTAACGCCAAGATAGACTGGCTGGGCTTCATGCCGGATTCTTGTATCGCCAAGCTGCACATTAAGCTCATGCGAGGCCGAGGCATGGTGTAGATGGAAAACATGGTGTAGATGGGATGCATTGGATCGACCTTCCCGTGGTGCATCTCGTGAGTACCCATTCATTGGGGAAACTGACGATCCTTCCGAGCCGACTGAATCCACATGGATCCCAGTCACTTTCAAAATATATTGCTGTAGCTCTTTCAGTAGAAGTTTGATGTATTTAGATGGCTTCTCATTGGGTGCACAGATGTTAATAATTGTTAAGTCCTCTTGATTGACTGATCCTCTGAGCATTCAGTAGTGTCCATTCCTATCTTTTTTAATCTTATCTATTTTAAAGTCTATCATGTCAGATATGAGAATAGCTGTTCCTGCCCTTTTTTGTGGGCCATTGGCTTGTATGATAGTTTTCCATCCTTTCACTTTAAGTCTGTGTTTGTCTTGTTAAGTTAGGTGGGTTTCCTGTAGACAGCATATTGTTGGGTTGTGTTTTCTGATCCATCTTCCTACTCTGTGTCTTTTAATAGGTGAATTCAGGCCATTGACATTTATTGATATCAAAGATTGAAGATATATATTTTTTAATATTTATTATATTTATTTATTCCCTTTTGTTGCCCTTGTTGTTTTATTGTTGCAGTTATTATTGGTGTTGTCGTTGTTGGATAGGACAGAGAGAAATGGAGAGAGGAGGGGAAGACAGAGAGGAGGAGAGAAAGATAGACACCTGCAGATCTGCTTCACCGCCTGTGAAGCGACACCCCTGCAGGTGGGGAGCCGGGGTTCGAACCGGGATCCTTATGCCGGTCCTTGTGCTTTGCGCCACCTGCGCTTAACCCTCTGCGCTACAGCCCGACTCCCCGATTGAAGATATTTTAACGCCATTCTTGTAGAGTTTTAGAATGTTTTGATATATGTCCTATTTGTGGTGCTCTGATTGTTTATAGGAGACCTTTCAGAACTTCTTTCAGGGCAGGCTTGGTGATAGTTGATTCCTTCAACTGTTGCTTGTCTGAGGTTTTGATGCCTCCATCTAGTCTGAATGACAGTCTAGCAGGATATAGTATTCTTGGCTGAAAGCCTTTCTCATTGAGCACTCGATAGATATCTTGCCATTCTCTTCTGGCCTGTAGTGTTTGTATGGAGAAGTCTGCTGCTAATCTTATTGGTTTTCCTTTGTAGGTGACTCTTTGTTTTTCTCTTGCCTTCAGGACCCTTTCTTTATCCTTATTCCTTTCTATTCTAAGTTTGATATGTCTTGGTGTCTTTAGGTCTGGGTTAATTCTGTTTGGGACCCTCTGGGCTTCTTGAATCTTTATGTCTTTGATGTTATCTAGACTAGAGAAATTTTCAGCTATTATGGCCTGGAAAATACTTTCTTCCTCTCCTTCTCTTTCTTTCTCTGGTATGCCAATAATGCGTATTTTGTTTCTTTTGAAGTCATCCCATAGGACTCTGTTGTTGTTTTCAGCATCTATTAATCTCTTTTTGAGATCTCTTACTTCTTTTTTAGTTGTCTCTAATTCATCCTCAATCTTGCTAATTCTGTCTTCAGCCTCATAGATTCTATTCTCTCTTCCCTCTACTGTTTTCTGGAGTTCATCTACTTTGTTGCCCTGCTCTGATACTGTTTTAGCTTGTTCAGCTAGTTGCATTCTTAGCTCAGCAATTTTAGCTTTCTGCTCTCTAATAACCATGAGATAATTAGTATTTTCTTCCATATTCTCATTTGTTGTTCCTGTATTTCTGATTACAATTTTTTCAAATTCTTTTCTCATTCCTGTTATTATTTACTTAGCTAATGTTTGGATGTTGAACTCGTTATTTTGTGTTTCACCCTCTGGAGGACTTTTAGCTGGACTCTTGTCCTGGTTTGATTCTCCAATATTTTTTCTTGTTGTTTTAACCATTTTATATATTATGTTATGAGTTCCCTTTATCAGTACTTTTCAAATTATTGGTCACTATTGCCTGGATTGACTTGTGTCTAAGTAAGTTAATTAAAGGGTTCACAGTGGTGGAAGTTAACAGTTGTTTCAATAGTATTTAAATCTCTGAGTTGGAGCTCAGTGGTTTAAAAGCCTCTTTTTTTTTCTTCCCTGTAGGCTATGGGAGCCTGAGGGCTTTTAAACTATCAATAGACTTCAGCTTAATCACTGACTCCTGACCAAAAGATAAAGCAGGGTGTGGCAGAGATAATCCAGTGGTTATCAAAGAGACTTTCACAGCCCCTCAGCTATGCCACCGAGGTATAGGTCTTCTCCTGAGTTTCCTGGTTAGATCTCTGTCCCCTGGTGTCCCTTCCTGTCGCTGCTCCAGATTCTGAGGGTAGTAGCAATGGAGACTCAAGAGTTGCACTTGGTGAGTCTCTGGGGAGTCCTCTCCTCCCTTAAGCTGTCCCCTTGTTGGTGGAGCAGATTGGAGGTGGTGTCTCAACTGATAAACTGCTGAACTGTTAGCAGTCACTTAATCTCTCCTTAGGCTCCTCTCTCCTCTCTGTCACTAGCCACACATGTTTGTACTCACCGGTGATTTACTGGGTTCCTGTGATCATTCTAGTCCTGTCTTGTTTCGGTCCTGGGTGGTCTCCTTTGGTATTCCTAGTTGATCTGGGAGAGGAGAGGAGAGAAAGCTATCTGCTGCTTGTAGCTCCACCTCCAGAAGTTGAATCCAGACCTTTAAATATTTTAATGTACTTCTCCACTCTATACCTAATTTCAATAAAACTCCCACAAAATGTTCCTGAAATATGATAATTTCATGGAAAAAAAGAGGCTAAATCTAATAAAAATATTCCCAGTAGAGAAAGAGAGAAACAGGTTGGGGGTATGGATCGACCTGCCCTTGTCCATGTTCAGCAGAGAAGCAATTACAGAAACCAGACCTTCCACCTTCTGTACCCAAAAAAGAATTTTGGTCAATACTCCCACAGGAAAGAAGCCAGACCTTCCACTTTCTGCACTCCATAATTATCATGGGTCTATACTCACAGACGGATAATAACTTGGGTCCACCTGCATATCAGATGTCAGGCTCAGGCAAAAAATAGTAAAGTCATGGGCCCCCTAGAATATACCTAAAATAGATCTAGTAGCTCTTTCCAAATTGGAGACATCAAGTCTTCATCTGCAATATTTTTGCCTTTAGGTTCATGATTAGTCATCAATTTGTGGTGGGGATTGTATGGAATTATACCTCTCTTATCCTACAATCTTGTCAGTCATTATTAAATCACTAATAAAATATTTCTGACAGAGACACTTTATAATTTTTAGTCTTCTAGTTGCTAGAGTTTCTGTTCATCAAAGTCCAGCCACAATCTTTCCTTTCTAAAATGTCTGCACTGGCTTCATAACATTTGAGTTATTCCCAGTGTTAAAAGGGTTAAGTGGGAACAACAACTCATATGAAGGGCCAGGTTGTAGTGAACTAGGTTGTTACCAAGTATAAGGACTTTGGCTCAAAGTCCCCAGTTCCCACTTGCAGAGAAAAGTTTCACAAGTGGTGAAGCAGTTTTTCAGGTTTCTTTCTTTCTCCTCTCTATCTCCACCTTCCATCTCAGTTTCTCATAAATGAAATACTTTAAACATTTTTTTATATTCACTTATTTATTTTTTCTTTTTGTGGTCCTTTTGTATTGTTGTAGTTATTATTGTTGTTGTTGGATAGGACAGAGAGAAATGGAGAGATGAGTGGAAGACAGAGAGGGGGAGAGAAAGACACCTGCAGACCTGCTGCACAGCCTGTGAAGCTACTCATATGCAGATGGGGAGCCGGGGTTCAACCTGGATCTTCATGCTGGTCCTTGTGCTTTGCGCCACGTGCGCTTAAACCGCTGCGCTACTGCCCAACTCCCAAATGAAATATTTTTAAAAGTCTTATACAAAAAAAAAAAAAAAAGGAACTCCTATACTTAGTACCTGTGCTCTACTGCTGAGCCATCTTTCTGGTCCTGGAAGTTTTAATAATTACACTACTGTAATTAACACTAGTGATGGAGTCCTAATTCTACTGTCTTCACTGAATGAACCATTCCAAAATTATATTTTAGAGTCAGTTGTCTCACCTTGATATAAACCTAGATATAACAGATTCCCTGAGACATATTTTTAAAATGAAGATTTTTAAGGAAGTCTCAACAATACATTTGAGAGAGTGAAGGAAGCAGAAATATACTGAGAGAATAGTTGACTTTTGATTAAGCACAACAAAGACTTCAGTCAAGGTCAAGGGCCTTGCTACAAGGGGATGGAACTTTTGGTCGTTTCTGAACATGAAGCAATTGGAGTCAGACTGTTGTAGTTCTGTATTGACCATATATTAGATAACCCCTTAGAAATGAGCATGAGCATGGAAGAGACCACACCCATAGGTTACAGTAAATTGTTGTAACGGTAAGCTATCTACAAAAAAACACTCCAGCAGCTGATAAAAGAGTGACATGGGAGGGGGTGGGTTATGGAGATTGGGTGGTGGGAATTGTGTGGAGTTGTACCCCTCCTACCTTATGTTTTTGTTCATTAATCCTTTCTTAAATAAAAATTTTAAAAAAGAGTGACTTGATGGAGAAGAAACAGAAGTTATACTATACTTTTATTATAAACCAATATCTAAATGTAAACAAAAAATCTAGTGTTAATTTTCACACTGATTGTGTTCTTTCATATCATGTATTCATTATCATTTTGAATACATATATACTTTATAATTCTTTTTTCCTTGCTGGAGTCCGAAATCTGTGAAGGCAAAGGTAAATGTAATTGGCCTCATCGCTCGCTATATGTCAAGTGATTGACACAATACCTAAAACTGAATGTATGTACATAATTTTTAAATAAGTGAAGATAAACTTCTTCTACCTCTTTCTATATGTGTATGCAGGCTCACATATCACAGTATTTTTCCAAAATGTATTAGTTACTTTAAACATTTCCAACTAAAAATGGGCTTAAATACTAGTTAACATTACATTACTTGCCATTAATGTTTGCCTTTTTATTTTAAGTTCCATATGATAAAATTGAAACCTTGGTTCAAGCATTAGCTTGAAAGTTTATGATGACTATGAGGCTATGACTTTAGGTTGTCTTTAATCACTCTGAACTTTAGTTTTGTGTCTTCTTTAGATAGGTGGTAATATATATATATATCCTCAAGTCCAACCACAGAATCCTCAACAGAGTCATAGGATATGATCAATTGATGATGTTTGTCATTATTTCAATGATAAAAGAAGTAGAAGTTTACCATATATTTATCTACCCTTTTCTAGATATAACATGATCTATTACATACCTACTTACCATAATGACTAACAACACATAGATCCCACACCACATATTACTTCAATAAAGATCAAACAGAATATTATAAATAACTGAATTCAATCACAGTCATACTGACACCTGACTTAGAATTATCACTTTAGTATGTTCTATAAAAGTCAACTCTATAATTCTTATTTTTAATTAATTTAAAAACACCAATCATGCAAAAATTATTTATCAGGGGGCATGCGGTAGTGCACCTGGTTAGGCACACACACTACAGTACAGGGATCCAGGTTCAAGCCCATGGTCCCCACCTGCAGGAGGGAAGCTTTATGAATAGTGAAACAGGGCTGCAGGTATCTCTCTATCTCTCTTCCTCTCCCCTCTCAATATCTCTCTGTTTCTATCCAATAATAAATAAGTAAAAATATGTTTCCAGGATTATGTATCCCATGGTGACACATTTATTTAGCAGCAAGATACAAACTAGAAATATCTTCTTTATCCTTAACCCAACATTCTAACCAAGAGACCTCCATATCTTTTGTGAGCTGTAATTCACTGCCAAGATTTTGCTAATTATCATTTTATGGAGTTTCTGTATTAATTTATATTCTTTTTCAACAGAGTAATGGTAAAGAAAATGAAAGCACTTAACACATTTGGGAAATAAACTCACAGAACCATGTTTCTATATTCCTGTATATGAAAAAAGCAAAAACTTAGAATTACCTTCCAACGTTTTAATTAAAAGTACAAGCATATTTTCAACATTTTTTTTGTTGTAACTAATCCTCTCATCAAAGCATATGTAAGTCTTATTTAAACTGTAACTCTTGATTTCCACTTCTAGATAAAAAGCTTCATAAAGAATTCTATGAGTGGGGGCTGGGCAGTAGCACAGCAGGTTAAGTGCATATGGTGCAAAGCACAAGGGCCAGAGTAAGGATCCCTGTTCCAGCCCCCAGCTCCCTGCCTGGGGTTGGGGGTGGGGGTGGGTCGCTTCGCAAGCTGTGAAGCAGATCAGTAGGTGTCTTTCTCTCCCTGTATTTTTCTTCCCCTCCTCTCTCAATTTCTATCTAAAATAAATAAATAAATAAATAATATAATATTCTATGAGCTTAAATTCTGCACATAAAGGGAGCCATTACCAAAACAGAAAGATGCCTACAAAATATGTCATATATGTCATATATGTCCAATAACCAAGTATATATAAAGAGTATATATAAAGAGTATATATAAAGAGCCCACTAAACTCAGCAGCAGCCACAACAACAAAAACAACATAATTAAAAATGGGAGGGAACATAAATAAAATGTTCACTAAAAAAAAATAAAAGACTCAGAAACCTAAAAGACATATGGAAAAGTACTCAAAGTCACTGGTTATCTAGAAATGCAAATAAAGACATCAATCAGATACTACTTTTCACCTGTGAGAATGCCATATATTAGAAAAGACAGAAACATTTACCTTCTTCACCTCATCTTGGATGGAGCTTAAAAGAGTCACATTAAATGAGATAAACCAGAAAGAGAAGAATGAATATAGCATGATTTCATGATTTCACTCGTGAACAGAAGTTGAGAAATAAGAACAGAAAGGGGTCTGGTATATTGCACCAAAATAAAGGACTGGGGAGGGCTGTGATGGTAGGGGATGGAGGCTTTCAGGTCCTGGTGCATGGTGGTGGAGGACTTAGGCTGGGGGTGATAGTTTTATGCAGAAACCGAGGCATTTTACACATGTACCAACAATTAAAAACCAACCAAACAAAAATTAATTCTATGCTGCTAACAGAATTGCCAGTTGGTCCAACCCCTGTGAAATAGTCTGGATCTCATAAGCCACTAAAACTGGAATTTTCCTATAACTATCAATTTCTTTCTTGGGGATTTATCCAAAGAAAGCAAAAATGCCTATTCAAAATGATTTATGTATACCTATATTCTTAACAACACCAACACTGTAAAGAAGAAAAAAATAAAGGGAGAGGAAGAGGACAGCAGAGAAGAGGAAAGAAAGAAAAATAAGAATAGTAGGAAGGAAGGAAGGTAGAAAGGAAGGAAGGAAGGGAGGGAGAGAGGGAGGGAGGGAGGAATGAAAGGAGGGAGGGAGGAAAAAAGTAGGTAAAGAGAAGGATAGGGGTGGCAGGGGAGAAGGAGGACAAGAAGGGAGAAGAGGAAAGGGATTGGATGGTATTACACCTGGTAGATTGCACTTGTTACCATGTTCAAGGTTCTGGTTCACATCACTGTTATCCACCTTCAGAGAGGAAGCTTCATGACTGCTGGAGAAGGGTTGGTGTCTCTCCTCTCTGTCTCTCTTCCTCATTATCTCTCACCCTCTATTAAAAGAAAGAAATGAAGGAAGGAAGGGAGGGAGGAAGGAGAGAAGGAAGGAAGGAAGGGAGAAAGACAGGAAAAGGAAAGAAAAGAGAAGAAAAATAAAAAGAATGATTGCTTGGAAATGGTGAAGTCATGCAATCACCAAGTCTAAGTGACGAACCCTGGTGGTAGTAGGAAAGGAGAAAGCAAGCAAGGAAGCATCTGTATAACAATTTTGAAATTAGAGCTTCTATCCCAGAATAGAGGGTACCTAATATAAAGAAATGTAGATTCCATTTTCATTAAAGCAGTTTTTGTTGGTTGACTGATTTTATTTTATTTAGATAGAGACAGAGAGAAACTGAAAGGGAAGGGGAAGGCATAGAGGGAAAGAGTGAGATACCTGTAGCACTGCATCAACACCTTTGAAGGTTCCCCTCTGCAGGTGAGGACCAGGGGCTTGAACCTGGGTTCTTATGTATGATAACATGTGTGCTCTACTAGGTGTGCCACCATCCAGCTCTTTAAAGTGGTTTTTCATTACATATTTAAATGTTTTCTTATGTTTTATAGTATTTTCTTTTTAATTTCACAGATATTAAAATTCATACTGTGTTTTTTTTTTGTTTGTTTCCATACTTATCTAAATTTTGCATCTAGTACCTTACTCTTTAGTGTTTGCCTTTCTGAATTCAATGTCATTTTCTCCAGACTCTCCTTCATAATTATGTTAGTTCTCATTTGTTTCCATTTCGGACCTTGACCTTTGTGGGTTTTTAGTTAGTACACTAAGTGTTGTTTGAATACTTTCTTATTTAGCTTTTTCATCTCCATTTTTTCCTTATTCTGTGCATACTCACCACATAGACAAACACACAATTTAAGTTGTCATTTACTTAACTCTTGCCACTGTCACTAGTCATCTCTATCAGGAGTATATTCTTAAACTGCCTTGGTTAAGAAGGTGGCATACATTATAATATCCCCCTGTGTATCTCACAGAGTGAGTAACCTGTCATGAAATAATATTTTCTTTTACTAACAATTTCCATGTCATACAGTCTGTCAAACTGTAATGACCTTTTTTAAATTAGTGATTTAATATTAATTTGCAAAATTGCATGATAAAAGGGGTTATAATAAAATATGGTTCCTATCACCAAGAGTCCCCATCTCCTCCACTGGAAACTACAGTTCTTATCTCTAGGTCACTGATAGCTTCTGACTATATATATCTGTACACAGACACACACATACTATATATATATATGTATATATATACATATATATACCCCATTTTTTATATTTTATTAGTGACTTATAAATTTTTAAGATAATGGGTATAATTCTGTGTCCCTTCTCTCCCCCCTCCTTCTTCAGGTTGACCAAAATTAACTGTTGTTGTTTTCTCCATTGCTAGGTGATTGGCTGTCCTATCCAGTGTGAGAGGAACTTGTTTCTCTCTACCTTTTCCCTCCACTCTCCTTTTTCTCTCCTCCTAGCTAATTCAAAATAAAACCCTTTCCTTTTAATGATTTTTTTTTGTTCTTGTCTTCTTTTGCTTTCTGAATTCACTGATACTCAGACTGAGAGTGGACTCTGTGTGTGTGAGTGTGTGTGTGTGTGTGTGTGTCTTCTCTACTTCCTTTTCTCTTCTTGCTATCCCCAAAATTAACAATGGACAGTAGATTTTCATAATTGTCTATTTTTGCTTTCCTTTTTTTCCTTTCTCTTTTTTCTTTGGATTTGGTTATTATTTTTAATAACCAAAATGGACTGGAGGTGTTGTTTGGCTAACTGGTATGGGCTGAACTGCATCAAATCTTGCTTAAGTTACTTTTGTTGTAATTTCTGAGGTTGGGTGACTACATTTGTCATAAAGGTATTTAATATAGAGTGGCTTGTACTCAAAACACAAAAACTGCAAAACAAAAGATGATAAAAATAAAAAAACAACAATAAAAATTATTAAATCAAGAGCAAATAAAACTGCTACCACAATGAATCATAAAGGATCCCAGAAGAAACTCCAAATCAGTCAGAAGTAACAACAGATAAGAAAAATATGCAAGAAATAATAAACCTAATATCACAGAGATGAAGACAACTATAGAGGAAAGGGCTAGCAGAATTAGGGAAACAACAAATGATACAAGTTACATTGACATAATTAGAGAGCTGAAAGCTGAAACAGCTGAAATAAAGGTCAATTAGCAGAACAGCTATAATACTATAACTGAACTGAAGAAAGACACTGAGTGAAGTAAAAACAGGCTAATAGAAGCAGAAAACAGAATTAGTCAAACAAAGAATGAGCTAGAGAAAACAAAGAAAGAGGTAAAAGACCTCAAAAAGAGATTGAGAGACATTGAAAATAACAACAAAGAAATATGGGATAATCTCAAAAGAAGCAATATTCCTATAGTTGGCCTATCAGAGGAAGAAAGAGAGGAAGAGGAAGTAAACATTCTAGAGGAAATTATAGAGAAAACTTCCCAGACCTAAACAACAGAATGGGACATTAAGATTCAAGAGGCCCAGAGAGTCCCAAACAGAATCAACCCAGACCTGAAGACACCAAGACACATCATAGACACAATGAGAAGAAGTAAGGATAAAGAAAGGATCCTAAAGGCTGCAAGAGAAAAACAAAGAATCACATACAGGGGGAAATCCATAAGACGATCAATAGACTTCTCCACTCAAACTCAAAAAGCCAGAAGAGAATGACAAGATATCTATTGAGCCCTGAATGAAAAAGGGTTTCAACCAAGGATAATATGTCCTGCTAGACTTTCATTCAGTCTAAAATCGAGGAATGAAAAAACCTTTTCAGACAGGCAACAGTTAAAGGAGACAAACATCACCAAGAACATCACCATAATACTTGCCATATATCAGAGCAAATAGACAATTGTTGAATAATGGCACTACAATACAATAAATCCATAATGTCAATAAATGTCAATGGCTTAAACTCACCCACTAAAAGGCAAAGAATGGGATGATGGATCAGAAAATACAACCCAACCATATGCTGCTTGCAGGAATCCCATCTGACCCTACAAGACAAATACAGACTTAAAGTGAAAGGATGGAAAACTATCATATAGTCTAATGGACCACAAAAAAGGCAGGAACATACATTCTCATCTCTGACACAATAGACTTTATTTTAATTTTATTTTTTAATGTTTAGTTATTTATTTTCCCTTTTGTTGTCCTTGTTGTTTATCTTGTTGTTGTTATTGCAGTCATTGTTGTTAGATAGGACAGAGAGAAATGAAGAAAAGAGGGGAAGACAGAGAGTGGGAGAGAAAGATAGACACCTGCAGACCTGCTTCACTGCCTGTGAAGTGACTCCCCTACTGGTGGGGAGCTGGAGGCTCAAAATGGGATCCTTGTTCAGGTCCTTGCACTTTGCACCACCTGCGCTTAACCTGCTGAGCTATGCCCAACTCCTCACAAGAGACTTTAAATTGAATAAAGTTATAAAAGATAGGCAAGGCCATTACATAATTATTAGAGGATCAATCAACGAAGAAGATTTAACAATTATTAACATCTATTCACTCAAAAAGGGACCATCTAAATAAATCAAACACTTACTAAAAGAACTACAAAAATACATCAATAGTAATGCAATAATAGTGGGAATTTTAACATCCTACACTCACACTTAGACAGATGAAAGAAGCAGAGAATAAATGAAGAAACAAGACAATTAAATGAAGTGATGGACAGACTAGATCTCTTGGATATATAAGAGTTTTTACCCCCCCCCAAAACTGGACTATACATTTTTTTCAAATCCACACAGCACATCCTCTAGGACAGACTACATGTTAGGCCACTAAGGCAGTATCAACAAATTCAAGAGCATTGAAATCATAGCAAGTATCTTCTCAGACCACAGTGGAGTAAAGCTAACATTTAACAACAAACAGAAAATTATTAAAAGGGGAGTAGGGCTGTAGCGCAGCGGGTTAAGCGCAGGTGGCGCAAAGCACAAGGACTGGCATAAGGATCCCGGTTTGAACCCCGGATCCCCACCTGCAGGGGAGTCGCTTCACAGGCGGTGAAGCAGGTCTGCAGGTGTCTATCTTTCTCTCCTCCTCTCTGTCTTCCCCTCCTCTGTCCATTTCTCTCTGTCCTATCCAACAATGACAACAACAATAATAACTACAACAATAAAACAGCAAGGGCAACAAAAGGAAATAAATAAATAAAATAAATATTTAAAAAAAAAGAAAATTATTAAAAGACACAGAATTTGGAAACTAAACAACATACTGCTTAAGAACCACTGGGTCAGAGAGATATTCAAGCAAGAAATTCAAAAGTACCTGGAAACAAATGAAAATGAAGACACAAGCTATCAACATAATTTGGACACAGCTAAAGCAGTACTTAGAGGAAAACTCATAGCCATACATTCACATATTAGAGAACAAGAAAAAGTTCAAATAAATTACCTTACTGCACACCTTAAGGACTTAGAAGAAGAGGAACAAAGGAAATCTAAAGCAACCAGAAGAACAGAAATCACTAAAATTAGAGCAGAAATAAACAGCATCAAAAATAGGAGAACCATAAAAAAGATCAGTGAAGCCAAATGTTGGTTCTTTGAAAAGTTAAGCAGGACTGACAAACCCCTAGCCAGACTCACTGAAAAAAAAAATGACTCAAATAAATAGAGTTGTAAATGATAGAGGAGTGATCACAATTGACACCACAGAAATCAAGAAAATCATGTGAAACTTCTATAAAGAACCATACATGACCAAACTAGAGAATCTGGAAGAAATGGAAGAATTCCTGGAAACATATGTCCTTCCAAAACTGAACCAAGGAGAACTACACAACCTAAATGCAGCAATCACAGAGAAAGAAATTGAAACAGTTATTAAGAATCTTCCCAACAACAAAGGTCCTGGGCTAGATGGCTTCACAAACGAATTCTACAAGCCTTCAGGAAACAGCTAATACCTATACTTCTAAAGCTCTTCCACAAGATTGAAGAAACAGGAACACTCCCTTCCACCTTCTATAAAGCCAACATCACCCTGATACCAAAAGTGTATAGGGACACATCCAAAATGGAAAACTACAGACCAATATCTCTGATGAACATAGATGCCAAAATATTAAACAAGATCTTGACCAACCAGATACAGTAGTATATCAAAAAGATTGTTCATCAAAACCAAGTGAGATTTACCTAAGGAATGCAATGCTGGTTCAACATACATAAGTCAATCAGTGTCATTCACTGCTGGCACTCATATGGGTGGCCTCACAACCCGAGGTAGCTGCTGACTTTCCTGACAAGGAATCAAGGGGTCACAACATGCAGAAGGAAACAACCAGGAGAAATTCAAGTATGAACTTATAGCCTTATTCTGAGAAGGACAAGCTTATATAGCAAGTAGAACAAAGGACATTTTTCACATGAGGTAACAGTGGTAGGCTTAGAAGGTCAGAATCTTCATGGCAAATTTTCTAAAAAATGAAGAGAATTGATAATGGTAAAGGGGAGTTCTGGAGTGATTAGCGACAAGAAATAAGCAGACATAAAGAGGCCATGAAAGCAGAGAGATAAGATAGAGGAGTTAGACCAAGGGTGGAGGAGGTGAACGGAATAGAAAGAAAGGCCTTTAGTCAAGGCAGAATGGAGTATGTGTGATCAAAAGCAGGTGAACTATAGTGAACTTTCAAGCAGGCAGCCATTTGGTCTACAGCAGGGGAATGAGTTAGCTGTAAGAGGTTACAGGTATTTGTGAAGCTTGGGAGACCAACAAGAGGAAATTGAGCCAGGAGAGCATTTCCCTCCTAGCTCTAACCCTGAAAGGGAGAGACTGACAAGTGAGATATCTTTCCAGACCTCCATCTCAAGGAAGGGAGAGTTCCTCTAAGCTCTACCATACTTTCACAATTAACCCTATAATTCACCACATCAATAAAAGCAAAACCAAAAACCACATGATTATCTCAATAGATGTAGAGAAAACCCTTGACAAAATCCAACACCCATTCATGCTCAAAACACTACAAAAAATGGAAATAGATGGGAAATTCCTCAAGATAGTGGAGTCCATATGTAGCAGACTTACAACCAATGTAATACTCAATGAACAGAACCTGAACATATTTCCCCTCAGGGGACTAGACAGGGATGTCCATTATCACCATTAAACTTCAATATAGTATTGGAAGTTCTTACCATAGCAATCAGGTAAGAGAAAGAAATCAAAGGAATACAGGTTGGAAGGGAAGAAGTCAAGCTCTCACTATTTGCAGATGATATGATAGTATACATAGAAAAACCTAAAGATGAAGTGTTGGGGGGTGTTCCCTGCATGCTCTTGTGTACTTCTGCTTTCAGGTATATATTTTTCCCCTAGTTTATGGGCACAGGTGAACCTATGCTCTATCTCAGGGGACCTGGACTATATCTAGGTTTGGGGACTTTACTGGGGAGTGGAACACCTGGAATGGAATTAGAGAATACTATGAAAGGAAAGGTCTCACCCAAGTGATAAAGCTGAAGGGTTGTAATTCCACACCTGAAGTCTCTGGTCACAGTATGAAGTGAAGCATGCTGGGGTGGCACTCATTGCATTGATTAGGTTGCAATCCGCGAATGCAATATTATTTGATTTGAATTGAGAGCAGCATGCAGAAAAGTGGGCCCCCCCTAAGGTTTCAGGCTCTATAGTGGAAATGTGAGGTTCCTGTTGTCTTAGGGTTCAAGAAGACAATGGATAGTTATTGTTATCGTCACATTATGTGGTGATAGGGTTAACTTTGGAAAGTCCCTTTGATAGGGTTTGGGGTATAATACCCAGCATCTTGTATATAGCTGTGCTGTCGGTTGCTTCTGTTCTCCCTGGTCTAGGCTTTTGGGAGAGAACATATCAAAAACAGCCTATGTATTAAAAAGAATCAGTCTGTGTTTTAAGAAGTTCTAGACATATCATCAGTTTTTGTTCTCTCATATTAATTAAATTGTGGCTTCTATAATGTTTACACTTTAATAGGATTGAGTTGAAAAATGAAACTGAACCACCTTATCTCACCAGAAACAAAAATCAACTCCAAATGGGTCAAAAACATTGATGTTAGACCAGAAACTATCAAATACTTAGAGGAAAACATTGGTGAAACACTTTCCCACCTAAGCCTCAAGGACATCTTTGATGAAACAAACCCAATGACAAGGAAAACTAGAGCAGAAACAAACCAGTGGGACTACATCAAATTGAAAAGCTTCTGCACAGCCAAAGAAACTATCACACAAACAAAGAGACCCCCTCACAGAATGGGAGAAGATCTTCTCATGCCATACATCAGACAAGAGACTAATAACCAAAATATACAAAGAGCTCAGCAAATTTAACAACAAAAAAGCAAATAACCCCATCCAAAAATGGGCTGAATATATGAACAGAATATTCACTACAGAACAGATCCAAAAGACTAACAAACACATGAAAAATTGCTCCAGGTCACTGATTGTCAGAGAAATGCAAATAAAGACAACACTGAGATACCAGCTCACTCCTGTGAGAATGGCATATATCAAAAAGGACAGCAGCAACAAGTGCTGAAGAGGCTGTGGGGACAGAGGAACCCTTCTGCACTGCTAGTAGGAAGGTAACCTGGTCCCGCCTCTGTGGAGAACAGTCTGGAGAACTCTCACAAGGTTAGACATGGACCTTCCATATAACTAACCCAGTAATCCCTCTCCTAGGGATATATCCCAAGGACTCCATAACACCCAATCAAAAAGATATGTGTACCCATATGTTCATAGCAGCACAATTCATAATAGCTAAAACCTGGAAGCAACCCAGGTGCCCAGAAACAGATGAGTGGCTGAGAAATTGTGGTATATATACTCAATGAAATACTATTCAGCTATTAAGAACAATGAACCCACTTTCTCTGACCTATCTTGGATGGAGCTACAAGGAATTATGTTAAGTGAGCTCAGTCAGAAAGAGAAAGATGAGTATGGGATGATCCACTCATAAACAGAATTTGAGAAAGAATAACAGAAAGGGAAACTCAAAGCAGGATTTGACTTAAACTCAAAGTAGGGTACCATAGTAAAAACCCTGGGTTGAGGGTGAGGGTGGATATTCAGCTTCATGGGTGGGGTGGGGTGGGGGAAGGGGATGAGTTACAGTCTTTTGGTGGTAGGAATGGTGTTTATGTAAAATATCAATTTGTAGTCATATAAATCACTATTTAATTAATATGAGAGGGGCAATTGATTGTGTGTCTCAAACTTTTAATATCATAGACTGAGTATTTTTAATACATAGGCTGAGTCTTTGATATGTTGACTCTCTTAAAAGCTTAGACCAGGGAGAACAGAAGCAAGTGGTGGCAAGCTATATACAAATAATGTCAAAGGACATAAATTATGGTGATTTTGTGTATGATACAGAAAATCCTAACAAACGAATATTTCAAAGTTAACCCAATTGCCAAATAATGTGCTTATAGCAATAACTATCTATTGTTTTCTTAAACCCTAAGACAACAGGAACCTCCCACTTCCTCTATAGAGCCTATATTTCCCCCCTATCCTGAGACCTCTAGGGGAGGGATCACTTTCCTGCATGCTTCTCTCAGTTCATACCAAATGATATTGTACCCACCAATCCCAGCCTAATCAATTCAATGAGTAACACCTCAGCATGCTTCACTCTAGACTGTGTCCAGAGATGTCAGGCATGGAATGTCAACCCTTCACCCTCACTACCGAGGTGAGACCTTTCTTCTCATAATATTCTCTAATTCCATTCCAGGAGCTTCACTTCCTAACAAAGTCCCAAATCCTAGATATAGAGAAGGTCCCATGAGGTAGAGCACATGTTCTCATGTACCCATAAATTACGGCAAAATGTATATCTGAAAGCAAAAATGCATAATAGTCTGCAGTGAGTCAGTATAAAGTTCATAATGAAATAGTGTCTATTTAGATTTAGATACCCTCCTCACCTACTTCCTATGACAGTCCTCTCACTCACTCCAAAGCTAACCTTAGCAAAGCAAGGAGTACAAAAGCTGAATAAGGGCAAGAGACTGGCATACTTTAACAATGACTCTTTAGCTACTATCTTTCCATCCCAAGATCTGGGGCCCTAATCAGGGAGTCCTTAGATTTCCAAACAGACATAATGGCCTTAGACCTCAAATTAATCCCTCTATCCATTGCTATGGGTCATTCCTATCAGGAACAACACTATAGACCCGTTTGTGGGTCCCCATCGACCTTGCCATCAACTTGTGTCAACAATGGTAGAGAATTTTCCATCCTCCGAAGGGAGGCTGGATAATGTACTTATGCTACACCTGAGGTAGATGGGTCCTGATACTGGGGCTTCTTGGAACTTTCCTACTTATGACTATAGAATTTGAGCTCAGATCTACAGGGATGCAGAGGTCACATAGGCTCCTAAACTGAATATGGGCCCCAGATCACATCAAATTAATGGGGTTTACAATCAACAATATTTATACACTTTTCCTATATTTGGGAGCTACTCTTCCCTGATCCAGCTTTCTGGTCCTTCTGCCAGCCATGACATCACCTCCCAGACAATAATTAGGAATTACCTGCATATCAGATTTCAGGTTCAGGCAAAAAAAAGATAAAGTAAAATAAAGTAAAAAAAAAACCAGAAAACACTAGTATAGCCACAGGCCCTTTGGAATACAACTAAAATAAGCCTACTAGCTAGCTACAAAACAAAGACCCACTCAATTCTTAATCTGCACTATTCAAGCCTTTAGGTCCATGATTGGTCAACAATTTGTTTGGCTTTGTATATTAACTCTCTTTTCAACCATCAGTTTCCATATGCTAGCATGATGCTGACCAGACTTCCCTAGACAGACAACCCCACCAATATGTCCTGGAGCTCTGCTTCCCCAGAGCCCTTCCCCACTAGGGAAAGAGAAAGGGAGTATGGATTGACCTGTCCACACCCATGTTCAGTTGAGAAGCAATTACAGAAGCCAGACCTTCAACCTTCTGCATTCCACAATGACAATGGGTCCATACTTCCAGAGGGTTAAAGAATAGGAAAGCTATCAGGGAGGGGATTGAATACAGAGTTCTGGTGGTGTGAATTGTGTGAAGTTGTACCCCTCTTATCCTATGGTTTAGTCAATGTTTCCTTTTTATAAATAAAAATTTTTTTTAAAAAGATAGAAAAAAACCTACTTATAGGTACAAAGCCCTCAGACTACCATAGACTACAGGAAAGAAAAAGAACAAAAGAGGTTTTATCAGCCACTGTCCATCAACTCAAGGATTGAGATAATATTGAAACAACTGTTATTTCCACAACTGTGAACTCTTTTAGTACCTTACTTAGACACAAGTCAATCCAGGCAAGACTGATCAGTGGACTGGAAAGTGCTGAGAGAAGGACCTCATAACACACTGTAATAATGGTTAAACCAAGGAGAAACACTGGAGAAATAAACCAAGACAAAAGTTCATTCAAAAGTCCCTGAAAGGTAGAAACACAGGAAAATGAGATCAGCATCCAAACACTCAGGAATTAATCATTGTGACAGAGTCTCCACCTCTTTAACATAACTGACTCCATCTTGACCTGAAACTAAACTTATACAACTGCTTTACTTGCCAACAAGAAATAGATCTTAGTGTTCTGAAATTATTAATTAATAGTATAATGTTGATTGTTTCCATAATGGGTCATCCTGACTACTGTAATGGACCACCCTAACCACCACATATTTGGCTTTTATAACCTAGCTTGCTTCCCACACTTACCACTGTAAATGACTCTACTACACTGAGCTCAAGACTCTACTCTGAGCAGCACTTTTAGCTATTGAGTGTAGTCACCATCCTTCTTAATAAAGACTCTCAAATTTGACTGAACTGGTCTTGGATGAAACATTTTTAACTTCTGGTGTGTGTGATTGATTGTGAGTAAATGAAAAATGTTTAAAATCCTACTTTTGTTTTATGCTAAGATTACTTAGGCCATTTTGCTAAGTGTCCTGGTGACTTAATACACACTACATAAAATATAACTGGGCTTCAATTTTAAACTTAACCATTTTAGTGATAACTTAAAATGATTGTTTGTTATCCTTAAGAGCACTCTCCCAGGTAAGCTTTTAAGGAACTGCTCCTAGCCTTTGTTCTCTAATGAGAGGGGAGTGTGACCTGGTGACAAGCCCTCTGCCAACTACAATGAAAGGAGTCTACAGAAAACAAAAACAGTTCCAAAACTGCTCCTTTGAGGTAATACAAAGGTAAAATTTGTCAATGTAAGTAAAAACAATATTTAAAATAGATGCCAAATTCTCTGAAATGTTTACCTTGTGTGTAACCATTCTTCATCCTCAAATTGTGGACTCAAATTATATGTATGTATATCTAATTAGTTAAGAGAGTACAGAATTAATCTAAGGGCCCCACATTATTGTGGAACTCTTTGTAGAAAATTAATCCTCAGAAAATTTGACTTTTGTTTGACACTGTGAAACTTCTGAGAAGATTATAACAATCATGTACCTTAATTTTCAAAGTAATTTGAGCTTATTAAAATTTTAAAGAAAAGACTAAGTTAAAATGAATATTCCTTAACTCCACATGGCTTGGAGTTTCTGATATAGAGTTGCTACACAAAGTTAGGTAAGCTATTTTTAAGATTTGTTTTCTTTTAATTAAACACTTCCCACCTTACATGTGTTTAAATCTTATTAAACTAAAATGTGGATAGAACTTAAAACAGTAAAGATTATTAAAATAAGCCTTTAAATCTAGACATGTGGATCAGGATAAAGACAATTAAAATCATGGATATACAAACTTTTAAAGTATTTTAATTGTAATGCTAGAGACATACCTAGAGGTTAACCAGATCAAATTTAAAATTGTCATAATGGGGCTGGATGTAACAAAATGATTGAACAGGTCTCTATCTGCCCTACTGTGGGCCTCTCAGGACCTTGTCCTCACTGAAAATTAACACTGGTAAAGACTTCCCTGCTCTCCAAAGGGAAACTGGGTCATTCTACTCTACCACTTGAGGAATGCTAGTACTGCAACATCTGGACATGGCCACAGCTGTGATCATAATGTGAGTTTAAACTGACGGAACCACAGGCTCCGTCAGTTAATGGTCTTACAGGCTCCTTGTTAAATATTAATAGGCATAGGCCATAGGAACAGCTGTGCTCATATGATAGACCTTAAAATAAATAAAATTTTAAAAGATAGGGATGGATATTCCTTAGTGCTCAGAAGATCAATCAGTCAAGAGGGCTTAATGATTATCAACATCTATGCAACCAAGGAGAGGCCATCTAAATACATCAAACATTTGCTGAAAGAGCTACAGCAATATATAACAGCAACACAGTAATAGTAAGGGACTTAAACACCCCACTCTCTCAACTTGATCCAGGCAGAAAATCAACAAAGACATGAAGGAGCTAAATGAAGAGACAGATAAACTAGAACTACTGGACTACTTTCAGCCCATCATAGAAGAAATCACGTTAAGTGAAATAAGGCAGAAACAGAAGGATGAATATGGGATGATTTCATTCACATGTAAAACAAGTTGAAAAACAAGATCAGAAGAGAAAACACTAAGTAGAACTTGGACTGCAGTTAGTTTATTGAACCAAAGTAAAAGACTCAGGGATGGGTGCGTGGGTGGTGGAGTTCAGGTCCTGGAACCAGATGGCAGAGGACCTAGCGGAGATTGTATTGTTGTGTGGAAAAATGAGAAATTTTATGCATGTACAAACTATTGTACTTACAGTCAACTGTAAAACATTAATCCCTCAATAAAGAAAATTTTTCCCATAAAGAAATTTAAAAAAAGAAAAAAAAAAAAGGTAGGTGAGAAGAGTATCTAGGTCTAAGTAGAAAATATTTCATTAGGTACTATATTGTGTCTTTTTATGTCTTTCTACTTGCTTTCTTGCAGAGGGTACAAAGGCTCCTGTGCTGAATACGGGCCCCGGATCAAATCAGTGGGGTTTATAGTTCTTCTTCTTCTAGCGTTTGCCCTTCTTCCGTAGCCAGTCAACAGCGTCAGGATGAGCCTGATGTAAAGTTTCGAGACCTCCTTTACAGTCCTGGTTTACAGTCAACATTATTTATGTAATTTCCCCATATTTGGGAGCTAATCTCTTGCCTGATCCAGCTTTCTAGTCCTTTTTCCAACTATGACACCATATCCCCAGACAAAAACCTGGGTCACCTACATGTAAGATGTCAGGCACAAGCAAAAATTAGTAGTCATAGGCCCCTTGGAATATACCTAAAATAGACCTAGCTTTTTCCAAAACAGAGACCCCAGATCTTCATCTGCAATATTCTTCCCTTTAGGTTCAACAATTTGTTCTGCTTTATATCTTAACTCTTTTTCAGCCACCAGATTCCAGATGATACCATGCCAACCTGACTTCCTTGGGCAGAGGACCTCACCATTTGTTTTGGAGCCCATCTCTCCAGATCCAGGCTCCACTAGGTAAAGAGAGAGATTGGCTGGGAGTATGGATTGGCTTGCCAACACCCATGTCCAGCGGGGAAGCAATTACAGAAGCCAGACTTCCCACCTTCTGTACCCCACAATGATCCTGGGTCCATACACCCAGAGGGATAAAGAATAGGAAAGCTATCAAGGGAGGGGATGATATATGGAGTTCTGGGGGTGGGCATAGTGCCTAATTGTACCACTTCTATCCTATAGTCTTGTCAATATTTCCATTTTATAATTAAAAATTTTTAAAAATATATACTCCTGGGAGGGTTTAAACTGCTATTAAGCATGAATCTTGGTTTTGTGACATGGATTTGATAAAAATGATTCTACTTTGAGCTAGAGCTTCTTTTATTAAACACGAATCTCATTTTGAAGTGTAATTTCTTTTGTCTAATAGAACAAAGCAATAGGTATTTTGTCATTCTCTCTGGTTAAGAGGTAATGTTTGTTTTAGCAAGCAGTCGTTTTTGTTATGGTTAGATATTTAGTTAGGTTTCAAAACACTTTCAAAATGTTTAACATGTCTTTCTACTTCCAAGGACTAAGAAATGAGTATGTTCTGAAATAATGACTAGTGTGTGTACTGTTTGTTTTGATAATCACTAATAGTCCTTTGTAAATTTTACTAACTTAATTTGCTCAGTTCCAAAGGTAAATTTGAAAGAATCTTACTTTACTCATTCATTCGAATGATGGATAGTTTAATTTTACTCTTACTATTTAAAAAGAAGTTACTAATATTCTTGGCTTAAGAGTGAAGACAGAAACTGCCTAGAAGGTGGTACAGTGAATAAAATATTGGTGACTTAAAGATGTGGTCCTGAGTTCAATGCAATGTACTTCACATGCCAGTGGTACTCTAGTTCTCTCTCTCTATTCCTGGACTGATAATTTTTTTTAATATTTGGCAAATGTGATTCAACAAAATTATTTAGTGTAAAATTGTCATCTAAAAGAACAGTAACAGTAAAAGTTTATTTTTAACATTTAAGCTATTAGGTTTATCTTAGCCTTTTAAGTTACATATCTAAATCAATTAAGTTGTGTACCCACCCTTGTTCATAGCTGCCCTAAGGGTGTGATAAGCTTTGTGATAAGCAAATATCATAACAACAAACTAAGTTTAACATTTTACTTAAAATTGCTTAAGTGATTCTAAAATCATAAAAAATAGTAATCATTTTATCATGTCAACACATTAAGTATTGACTTTCTATAACATACTGGTATATTTTAATAAACAAAGAGCCTTCTAAAATCATATGAAGGTACTTAAGCCAATTCTAACCATTGAATCATCAATTGTAGTGAACTTCCAACTTGGTACAAGTTTTCTTCCTCTTAAGTAAATGATTACAAGTACAGTCTCCACATGAAGAAACAACTGCTCATATGGTAAGATTTAAAACTAAAAATTTTTCTTTTTTATTCATGGGTGTGTGATGATTCCTAAAGTCACTCATATCCTTAAATTTTTATATACTTCTCTCATTTTTTACAAACTTCTTAAATTTTAACTCTTGCCCTGCCATAGTGAGAGCACTTCACTGGTCCCTCCTTTGCTTCTTAAGAAGTCTGCTGTTCCGACTTTCAAGATTAATCCCGGTTGTTAAAAGCCAATGCTCTCTGGCAGATTTATGTGACTCACCTACCCATGTTTGGTAAACAAAAATATGTTGTTGTTTTTTTTCTCAATTGGTACTTTTTCTAAATTCATGTAGACTACAGATCAAACGGGTGAAAGCTCAAAAACCTTAGAAAGTTTATGAGCCACATGCTCTCCTGTTTTGCTTCAATAGACATATCCATTCCACGTATTTTTGTTTCCTTTAGAACTTTACTCTCTTTACAGTATTCCCTATACTATAACCCTTAAGCTCAATTAAATAAAAAAAGAAGGGGAATGCACCCCCCAATATTCAGTTGGCTAAAGTGCTAATGAAGTAACTACACTAAACCTTTTTAATATATACAAAAATTCAGATTGCCCACATATTGTAGCTCATTGGCAAACAACGCCCACCCTTCTAGCCATTAAAGTTAAATGGAAGGATCCCTTGGATGGCAAACATTCTCATGTTAAATCTAACATTACTACATTTGATTAAAAACAGAGAGGTGTTTCATATATCCATCTCCTTTCTTCCAATCTATATTTTAATTCTTAATGAGTTGGATGTATTCCACCTGTTTTTTGATGATTCTATAGAGTC
This sequence comes from Erinaceus europaeus, assembly GCF_950295315.1. Classification (NCBI taxonomy): domain Eukaryota; kingdom Metazoa; phylum Chordata; class Mammalia; order Eulipotyphla; family Erinaceidae; genus Erinaceus; species Erinaceus europaeus. The sequence continues at coordinate 66,773,322 of NC_080171.1, read as the reverse complement.
TGTTTAAGCCTGGAAAGCAGAAGCACACCAGAGAATTTAGCAAACTAAACACAGAATTTCCAGAAAAACGGAAAACATGGAAAGCTGATGTATCCAGAGATGTCATTTGCAAGACGTTACTGTTATCCTTAAAACTAGGAGTACAAAGAGAAGAGATGGTATCAGAGTAAGAAGTTAGGAGTAGGCTATGGTTACCAGGGCTCTGCTGTGAACCTCATTAAGATGTCAATGAAGGGTCCACCAATCAAGAGCTAGAATTATGGAACAGGAAACATGGGCAAGATTTGGACCCTTCATGCTTGGAAATCATAGAGGAAAGTGGCAAGATGGGACTGTTAAGAACAATAAGAATAAAGAAAAAGCCATTTCTATAAACATCACTGAAACAGAGCTAAAGAATTATCCTACTCCTCTTCCCAACCCCAGTCTCCTATTACTTAAGATTGAAAGAAAATAAATCAATGGAATCTAGGAAATGTGATTCTCAAAGATCAGTTCCCTGCCAAGGGGAATTACAGGGTCAGGCAACAGAAAGTCCACCAGAAAGAAAATAGGTGTAGGCGAAATATCTAGAACGATAACTCATAGAAGACAAAAATTGGAATTAACCCTTAAAAATACTGCAACTTTAAATGATTATGATCCACTGTATTATTTATTCCATGCCTGCAACTAGGAACAATTGCTGATATGCTCCAATATGTACAGGCATCATGATTATTCATTCATATCCATGTCAGCTAGAAAGTTTAAAGTGTTTTGATAAATGCTTAGGCCTCATTAGTAAAACTTAATTTAGGCCATTTCCATGCACTAGGGCAGTGTTATTTCAGTCTATTTATTGCGTAGCCCTCCTTATTTTGATATGTGTACTTTAACATTCTCTTCTTGGATCAGAAAATATGCACATAGCTATCATTACCAAAATTACTAACTACACTCACTTTTCCCCTAACAGAACTTGAAACAATTGTGAGAAGCAGGAGACTGGTAACAAGTAATAGAGCTGGGAATAAAATCCAACATATAATAACTGAAATACTTTGTTTTTTTGTCTGTCACTGTATTAAAATATGTAATTATCTCCAGCTACATCCTGTTAACTGCAAGATAAATATCCAGAAGCAGTTTTACAAAATTAACTTAAATAAATGGAAGTGACCAAGTCAATGACATCAGTGACACTATGAAGAGACAGCTCGATCATGAATGAGTTAAACTTTTGATCATGTAGTTTATATATATATATATATATATATATATATATATATATATATATATATAACAGAAAAGTGGATAAAACTAATTTTATATCTGCATCTTCTTCTCAGCCCTCCTTCCTTCTTCCTTCTGAGGCCCTGATTCTACTATATAGTACACTACAGTTGAGAAGGGGGATGGAGGATGACTAAATGTAGTTGGGGGCCTAAGATGGAGATGGGTGACAGCTAGGTGGAGCGTGAATGGACTGGCATTCCCTATTTTGGAGAAATGTGAAATGTAGACTCATGACAATAATAATACTGTATATCAATATTGCCTCAATTAAGATAAACTGAAGTTAAAAAAACTAACTTTAGTAAAAACACTGATATTGTGATTACATTTATTTAGTCTGACAAATAATTGTGATGAAAAATTCTTCAAAACAGAAATGACATTTTCCTTCTACTAAAGCTATGTAAAATAAATCCTATAGGATCTAAATTAAAGGATGAATATTTATAGTCTCTGTCCTTCCTCAGATTACTACACCAGTATACTTAACTTGGAAAGACATGGGATTTGTTAAGTATTATTTATGTTTTAGTATATTTGTCTAGTGCTGTGAAGAGAGAAAAACCATATTGATTTTGCTTCTCCAAAATTAATTTGTAGTTTCAGCATTCAGAAAATAATACATATTTTATGATTTCATTTTTCCTGGACAATTAAAAAAGGCACTATTGCATTTATATATAACATTCTTGAGCATTTCCCGAATGTCACAAGTCATATAATCTCATTTTTATAAAGTTTATAAAACTAAGTACTAGTGGAATAGATACATTGAAACCACAAGTATACACATATACATGTTTTGTATACAAGTGTATCTTTTAGCCATATTTATACATTTAGGCTTACCACTGGCTTTAGAAGAATATATGCAGAAGAATAAAACAGAAATGCCTCGGAAATAAATAATAGCATAGCTGTACTAACAGAAGAAATGGGAAGACAGAAGCATACTTATTAATAAATATTTCTCCTCCTGTGTGTATTTGTATATAAACCGCAATTCATGTAGACTTTTGTCCTATGATTTATTATACTAGTTTTTACCTTTATTAGCTGAGAGGTTGCAGAAGTGTTGTTTGTGCAAGTATGTATGTAAAATAAATACTTTGGAATAGTCACAATAGTAGTTTGAAATTGGAAATTTATTACAGGGAATGAGGAGTTTTTATCTGAAATGTTTTGACCCAAAGCACCAGGGGAAAAATATGAAAAATTCAAGAAGAATTACACAGAGGGCCAAATTATCAAGGTTTGGGGCAGAAGTATAGAAACCTGGCTCACCAGAGGTCTGTAAATTGCTCACTCAGACAGAAACCACCATGTACTGGCCCAGAAAAAGTGCAACTACATCTTTCCTCTCTTAACCTTTTGGCCCCAATTTCATCTTCTTCCTTTTCGTTTCCTTTTGATATGTGAAGAATGTTCCTGTATTTTTTTCCAGTGTGCTCTCACAATAAATGATAGGTGCCTAGTAGTTAGTGAAAACAGGCAGTATGGCTGATGAGCAAAGGAGCCTGCCCACTACAGGTTGATGGAGTGGAGAGCAGTGGTTTGAGGAGAAGAAGCTGAAGGCATTAAAAAAAAAAATAATCCCAACAACAACAGCAATGGCAAGGGCAACAACAAGGGCAACAAAATAGGGAAAAATGGCCTCCAGAAGCATTGGATTCATACTGCGGGCACTAAGTCTCAGCGATAACCCGGGAGGCAAAGAAAAAAAAAGAAAACAAAATCCTGCTATATTCTTTCCTTTAGGTTTCTGACTATTAAACAATTGGTTCTGCTTTATATATTGATGATTTTTCAGCTACCAAGTTGCAGATGCTGCCATGACACCAGCTGCCTGACTTCCCTGAGCTGATGACCTCACTGATGTGTCCTAGAGCCCCATCTCTCCAGAGCCCTGCCCTACCTACTAGGGAAGATAGGGGCAGGCTGGGGATGTGGATCAACCTGCCTATGCCCATGTTCAGCAGAGAAGCAACTATAGAAGCCAGACCTTCCACCTTCTGCACCCCATAATGATCCTAGATCTATGCTCCCAGAGGGATAAAGAATAGGAAAGCTTTCAAGGGAGGGGATGGGATATGGAACTCTGGTGATGGTACTTGTGTGGAATTGTACCCCTCTTATCCTATGGTCTTGTCAATATTATTTATTTATTTATTTTATAAATAAATTAAAAACCCCTTCAGATTCCAGATTTCAAAGTATAACATGGAAATAAGGGTCTTAATGACTAAATTTAAGGACTAAAAGCAATAACCATGTTCCTGGTTTATTCTTTTCCCTTGTGTTTCATGGTTTGTTTAACCTTCAGGTTTGCTTTTTTTTATTTCCTTCATTTTTAAGTTATACAAGTGTGTTTAAATCTAAACTAAGTCAATTAATTTTTAAAGTAGCCTAGGCAATGCTTACAAATAAATTTGCATGACTTAATACTACTGGGCCCAACATTTAATATATATATATATATATTTGAACAAAGAATGTGCATATGTTTTTTCCATTGGTCTATTGTGAGTTTCTAATTCTTCAGTTTCATCTATAATGCCTATTAAAAAATTAAGTGTAGGGGGGAAGGGATGGCTCATCAGTACAACAAACACTTTACCACACAGAGGCCTTGTGTTTGAGCCCTGGGCCATGACACCAGAAGTTTCCCAACTGCTGGAGCTGTGCTATGGTGTCTCTCCTCCATCTCTATGCCCCTCAGTCTTTCATTGTCCATCAAAGTTTTAAAAAATCAGCAAGGAGTGGTGTGATTTATCAGGCATGAAGCTCTAGTAAAAACACCTGGTGCAAAAAATAAATGACTAAAATATAAATAATAAAATCTAGAAGTGAACAGCTACCTCTTATTCCCCTAATATGTAATCACATGTTCTTTTTTTTATCTTTATTTATTTGTGGGATAGTGACAGTCAGAAACTGAGAGGGAAGGCGGTGATAGGGAGAGAGACAGAGAGACAACTGTAGCACTGCTTCACCACTTGTGAAGCTTTCCCCCTACAGGTGGGGACTAGGGGCTTGAACCTGGGTCCTTGTGCACTGTAACATGTGCACTCAACCAGGTGAGCCACTACTTGGTCCCACATGTTATTTATTTTTAAGTGATAAAATAATCAAATGTAGATATAATGGGATATTGTATAGGAGAGAAAACATAACTTGGATACTACTTGACATCATACTAAACAATTATAAATTCATAATACTGTAAATCCAAAAATTGATTTTAACAAAATTATTACATAGTTAATCTACTAGAGTGGGAAATCCACATACAAATGAAGGCTTTCCAGGAACTGTTTCCCAGAAAACTCAAATTTCACTGGATCTCACTTTCATGGGAGGAATAGAATTTGGGCACTATCAATCATAAATCTGAATGTGAGATTCCTCCCATTAAGCCTACAGGTAGCCCAAATAGCTACATCTTGAGAAAGAATAGACATATAGTCTATAGCCATACCAGCCTGAACATGCCCAGTCTCCTCTGATCTAGGAAGCTAAGCAGGGTAAGGACTGCTTAGTACTTGGATGGAAGAAAGGACTTATAGAAAAATATGTGTGCCAGCCAAATAAAACAAAAAATATATATAAGATGCCACTATACTTTAGTAGGAAAAGAAATATGAACTTTCCTGAACACACACATATATTAGTTTTCTCATGAAGGCCTAGGATTTGAATTATACCTTGTTCTCACGATGTATAATCTAAATCTAATAAACACAATAGTTTCTGTATTGGTAAAGCTCACAAATCCTGGCAAAAACAAAAATCTATCATCTCAATGCATGACTTAGGATTCCTAAAATTAAAGACCCACCAAATAGCTCATAACGAAAGCTAAGAAGCGAATGAAGAAACACAAGACCCTAAAATAAGAGTCAATGAGAACTACAGAGTGATCTGCACATAGAGAAAAACAATGCAGAAAATATAGGAAACTATGCTTTAAAAAGTACTGATAAGCAAAGTTCTTAAAAATAACAAAACATATTCAAAATATCATAAAAATAAAAGGTAATGTTAACTGGTTGTGATCAAGACACTGCAGGAAAAAACAATGTAAAAGTAGGGACCATGTATCTATCACCTGATGAAACTATAGGGATACAACAATAATATCAGGGCTAAAACCTAGACTAGGAATGTTTTCTAATAGTGTACAAACTGTATCCCTTCCTTGAATCATAAGAAAATAAACACAGAGAAATTAAAATTACGAAGCCGGCAGTAGTGCAGCGGGTTAAGCCACATGGTGCAAAGCGCAAGGACTGGCATAAGGATCCCAGTTTGAGCCCCAGGCTCTCCACCAGTAGGGGAGTTGCTTCAAGTGGTGAAGCAGATCTGCAGTTGTCTGTCTTTCTCTCCTCCTCTCTGTCTTCTCCTCCTCTCTCAATTACTCTCTGTTCTATCTTACAGCAATAACAACAATAATAACAACAGAAACGACAAACAAGGGCAATAAAAAGAAAAAAAATGGCCTCCAGGAGCAGTTTGAACTCACATTTTTTTGCAAAAAAAAAAAAAAATGGCTGGGGATTCTTTCCTGAAGATAAATGCCATTAAAAAATGAAATATATTGTGGTCCAGGAGGTTGCACAGTGGATAAAGCACTGGACTCTCAAGCAAGAGGTCCTGAATTTGATCCATGGCACCACATGTAACAGGGTGATACTCTGGTTCTGGTTCTCTTTCCTCCTCTTTCTCATAGATGAATAAATGAATTTTTTTTTCAGATAGAGACAGAGAAGGCTGAGAAAAAAATGAAAGAGATGTTATCACCAAAGCTTCCTTAAATGCAAAGGAGCCTGTGCTAACCTAGGTTACACACATGGCAAAGCAGTACACTATCCAAGTGAGCTATTTCTCTAGCCCATAAAGAAACCTTTTTGAAGAAAATTTAAGATATTTAACATATTATTTTAAATATATGTTTATTTTCCCTTTTGTTGTCCTTGTTTTTCATTGTTGTAGTTATTACTGTTGTTGTTATTGATGTCGTCATTGTTAGATAGGACAGTGAGAAATGGATTGAGGAGGGGAAGACAGAGAGAGGGAGAGAAAGATAGACACCTGCAGACCTGCTTCACCACTTGTAAAGGGAATCCCCTGCAGGTGGGGATCCGGGGGCTTGAACTGGGATCCTTATGCTAGTTCTTGCACTTCGCACCAAGTGTGCTTAACTCGCTGCGCTCCCACCCAACTCCCTATTTAGTATATTCTATCCTTGACAAAGTGATTGCCAACATTAACTCATTCTCCAATGTTTTCCTGTCAATCTTCATGAGTTTGATATGCCACTAAATTACATTTCAGTCCCCTAAGTTAAGCTTTTATTTCCTAGGCCCTGATTTTCTGTGGGAATTTGATCAAGTGTTTTCTTACCTAAGTAATTTTAATGGAAGTATTAGTATTTAAAGTAACAATACCCATTCATGTGATAGTAAATACTAGATTTTGAAAAGTTCTTTTTAAATTAATAAAGTATGGACTCTATATTAAATAAAACAAGATAGTAAAAAGGAAATAAATGTGAGAATATATATATATATATATATATTCTTAAAGAGTTAAATTGCTACATCTGTCCAAATCATCCTCTTTGTTCTTCATCAAGTTGCAGGCAAATACAATAACAGTTACTCTGTATATAGACTAGACAGTGATATAAAGTCAATAGTATGAGAGATAGAACTATTGGAAATTTGAGGAAAGCCATGACATTTTTTTCTATGCAAAAATGCATCATGATTTTTCCAACAACACAATAGTACAAAGTTAACAGTCCTCATACAGCTCAGTACATTTTTTTGTTTGAATGGCTCAAATTCTCAAATTGTTAGGATTCACTGAGTTGTATCTATAATACAACGAACAATAAAGAATAATCATAAAGGGGGTCGGGTGGTGGCGCACATAATACTAAGTGCAAGGACCCACACAAGCATCTGAGTTCAAGCCCCTGCTCCCCACCTGCAGGGGGACACCTTACAAGCAGTGAAGCAGGTCTGTAAGTGTCTAGTTTTCTTTCTCCCTGTCACTCCCTCCTCTCTCAATTTATCTCTGTCCCATATGATAATATGGAAAAAATAAAAGGAAAAATTGGCTGCCAGGAGTGTGGATTCATAGTGCAGGCACCAAGCCCCAACAATAACCCTGTAGGCCAAATATATATGTAAAAATAATAATAATCAGAGACATATATCCCTTGTTAAGACAGCCTACTGTTACTGAAGCAACAACTCCCAGATCTAAACACAGGTGGACAAAGTTCCTATTGCTGCTATAAGTTCAAAGAAGATCATTTCAGGGAAAGGGCTCTATTTTTTTTTTTCCTTTCTCCAAACATGATCTAGTCACAGTTAAATGATTCTCACATACCAGGCTTATGCACAGAAATATTAGATGCCGCTTTCCACTCACTCTTTGCTGGCCAGAGAAAATTTAGTGCCCATATCTAAATTAAAAAGGAGCAGAGATATAAAATCCTACAGTCTAAAGAAGGCACTGAGGCAGGATATCTGTGAGAGCTCTTATCAATGACATATAATTTAACACAAATATAAATAGAAAATAAATATCCAAGAGGTGGTATAGTGGATAAGACATTAGTCTCTCAAGCATGAGTTTCTGAGTTTTATCCCTGGCAGCATGTGTGTCAAAAAGATGCTCTAGATCATTCTCTCTCTCCCTCTCCCTCTCCCTCTTGATCTCTCTCTCTCCCTCTCCTCTCCCTCTCTCTCTTTCTCTCATAAGTAGCTTTTTTTTTTTTTTTTAGGAAAATCAAAGGAGAAAAAATGTTCATATTCATAAGGATAAAAAATCTTACTACTTGGGAAAATTTTTAAATAGTTAAATAAAAAATTCTGGGAAAGTAGAGCATATTGTTAAATTTCCTGTACAGACATTTTATCTTCACATATAAAAGCAAGAAGAGAATAGGCACGTTTTAAGATAGTTATAAAATATCATTCTTCACTTAAAAATTCCTAAGAAAACTCCTCCAGGTATTGAAGACTGAATTTTAGAAAGAATAGGAATGTTGTTGATAAAAACGGACACTTACAGATCCATTTATTACAGAGCTCAGATGGGGACTAGGTGCCACACTTGGTTAAGTACTCACATTACAGTGCTTAAGGACCCAGGTCTCCACCTGCAGGGTAAAAGCTTTACAGGTGGTGAAGTAGGCTGTAGAAGTGTCTGTCTGTCTCCCTCACTGTCTTCCCCTCCTCTCTCAATTTTTCTCTGTCTCTATCTAATAATATAAATAAAAATGGAAAAAATAAAAAGGAGGTCAGTAACTAAAAACAATAATTGGGCATGAGGCAGGTAATGTCACACCTGATTAAGTAGACACATTACCATGATCAAGGACCTGGGTTTCAATCCCTGCTTCCCACCTGCAGGGTGGACGCTTCATGAGCAGTAAAGCAGATCTGCAGGTGTCTCTCTTTTTCTCTCCTTCTCTATCTCCCCTCCCCACTAAGTTTCTCTCTGTCCCATCCAATAAAATAAAAATGAAAAGGGAGTTAGGTGGTAGTGCAGCGGGTTAAGTGCATGTGGCACAAAGCGCTAGGACCTGCATAAGGATCCTGGTTCAAGCCCCTGGCTCCCCACCAGCAGGGGAGTCTTCACAAGAGGTGAATCGGGTCTGCAGGTGTCTATCTTTCTCTCCCTCTCTCTGTCTTCCCCTCTTCTCTCCATTTCTCTCTGTCCTATCCAACAATGAGGACATCAATAACAACAGCAATAATAACTACAACAATTAAACAAGGGGGCAAAAATATTTATTTATTTAAAAAACAAATAAATAAAAAGAAAAAAATAGGGGTATTAGGTTAGGGGGTGAGAATGGCCTAGTCACCAGGGACAATGTATTCAAAGTGCTGGCACTGAGCCCTAGGGGTAAGTCTGGTGTTAGAAAAAAGGTGAACAAGAAAGAAGGGGGGGGAGGAGGAGGAAGAGGGAACATACTGCTTATTTGTTTAAGTAGACTTACATGCAAGCTAGAAATAGTCAAAAGGAAGAAAGAATATAGATCAAGTGCAATTTCCAAAAACATGGTAACACAAACAAATGTTCCCAAATACAAAAGACAAGCTTAAAATAAAATCAAAAGATTAGAATAAAACAGTGGACAACATTATCTGTTTGGAATCTCAGAGATAGAGCAATGGTTAGGGCTCATAACCTTGCCCTATTTTCCCAGAATTTATTTAAGTTTTCAAATTTATTCCAAATAGTATGATTCTTTTTATCCTTGTGAACATGAACATTTCTTTTCTCTTCTAATATTTTAAAGAGTTTTTTATGAGAGAGAAAGAAAGAGAGAGAGAGAAAAAGAATGAGAACTAGAGCAACACATAGGAGACCCATTGCACCAGGTGAACCTCTAGTGCTGTGTTTCTCCCTTCCACTCTAGTGAAAAAGTCATCTGGTGTTTGTGAAATCATGCATGTACAAGGCATCAATTCCATAAAAAATTATCTTGTCAGATATTAACATTACTACAATTTTTTTTCACCTCATAGTGAAATAAAAATTCAGGGAACTATAAAGGAAAATAGGAAAACAGACTTATATATTGTCAAAAAACAGAAAGGACAATACTGAACACATTTTTACTCAACAACAAATAGAAAGGTATTCCAATATGTAAAGTAAAATATTTTCTTACAAAAGCTGAAGTCATATGAAAACATATCTGTAGTGTTCTTTCTATATGAAAGCTCAAATGCATCAAAATAAGGACACTAGGTGTCAGAAAGATACAAATTACAGAATATGATACCACTTATATGTCATTTCTATTTTATTATTTTAATTATTATTTTATGTCAACTAATAAGCTCTAATAGAATATTTTGTGCAGAATATCTTTCTCATGCAGACTTAGCTAATAGTAATATGAATGCCTTTCTCATGTATCAAAGAAATCTCTGAAGTCAACATTCTTTCAGCTATTATCTCATAATTAAAAATACATGCCCACAGTAATGATGCTAATGTTGTTTAATCAATATCTTCCTGCTCTCTGTATTCATGTCAATTAGCCAATTGTCTTTATTAGTTTTTATAATATGTTTACTACGTATTTGGTTATAATCTTGGACTAAACTGATCCATTTGAAAGGATCTTCTAAAAGCATTAAAATATACTGGTCAGCATCTTCCAAAAAGATCTCAAATTCCTTTCAAGATAAATAGTTAGCCAAAAGGTACTAACATATTTGATGTCCCTTTGTCTTAAATAGTGTTGTTGTTTTATGATTAAAAGCCAAATACTGCATTTGATATGTGTTCTAGTCTAAATATATTAGATTCAGATTTCTCATGTGTGGGGGAAAAAAGGCAACTAATGTACCATAAATCAATGAACATAAACTAAGTTGTTGGAATTCATAATGAGAGATGAAATTAAGGACTTATTCTGCCTCTTAACAGTGAAATGAGTTTTAGTCAATTAAATTATTATTTTGAAAAAAAGTTTTACAAAAAGTTTAAATTGGAAAACACAAACTATATAAAATAAGAAATCATGTGCAAAATACAAATGCAAATTTATTTTGAGAACGTAAACTAATGTTTGATTGATTGGGAATATAAGCATGTAAATGTGCTTTTAACTCCTAATTTATCATAAACTGAATGGTATTACATGCCTTGATTTCAGTGAAAATGTAGTTCTATAGTAACTATACATCTGTAAAGCCCAACTATCCGTCCAAAGCATAACAAACATGAGGTCTAATTCTTGAATTTCCAGACAGCTTTAGAAGTTACCACCTCTAATGTCACACAGCTAGTACAAGAATTGAAACTGAGACTTTAGCACTAATTCCTTTTCTTTTAGATATTTACAAACTATGTCAATTGTTTACTGATAGTTACAGATACTACTGTTGTTTAAGTCTATATCACGCATGAGAAAGCTATAATGTAAATTTATAATATGATATATAATTATATATAACTTGTGTATATATAATTACATATAAATATGATATAACTTGTAATCATATTTTGGTTAAGGTTCTTGAAAAGTAGTTTTAGATATTTCCACAATAGAATACTACTAAGCTGTATGAAAAGATAAGCTCTTTTGCTACAAAAAGGTTGAATCTGGAGGAGATCATGCAAAGTGAAAAAAGCCAGAAGAGTAAAGATAGAGAACAAATGACCTCACTGATAAATGGCATTCAAAAAACAAAGAAAGACGAAAGACAGGTTGAAATGTAAATAAGCCCTTGGTCTAAACCTGCAGATTTGAGGTTACTAACAAAGGGGGGTGGGGTGGGGGCTGAGTAGAGGAAAGGGTTCTATATACTGAGGTGGCACTTAGGTGGAGGACAGGATGTGTTAAAATATACTTTGGGGAAGTGTGTGAAATTATACACATGAGATTACAAAGTCTTGTAAAATAGCATTTCCTCAGTAGAAAAAAAATTTTAATGTGCTTGAAAATCGTCAGAAAAGGCGCACCAGGTTAAGCACACACATTACAGTGCACAAGGACCCAGGTTCAAGCCCCTGGTTCTGCAGGGGGAAATCTTCATAAGTGGTGAAGCAGGGCTGCAGGTGTCTCCCTGCTGTGTCTTTCTCACTCTATCTCCCACTCTCTGTCTCTATTCAATAATAAATATATAAATATTTTTTAAAAAATCATCAGAAAAATAAGCACAAAGGAACTTTTGAAATACCAGAAATGTATTTGCCTGGATAGAATATGGAAACTATTCATAAAGAAGTGGAGATATTGATTTTAGTTGGGTCACCTGTGAGTGTTTACACTATGAAAATAATGTGCATCATCAGGTGACCTACCAAGATTTTTAAGATCTTCAAAAAAGTGAGATGGTATGAATGAATTAGTTGATAAAGATTACTTGACCTGTACTAATTTACAAATGAGATTAATCCAACAAATAAATTGATAATGACTAATTAATTAATGTCCTTTACTATTTACAGAGCAGTTTGAAAATACAACATGTTATCCTTGTTAAATAGAGTTACAAGGATTGTAATGATGAAGAACAATTATAAAAGTGAAAGTATCTGACTTGGGTAAATATTAATATATATTTATATATTATTGCCTCCAGGGTTATCGCTGGGACTTGCTGTTATTATTGCTGCTGTTGTTGCTATTGTTGGATAGGACAGAGAGAAATTGAGGAGTAGAAGACTGAGGGGTGAGTGAAAGACACCTGCAGACCTGTTTCACTGCTTGTGAAGAGGCCCCCTTGCAGGTGGGGAGCCAGGGGCTCTAACTGGGATTCTTTTGCTGCCCTTGTGCTTCATACTATGTGCATGTAATCTATTGTGCTACCACCCAAACCCCAATATTAATACTTTTTAATAGATGCCGTGCAATGTTGCATAAGATATAGAAATAATGTATAGATATATTTCTTAGATTAATTTTTTAATTGTATTAGACAATTAAAGTTTCAAAAAGCAGAGAAAGGTACACACATTTTATAGGAGTTGCCACTACTGTGGGCACTAACATCCAAGCTATGTTGTTCTCAATGATTCATAAAATTGTTCATACCAGGCCCTCAGTCACACCTATCTTATCAGAATTTGCCAGAGCTGAAAACAGAAATGTGTTGTTAAAAAGAAAAAAATTCAGAAACAGATATTGTTATGTACCCTTGACTGCAAACATTCCTTATACTAATGCTTCACCACTCACCCCTAATGTAAAGTGCATACTATTTTCCTTTTATTTAAAGGAGCCTTACAATACACTAGAAAGTTTTTGATTTGTTGTTGTTATTCTTTATTGATTTAGTTGGTCACTTTTGTTCCGCTTAAGAATTTTTTGTGCAGGGAGTCCAGCGGTAGCGCAGCAGGTTAAGCGCATGTGGCGAAAAGTGCAAGGACTGGTTAGGATCCCGGTTCAAGCCCCCAGCTCCCCACCTGTAGAGGAGTTGCTTCACAGGCGGTGCAGGAGGGCTGCAAGTGTCCCTCTGTTTCTCTTCCTCTCTCTCCCCCTTCTCTCTCAATTTATCTCTGTCTCTATCCAATAACAAAAAAAAATTTAAAGAATTTTTATGTGAATTGCAACTTGAAATTATTTCTGCTTGTGCATTTTAATTCTCATTTATTTAACTTTACAATATTTTTGGTCCTTTCACTCTTGTTTCATTATTTATGTCTATAAACTTTTACAAATATCAGTTCTTTTTAAGAAGGTAAAGTTTCCCAAAATCACATCCTCTAGATTCCCATTTAATTTCACTGACCCAAATCTATGTTGTTCTCAACGGTTCATAAAATTTTCCTCAGTCACACCTGTCTTAATCAGAATTTTCCAGAGCGGAAACCAGAAATGTGTCTTGTGCCATTTTCTGAACTTGTCCCAGGATCAAGTAATGTGCTATTGTTTATCACAGGTTTAAGTGATTAACTAATCGCTACTTGGGAATTTTGTGATTAACATGAAATAATTAGAGCCTACAATTATGCTGGAAACAGCCCTTTTAAAACTATGTGGTTGCTACAAATCAGAAGAGGAAAAAATACGAAAAAGAAAAGCAAACTATTAGTAGGGAGAATGGAAGGATAATCAGATAGCTGAAAGGTAGACAACCAGAAGAGTCTTGGATTTCTAAGGGGTTGTAATAACACCTAGGACACTGGGGTATAGCAGCATGGATCTTGTTGAAACACTATATACTCATTGCTACAAAAAAAAAAAATGATTAGTCAGAATGTAGAGAGGGGATAGAGAGTAAAGATTCAACTTGAATCATTTGGATGGTCAATGAGAAATTTAACTTTATGAAATGTAAAATTATCTCACCTTTCAACCTGCCAGAATGATAACTAAAAGACTGGAGATGAAGTGAAGGTGCAAGATATTTTGAAAAATTTCTATAAAAAATTCTATAAGCTATTTGTTAAATAAAATGTCTGTCCAGATTTTAGCATTTTATATCCAAAAAAGCTTTAAAAAAACTTCCTAAAATTTTGAAATAACATTAAGGTATAAGAGTGATGTTTTAGGGAAAGAATATGTATTATTCATACTCAAGTCAATAAATCATGACTTCTAATACTTGAATGTCTCCGATGCATTTCTTAAAATCTATTTTTTATAGAAATGTTTTACAATATTTTTCACCTCTTAGAAATTCAAGACTCTCCTTCTGGCATTGTATAATTATATACAAGCAAAGCATGCTCATAGTTTCCCTTACATAAAAATCCCTGGTGTGACCACCATTATAGACAACAAACAGCACAATGTAGTAGCAACTATTTAGATTCAATTCAGTTATTTGATTATTTAATTACTTCGAGAGTTTGTCTCAAGCTATTCTGTTATTTTATATTCTATTATTGAAAGTAATAAATGAATTTCATTTTAGCGTAACTAATATTTATGTAAGGACTAGTAGAACAAAAATAGACTAGTCTTTGGAGGACTTCCTCACTTCATAGTGAGGAATCATGGCTGTTTTAGGGCTGAAATTATGTTCAGCCAAAACGTTCCCAGGTGTTTACTTCCCATCTGTCCTTCTTTTACAGTATTTTCTCTTCTGGCTATCGATGGTGCCAGAGACCAAACCTAAGATGTCTCTCATGTCCTACATGTACTATAACCATGGTAGATTAACTACCCAACCCTTTTTAAACAATTCACACCTATGTCAAGTTGAAAATTCAGGGGAGGGTGAAGTGTTCTGACACCTGTTTTGGGGAGATGTGACATAGTGCCTTCATGACAATAATCATGCATATCAACATTCCCTCAAAATAGGCAAAAAAAAAAATTAAGATTTCTTTCAAATGAAAGCATGAAATCATCAAGTAAAATGTTACCTTAGTTTCATGTTAAATATCAGCTAGATATTAAACAGGATTCAACTAAATTCCACATTAAAACACTTAGTTGCTGTTCAAATAAAAATCATAATTTACATGTAGTTAATCAAAGGTGGTAGCTGATATATGCATAGATCCAAACTTCCATCTCAGTTAGCAACCCAGTTACTTAGTTTGAGTTGAAATGGCTAGATTCTATTAAATGCCCAAAATTAGATATTGGGGAGCAGAGGGAGAGCAAAACTGCAATCTCAGTATAGGCTACTTTGATATGATATTCATATAGTTGATGTGTCATCAGTTAGATATCTCTGGAAAGTTAAAACTTATCCTTTCAGCCTGATAAACAAAATTTACCTAAAACAAAATTCCAAACACCTTTCACCAGAGTTCCAACTGGGATCTCCAGCTCCTTAGCTACCAATGACTCCTCCCTCTACTATTAATATTTCCACATGTGTGTGGTTTTATTTCTGTTGCATTGGTCAGAGCACCTGTTTTAACTATTACTTAATTATAATGCGACACTGTTTTAATTGCTATTGCTTTATAATATACATGAAAATCAAGATTTCCAAACTAAATTCATCCACTTATTTTCTCTCAGAATTGCTTTGGCGATTCATGTTCTTTTGTGATTCTACACATATTTTAGGATTGTTTATTCTATTTCCTTGAAAAGTGTATTTAGGATTTTGATAGAGATTTCACTAAATCTACAGATTGCTTTAGGTAGAATAGCCATCTTAATAATATTTTATTTTTCTACTCCATAAACAAAGGATATTCTTCAGCTTTCAGTGTCTCTAATTCTTTCAGCAGTATCCTATAGACTTCACTCTGTTAGATTTACCCCAGGGTATCATGTATATGCAAATATATTAATATTATATCTATTTATTTATTTATTTGTATAGAGACAGAGAGAATTCAAGAGGACAGGAGGAGAGAGAAAGAATGATACCTGTACCACTGCTTCACCATTTGTGAAGCTGCCCTCCACTGCATGTGGAGACCAGGTGCTTGAACCTGGGTCCTTGTGGATTACAGCATATTTTCTCTACTAGATAAACAACCACCTAGCCCCCCTTATATTTTGGTTCATTTGTGAATAGTATTGCTTCTTTCATTCTCTTTGCTCTGATTCATCATTTGTGCACAGGAAAGCCAGAGATTATGTATACTGATTTTGTATCTGCAACTACATTGAATTTATTGATATTACATAGCAATTTTTGGTGAAGTCATTATGGTTTTCTATGTCATCTGTAGAAAGTGATAACTTTCACATATTATTTTCTGATGTGGACTCCTTTAATGTCCCTTACTTACCTGACATCTATTCTGATAACTTATAGGACAATGTTGAACAGAAGTAATGAGTGGTCATCCTTGTCTAGTTCTAGGCTTTAGGGGAGAAATTGAACATTTTCTCCATTGAGTATGATGTTGGCCATGAGTTTATCACATGACGTTTATAATATTCAGTAAGGGTCTTTATATTCCTAAAGTCAATATCATATGATTCTGCAACATCTATTTATAAAATCATGTGATTTCTCTCTGTTACTGCTGTGAAAAAATAATACTGATTAATTTAAATATATTGAAGCATTACTACATCCCTGGGATAAACCCCATTTAGTCATTTAGAATGGGTTATTATTATTTTTTATTGCCACCAGGTTTATCACTGAGGCTCAGTGTCTACACAACAAATCCACACTCCTCCTGGTCACTTTTTTACTTTTTTCTTACTTTTCTTGACAGGGAGAAATTGAGAAGAAATGAGTAGAGAAGGAGAGAGAAAAATGAAGCACTGCAGCACTGCTTTACCACTTTGTAATGTGTATGCTCGACCAAGTGCATCACCACCCAGCCCCTCATGATGGATTATTTTCTTAATATGTTGTTGGATTAAATTTGTGAAGATTTTGCTGAGAATTTTCACATCGATGTTCATCAAGGACATTGGTCTATAGCTATTTTTTGTACATTCTTCCCCATCTGGGGGATTAGAATGACACTGGCATCATAGACTAAGTTTTAGAGAGTCCCTTCTACTTCAATATTTTTGGAAGAGCATGACTAAGACTGATGTTCATTATCCTCTGAGTGTCTTATAGAATTCATTAATAAAGCCACTTGCACCTGGACATTTCTGTTGGTTATAACTATTTCTTAATAATATGACCTTTGTCCTTTTTTCCTTCTATCATATCTATCCCACATCTTTCAGATTCTCATCTCTAAAATTATATCAGTGCACAAAAGCACTTACTCCAGAAAAGTGTTAGTGGTGCGACCTGGGAGGTGGTGCAGTGGACAGAGCATTTAACCCTCAGTTCTGATGTCCAGAGTTACCTGGCATTGCATATGCCAGAATGAGATACTGTTGTATTCCCTACTCCTCTCCAGTTCTTCCTTCTCCTGATCCTGCTCCCACTCCTCCTCTTTCTCACACTCATACTCCTCCTCCACATTGTCTCATAAATCAGTAAATAAAATCTTAACAAACACACAAAATCAATTAAAAATATGTGGGAACAAGGACTTCTTCCAACCCATGAAAATCAGTCCAAGTCTAATATATTCCTGTGTCCTGAGACACAGCCTAGGATGACTTCTAAAAATGTGTGTTATACATAATCATGCTTCTGGGTTTTTTTGTTTGTTTGTTTGTTTGTTTTTGCCTCCAGGGTTATTGCTGGGGCTCGGTGCCTGCATCCACTGCTTCTGGAGGCTCTTTTATTCCCTTTTGTTTTATAATTGTTGTGGTTATTATTATTGTTGTTGTTGTTGGATAGGACAGAGAGAAATGGAGAGAGGAGAAGAAGACAGAAAGTGGGAGGGAAAGATAGACACCTGCAAACCTGCTTCAGTGCTCGTGAAGCGACTTCCTATAGGTAGGGAGCCAGGGCTTGAACCAGGTTCCTTACACTTTGCAAGGTCTTTGCACTTTGCGCCATGTGCGCTTAACCTGCTGCGCTGCTGCCCGACCCCCTGTTTAAATATATATAAAATTTATCACACTATATATGAAATTGAATTTTCCATACTCTCATAGTCATATAAACATGGTTAAACTGAGTCCCCATGGAATAATCTCTTCTAATTGTGAAATATCCGATTTGTTAATAGACATTTGTAATTATGCCCATTCATAAATTGGAGGTTTTTTTTTTTACTACCAGAGCTGACTGACTTCAAAACCTTGATAGTCTATTTATTCAGTGCTCTCACTAATTCAACATTCAATTAATCTTCAAAGATTATCACAATGCTTAGAACAGAAAAGGCACTTAATAACGGTTAAAGGAATGAGAGAATAAATCCTGTAACACATTTAAAATTGGAATGAAATAGCTGAAGACTACTTCTGGCTTTTTAATAGTGCTAATAGTCAGGGTTCCTTTAGTTACAAATTACAACAGTTTTCTTCAAACTAAATAGTTTAGGAATGAACTACAATGTTCAAGTAAGCACAGAGATATACGTAGTCATTTCTTAAGGACTAAACACACACACACACACACACACACACACACACACACACACACACACACATCTCCATGTTTCTTTATGTTTTTTTTTCTTAGACCATTTTAAGACTCATTGGAAAGTATATGACTTTAAGCAAGCAAGAATAATCCAGAATTCCCTTTCTTTTGTTCTTATGAAAGGAATCTGATTTAGTCATCCAATTAATTTTATTTTATTGCTTCTAGTGTTATCACTAGGGCTCAGTGACAGCACTATGATTCCCAATGGTCATTTTTACCTTTCTTTCTAACTTTTATTAGATCGGACAGAAAGAAATTGAGAGAGGATGGGAGGAGATACAGAGGGATAAAAAGACACTTGCAAACCTCTTTCACTGCTCATGGAGCAGACCCTCTGCAGGTGGGAAGAGGGGGATTGAACCTTGGTCCTTGTGCTCATGTGTGTACTTAACCAGGTGTGCCATCACCTGACTCCCTGATTTAGTCATCTTGACTCATGTGTTCATGCTAAAATCATCCATGCTAATTGCTCCTAGATATGTCTAATTGCTTTTTCTCTCCTAATTCCCAACCTTCATTTTCAGTTGCTAACTTAGCAAATAAATGCACAAAAACTGATAAATGAAAAGCAGATGCTCATCTGATATAGTACTGAAGTTACCAGAGGCAAGAGAGAATGGGAAGGATAAGAGGGAGGGGATTCAGTGAACCATGCCAGAAAGAGATTGGCACTTTAAGAGTGTGGTAATATATAGTTTGAAGAGAAGAGAAATTGACCACCTTAAAAATATACAACCTGATGAACAAATACTATCACAATAAAAGATTTTTAAAAAGTTAAATCAGATATTTATATTCAAACTTACTTCTCACATTTTTCTCTTTGATTTCATTATCTATTCCTGACACCATAAGTTTATTCGTCTCCGTGGACACCTAGAGTTGAAATCTATTATGTCTCAATTTTACTTTGGCTTTCTTATAAACTTTTACTTTGGTCTCTACTGGTTTTTCCTTTTGCTCATTGCTCATTTTTCATCTCAACCCTACCTTCCTTACTCAAGTATATTTTACATTTGTCTAACTGGGCATCATATTTCCATTCTTTATTCTAATGTATACTTCATGTTGCTGACTAGATACCATTTCAAAGTCAAACTCAAAATCAAATCTTTTTATTACTGAAAGGATATCATGACTCCCACTGGCTACTGAATATAATGCAATTTCTTTATCTTGACATTTCATTCAAAATCTGAAAAATGAACCTGCCGTTCATAGCAAAGCTTAATCTCCCCCATGTACAAATAGCTTTTGTCCATGTACACTATCAATAATTTTAAATGATTTCTTCTCACCCCAGATCAGATCTTCATCTTATTCATGAAAATCTTGTCGAGGAGCTAGTAAATGTTTCACCTGGTACAGCACACACAGAACCATGTGTGATGATGCAGAATCAAGGTTGGGTCACCAAGCAGTAGTGCCTGGAGGCAGGATGGTTTATAAACAGTGGAGCAGTCTTAGAGTGTCTTTTTACTGTCTCTCTATTTCTCTCTGTCTCTCACCCTCTATAAAAAAAAAACCCTTGTCCATCCTTTTACATTTATATCAAATGCTTTATGCAGAAGCATAAAGCTCACTTCAGCTCTTTTATCACTGTCTATTGTTTGTGCAACAGATAAAAACATGTGGTGTTTTAGGCATTCTGAGTTGTTACACCTCAAATTAACAAGCACAGACTGTAAATCTATATATATATATTTTAAAAAATCAGTCAATTAATGGTCACCTGAATTATTCATACCATGGTGAAAGTGCATTTAATGACATTGCCAGTTTAAATGAGGTGATGTGACAGAGTCTGACAGGAGGCTTATCTGTTTTTCCAAGAAAGACCGCAAAAATTTCACAAAAAGCAAATTATACTCTCTTCTAAGAATTCTCTTATCAATGGTTTGCATTTGAAGATCATAGGGTGATCATTAGACCTGGAACAATAAATAAAAAAAAAATATTGGCTTATTGGATTTATATACTCAGGTATAGAGACTGATTCAAGAGACCTTTTGGATAATCAAAGTGTTAAAAACCAAAGTATCATTTCAACACACATAGAAGAAAACATTGAGGGAAAGTATTATATTTCCTCTGATTAAAGCAGGTTTTTGATGAAAGAGATCATGAAGAGCTCTTATCCCATGAATGTGTAAGTCATGCAAGGATAAAAACAAGATCCTCAATTTCCCAGGGCTTATAATCAAAGGAGAAAAGATCAGTAAAACTAATTCTGATCAGTTGACAGTGACTGCGGAAAACAATTATTCAGTGTTATTCATTGAGCCATGTTGTATGTACCTCGTAATTTTTCAGTGCTGTTAGAAGTGGCCTACTTGCCTGAGCCATTTTGTCTGTGTTTTTGTCTTTGTTTTTCTCTGTTTGTTTGGAGACCAGGCCATGAACTCATTCTATTCTTTCTACTTTTTACTGTGAGAAAGTAGTAATGAGTTTATATAAAAATAATTGCTGGTTATGCAAGTCCCCTTATTTTTCATCTACAAAATTTGGCAAACAGACAGGTAACATTATCAGGATTATTACTTTTCCATTTTCTACTTAGGATTGATTGTTACCATAGTAGAGTTATGAGTCCTAATTACAGAAGTCATCACAAGGTTTAGCAAATAATTTTTGGACTCATCCTTCACATTGTCTTTATTCTCCTTTGTTTTGCTTCTTTCCTTCCTTCCTCTATACCTCCCCAAAATATTCACTGAATACCAGACAGGGTGTTAAACACTCATGACACAGCCATAAAAAAAAAAAAAAAAAAACCTTGTCAGCTTTTGTTAAGAATCTCTTGGGAAGGAAGTCTTTACTCCTGTACTTCTTTGATCAAAGGTGAGTGTTTCAGAAAGATGAATTGCACAGGTGGTAGAAAAAGAGGTTACTTCTAGGGTGGAGCTCACTTTCCTGCATGTTTCTCTCAATTCATACCAAATGATATTGCATCTAGTGATCCCAGCCTAATCAAGGCAATGAGTCCAGAGACGTCAGGCGTGGAATGTGAACGCTTCAGTCTCATTACTCAGGTAAGACCTTTTATTTCTCATAGGATTCTCTAATTCCATTTTGGCTGGTACACTTCCTAACAAAGTCCCAAAACCTAGATACAGACCAGGTCCCATGAGATAGGGCATATGTTTCTATGTATCCATAAATTAGGGAAAAATATATACCTGAAAGCAAACATACACAATAGTCTGCAGTGAATCAATATATGCAGCAAGCAAGTAGAAAGACCTAAAAAGACACCATAAAGTTCCTAATGAAATAGTGTCTACTTACTTAGATACCCTGCTCACCTCCTCCCTATTACACTTCCCTTAGTCACTCCAAAGCTAACCTTATCAAGTAAGACTGCAGGGGCTGCGTGGTGGTGCACCTGGTGGAACACACTTGTTACAGTGTACAAGGACCTGGGTTCAAGCCCCTGGTCCCCACCTGCAGGGGGAAATCTTTGCGAGTGGTGAAGCAGTGCTGCAGGTGTTTCGCTGTCTCTCTCTCTCCCTTTCAATCTTCCCCTTCCCTCTCAATTTCTGGCTGTCTCTATCAAATAAATAAAGTTAATTTAAAAAATAATAATAAGTACTGGAAAAGCTGAATGAGGGCAAGAGACTGGTATACTTTAATGACAACTCATTTGTCACTATCAGGCCACTCCATCGGCTGGGGCCTTAGTCAGGGAGTCCTGAGATTCCCACACATACATGATGGGCCTAGACCTCAAATAAATCCCTCTCTCCATTGTTACCAGTCATCTCTATCAGCAATAACACTATATACCCCTTTGTGGGCCCCCACAGGGCCTTGCCATCAGCATGGGTCAACAACGTAGAGAATATTCCATCCTCTGAAGGAAGGCTGGACAACATATTCTGTTCTACCTGAGGAAAATGAGTCCTGAAATTGAGGCAGCTTGGAACGTTCGTACTCATGACCATGGAATGTGAGCTCAGACCTATAGGGATTCAGAGGTCACAAAGGCTCCTAAGCTGAATATGGGCCCTGGATCAGATCAAATTGATGGGGTTTATTGTCAACAATATTTATATACTTTACCCATATTTGGGAGCTACTCTCTTCCCAGATCCAGCTTTCTGTTTCCTTTTTCCAGGCATGACATCATCTCCCCAGACAATAACTTGGGCCCACCTGCATATAAGATGTCAGACTCAGGAAAAAAACAAACAAACAAAAAACCTAGTATAGTCATGGGCCCTTTGGAATATAACTAAAATAGGCAAAACTATCTACAAAACGGAGACCTCCAACTCTTCATCTGCACTATTCCAGCCTTCAGGTTCATGATTAGTCAATAATTTGTATGGCTTTATATGCTAACTCTTTTTTCAGTCACAGGTTCCAGATGCTAACATGATGCCAACTGGACTTCCCTGGGCAGACAACCCCACCAATGTGTCCTGGAGACCTGCTTCCCCAAAGAAAGACCCAACACTGGCCGCCAGCTATAGACCAATTTCTCTCCTCTCTGTGTGTTACAAACTCCTTGAGAGGCTGCTTCTGTCACGTATTTCTCATCTTAGAGAGAAATTCCTATCACCCGCCCAAGCTGGTTTCCATCCAGGAAGATCTACTTGTAAACAAGTCCTGGCCCTCTCAACTTAAATTGAAAATGGATTCCAGAAGAATTTAAAGACGGGTGCTGTCTTTGTTGATCTCACAGCAGCCTATGACACGGTCTGGCACCGTGGTCTCCTAGTCAAGATCTCAAGATGCCTGCCTCCATGGGTGGCCAACACTATATCTTTTCTTCTCCAAAACAGAAGATTCCGGGTGCACCTGGGTGACAAGTCTAGCAGATGGAGACTAGTCTCAAGTGGCCTCCCCCAGGGCTCTGTTCTGGCTTCTACGCTATTTAATATTTACATCAATGACCTTCCAGAAACTTCTTCAAGGAAGTTCATCTACGCTGATGACATCTGCTGTGCAACTCAGGCATCCAAGTTTGAAATCCTCGAGGAAACACTCACGAAAGACATGTCTCTGATATCTGATTACTGTAAAAAACGGCGACTAATCCCTAGCACTGCAAAAACGGTATCATCTGTTTTCCATCTACACCATGCCTCGGCCTCATGTGAGCTTAATGTGCAGCTTGACGATACGAGAATCCGCATGAAGCCCAGCCAGTCTATCTTGGCATTACTCTTGATCGCACACTGTCATTTCACGAATATCTCATAAAAACTGCAGCAAAGGTGGGCGCGAGGAATAACATCATTGCAAGACTGGCCAGCTCCTCATGGGGCGCGAGCGCTTCCACACTATGATCATCATCTCTGGCATTATGCTATTCCACTGCAGAATACTGTGCCCCAGTATGGTTCCGTAGCCCCCATGTCCACTTGGTCGATTCCAAATTATATTCCTCCATGAGGATAATTTCTGGAACCATCCGTTCCACCCCAGTTCCATGGCTGCCAGTTCTTAGCAACATCGCCCCACCAGATATTCGTTGGGATGCGGCATCATCTAAGTTCATTTCCCACGTCTTCGCTCGACCGGACCTGCCAATATACGCGGATATCTTCACCCACCCTGTTCAACGCTTGACGTCTCGTCACCCAATCTGGTCCCCTACGCCTACACTGAATTTCTCTGTTCCAGTCTCTTGGAAACAGAGTTGGCAGTCAGCTGAGGTAAAGAACAAACACCTCATCACAGACGCCTGCAAGCGTCAACCCGGCTTTGACCTAGCACATTATGATTGGGCTCTCCTCAATCGCTACCGAAAAGACCATGACCGGTGCACCGGTATGTTCCATCGCTGGGGAGCCAGAGACGACCTGAACTGCCCCTGCGGCAACAGACAGACTATGACCCACATAGTCAACGACTGCCACCTCTCCAGATTCAAAGGAGGTCTCGAAACTTTACATCAGGCTCAAATTGATGCTGTTGACTGGCTACGGAAGAAGGGAAAATGCTAGAAGAAGAAAAATCTATTATGAATTGTGCTGCTATGAACATAGGAGTACACACCTCTTTTTGGTTGGGTGTTATGGAGTCCTTGGGGTATAACCCCAGGAGAGGAGTTACTGGATCCTATGGAAGGTCCATGTCTAGCCTTCTGAGAGTTTTCCAGACTGCTCTCCACAGAGGCTGGACCAATTTACATTCCCACCAGCAATGTAAAAGGGTTCCTCTGTCCCCACATCCTCTCCAGCATTTGTTGCTGCTGTCCTTTTTGATGTATGCCATTCTTACAGGAGTGAGGTGGTATCTTAGTGTTGTCTTTATTTGCATTTCTCTGACAATCAGTGATCTAGAGCAGTTTTTCATATGTTTGTTAGCCTTTTGGATCTCCTCTGAGGTGAATGTTTTGTTCATATCCTCTGCCCATTTTTGGATGGGGTCATTTGCTTTTTTGGTGCTAAGTTTGCTGAGCTCTTTATATATTTTGGTGATTAGTTTCTTGTCTGATGTCTGGCATGTGAAGATGTTCTCCCATTCTGTGAGGGGTCTCTCTGTTTGTTTAATAGTTTCTTTGGATGTGCAGAAGCTTTTCAATTTGATGTAGTCCCATTGGTTTGTTTCTGCTTTAGTCTTCCTTGCAATTGGGTTTGATTCATCAAAGATGTCCTTGATGTGTAGGTGGGAAACTGTTTTACCGATGTTTTCCTTTAAGTATTTGATTTCTTCTGGTCTGACATCTAGGTCATTGATCCATTTGGAGTTGATTTTTGTTTCTGGTGAGATAAAGTGGTTCAATTTCATTCTTCTGCATGTTTCAACCCAGTTTTCCCAGCACCATTTATTGAAGAGAGCCTCCTTTTTTCCATTTAATCCTTTGGGCCCCCTTATCAAAGATTAGATGCCCATAGGTGTTGGGATTTACTTCTGGGCTTTCAATTCTGTTCCACTGGTCTGTGTGCCTCATTTTTGTTCCAGTACCATGCTGTTTCGATGATGATGGCTTTATAATATAGTTTAAGGTCTGGGAGTGTGATGCCTCCATTTCTGTTTCTTTTCCTCAAGATGGTTTTTGGCAATTCTAGGTGTTTTCATGTTCCAGATAAATGATTGTAGTGTTCTATTCTCTTAAAGAAGCTTAGTGGAACTATGATGGGTATTGCATTAAATTTGTATATGGCTCTGGGGAGAATATTCATTTTGATGATATTTATTCTTCCAATCCATGAGCATGGGATATCTTTCCATTTCTTGATATCAGTTTCTATTTCCTTGAGTAGCGATTCATAGTTTTCAGCATACAAGTCTTTCACTTCTTTGGTCAACTGTATTCCTAGGTATTTGATTGCTTTTGCTGAAACAGTAAATAGGAGTGATTTCTGGATGTCTTCTTATTCTTCAGATTTAGTGTTTGCATAAAGAAATAGCACTGATTTTTGTACATTGATTTTGTAGCCTGATACCTTGCTATATTGCCTAATAACTTCCAGTAATTTTCTGCTTGATTCTTTAGGTCTTTCTATGTATACTATCATATCATCTGCAAATAGTGAGAGCTTGACTTCTTCCCTTCCAATCTGTATTCCTTTGATTTCTTTCTCTTGCCTGATTGCTATGGCAAGAACTTCCAATACTATGTTGAAGAGTAATGGTGACAGTGGACAGCCCTGTCTATTCCCCGATCTGAGGGGGAATGCTTTCAGCTTCTGTCCATTGAGTATGATGTTGGCTGTAGGTTGACTATATATAGACTCCACTATCTTGAGGAATTTCCCATCTATTCCCATTTTTTGTAGAGTTTTGAGCATGAATGGGTGTTGGATTTTGTCAAAGGCTTTCTCTGCATCTATTAAGATAATCATGTGATTTTTGGCTTTGCTTTTTTTGATGTGGTGAATGACATTGATTGACTTACAGATGTTGAACCAGCCTTGCATTCCTGGGATGAATCCCACTTGGTCATGATGAGAAATATTTTTGATGTGTTGCTGTATCCTGTTGGCCAAGATCTTGTTTAATATTTTGACATCTATGTTCATCAGAGATATTGGTCTGTAGTTTTCCTTTTTTGTTCTGTTCCTATCAGCTTTTGGTATCAGGGTGATGTTGGCTTCATAGAAGGTGGAAAGGAGTATTCCTGTTTCTTCAGTCTTATGCAATAGCTTAAGAAATATGGGTATTAACTGTTTCCTGAAAGTTTTGTAGAATTCGTTTGTGAAGCCATCTGGTCCAGGACTTTTGTTGTTGGGGAGATTCTTAATAACGGCTTCAATTTCTTTGTCTGTGATTGATGCATTTAGATTTTGTAGTTCTTCTTGGTTCAGTTTTGAAAGTGCATAGGTTTCTAGGAATTGTTCCATTTCTTCCAGATTCTCTAGCTTGGTGGCGTATAGTTCTTTATAGAAGTTTTGCATGATTCTCTGGATTTCTGTGGTGTCAATTGTGATATCCCCTGCATCGTTTACAATTCTACTAATTTGAGTCTTCTCTCTTTTTTGTTTGGTGAGTCTGGCTAGGTGTTTGTCAATTTTGTTTAATCTTTCAAAGAACCAACATTTGGCTTCATTGATCTTTTGTATGGTTCTTTTATTTTCGATGTTGTTTATTTCTGCTCGAACTTTAGTGATTTCTGTCCTTCTGGTTGCTTTAGGGTTCCTTTGTTCCTCTTCCTCTATGTCCTTGAGGTGTGCAGTAAGGTCGTTCATTTGAGTTTCTTCTTGGTGTTTAATATGTGATTGTATGGCTATAAGTTTCCCTCTCAGTACTGCTTTAGCTGTGTCCCAAATATTTTGATAGGTTGTGTCTTCATTTTCATTAGTTTCCAGGAACATTTGAATTTCCTGCTGGAGTGAGTCTCTGACCCAGTGGTTCTTAAGGAGCATGTTGTTTAGTTTCCAAATTCTGTGTCTTTTAATAATTTTCCGTTTGTTGTTAAATGTTAGTTTTACTCCACTGTGGTCTGAGAAGATACTTGGGATGATTTCAATGCTCTTGAATTTATTGATGCTGTCTTTGTGGCCTAACATGTGGTCTATCCTTGAGTATGTGTTATGTGGATTTGAAAAGAAGGTGTATTCCAGTTTTTTGGGGTGGAGGAGTCTGAAAATGTCCAAGAGGTCTAGCCTGTCAATCTCTTCATTCAATTATCTTGTATCTTTATTGGTTCTCTGCTTTGTTGATCTGTCTAAGTGTGAGAGTGGGGTATTGAAGTCTCCCACTATTATTGTATTACTATTGATGTATTTTTGAATTTCTTTCAGTAGTACTTAATGTATTTAGATGGTCCCTCACTGGGTGCATAGATGTTAATAATTGTTATGTCTTCTTGGCTGATTGATCCTCTAATCATTATGTAATGTCCTTGCCTATCTTTTATTACTTTATTTAATTTAAAATCTATCGTGTCTGAGATGAGAATGGCTGTTCCTGCCCTTTTTTGTAGTCCGTTAGCCTGTATGATAGTTTTCCATCCTTTCACTTTAAGTCTGTGTTTATCTTGTTGTGACAGATCGGATTCTTGCAAGCAGCATATGGTTGGGTTATGTTTTCTGATCCAACCCCCCACCCTGTGCCTTTTGATGGGTGAGTTTAAGCCATTGACATTTATTGATATTATGGATTTAATGTATTGTAGTGCCATTGTTCTAAAAAAAAATTGTTTGCTCTGATATATTGCAAGTATTATAGTGATGTTCTTGTTTATAAGAGGTCTTTTAGTACCGTTTTCAGGGCCGGCTTCATGATGGTTGCCTCCTTTAACTGTTGTTTGTCTAAGAAGGCTTTGATCCCTCCATCTAGTTTGAATGAAAGTCTAGCAGGATATATTATCCTTGGTTGAAACCCTTTTACATTCAGGGCTTGATAGATATCTTGCCACTCCCTTCAGCTTTTAGAGTTTGAGTGGAGAAGTCTGCTGATAGTCTTATGGGTTTTCCCTTGTATGTGACTTTTTGTTTCTCTCTTGCAGCCTTTAGGATCCTTTCTTTATCCTTACTTCTTCTCATTGTGACTATGATGTGTCTTGGTGTCTTCAGGTCTGGGTTGATTCTGTTTGGTACTCTCTGGGCCTCTTGAATTTTGATGTCTTTTCTGTTATTCAAGTCTGGGACGTTTTGTTCTATTATTTCCTCTAGAATGTTTGCTTCCCCTTCCTCTCTTTCTTTCTCTAGCAGGCCAATTATACAAATGTTACTTCTTTTGAGATCATCCCATATGTCTCTGTTGTTGTTTTCAGTGTCTCTCAATATCTTTTAAGCTCTTTCACCTCTTTCTTTGTTTTCTCTAACTCATCCTCTGTCTGACTAATTCTGTTTTCTGCTTCTGTTAGTCTGCTTTCCCTTGCCTTAGCTTCTTTCTTCATTATAGCTATTTCAGCTTCAGTTCTTTAATTGCCTCAAGATAATCAGTATTTTCCTTGGGGGTCTCAACAGTTGTTTCCCTAATACTGCCATTCCTTTCCTCCAATGTCGTTTTCATTTCTGTGATTAATAAGTTTATTATTGCTTGCATACTTTTCTTATCTATGGTTACTTCTGGCTGATTTGTAGTTTCTTCTGGGCTCTTGTCTTCATTCATTGGAGTAGCAGTTGTATTTGTTTTTGATCTACCCTTTTTTTTGATTTATGTGTTTCCTTTTTTTTTATGCTCTGTTGTTCCTCAGTTGTTGTGTCTTGAGTACAAGTAACACTGTACTAAATACCTTTATGGCAATTACACTCACCAACCTCAGGAATTACAATAGCAACTGAAGTAAGTATTGAAGTAGTTTAATCATTACCAGTTAGCCAAACAATTTCTCCCGTCTGAGAAAAAATAGTAACCAAATCCCAGTGAAAAAAGAGAAAAGAAAGAAAGGATAGCAAGAATAGACAGTTATGCGAATACTATCCGCTGTATATTCTAGGGGTAACAAGAGGGGAAAGCAGACTAGTGCAGAGATACACACATAGAGAGTCCACTCTGAGTCAGATTTCTTCCGCAAAATAATTCACAAATTCAGAAAGGCAAAGAAAAAGGAAGAAGTGTATGTCAAGATTAAAAAAAAAAAAGAGAGAGAGACAAGAGAGAAAAAAGGGAGAAGATAAGAAAAAGAGTTGTAATTAAAGAGCAGTGAAAGGAAATTCCCAAATGTGTATCTGTGAATTCAAAAATGCTACCTGTTTGGTGGTGTGGGGGATCCTGCTAGGAGCTGGTCCCCAGGGACTGCTTATGGGGGCTGGGTCAGGAAGGAGATATGCTTGAAAATTAAAAGGAAGAAAAAAAATTTTTTTCTCCTTTTTCCCTACTCTTATTCTTAACCCAAATTAAGTTATAGTCACCTCCTTGGTGTTACCGCTAGGACCCCTTATTGGCTGGCCTGCTAAAGGCAGAAAATCCTACCGTTTCCAGGAGATGTGGTCGGAGCTCAGCTGCTAGCAGCTTCTCAGTTCGACATCTTCCAGGAAACCCCCCCCCCCAGACTTTTTTAAAGGATTTCTCGAAAATGAAAACTAGCTCCAAGTTCTTTGATCCAATGAGAGCTATACTCAAGAAGTCTTCGGATCTGCCCTCAGAGTCGCGGTTGTCCCCGGAGACTCCCAAGAGAAAGCCCCCGAGTTACAGTGCTCTCTCCCGGTCCTCTGCCGGCCACCCAGCAGCGCTCTGCAACCGGCGGAGGAGCCGCCTTCCCGGGCAGAGGACAGTGCCCGGTGCACCCGCCTTTCCTGCCGCAGCCTGGGAAGTCTGGTGCAGCCGCCTGCTAGTCCATGCCACCTTTACTCTAATTCTTAACCCAAATTAAGTTATAGTCACCTCCTTGGTGTCACCACTAGAATCCCTTATTGACTGGCCTGCTAAAGACAGAAAATCCTACCATTTCCAGAAGATGTGATCAGAGCTCACGCCACTAGCAGCTTCTCAGTCAGCTATCTGCCGGGCTCCCTATTTTTAATTTTTTGAGGTTTATTTAGAAGCTTCATGAGTGGTGAAGCAGGGCTGCACATGTCTCTCTCACCCCTCTCTCCCCCTTTCCTCTCAATTCCTCTGTCCAATATAAATAAATAAGTATATTAAGAAATAAATGCAAAATGGCCTGGAGAGTGGGCATGAGTGAACTTATCCAGTGTATTGTGTGCATTACTGTATATGAACCATAAATTTGAGCTCTAGCACATTATGGGAATGGCATGGATGACACTGCAGTAGCTCCATGGACAGGGGAATGGTGCTGATGTGTCTCTCTCTTAAGTATATCTGTCTCTAGAAATTGAAAGAATGCACAGAGTATTCCACTTTCTTAATTAGTATGATAGATCATAAATATAGATTAGAATTTGAACTGAATGTTTCATTAAGATGAATATTTGCTTGAAAAAAATACATAGGGGAGTGAACGCAAAGAACTCAAAATCAGGTTATAACAACCCAGCATGTTTTGAAACTTGTTCAAAAATATTGAGCCATATACACAGTAGTAAGATAATACATGTAAACAATAAAAGTAGCAATATAAATATGAATTTTAAAACTAGAAGACTCTGAGATGGAATTGCATTTTTTAAATTATTATGAGGCATGTGACCTTTTTGAACAGTAGAAAAAAATACTTATATAAGCTCTAGTAAGATGTGATATGTAAAAGTATCTGGTCAAATGCTTGGCACATTGATATTTCAAAATTAATGTGGGATTTTCTTTCCTTTCTAAGCATCTGTATGCTGTTACAGGGAGCTAATAATATATTTTACAATTTATTTACAACATAATATTAGAATATTTGGCCATTTTTTGTCACCTGTTTTATAATTTGAGAGGCACTGAACTCATTTGAGTTATTTGATACATTACAAACTGCGTGCAGAAAATGATGGCTAAGTCCCAATGAGTAGAAATTAATGTGAAATGATGAAATCAGAAAACTTTATTGAAATTTGGGGGGCCAAGAGAGTCACTACTTTAGAATTACTGTGATATTCACCCAGAAATACTATACTTCCATATGTATGATGATCAAAACTGTCACCATGTAATAGATTATAATAATACATCAGTTTTTCTCCTTGGTTTATTACTTCATTAATGCTGTACAGTGTTTCACCCTCAGAACATGTACTTTATTTACCTTGTAAAAGAATTTTCTGGATAGCATTTCAACCCAATTATAATCAATCTCAACGAATAAGTTCTATTTATTTCCTTGGGAAACTGGCTGTGGCAGGAGACTTGTAGTCAGGAAGTCTTTTGATAATTGATACTAATTTTCCTTCTATTCATTTTGCACGTTTCTCTAATATACTCTTAATTTCCAACATAGTGGCTCTGCTCCCAGCTCTGCTGTTCAATTGGCACTGTCTTCTGCAGTTATTTTCACCCTTACCTCCCTTTAAGAAACTGGAAAAACGAACCAATTTCTGTAAAACAAACAAACAAACAAAAAAGACTTGCCCACATGTAATTGTATAATCATGAATTCTATCAGTTGTTTCAACCAAAATAAGTATTTTACTGTTATTAAGCCTTTAGCATTTCACTTCATTCCTTGTAGCTCTTATGTTTCACTATAAATTCACATTTAATTTTTCCCATTAACACTCCCAGAAATGAATCAGTAATCATATTTTCTATCTTCTCTGCTCATTGAATATCTATTACTATTTATGCATCCCTGGAGATATTCGTTAGAATTCTTCCCAGCAAAATTGTATTTGGGGCTTAGAATTTTGTATCTATTTCAGTAGTACTTCTTTTGTAGATTTTCCAAAAAGTCCAGATTTAATAATCCTGACAATATCATGCATTTGTTGTGTAGTTTCCTCTACAGTTCATGCTATGACATAAAAGCCAGGGATTTTTCCAAATATCTCTTGCATATGTTACCTTTTACTTTTTAATTTAATTTAATTTATTTTTTATTTAAGAAAGGATTAATTAACAAAACCATAGTGTAGGAGGGGTACAATTCCACACAATTCCCACCACCCAATCTCCATATCCCACCCCCTCCTCTGATAGCTTTCCTATTCTCTATCCCTCTGGGAGCATGGACCCAGGGATTTCATTGTGGGTTGCAGAAGATAGAAGGTCTGGCTTCTATAATTGCTTCCCTGCTGAACATGGGCATTGACAGGTCGGTCCAACTCCCAGTCTGCCTCTCTCTTTCCCTAGTAGGATGGGTCTCTGGGGAAGCGGAGCTCCAGGACACATTGGTGGGGTCTTCAGTCCAGGGAAGCCTGGCTAGCATCCTGATGACATCTGGAACCTGGTGACTGAAAAGAGAGTTAACATACAAAGCCAAACAAATTGTTGAGCAATCATGGGCCCAAAGCTTGGAATAGTGGAGAGGAAGTGTTAGGGGGTTACTCACTGCAAACTCTAGTGTACTTCTGCTTTCAGGTATATATTTTGCAGTAGTTTACGGATACGTGTGAACATATGCTCTCTCTCACAGAAACTGGTGTATATCTAGGTTTTGGGACTTTGTTAGAAAGTGAACCACCTGAGATGGAATTAGAGTTAATATGAAAGGAAAGGTCTCACCCGAGTACTGAAGCTGAAGGGTTGTCATTCCACACGTGAAGTCTCTGGACACAGTCTGAGGTGAAGCATGTTGAGGTGGCAATCGTTGTGTTGGTTAGGTTATGATCGGCAGATGCAATATTATTTGATATGGATTGGGAGAGGCATACGGGAAAGTGGGCCCTATCCAATGTTTCCAGGACTGGGGGAAGTAGAGGCTCTATAGTGGAGATGTGAGGTTCCTCTCCTGGGGTTATACCCCAAGGACTCCATAACGCCCAACCAAAAAGAGGTGTGTACTCCTATGTTCATAGCAGCACAATTCATAATAGCTAAAACCTGGAAGCAACCCAGGTGTCCAACAACAGATGAGTGGCTGAGAAAGCTGTGGTATATATACACAATGGAATACTATGCAGTTCTCAAGAACAATGAACCCACCTTCTCTGACCCATCTTGGACAGAGCTAGAAGGAATGATGTTAAGTGAGCTAAGTCAGACAGATAAAGATGAGTATGGGATGATCCCAACCATCAACAGAAGTTGAGAAAGAAGATCTGAAAGGGAAACTAAAAGCAGGACCTGACCAAATTGTAAGTAGGGCTCCAAAGTAAAAACCCTGTGGTGAGGAGTAGACATGCAGCTTCCTGGGCCAGTAGGGGGTGGGAGTGGGTGGAGGGATGGGTCACGGTCTTTTGGTGGTGGGAATGGTGTTTATGTACACTCCTAGTAAAATGTAGTCATATAAATCACTAGTAAATTAATACGAGAGGGGTAAAATTAATTGTATGTCTCAAAGTTTTTCAAAACACAAGCTGAATCTTTTCAATATATAGCCTGTGTAATTGATATGCAGACTCTCTCAAAAGCCTAGACCAAGTAGATCAGGAGCAACCAACAGCACAGTTACTGGGTTACACAAGATACTGGGTACTGTACAGCAAACCCTAACCAAAGGACTTTTCAAAGTTAACCCAATTACCAAATAATGTGATGATAACATTAACTATTGATTGTCTTTTTGAACCCTACCTTTTACTTTTCATTACCCTTCTCTTCCCCAATTGTTTTGAATACAGTGACACTCTGCTTTAATGCTGTATAAATATATATTGAAAAAAGAAAATGATGGAAATTTTAATATATTTAATTTGGGGGATGATAATCAGAATGATATTAAAAGCAAGTGTGCACTGAGTTCATAACATCTGCCCTGCTGCATTGCAAAAGTTCACGGTATGTCTATAAATTTCTAAGTATTTTCTGTTTTTCTAGACAGGGAAGGTGAGTTTTTGAAAGTCTGAGTAGCATGTAAGGGCTACATAATAAGTAGCAAATAAAATCATATATATATATTTTTTCTTTTACTGAGGAAATGCTACTTTATTTTACATCTCCCCAAAATATTTGTTAGTATAAGTTGCCCTTCACCAAAGTACTACTTGTTACTAGTAAGTTCACAAGATTATATATATATATATATATATATATATATATATATATATATATATAGACACATATATACACATATATATAGCCTATAGTCATTATCTTCCCTTCTAGAGTAGGAAAAATAAGCACTAAAAATCAATGGTTTCTGTATTATATTTGACATTGTTTTATAGTAACTTGACCCTGCCAACAAAAATAAAAATATTAATAAATATAGCTAAAGTTTCACCTCTTGATCCTGCTATTACTTTCCTTCAGATTACACATTTGTTGTTTAATGCACTCTCCTTTTTTGTAGTTCTTTGTCTCTCTATACTAATAATTTACAGTCACAATTGTCCAAGTTTATTTTTAATATTTTACTTATTTGATAGAACAGAGAGAAATATAAATGGATAGGGATGATAAAAAAAAAGGAGAGAGAAAGAGTGGCAATGTGTCACTAATTCACTTGTGAAGCTTCCTCCCCTGCAGACAAGGACTGGGGTCATGAACTGAGATCCTTACACTTGGTAATATGTGTGCTCAACCAGGTACAACTCTGCCTGACCTCCCAGGTTTAGATTTAAGAAGTTGTTCACCATTAGCACCTCACATTTATCTTTACAAATATGACATTGAATATAAATGCAGACTTACGAATAAGACAGTGTTTGATGATTTGCTTACTTTAACATTTTGATCATAAACAGCAAGATACTTTTTATGTTTTTGAATATTAATATGAATTGTTGTGAATTAGAAAATTATTGCAGCATAGCAATTATGAAGCTCAATAAACTTTACATTTATCTCACTCTCATTACTAAATCTATTCTTGATGGGTAAAAAAAGTATCTGGATAAATAAATTGTTGAACAGTTGCAGAAAATTTTAGAATTTAGTGATTATGAAAGCATAAAAATTTCAGAGCTTATTGCTGTGGTAGTTTATGACATATGACATAAATTCAAATTGAAATCTAGTTTAGACAAAAATTAAAGAATGTTATTTACAGTAGTATTACTTGTGAATTTTTTTTTACAATAGCATTTGAAAATATTTAATCATTTATCAGGAAAAAGAAAAACAATCTGCAATAAATGAACTCCAAATCTCCAAAAAAAAAAAAAAGAAAAATAGAGATTATGATCATGAACTAGAATTAGATTATGTTAACATCAGGACAAATGTCAGCCTCTGATTATCAGCATCAAATGGTGCTCAGTTTTCTTCTGTCATTCTCATTTTTAACCAATTTTAAACTAAATTTTGTGATTTACCAAAGTAGACAAGCATGAAATGGATTTTTCATAGCAAAGAGATATTCTTGGTGAATAATAATGCTGTGTGATGGTATAATTTCTCCAATTTGTTTAACTTCTTCACAAGATATGTAACCTCTGATTTGTTATAAAAAAATATGTGTGTGTTTTTTTCCTATTCTGCTGTTCATAGTTACAGCCCCTTAATGTTAGAAAAAGCCATGAAACTGACTTGAAGCCTGTGAAAAGTAGATATGTAAGTAATGTTACTATCACTGTATAAAAATCGTTGTCTTAAAAATCCACTTTTTTTCTGTAGACAGATGGAAACTATGTTATGCACATAGTCATAAATAGTAAGGAGTCAATGTGCCTCTCCCATCTCCTACACACACACACACACACACACACACACACACACACACAGATACACACACACAAGTCTCTGATCAAAATCAATACGAATGTTTCATAAGAAGTCACTGAAATTTTGAATGTTAAGGAAATTCAATGACACCCTTAAATATTAGCACTATTCCAGGAGTACCTTAAGTATGCATATTTATGAAGACAGATGTCTAAGATGTCTTTGAGTCCATCGCTGGTTACTCCTTTGTTGAATGTATGGTAAATTAGTAAATTTTCTCAAGTCTTGGTCTCTTCACATGTGAAAGGAGGATAATCAAAGTATTGGATTATATATGGTAGTATATATTAAATATACATGTGATGTTTACTATGTAACATATAATATTTAGTATAGCATCCAATACATAATGATACTTTATATGTTAGTTTTTAATATTTCTGTTTATGACAGTTCATTTAGATTATGTACTGTCCTAGAAAAGATGAAATTGAATATTTTTTAGTGTCAATAGTCAGGAAATGCTAGAATTTAATTTATTTGATAATAGAAATTTATTGTATTGAATTCTTAACATTTAGAAATAATATTTCTCCACTTCATCACTAATTACTGTGATAGGACTTTGGATTTTCCCCAGTTCTAATTCTCTGCTACTGTATCTACCTGGGGCTATTCTCAGATCTCCTCAGAGTTATTAACAAAACATTTCAGTGCCTATTTCTAGTGTATTTACAAATAGTTAATTCAATTCTGTAGTTATTTTCAACTGAGCATGTAGAACTCTTGGTTTATCTTTATTGTTGTGGAGATGATAAAATTCACTCTTACTAAATGCAGAGAATATATTTTTTCTAACAGCAAGTAATAATTCCCTGTCTATTATGTAACAGAATAGTTTTAAGACATTGTATGCAGTTTTTATAAGCATACTTGATATTCTTTTTTTTTTTAAATTTTTTATTTTATTTTATTTATTCCCTTTTGTTGCCTTTGTTGTCTTATTGTTGTAGTTATTATTGTTGTTGTCGTCGTCATTGTTGGATAGGACAGAGAGAAATGGAGAGAGGAGGGGAAGACAGAGAGGAGAGAGAGAGACAGACACCTGCAGACCTGCTTCACCGCCTGTGAAGTGACTCCCCTGCAAGTGGGGAGCCGGGGGCTCGAACCATACTTGATATTCTTAAGGGTCTATATCCTATAATCTAGATTCAAGATTATAGTATGTATTGCTTAGGGAAATAGAGTTCTTTCATGTTTTGAACTTCGCTTCTTTATGTAACAAATTCAAGGACTTGCATGTGGGAATAAAATAGTTATATTAGGAAATAATGACTACAGTTGTGTGTTGGTGCATGAAATTTTTATTCTTTGCTAATAACCAATTTGCCAAAAGAATCTAAGACTCAGTTTGGCATGTAGCATTCAGAAAAAAGACAGGAAACTCTGGTTAGATTTCTGCCTTAGAACATCAAGATCTAATTTATCAGTATCCTATCTGGCATAATGTTAATTTTATTTGTAAAGTAATTTGATCCTTGATTTTCAAACACAACTGACTATTGTCCCCTGCCTACATCAACACTGACAATGTCAGAGAGGAGATTTTAAAAAGTGAAGGATATGATAGTGTTTGAGCAGACCTGGACCTATTTTAATAAATCTCTATCTTAATCTAATGAAATTGCCTATATGGGATACTTCACAATATAGTAGAAAAAATTGTAACCATTTAAAAGATAATGATATTGGGCACAGCAACAGTATAAACTGTTTCTGGGCAAATGGCTTACAAGTGAGAATTTTGTTTGTTTGTTTTTCTGTGGGGAAAAGCCCACGCTGTCTGGGAAATCCAGGCCATCATCTCCATGAAGGTCTGAGAGGGTCCAATCAGAGCCATCTCCTCACAAAGGAGTGGTAGGCAGGTCTCCACCTGACCTCATGACCTTATGATGGATGGGGTTTTCTAGGCCAGGAACCTTCCTGCACATACTTCCTCATTCCTTTGAACAAAGACTGTAAATTACTGTGCATGGCCTACTGAATCCCACAGCACAACTGAATCCCACTGCAAATATTCTGGCTTTGCTCAACTGTCCCCTCCCCCTCTACCCTGAGGTACTTGTAATTCACCCTTAAAGAAAAGCCTGCCTATGCATGATGAGCTTGTGACCAGACCTTATATGGTAACTTTCCAGTTATGATCAAATAGTTGATAGGTCAAGATTTAACTTGTGTCTGGATTAATGATTATCTTAACCTTTTCCCTAATCCTTGGGTATATCTACCTGCCTGTACCCCCAAATAAATGAGTTGCCTATCTGAAGCATCTCCCAGGGAGGTTGTGTGATTCCTCTCTGCGCACTCTCCCTTGTCAACAGGGTTCCTAGGATCTGCAGGGGCCTTCCCAGTCTCCGCTGACAGTGGCCCGGGCAACAGAGAGCTGAGGATGACCTACATTTTTCTAACTGGAATCATAGAGATGGAAGAAAAATTGTGTTACTACAGTGACTTGTTTCGTGTCAGCTTGACAATGCTATAATTCTCAGCTATTCAAACTATTCTAAATTAATTTTGAAGATAATTTATGTATATAGTTAATATCTATATTCAGTCAACTTTAAATAAAAGAGATGTGATGTGACTGGACCTAATACATTCAGTTGAAAAACCTTAAGAGCAAAACTGAAGTTAAATTGTATTTTATTAGGTTTAGGGTATCTTTATTATTATTATCTTTTAAAAATTTTTATTATCTTTATTTATTTATTTATTGGATAGAGGCAGCCAGAAATCAAGAAGGAATGGAATGATAGACAGAGAGACATCTGCAGTCCTGCTTCACCACTCACAAAGCTTTCCCCCTACAGGTAGGGACCTGGAGCTCCAACCCGGATCCTTGCGCACTGTAATGTGTGCACTCAACCAGGTGTGCCACCACCCAGCCCCTTATCTTTATTGACTACAAGTTGATAGAAGTGTACATCAACACCATTCCCACCACCAAAAGACTTTGGATTCCCTGCCCCCCAAAGATGAACATCTACTCTCACCCTCCATGCTGAGGTTTTTACTTTGGTGCCCTACTCCAAACTCAGTCAGATCTTGCTTTGAGTTTCCCTTTCTGTTCTTCTTTCTCAAGTTCTGTTTATGAGTGAGATCATCCCTACTCGTCTTTGTCTTTCTGACTTATCTCACTTAACATAATTCCTTCTAGCTCCATCCAAGATGGAGGGTATCTTTTTACTCATTGACTCTTATGAAGTCCATGGAACAAAGTAAAATGGGCATGGAACGTGGTAAAACATGTAATATTTATGATTATACATGACTCTTTAAGACACTCAAAATCATAGTTGAATTTATGTAGGTCTTGGAATAAATGAAACCTGCCTTATCATTAATACTATTTGTTGGTCCTCTCTTTTTTTATAGTTTACTAGGAACAAATTTAAAAAAATTCAAAATTCAAATGCTTACCCCAAATTATTTAAACCACTTTCTCTAGAGTTCAGCCAGATGGGAAATTTTAAAAATATATTTTTCAGCTGACTTTAATACTAAAGTAGGATATCCTAATCAAATACAGCTCTAGAATAACCTAGTATATACCACTTTCACACATAACAATACTTACATTTTTGAAAATAAACAACAAAAACATTTTTTTTTGTATCATAGTGTCTCTTTTCCAAATGAAATATTGGTCTCTAGAACCTGCATCATGCAGTTGGACTTCCTCTGGGGCTGATATTAGCCCAACAGAACCTTTATTAAATGAGGCATTCTCAGCATGTAGCTTCTGTGAGCCTTCTGGAGATAATCATCTTCCCCACTGAGACTCGGAATTTATGAGATAAAAGCTTTGCTTTTATGGAATTAGCTTTTGTTTATATCATTTACAAGTAATACTCAGAGCCATTGTCATTGTCTGCTTTGCCCTATGATTGCTTCTAAATTCATAAGAAGTATTTAATAATACTTCTTATGACTTATTTATGTTCTAGATGAGTAACAGTCTGAGATTATTGAAAAAATAATCCTTGAAATGTGAAAACTGCAAACTGATTTCTGGTTTTACCAAGTGGTATAACTAATGGGCCATTTAGGTAAAGCTGTGTTATCTGGGAGAGATTTGTTTTCCTCTTCTGTACACAGGACCAATTCAGTATTCTTTTGCCAAGTAGTGGTTATTATAAATAACATTTGAAAAGAATTTCAGAATAGAATCTGGTCACTGAAAGATTTCCATTAAATTGTATTAATTCTTAGAGCTTACATAGATTTAAAAAGAATAAATTTCCATTTTGGCATTCAATTAATTAAGCCACAATATTTTTA
Organism: Erinaceus europaeus; assembly: GCF_950295315.1. Taxonomy (NCBI): domain Eukaryota; kingdom Metazoa; phylum Chordata; class Mammalia; order Eulipotyphla; family Erinaceidae; genus Erinaceus; species Erinaceus europaeus. Next base: position 66,732,787 of record NC_080171.1, on the reverse strand, counting down.
TACCAATTCCTAAAGATTTAAGTACTTGAGAAGCTGGTTTGAAAAGAAGATAGGTTTAAAATTCACATGGACTGTATCATCTAATCTAAAGAAATCATGTAACACTTCCTGATTGACTCTGGACCCACCACAGATGGTGCTGCTAAATGCAGCAGAGGCTGACACTCCAGTATTCTCAGGTTATAGAACAGGACTACTGTAAACCTTCTATCATAGAAGGTCTTGTTTGGCTCTCCACCAGCCATACTGGAACCACAGCCTGCTACATTATATAGTATATGGTAAATGGGTGGTAAACACAAAAGAAATTTTTATTGAAAGAGTCAGAAAGGGAACAAAAGTAAGAGCAGGCTCCCCATCTTATTCAATATAAGTCATGGTAAGAAGCATCATGCTTGATTGCTCAAACTTAAGCCTGTTTTCCAGCACAGGAATTCTTTATCTCCATGTGATGTGTTTTGTTGGTGGGTGGTGGTGTTAGAGTATAAACAATCACTCTTGTCTGTGAAGGAATACTCAAATGTTACATATAGTATTATTTAATGAGAGGCAGAGAGATACATAGAGAAAGACACAGAAAGAGCAACCAGAGCACTGCCTAATTCTGGTTTACTGTGGTGCTAGGAACTGAACCTGAGACCTGTGAGCTTCAGGCATGAGTCTTTTGCATAACCAGTATGCTGTCTCCCCAGCTCATTGATTTTCATTTCTAAAAGTCAGGAGTTCAGGGTCATCTGTTTCCAGATGTTGTCTGATAACAGCACTCATTGTCCTGGGGGCTGTTCTTTTAGGGAAAAGGTCACAATTTCTGTTAGAATGTGTCTTTTCTATTCTATTTAAGGAATGGGAGCCTGAGGTCACTGCAAGTAGGCTGTCTTATCAGAGTGAGCCTTTGGAGGCTGATTTATTCTATCTTACCTTGCTGATTCATTCTGTTTTACTCTCTGCATGAAAAAAAAAAACAATTACTTAAAACCATGTTTTTAAATTTGTGAATCATCATTTGTGAAATAGAGTTCTGTGGCATGGCATAGATTGCCATGAGTACATGCTAGTTATCACTGCATTTCATGTACCATTATCCAAAGCCTGGACCCCTTTGAGGTTTATGTTAAAGCACATTATAATAGGAGTAATAGCTTTTATTTCTAAGATTGAGCACAATTAGTATATTTGAAATCTAGCATTTTATTTATTAATACTTCACCTTCACGTTTTCTCCTATACCAACATTGGTTATAATCATTCTCTACTCCAGTGCTTAACATGATGCTGGGTACATAGGAGGAGGCGGTAGTAAGAATTAGATGACTGAGTAAAACAATAAATACTTCAAGACTGGAAACTCAGGATCTTGTATATCACACCTCAGTGCTTCTGTCAAAGCATTCATCCCTATTGCAAATTAACATAGCTCACAAATGTCAGTATTTCTGTGGGGATAGTGTTTGTATAATGTGGCAGTGAAACAGAGAAAATACATTTTTTTCTCTTTCAATAAAACACCTTTATGTGCTTGGAACTGAGCTGTGCATTCGCCCTGTGTTCAGTATTAAAAAGATTCATGATGAACTAGGCAAATTGCATTAAGCAAAGTATATACCTAGAACATAGTCTAACTTCAAAGACTCAGTTGTTCTCACAGTTGAAACAGTAGTCCTTTAGATTAAATTATTGACTTTAGCTTAAAATAAACTGGAGCAAAGGCACTATTTTCCAGTATCCAAATTTTATCATAATGTATTTCTCCCTCATTGGAATTTTAAATAAGTAGTTGAGGAAAGATGTTGGGTTATTTTATGGAATAGGATTTGGAGTCTACTTTGACAGTTAATAAAATTTCCATTAAGTTGTAACTGATCTGAAATTTAATCATTTAGACACAATTACAATTGTCCATTTAGAGTTTGAAATACTGAAATTAAATGATGGTCGCACCACATTTAAATTTTCACACCCCATTCTTTTGAGGAACAAAGCTTTAACTTTTTTGTGACACCTTGCATAGATAAGTAACTTTTCCTCAGTTAAATTGCAGTAGGATATTATACTAACTGAGTTTTACAAAATGCATTCCAAGAAATAGGTTCTACTCACATAGAATAAATCTAAGCAGATCTTGTTTGGGTGCATGATTCAGATTCAGTAAAAGTTTCTAGACCTTCATATTTAAACTATGGATACATTTCCTTTTGATTGAGTTGTTATTGAGGTTCACATTTTTAGAATATCAGCCTTGAAAACCATGGAAATTTCAGTACATTAATTTATCGTAATTATTCTTACAGCAGACAAGATTTTGAGGCAAATCACATTAAATCTGCAGATTAATCTCAGAAGTATAGTAGGCAGAATAGTGAGTGACTCCTTGAACACATTCATGTCCAAGCTCTTGGAAATTGTGACGATATCACCTTAACTGGCAAAGAGAACAATGCAATTAAGTAATGGATCCAGAGTTTTGGAGGTTGTTTTTAATTGGAGGATGAGATTAATTTTAATATAATCCTTATATAATAATATACTGATTATATTAAATTACTATATTAATATATTGAGTTTTATGATTAATATATTAATACATCAAATTAATATAATAAAATATAATATTAATACACTGAATTATATAATAATATAAGGATACAAGAAGAGGAAGGCAGGAGGATTAATATCAGAATCAGGAAAGAGGTGACTATTAAAGCAGAAAAAAGTGATTTAGAGAAAGTTAGAGATGCAACCCTACTGATCTTAAATAAGGTGGAATGGGTGTTAAATGAACGTGTAGAAACTGGAAAAAAATGAGGAAAAAGATTCGTGTTTTGAGTCACCAGAAGAAATCACTTGACTTAAGTATTATGATCTTTAGATTTCTGGGTTGAAATGTGTGTGCTTGAGGGAGTTGGGCAGTAGTGCAGTGGATTAAGTGCAGGTGGCGCAAAGCACAAGGACTGAGGTAAGGATCCCGGTTCAAGCCCCTGGCTCCCCACCTGCAGGGGAGTCGCTTCACAAGTGGTGAAGCAGGTCTACAGGTGTCTATCTTTCTCTCCCCCCTCTGTCTTCCCCTCTTCTCTCCATTTCACTCTGTCCTATCCAACAACTATGACATCAATAACAACAACAATAACTACAACAAGGGCAACTAAGGGGAATAAATAAATATTTTTTAAATGTGTGTGCTTTTTAAACCATTATTTTATTTTATTGCAGTAATAAAAAATCTAGGGGCCAAATGGTGGTGCATTTGGTTGAGTTCAAACATTACAGACACTAAAAAAAGTTCTACTTCTTTAATCATTAGAAAAATAGAAAAATGCAATTTAGATGACACTGAGATCCCACCTCATACCTGTGAGAATGGCCTTCGTTAGCTAAGCAGGCAATGACAAGTGTGGTTGAGCTTGTGGAAAAAAAAAAAAGTATATATGTATATATGTGTGTGTGTATATGTATATATGTGTGTGTGTGTGTGTGTGTGTGTGTGTGTGTGTGTGTGTGTGTGTGTGTGTGTATGATGGGCGGTAGCACAACAGGTTAAGTGCACGACGTGGCACGAAGTGCAAGGGCTGGCACAAGGATCTGGATCTGGGATTGAGCCCCAGGCTCCCCATCTGCAGTGGCGTAGCTTCACAAGGAGTAAAGCAGGTCTGCAGGTGTCTGTCTCTCCCCTTCTGTGTCTTTCCCTCCTCTCTCCATTTCTCTCTGACCTATCCAACAACAAAGACATCAATAACAATAATAATAACCACAACAACTATAAAACAACTAGGGTAACAAAAAGGAGGAAAAATAGCCTCAAGGAGCAGTGGATTCATGGTGCAGGCATAGAGCCCCAGTAATAACCCTGGAGGATATATATACATATGTTTTCCCCAACTTATACATGTGCACATGTGCCCTATCTCATGGTCTATATCCAAGTTCTATAACTTTGTTAGGAAGTTCACTACCCAAAATGGAACTAAGGAGTTCTATGAGTTAGGAAAGGACTCACCAGAGAATAGCAGCTGGAGTGTTAACATAGCAGGCCTGTTGTCTGAAGTGAAAACATGTCTGAAGTGAAACATGTCGAGGTGGCACTGGTTGTTGATTTGGTTGAGATCAGCAAATGCAGTATCAAATGGTATGGGTCAAGAGAAGCATGAAGGGAAACAAAGCCCCAGACTGGGAGAAATATGGGTTACAGAAAATGAAGCTTTCTTGCTGTTTTGGGACATACCCTATTTTGTACTAAGTATTTCCATAGTAAACAAAATCCTGGTGGCACACACACATATGTATATGCTTTTAATTTCTGCAAAATATAGTGCACATAACAAAAAAAAAAGTTTTAAAATATCTTTCCTCATTTTCAGAAATATTTCATAGTTATTTGACCTGTTATGTGTTGACTATTTTTATGTGATTTCAGAAACTTTAAATTAACATATGAAAAATCTTCTCTTATTTATCAAATGTATTCAGTACACTAATTTGCATATTGTATTCTGTTCCTGGAATCTTTGCCACATGTAATTGTTGGAGCAATAGTCAAGGAAATTAAATTACTTTGAAAATTGTTCAAGTTTCTCAGATTGTTTAAAAGCATTCTATGTGTTGGTTTTATTTGTTTTTGAAGCATAATGTCAGTGCTATAATTAATTTTGAAATCTTATAATTTTTATTTCACTATAAATGGCAGCATAGTCAAGATTTAAAATTGTCATCGATCTACACTATTGCTTATTTCTCCAAAAGATAAGAGCAATGCTGGTGTTCTGAGTTGTCTGAGAAAAGTTTAGTGATAAAATTTTTGTCCAAGAGTGTTATAATATAAAAGTAAATATAATAACCCAATATTGTATTTGATAAGGAAAAAAATATAGAAGTGTTAAAGAGATTTATTACACTTCCTGTATTTGTGCGTAAGGGTGTGTGTGTGTGTGTGTGTGTGTGTCTAAAAAGATGTTGCTAATCCTGTGATTATCACTTGTCAATCTGTTCCTTAAAAATAGTTCATCTGAAATAATCTTGCTCTTAAGTTAGGTATTTTCAGAGAAAATATCAAATGAAACAGAAGAAAACGTCATTTTGAAATTTGTATCTGATCCTGATCCATTTAATCTTGAGCTCAGATACCCAGCAGCACTTTTCCCTGAAACCTGATTATCAGTAGGAAAATACTTCTTGTCAGACTACAAAGAAAATCTTTCTAAATCCAGACTCCTGTGAGTTCCTCTTGTTTTCAGCATGTCAGAAAACTTGTATGATATATTTGTTTGATTTAGGATAGAGTTGTGTGTTTTGTTATTTGTATTTGTTCCTGGTGTGTTTATTTTGGGGAAAACAAAGTTCTAAATCAGTCTATGCAATGCATAATGGGTTTTGATAAGCTCCTTGGAGGTGTTTATTTCAAAGAGTTCAGCACTGGATAAATACAAATACTCTATTCTTCATACAGAATCATTTCACAATGCTTTTCTATCAACACTAAAGAATTTGTGGGAATCTATATCTTTACACACTCTGCCTCTTTTAAGCCATGCTGTGTTGCAAAAAGACAATTTCAGGCTGAGGTCAACTACCTAGAAAAGAATGGGATAGCCAAAAGATAGCAATTGCCCTTACTTACCAGCCTGAAAAATGAATGACAGAAGTGAACCTATTAGAACAAAAGCATATATTTTAACACAAGTAGGAGCTAAGCTTATAACCACTTTTCAATTTGGGTTAAATGATCTACATTGTAAAACAGTCTGCCAAAGTACTAAGAATGTATTTTTAACCTGATTTTTTTTTTTGGTTGTGATATGAGTATCTTATAAAATGTAAATAGGAGTATAGTTAAATTCTTTCTTAAATTTTATTTATTTATAGTTGTATAGAGACTGAGAGAGGATGGAAGATAGAGAAGGAAAGAGACAGAGAGACACCTGCAGCCCTACTTCACTACTCATGAAGCTTTTCCCCTGCAGGTGGGTACCAGGGGCTTGAACTTGTGTCCTTGCACACTATAGTGGGTGGCTTAACCAGGTGTACTACTGCCTGGCCCCCAGTTAAGTTGTTCTACTACTATTTCCTGCCTTCTTCTGCCTGTGGTTATGAGTATGTGTTCAGCCAGGTTCACAAGGGATTCTAATGAAAAATAATAATTCTACTTTACCTATGTTATTGTCACAGTAGCTCAAGATGAATAGAACCTTTCCACTTCAGCAAAGGGAACTGTATTTTTTAATATCTGAATTTTAAGCAACATACTTGACTGATATTGTTATAAACATTTTTTATCTTTATTTATTTACTGGATAGAGACAGCCGGAAATCAAGAGGGAAGGGGGTGATAGAGAGGGAGAGAGACAGACACCTACATCACTGCTTTACCACTAACTAAGCTTTCACCCTGCAAGTGGGGACTGAGGCTTGAGCCCGGGTCCTTGCACATTGTAATGTGTGCTCAGCCAGGTGCGCCACCACTGGGCCGCTATTGATGATCAAAATACCAGCTCTGAACCTTTGTTGATTGCATCCTCACAGTGACTCATTTGCACTAGTCCTAGAAAAATCTATCTCCCTTGGAAGTTTTTCATTAAATAAGAGTTGGAATTTGTCATGATTCTCTTCATTATGTTTATTAGAGATTGCTTTTTCCTATTTTTTATTAGTGATTTAATTACAAGTCAACAGGGGTTTAATTCTACACCATTCCTACCACCAGAGTTCTGAATCTCTAAGCCCTCTATTGTAAGCTACAGCAGTTTTCCTAAGATTGCAGATATGGGTTAACTATTATTTCTACAATTGTCTATTTATATTTATATATATTGCTTTTTTTTTAAGATCCGATAGTCTCTTCCTTTCCAAGTTATACATAACCCTATTATTACATTCAATATCCCTTTTTCCTCCTTTCTCTCCGAGTCCTGATGGAGTTGGAATTCAGAGTCCTCTGATGGGTGTATGGATCAAAATTATTCTTGAAATGAAGAAGGTGGGAATTCTGGCTTCTGTAATTGCTTCTGTGCCGGACATGGGCATAAGTAGGTCGATCCATACCCCTAGCCTGGCATAGAGTTCTGGAGAGGTGAGGTTCTAGGACATATTGATGAGGTTGTCTGCCCAGGGAAGTCAGGATGGAATCATGGTAGCATCTGCAACTTGATGGTTGAAAGGTGGCAAGATATAAAGCAGGACAAGATGGTTAACTAGCAGGAAACAAAAAGTAAGAACTGAGCAGATGAGAATAGAGATCTTAGGGTGAGGGAAAGCTAGGATCCATTTTAAGCATGTTTCTAGGGACCCATGACTATGGAAGTTTTTGCTTGAGTTTGATATCTCACATGAAGTTGCATAAAAAATTGAAAAGACAGAATCAGAGTAGAGAAAAGGGTTAAAAGTTGGATAGGGCAAAGAATAGCTCCCATTCTTGAAAAAAATCTATGAATAAAAATAACTGTTTCGGGAGTCAGGCAGTAGCACAGTGGATAAGCGCATGTGGCACAAAGTGCAAGGACTGGCATAAGGATCCTGGTTTGAGCCCCCGACTGCCCACGTGCAGGGGAGTCACTTCACAGGCAGCGAAGCAGGACTGCAGGTATCTATCTTTCTCTCTCCTTCTCTGTCTTCCCTTCCTCTCTCCATTTTTTTCTGTCCTATCTACAACGACAACATCAAAAAGAACAACAATAATAACTACAACAACAATAAAAAAACAAGGGCAACAAAAAGGAAAATAAATATAAATTAAAAAAATAACTTTATCAGAGGTGGTTTTTACATATTATGAGCACATTGAAATCTAGGGAAAACTAAGTTGAGCTGTCACTCCCTGTGCCTCTGTGCCTACTTAACCCATACTGCTCAAAAATATTGCAGGCATATTGTAAAAAGGAGCATTTAATACCATTTGTAGGGGTCAAATCATAATGAGATCTTTCTCTCTTTTTGATGTATGCCATTCTCACAGGGGTGAGGTGGTATCTCAATGTTGTCTTTATTTGCATTTCTCTGACAATCAGTGATTGAAGCAATTTTTCATGTGTTTGTTAGCCTTTTGGATCTCTTCTGTAGTGAATGTTCTGTTCATATCCTCTGCCCCATTTTTGGGTGGGGTCATTTGCTTTTTTGGTGCTAAGTTTGCTGAGCTCTTTGTATATTTTGGTGATTAATCTCTTGTCTGATGCATGTCATGTGAAGATCATCTCCCATTCTGTGAGGGATCTCTTTGTGTGATAGTTTCTTTGGCTGTGCAGAAGCTTTTCAATTTGATGTAGTTCCATTGGTTTGTTTCTGCTTTAGTTTTCCTTGCAATTGGGTTTGAATCATCAAAGATGTCCTTGAGGTTTAGGTGGAAAAGTGTTCCACCAATGTTTTCCTCTAAATATTTGATAGTTTCTTGTCTAACAGTTGATCCATTTGGAGTTGATTTTTTTTTTCTGGTGAGATAAAATGGTTCAGTTTCATTCTTCTGCATGTTTCAACTCAGTTTTCCAAGAACCATTTATTGAAGAGAGCCTCCTTTCTCCATTTAATATTTTGGGACCCTTTTATCAAAGATTAGATGTCTATAGGTGTGGGGGGTTAGGTCTAGGTATTCAATTCTGTTCCACTGGTCTGTGTGCCTCTTTTTGTTCCAGTATCATGCTGTTTTGATGATGATGGCCTTATAATATAGTTTGAGATTTGGGAGAGTGTTGCCTTCATTTATGTTTCTTTTCCTCAAGATTGTCAAGTTTTGTCAATTGTCAAGTTTTGACAATTCTAGGTGTTTCTGGTTCCATATAAATGATTGTAATGTTTGTTCTATTCTCTTGAAGAAACTTGGTGGAACTTTGATGGGTATTATGTTAAATTTGCATGTGGCTCTGGGAAGAATATTCATTCTGATGATATGAATTCTTCCAATCCATGAGCACGGGATGTCTTTCCATCTCTTGGTACCATTTTCTATTTCCTTGAATAGTGATTCATAGTTTTCAGTATACAAGTCTTTCACTTCTTTGGTCAGGTTTATCCCTAGATATTTTATTGATTTTGCTGCAACAGTGAATGGGAATGATTTCTGGATGTCTTCTTCTTCTTCAGATTTAGTGTTTACATAAAGAAATGCCACTGATTTTTGTACATTGATTTTGTAGCCTGACACCTTGCTATATTGCCTAATAACTTCCAGTAATTTTCTGCTGGATTCTTTAGGTTTTTGTATGTATACTATGATATAATCTTCAAATAGTGAGAGCTTGACTTCTTCCCTTCCAATCTGTATTCCTTTGATTTCTTTCTCTTGCCTTATTGCTATGGGAAGAATTTCCAATACTATGTTGAAGAGTAATGGTGATAATGAACAGACCTGTCTAGTCCCCAATGTGAGGGGGAATGCTTTCAGCTTCAGTCTGTAAATTATCATGCTGGCTGTAGGTTTGCTATTTATGGACTCCACTATCTTGAGGAATTCCCTATCTATTCCCTTTCTTTGTAGTGTTTAGAGTATGAATGGGTGTTGTATTTTGTCAAAGGCTTTCTCTGCATCTGTTGAGGTAATCATGTGGTTTTTGGTTTTGCTTTTACTGATATGGTGAATGACACTGATTGAGTTACGTATGTTGAGCCAGCCTTGCATTTCTGGTCCTTTATTTTTATAGAGATAGAGAGGCAGAGCTATTAAGAAATAGATAGGTAGATAAATAGATAGATAGACAGACAGACAGACAGATAGATAGATGTTAGATAGAGGCACCAAATATCCTTTAATGTGGTGGGTACTAAGCTGAAATCTAGATTGTGCACATGTCAAAGCAGCACATTATCCAGTGATCTAAATTATTGATCTAATGAGTATTTCCCCAAGTTTTATGTTACTAGGTGAATATTAACAGAGTATAAGAAAGGAGAAAGTAAATTATATATCATTATTATACAAAAAAATTGAAGAAGATTATCATTTTATTTTTCCATTTAATGTCTCTGCATTTATTTGACATGGATAAATTCAGCTTGTGATGCTCTTTTATTCATTCTATTTGTGTGTTAATGGTTTACAGTACAGCTATTGTACTATTATTGTACTGTTGTACATGGGTATAATTTATCATCTACCCATCATAGTTGTCTGTCACCCCAATATTAGAACCTTTTCCATTATCATGCACCAGTACCACAAAACCCTATCCACTCCCTCCTTTCCTCTTTCTCTTGAATCTTATTCTTTGGTGAAATATAACCTATACAATTCAAGTTTTGCTTTGTGTTTTACTTTTCTGTCTTTGTATCTTAAGTTCCACTTATCAGTGATAGATATTTATCCTTGTCCTTTTGGCTTATCTCACTTAAAATTATTCTTTCAGGTTCCATCCACGATGAGGCAAAGGAGATAATTTTTGCCATTTTTAACAACAGAGTTGTATTCCATTATATATACATACCACATCTCTCTTAACAACTCATCTTTCTTGGGCATCTGGGTTGCTTCCAGTTAGGATATTGAAAGTCATGCTGTTATGAACATAGTTATGCATAGATCAGATAGTTGTTTTTGTTTTCTTAAGCTAAAAGACCAGGACATAAATTGCTATATAATAGAGTAGGTCCATTTCTACTATTCTAAGATGTCTCCAGACTGTTTCTCACAAAGATTGGACCAATTTACATTTTCCACCAGCAGTGTAGAAGTATTCTTTTTACCCACGTCCTCATCAACATATGTTGTTTCTGTTCTTCCTCATGTAAGGCATTTTCACAGATGTAAAGTGGTATCTCATTGTTCTTTGCATTTCTCTGATAATCGATTAGTTACTTTCTGTTTTGGTGATGAAAAGATTTTTTTGCTGTGAAAAAGATTTGCAGTTTGATGTAGTCCCATTAGTTCATGTTTTTTGTTTTGTTTTCCTTGCTGTTCGATTTGAATCTTTGAAGACATTTCTGAAGTAGAGATTGTTAAGTGTTCTGGCACTGTTTTCCTCTGTGTATTAGTGGCACTCCCCATACAAACATTAACTTAGAAGAAATGCAGAAACTGATCCCTTTTACTATAGCAGCAATCAAGTATTTAGGGATAAAGTTAACACAGGAGGGGAAAAAACATGTAGAGTGAAAATTAAGTCACTATTCAAGAAAATAGAGATACAAAGAAATGAAAAGATGTCTCATGTTCATGGACTGAAAGAGTTAACATGGAGTTATACCCCTCTTATCCTATGGTTTTGTCAATATTTCCTTTTTATAAATAAAAAATGACTATGCTACCCAGAGTCATATATACATTTGATATCATCTCTATCAAGGTACCACCAAGTTTATTAAAGAAGTAGAACAAAAACTACAGAAGTTTATTTGGAACCAGGAAATAGTTATAGTTGGAAAAAAAGAAAGAGAGAGAGAGAGAACACACTGGAAGATGGTGCTTCCTGGCCTTAAATTATACTACAGGGCTACTGTAGTCAAAAACCTCCTGGCACTAGAGCCAAAATGGACAAACCAATGTAATAGAATTGAAAGCCCAGAGGTAAGCCCTCACACCTTTGTACAATTAATTTTTGACAAGAGATTGCATAAAACATTAAATGGGGAAAAGAGAATATCTTCAAATGGTGTTAGGAGAACTAGGTTGAGATGTGCAAAAGAATGAAAATGGACCATGATATATTACCATGCACAAAAAATAATCAACTTAAAGTGATTCAAGTGCATGAACATTAGACTATAAACTAGTCACTGATTTTTTAATTAAGGAGAGTATATTTCATATATTGAAATCCAGTTTTCAACTCACTTGATTTGCTGATGACTCCAGCTTTATTTTTTTAAAGTCTGCTAATCCTCCAACTTCAGTATCGTGAGTATTTAGAACAATTGTACAACTTCTTCTATGACGCTGAGGATTTATTCTGATGTAGTCTCCACCCCCAGGTTTTACCACACCCCGCAAAATCCTAGCAGTGCCCCCTTCAACCAATCCTGGCCCCACACGTCACCCCTGGTTGTCGCCCAATAAAAGCCCCCTCACCCCTCCATTGCTCTCTCTGGGCTCTCAGCTTCCCCCTCTCTCTCGGCTCCTTCAGCTCTCTCTCAGATCTCTCTCGCCTCTCTCGCCCCGAGGTCAGGTATTGGGGACGGCCATTGTTGGCTGACTGCACATGGCCTGAGCCACCCCCCCATCCTATAATAAAGATTTGTGTACCTCACTTGCTCTGGACTTCCTCTCTCTTCTCTGCCGTGCAGCCCGACACCTGATTACCACAACAACAACATCTGGTGCCCATCATGTTCTGCACCCACTCCCCACTGGGTAGCCCGGCCTGAGGTCCCTGAAAGCCAACCAGACACAGGTAAGTGGCATCCGCCCACCTCTGTGGCCCCGCATTTCCCTCCACCATGGGAATTTTTTGTTTTATGAGGAGGTGTCCCAGTCATTATCTCCTTCTCTCCTGGGACAGATTTTCACTCTCAGAGATGGTTTAATTTTAGCTACACTGTGGGTTCTCATAGCTATAATTGTGACTTACAAGATATGTACAAAGTATCTGCCTTGAAGATATGCGACCTTGAGGCAGAGATACATGAGTTAAAGCACATGTGCTTAAGACTTAGACGCCCTAAGCGATCAGTGGCTACACCCAAAAATTCCGTTCCCACAGACACGTACAAGTGTTCAGAAGCTCCTCCTCTGACCCCACCCCCTGCCACCCCGGGTTCAGCTTCTCCTGAGGCTTCTGGTTCTCTGACCCAGCCCCCTGTTGATACGTCATCATTAAGAGACCTAGTTGCTGAGATACGAGAGTTAAAGGATATTTTTTCAGCATTTAAGGACTTTAAACTATGTGCAGTCTGCTCCGAGAGCTCCGTCCCTGTAGATACGTGTTCAGTTTCCCCTGAGGTCACTACAGCAGTTTCCACGGCACCTTCCACTTCTGTAGCTCCCTCTCCTGTGCCATCAAACCAAATCCACACCTTCCCGGTAAACGTGGCCCCCTCTAAACAAAACCCTCAGCCATGGCAGCCATACACCTCTAAAAAGCTCGGACAACTCAAACAAGCAGTCAGGGAGGACGGAATTCAGGTGCCATGGACTAAGTCATTTTAAGGAGTTTTTACCAGCAACTTAACACCCCCCCAGGACTGGAAAGACCTGGCTTGTGCTGCACTCCCAGACGCCCTCTAGCTACAGTGGACAGCATGCTTCCACGATGAGTGCTCTAAACAATCACAGGAAAATAGTAACAAACAGGTAGAATGGAATTTTGATGCTTTGTTTGGAGCAGGAGCTTATGAATCTGGAGCTCAGCAGGCAGAAGCCAGGTTTCCAACCTGTTATTTTGAACAGGTACACATCTGCACAACACAAGCATGGGAAAGGGTGACCCCACCCAATGTAGATTCGTCAGTTCCCATTAATTCTCTTCGCCAAGGCACTGATGAATCATTAGCGAGCTTCATCTCAAGGGTGAAGACAAGCTTAGAGAGAAAGGTTTATAATCCTGACGTCCGCTCACTACTCCTGCGCTCTATTGTCTGGGAAGGCATGATACCACAATTCCATCAGGCATGCCTTAATCTTAAACACCTTCACCCAGATAATTGGATTTTAGCGACCCAGGAACTTACATCAGGCAATTATGGGGCATCTGCTACGACACAGGTTTATGCAGTTACCCCACGTAATCAAAACGGGGCCTGCTTTCAGTGCAGTCGAGTAACCAATGTCCTGATAAGCTGCGACCACGCCTCCAGTCAGGGAAGCCCCGCCTCCAGTTAGAGCTACCGCGCCTCCAGTCAGGACAACCCCGCCTTTAGTCAGGGAGCCAGAAGCCACGTATGGTCTGTCTAAGATGTCATAAAGGGTTTCACTGGAAGAGAAATTGTTGGTCAAATTTTCACAAAGACGGCATGCCCCTGAATGGTACAAATTTGGGGCCTGAGATTTTGTGGACCACTCCTGTTTTAGTACGAGGTCACCCTTCTATGACAGTAAAGATTGGCAATATTCCTTTTAAATTTTTGATTGACACGGTGGCAGCAAAGACAATTTTAAGGCAAGAAGAGGTTCCCCAAGATTGAGAACTTATCCCTGGACCCAGTATACATGGAGTAGGAAGGGTGACCCAATCATTTTGCACACGAGACTCACTTATATGGGAAGACCTGGAAGGTTCTACAAGACACTTCCGCCCTTTGGTAGCTGATATTACCACCAACCTACTGGGCAGGGATATTCTGGAATATCGATGTTAGGATATCCACAGATGCCTCTGCAGAGCTTAACACTTGCTCCCGTGAGACCAGATCTAATCAGCACCCCCAGTACTAAATGCCACTGTTCGTAGCCAAACACCCCGCTTAAGCTGGCTTTCTAATGAGCCTGTCTGGGTGGAACAGTGGTCTTTACCTAGGGATAAGCTAGAAATTTTAAAAGAGCTCGTCCGAGAGCAGTTGTCCTTGGGACACATTTGTCATTCTCAAAGCCCATGGAATACTCCTGTCTTTGTGATTAAAAAGTGCTCGGGAAAATGGCGCCTCCTTCAAGATCTCCGTGCGGTAAATAAAACCATGCAGGTCTGGGGCTCCCCCCAAAGGGGTTTGCCTCTTGCTTCTGCAATTCTCACGTGAATTCCAATCATAGCTATTGATATACAAGATTGTTTTTCTCTATTCCCTTGCATCCGCAAGATTGTAAACATTTTGCCTTCTTTGTTCCATCTATTAATAACGCCAGCCCTGCTGATAGATTTGAATGGGTGGTGCTACCACAGGGTATGGCCAATAGTCCTACAATTTGTCAGGAGGCTGTTAAATCTGCCCTTGTCCCATATATTCATAAGGGCCTTAATGTTTTTCATTATAAAGATGATATTTTAATATGGGGAAAATCAGATACAGATCTCTATGCCTTACATGATTTTCTCATTCCTGCATTAAAGAAAAGCGGCCTTAATGTAGCTCCTGAGAAGATACAGCTAATTCCTCCAATTTCTTTCTTAGGTTCAGAGATTTCTTTAACGCAAATTCATTCCTTAATACCTAATGCCACCTTTCCTTCTAACCTTACTCTTGCTTCTTTACAAAGTTTTCTAGGAAATTTAAATTGACTTAGGTAGTATCTCTATCTGCCTAAAAGCTGCCTCCAACCACTGTTTGACCTATTTAAAGGAAACAAACAGTCCTCCTCAAAACGTAAGTTAACTCCTGAGGCCTCCTCGGCACTGGAAAGGGTTAACCAGGCCCTCCAGGACATGCACCTTGTTCGATTCTCTCCCTCCTCTCCGGTAAACCTTCTAATCTTCAACTCCACCCCCACAATAGTAGGGGCATTGTGGCAAGACCATGGGGTTCTCGAGTGGCTTCACACGCCGGTAGGAGGAGCTCTAAGACTCCTCACTGAGATAGACGTGTTAGCATTCATGGTTTGCCAAGGGAGAAATAGGTCTGTGCTGGTCTTAGGGAAAGAACCGGATTTAATTATTCTGCCCTTTTCTCTCACAGATACAGAGTGGCTTATACACCATCATTCCCACTTTGCCATAAGCTTCTTGGGGTTTCCAGGACAAATAGATAACCATTTTCCTTCTAATAACTTGATAGCTTCTTTACCTCTTTTGCCTCTACTAGCACCTAAACTTTTCTCTCGGGATCCCATTCCCTCTGCTCCTACTATCTTTACTGATGGTGGAAAAAGGGGAGCTGCTGCCCTTATATATTATCCAGACAAACAATCTCCTAAACCTCTCTTTACTGAGCTTCATGAGAATTCCCCTCAGTACAAAGAACTTTATGCTGTTTTCCTTGCATTAAAAGCTTTACCAGAATCCTTCAACCTTTTTTCTGATAGCGTGTATACTGTTAACTTACTCCCATGGCTTTCTCGTTCTTATGTGAAAATTGATGACAACCCACTTTCCCCTCTCTTGATTCAAATCGCCTCTATGCTCTGTTCTCGAACCCAACCACTGTATATTCAACACCTTCATTCCCACAGCCCTCTTCCTGGTTCCCTGTCCGAAGGGAATGCCACAGTTGACCGCCTTGCCTCCACAGGTTCCCAGTCTCTGTCTCTGATCCTGCTAATTTTCATTCTCTAACCCATGTTAATCTTAAAGGCCTTCAAGCTCGATTTCCTGATGTTCCTGTACCACAGTTAAAACATATCCTCGCTACATGCTCTTCTTGTGCAAGTCTCATAAAGACACCTGCTATCCAAACCCTTGGGGTTAACCCCTGAGGTTTAAAAGCTAATGCTATTTGCCAAATTGATGTCACCCACATACCAAACTTTGGCAAACAAAAATATGTGTTTGTCTCAATTGATACCTTTTCTAAATTTATGTGGGCTACAGCTCAGACAGGAGAAAGCTATAAAAAGCTTAAAAGCCATATGCTCTCCTGTTTTGCTGTGATGGGCTTACCTCTTCAACTAAAAACTGACTGTGGAACGGCATTTACCAGCAAACAATTTAAAGATTTTTGTTCCCGCTGGAACATTATTCATACCACAGACATTCCCTATAATCCACAGGGACAAGGCATTGTTGATAGGGCCCATCAAATCCTTAAGGCTCAGTTAAATAAAATTAAAGGAGGAATGTACCCCCCAAATATCCAGCTAGCAAAAGGCTTAACTACGCTAAATCTCTTTAATATTTACAATAACTTGGACCTACCTCCTATCATTCTTCACTGGCAAACACCATCTACCCTCCCATCCATTAAGGTCAAATGGAGAGACCCACTCGATAAAATTTTGAAAGGGCCTGATCCACTATTGACCATGGGAAGGGGCTTCACATGCGTTTTCCCTCAAAATTTCTCTAAACCTGTCTGGGTTCCTGCCCGCCATGTCCGACAATACCCGTAGGATGGTGCTGTTATCCCTGAAGAACAAGAAATACTACAAGAGGACCAGATGCAGGATACATCCCAGGACCCGTAATACGACATGGCAGTACGTACAAAATCTGGCTCACAGAGACCTCTCTCCTACCCTTTCCCTGAAAGTCTTATGTTATAACTGGCCAGTTTTGTTTTGTGAGTGAGTGTGTTGAATGACAAAATTTTTTTTTGCATGACCCATCTGCTCAGAGTACTCTAAATTGTAATTGGCTTTATATAAAAATGCTGGACACAGCCAAAGTTTCTGGAGACGTCCAGAAACATTCCAAAATTTTTGTTTTTCTCCCTCTTTTGATTTTTATATATAGTTTGTGGTATATATGTAAGTGTTTAGTCTTAAACTGTGTGACTAATGACAGATATAAATTTGTTTTTAAAATGATATATTTTTATAACAAAAGTTCTTTTCCTCCAGTGTGTTATAACTAAATGTTTATGGGTATGTCTCAAGTTTGGTAACACCCAAAGTGTAACCCTACAGCTACATTATTACCAGACAAGGTAAAAATTAATTTGCTAAGGTAACTAACTATTTAA
This sequence comes from Erinaceus europaeus, assembly GCF_950295315.1. Lineage (NCBI taxonomy): Eukaryota > Metazoa > Chordata > Mammalia > Eulipotyphla > Erinaceidae > Erinaceus > Erinaceus europaeus. The sequence goes on along the minus strand of NC_080171.1, from coordinate 66,715,399 downwards.
GGTAAAAGTCTAAATGTTTAACATGACTATACCTTCCCAAAACTAAAATATATAAATTTTATATACAGGACACCCTTGGAGGGCCCCCAAAGGTGCCCTGTAAACTATCTTGTGGAAATTAATCCACAACAGATCTGGCACTGTAAACGTAAAAATCATTGCCACGAAAATGCATTAACTCTCTAAGCAATTTGAGTCTGTTTAAAATACATATTTTAGCTAAAATTGGTCTCAAGATCCTGCGGTAGAGACTGCTACAGGAGGTCACATTAGAAGACCTTTAAATAAAATCATAAAGAGATTTAAACCAATTTAATCATCGAGGTATCAACTATAACAAACCTATAACTTGTTACAAGTTCAAATTAACCACGAGTAGCAGTTTGTGTTTCTTTCACAGGAATCCTGGAAAAACCATCTGAACCCCTGCATACCCAGACGTCACCCACTAGATGGCACGACTACAGTGGCACACCTCCCGAAACCCTAGATGTCACTTTACGCGATCTGAAGAACCTGATACACAGACTCAAGGACAGAACTTTCTTAATGCCTGCTTGCCATTCCTGCTTCTGATTTGCATGTCACATGTTGGAGGTTCCAGCTGGCTATCTACAGAAAAGCAGAATTCCAGCGGCTGACCTCCCTCATGCAGCGTCTCATCCCCTGCCAATTCTTCCCTTAGCCATCTACTTTGGACTGAGACTTGTATTGGACTTTCTGGCATACCCTATAGACATTTTACACAATTTTAAAGCAGCTTATTCCCTTTCACACTGCTGGTTTTTCATAGACAGATCCTGAGTAGTTCATAGACTTTACAGACTGTTGCCTTGAGGACTATACAATGTCAAATAGCCCCTCTGTTTGGTGGGTCATGCCTTCCCACCTCCCCCTCATTATGTACCCTTGCCCCTTCCCCCCCCAAGCAGGGAACGTTCCTTTACACACCAATCCTTCCCTTCACTTCACACTGGCTTTTACTACTCCCCTACTTGTCCCTTCCTGTTTTGTTATATCATTTAGGTTTATACCCAAAAGGTTTCTGCTCCATGATAGTCTTTTACAGACTTTGAACCATCTTATGCTATTACTAGATAGAAAGATAGAAAAGATGTAGAGATATTGTGAAGAGATGGTTGAGCAGGCTGCGCTTAAACCTATGAGATGAGTCCCTCCAAGTCTCTCTCTCTAAAGAGGGGTTGAGCACAGGATGACGCATAAATCTCACAAGGTTGGCAGCCGTTTAAGCCTTCCCTCCTCCACAGAAAGTCCTACATCTTCCCACCTGAGCACGGCACTCTTTAATAGCATTTAAGCCTGCTCCATTCTATTTTTCTTTACTGTGTTCATTTAGATATAAAGGGAAAGGAGGAGATGACGCTGAGGAATTATTCTGATGCAGTCTCCACCCCCAGGTTTTACCACACCCCACGAAATCCTAGCAGTGCCCCCTTCAACCAATCCTGGCTCCACATGTCACCCCTGGTTGTCGCCCAACAAAAGCCCCCTCAACCCCCCCCCCCTGCTCTCTCTGGGCTCTTGGCTCCCTCCCTCTCTCTCTCTCTCTCTCTCTCTCAGCTCCTTCGGCTCTCTCTCAGATCTCTCTCGCTTCTCTCGCCCTGTGGTCAAATAGTGGGGATGGCCATTGTCGGCTGACTCCACGTGGCCTGAGCCACCCCCCCATCCTATAATAAAGATTTGTGTACCCCACTTGCTCTGGACTTCCTCTCTCTTCTCCATGGTGCAGCCCGACACCTGATCGCCACAACAACAACACTTCTATTTATATGTTATGCTATCAAAAGTCAAGTTTGATAACACTTTGTCCTATAAAATTACCAAAATGCATTGAACCACAGACATGTGTTTTCTAGGTCATTGTCTTTAATGAAATTAGTGGAAATCATGATTGGATGCTCTTGTTGTCAACTTCTAAACAGAAATCAAGAACTTATAGATCAAGGCACCTATTAAATTATCATCATCCCTTTCTTTCTTGTTCCTGTGGTTGTTCTATAAATTCTTTGTAACACTGATTTATGATTTTTATTGTTAATTTTCAGATAGACTAAAAAGTGCAACGCAAAAATGAAATTACCAGGAAAAGAGAAATAAATGGAGTTTTGTAAAGGATAAGGGCTGTGAATCATTTATTTTTGTGATTCAAAGCCAAAAGTGTCTGGCACATAATCAGTTCACAATGAAATTTTGTTAAAACCTGAAAACAGGCCACAATTTCTGATGCCTTTACTTCAGTAGCTTGTAGTTATTGGCCAAAATAAATGCTTGCTTTATTTTGTAGACAATGAAAACAAATCCAAGACTCTAGTTGTTAATCAAATGTCAAACTTCTCTAAATAACTTCTATTTGTTCTGCTCTTTTAGAATAGCACAAGAAGTCAAACTACATTGAGACAAATGTTATTGAAGTAGAAGAAATAACACTTTACTCATCTAGAAGTTGGAACACTTCCAATAACCTTCACTCCAGTGCTAGGCAGCTATTTTGAATCAGATGTATGGTGACCAAAAAGATAATTTTGTGTGGGCACTTTTCCATGTTTATAACCCATGTTTGAGCCTACCCCTCCCCTCACCATATACAAAGGGAGCTTTGGTGCTGTGGTCTTTTTGTTTGTTTGTTTATCTACCTCTATCTAAAAATGCATCTTAATATCTTATATCTTAATTGAATATGTAAAATACAGTAACAGGTATAATAGTACTTAATATTTCTGGAGTTAATCTAATCCATACCTATGTATTATTTGACATCGCTACACATATAATACTTACCCATTTGAGGAATGTAGTGAAGCATATTTTTAATTTCAGTGAAAGATAAGGTAAAAGTTAAAGCACATGGAAATTCATCATCTACCCAAAATTATTCAATTATTACATAGGAGAATTTAAACTTGAACCCAGAAGTCTGATCTAGGACCTATAATTATTTTGTGTCAGAAATGCAAAAGAAGCATAATATTCTGGCTTTTGTCTTATAAATTCATATCTAACTTTAAAATAATAAGCAATAAGAAAAGCGATACAGTAGTGGTTGATTCAGATTTACTTTATCTGTTCACTTACAAAATAAATTTCACCATTACTGGTTCCAGTAGTGTCTCCCTACCTCTCTGCCCAACATATACACACTGTAAGCATTCTCCTCCCTGTAACCTCAGCAATCTAAATCATTTTCAAACATATTTATTTGTCATTGAAGAATATCTGCTCACTCAACCATTTTAATGTCAAATGAGACAAACATAGGCCTACTTGTTGTAAGATCACTGCATAATAACCTCTATATTAATCATAAATTGTCTATACTTTTTAAGACAACTTTATCACAGTCATGAAATTCTCCCTCTGGAAGTTCTCAAACACTTAAATGGAAAGAAAGTTTGAGAAAAATGATGGACAGACAACCCCACCAATGTGTCCTGGAGCTCAGTTTACCCAGAGTCCCACCCTACTAGGGAAAGAGAGAGACAGGCTGGGAGTATGGATCAACCAGTCAATGCTCATGTTCAGCAAGGAAGCTCTTACAGAAGCCAGACCTTCCACCTTCTGCATCCCACAATGACCTTGGGTCCAAACTCCCAGAGGGTTAAAGAATAGGAAAGCAATCAGGGGAGGGGATGGGATACAGAGATCTGGTCTTGGGAATTGTGTGGAGTTGTACCCCTCTTATCCTATGGTTTTGTTCATGCTTCCTTTTTATAAAAAAAAATGATGTTTGATGAAAAGAATTTTTATATAAATTCACACCCTTTAAAGTGACCTATGTGAGGACTGTCAAAATAGCTCATGAGAATGGTAACACCTTCTTTGCCATGCACAGGACCCAGATTTGAGCCCACTCCCCACTGCACTGGAGAAAGCTTAAGTGCTGTGGTCGTTTTCCCTCTTTCTCAGTGTCTCTGTCTCTCTCTCCATAAGAAAAAGTTAGCCCAAAGTAAGAAAGCCCTAGTGATGACAAAGATAAATGAATAAATACGTAAATAAATGGACATAAAGTTATCTGTATAAAAATGTCAGTTAGAGAAATTTATATTCTTAAGCTCTCCATTCATTAGATGTATTACTTTTGGGGTAGTTTCTGTTTAATTTATGTCTATATTTTACCATTAAAATTATCTTATCAGCATTATTAATAAAGCAAAACATTTTTAAATGTATTTCGTTGAGTATGTCCTGCACTACAGGAACTCAATAATTGTTGATTTGGAATGCCGTTCTACAAAAATATATGAAATGGAGACCGGGGTTGTGCAGTGGGTTAAGTGCATGTGGCGCAAAGCTCAAGGACTGGCAGAAGGATGCTGGTTCAAGCCCCCCGGCTCCTCACCTGCATGGGAGTCACTTCACAGGCAGTGAAGCAGGTTTGCAGGTGTCTATCTTTCTCTCCCCCTCTCTGTCTTCCCCTCCTCTCCCCATTTCTCTCTGTCCTATCCAACAACAATGACAATAACAATGATAATAATAACCACAGCAATGCTAATACAACCAGGATAACAAAAAAAGGGGGAGGAATGGCCTCCAGGAGCAGTGGATTTGTGATGCAGGCACTTAGCCCTGGCAATAACCCTGGAGGCATATATATATATGAAATGAGATGGATGGTTTTTCTGTTTTGTTTCTTAAGTTGTTGGAGCTTGACCAGAGACTTTTTTTGGATAAAAAGAGAGAGGGAAAGTCACCACAGCATGGGAGCATCCTCAAATAGGTTCAAATATAGGTTACATGTGTGGCAATGCAGGTGCACTACCCAAGTAAACTATTTTCCTAGCCCGATTGTTCTGGGTTTTATCCAGAAGTCAGATTTATCAAGGCATCTTATAAAAAGAATAGTTTAGAATAGGATCTAGAGTAAGATCATGCAAACTCTATTTCTTAGTCTTTTTTTATTCCCTTTTGTTGCCCTTGTTGTTTTATTGTTGTAGTTATTATTATTGTTGCCATCATTGTTTTGATAGGACAGAGAGTAATGAAGAGAGAAGGGTAAGACAGAGAGGGGGAGAGAAAGATAGACACCTGCAGACCTGCTTCACAGCCTGTGAAGCGACTCCCCTGTAGGTGGGGAGCTGGGAGCTCTAACTGGGATCCTTAGCCAGTTATTGTGCTTTGTGACACCTGCTCTTAACCCGCTGCACTACCGCTCGACTCCCAGTTCTTAGTCTTTAGTGACCTTAAGTCCTCTTAGGGAATATAACTCTGTACACTGCAGAACGATCCTGTACATAATTCCCCGAGTTACCCCCTTCCTCTCTCTGGTTTCCCTAGCCTCACTACCTTTCAGATAACATATTTTTTAATTTTATTTATAAAAAGGAAACACTGGACTGGCAGAAGGATCCCGGTCTGAGCCCTGGCTCCCCAACTGTAGGGAAGTCATTTCACAGGCGGTGAAGGTCTGCAGGTGTCTGTCTAACTTCAACTCTGTCCTATCTTAAAAATAAATAAATAAATAAATAAATAAATAAATAAATAAATAAATAAAATAAAGGAACCACTGACAAAACCATAGGATAAGAGGGGTACAACTCCACACAGTTCCCAATACCAGAACTGCATATCCCATCCCATCCCTTGATAGCTTTCCTATTCTTTAACCCTCTGGGAGTATGGCCCCAAGGTCATTGTGGGATGCAAAAGGTAGAAGATCTGGCTTCTGTAATTGCTTCCCTGCTGAACATGGGCATTGGCAGGTCGATCCATACTCCCAGCCTGCCTCTCTCTTTCCTAGTGGGGCCGGGTTCTGGGCAATTGGAGCTCCAGGACACAGACTTTTTTTTTTTTAATTTCTTTATTGGGGAATTAATGTTTTACATTCAACAGTAAAACAATAGTTTGTACATGCGTAAAATTTCCCAGATTTCAATACAACAATACAACCCCCACTAGGTCCTTTGTCATCCTTTTTGGATCTGTATTCTCCCCCCACCCCCGCACCCCCCAGAGTCTTTTACTTTGGTGCATTACGCCAATTCCACTTCAGGTTCTACTTGTGTTTTCTCTTCTGATCTTGTTTTTCAACTTCTGCCTGACAGCGAGATCATCCCATATTCATCCTTCTATTTTTGACTTATTCCACTTAACATGATTTCTTCAAGCTTCAAGATGAGCTGAAAATGGGAAGTCACCTTTTTAGTAGTTGAGTAGTATTCCATTGTGTATCTATACCACAACTTGCTCAGCCACTCATCTTTTGATGGACACCTGGGTTGCTTCCAAATTTTGATTATTACAAATTGTGCTGCTAGGAACATAGGTATACACAAATCCTTTTGAATGGGTGTGTTGGGTTTCTTAGGATATATCTCCAGGAGAGAAATTTCAGGATCATAGGGTAGGTTCACTTATAGCCTTCTGAGAGTTCTCCAAACTGCTCTCCACAGAGGCTGGACCAATTGACATTCCTACCAGTAGTGCAGGAGGGTTCCTTTGACCCCACAACCTCTCCAGCTTTTGTTGCTGCCACTTTTTCTGAGATCTGCCATTCACACAGGAGTGAAGTGTAATCTCATTGTTGTCTTCATTTGCATTTCACTGATAATCAAAGACTTGAAACATTTTTTTCTATTGTTTCTCAGCCTTTTGTATCTCTTCTGTGGTGAATATTCTGTCAATGTCCTTTCCCCATTTTTGGATGGGGTTATTTGTTTTCTTATTGTTGAGTTTGGCAAGCTCTTTATTTATTATGGTTATTAGCCTCTTGTCTGATGTATGGCATGTAAAGATCTTCTCTGAGGGGTCTCCTGGTTTGGGTAGTCGTTTCTTTTGCTGTGCAGAAGCTTTTAATCTGATGTAGTTCCATAGGTTTATGCTTGGCTCAGTCTTCTTTGTAATTGGATTCATTTCATTGAAGATGTCTTTAAAATTTATGTGGAAAAGATTTTCCAATATTTTCCTCTAAGTCTATGATAGTTTCTGGACTGACATTCAAGTCCCTGATCCACTTGGAATTTACTTTTGTATTTGATGAGATATAGTGTTTCAGTTTCATTCTGTTGCATGTTTCAACCCATTTTTTCTAACACCACTTATTGAAGAGACTCTGTTTTCCCCATTGAATAGTCTGGGCACCTTTGTCAAATATTAGATGTCCATAGGTGTGGGCGTTAGGGTTAGGGTTAGGGTTAGCCTTCTGGGCTCTCAATTCTGTTCCACTGGTCAGTATGTCTACTCATGTTCCAGTACCAAGCAGTTTTGATGACAATAGCCATATAATACAATTTGAGATCTGGGAGTGTAATGCCGCTGGTTCTGTTCTTTCTTCTCACGATTGTCTTGGCAATTCTCAGTCTTTTCTGGTTCCAGATGAACATTTGTAGCATTTTCTTCTATTCTCCTAAAAATGTATTTGTGATCTTGATGGGGATAGCATTAAATTTATATATGGCTCTGGGTAGCATATTCATTTTGATGATGTTAATTCTTCCAACCCATGAACATGGAATATCTTTCCACTTCTTTGTGTCTTTTTGAATTTCCTTTGAGTAGTGACTCATAATTTTCAGTATACAAGTCTTTCACTTCTTTGGTTAGGTTTATTCCTAGATATTTTATTGTTTTTTTTTATTATGATAAAAGGAATATATTTCTAGATTTCAACTTCTTCTAACTTAGTGTTTGCATAGAGGAATGCCACTGCCTTTTGAATATTAATTTTGTAGCCTGACACCTTACTGTATTGCCTGATGATTTCCAAAATATTCTTGCTGGATTCCTTAGGTTTTCTATGTATACTATCATGTCATCTGCAAATAGGGAGAGTTTGACTTCTTCTCTTCCAATCTGCATCCCTTTTTTTTAAAAAAAATTTTTATTTAAGAAAGGATTAATGAACAAAAACATAAGGTAGGAGGGGTACAACTCTACACAATTCCCACCACCCAATCTCCATAACCCACCCCCTCCCATGATAGCTTTCCCATTCTCTAGCCCTCTGGGAGCATGGACCCAGGGTAGTTGAGGGTTGCAGAAGGTAGAAGGTCTGGCTTCTGTAATTGCTTCCCCGCTGAACATGGGCGTTGACTGGTCGGTCCATACTCCCAGTCTGCCTCTCTCTTTCCCTAGTAAGGTGTGTCTGTGGGGAAGCTGAGCTCCAGGACACATTGGTGGGGTCTTCAATCCAGGGAAGCCTGGCTAGCATCCTGGTGGCATCTGGAACCTGGTGATTGAAAAGAGAGTTAACATACGAAGCCAAACAATTTGTTGAGCAATCATGGATCCCAAGCTTGGAATAGTGGAGAGGAAGTGTTAGGGAGGTACTCACTGCAAACTCTAGTGTACTTCTGCTTTCAGGTATATATTTTGCAGTAGTTTATGGATACGTGTGAACATATGCTCTCTCTCACAGAAACTGGTGTATATCTAGGTTATGGGACTTTGTTAGAAAGTGAACTATCTGAGATGAAATTAGAATGTACTATAAAAGGAAAGGTCTCACCCGAGTAATGAAGCTGAAGGGTTGTCATTCCACACGTGAAGTCTCTGGACACAGTCTGAGGTGAAGCATGTTGAGGTGGCAATCGTTGCGTTGGTTAGGTTGTGATCGGCGGATGCTATATTTTTTGATATGGATTGGGAGAGGCATATGGGAAAGTGGGCCCTATCCAAGGGTTCCAGGACTGGGGGAAGTAGGGGCTCTATAGTGGAGATGTGAGGTTCCTGATATCTTAGGGTTCAAAAAGACAATCAATAGTTAATGTTATCATCACATTATTTGGTAATTGGGTTAACTTTGAAAAGTCCTTTTGTTATGGTTTGCTGTATAGTATCCAGTATCTTGTATATAGCTGTGCTATTGGATGCTTCTAATCTACTTGGTCTAGGCTTTTGAGAGAGTTCGCATATCAAATACACAGCCTATATATTAAAAAGATTCAGTTTGTGTTTGAGAAACTTTGAGACATACAACTGATTTTCCCCCTCTAATATTAATTAACTACTGATTTATATATCTACATTTTGCTAGGAGTGTACATAAACACCATTCCCACCACCAAAAGACTGTGACCCATCCCTCCCACCCACTCCCACCCCTCACTGTCCCAGGAAGCTGCATGTCTACCCCTCACCACTGGGTTTTTACTTTGGTGCCCTACTTACAATTTGATCAGGTCCTGCTTTTAGTTTCCCTTTCAGATCTTCTTAGTTAACTTCTGTTGATGAGTGGGATCATCGCATACTCATCTCTATCTTTCTGACTTAGTTCACTTAACATAATTCCTTCTAGCTCTGTCCAAGATGGGTCAGAGAAGGTGGGTTTATTGTTCTTGATAGCTGCATAGTTTTGCATCCCTTTAATTCTTTGCTCCTGCCTGAGTGCTATGGCAAGAACTTCCAACACTATGTTGAATAATAATGGTGAAAGTGGGCAGCCCTGTCTAGTACCTGGTCTAAGGGGAAATGCTTCCAGTTTTCTACCATTGAGTATGATGTTGGCTGTAGGTTTGCTCTATATAGACTTCATTATCTTGAGGAATTTTCCATCTATTCCCATTTTTTGTAGTGTTTTGATCATAAAGGGATGTTGGATTTTGTCAAAGGCTTTCTCTGCATCTATTGATATGTCCATGTGGCATTTGGTCTTGCTTTTGCTGATGTGGTGGATCACGTTGATTGATTTACATATACTAAACCAACCTTGCATGCCTGGGATAAACCCTACTTGCTCATGATGAACAATCTTTTTAATATACTGCTGTATCCAGTTGGCTAGAATTTTGTTCAATATTTTAGCATCTATGTTCATCAGCGATATTGGTCTGTAGTTTTCTTTTTTGGTTGTGTCCCTGTCTGCTTGATATTGGCTTCATGGAAGCTGGAACGGAGTATTCCAGTGTCTTCAATCTTCTAGAAAACTTTTAAAAGTAGAAGTATTAGTTCTTATTTGAAGGTTTTGTAGAATTCACTTATAAAACCATCTGGTCCAGGACTTTTTTGGGGGGAAAGGTTTTTGATAACTGTTTCAATTTCATTAGCTGTGATGGGCCTGTTCATGTTATCTAGTTATTCTTTAATTTTGGAAGTTCATAGTTATCTAGGAAATTGTCCATTTCTTCTTGGTTCTCCAGCTTGGTGGCATACAGTTGTTCATAGAAGCCTTGAATGATATGTTGAATTTCTACAGTGTCCGTTGTGATATCTCTTCTTTCATTTATGATCTGATTTATTTGGATCTTCTCTCTGTTTTGTGAGTCTGGCTAAATGTTTGTTGATTTTGTTCACTCTTTCAAAGAACCAACATTTATTTTCATTGATCTTTTGTATGGTTTTCTTAATTTCAATGTTATTGATTTCTGCCCTAACTTTAGTGATTTCTGTTCTTCTGGTTGCTTTAAAGTTTCTTTGTTCTTCTTCTAGGTCTTTAAGATGTGCAATGAGGCTATTTATTTGTGCTTTTTCTTGTTTCCTGGTGTGTGCTTGTATGGCTATGAACTTCCCTCTCAGTCTTAGTTTTTTGTTTGTTTGTTTGTTAAATCAGGAGCCCCCTGTAAATAACTGCACTGGAAGTATATATTGAGTATATCTTACTAAAAGATAGTATGTGATGTGAGAAAACCTAGAAATAAAAAGAAAGGAATATTCCAGTCCTAGGCATACAATAGTTTATAATACTCCATAGGTATTCCATTCTCACAGTTATGGTCATTAGACTTAAAAAATATCACTGAGGGTCTTATTAAACTTGTAGAATTATTCACTGATATAAAATATGAATTTTATTGGAATTTTTATTATACAACTTCATTTACAATCAGTAAAGGAGACTAAAATAATATAACTATTCTAGTAGAAGGAATCAATAACAAATGGGGATGTCAGAAATATCAAAATAAAAATAGTATTTTGGGATTGAAAAAGTGGTTAGGCTTATTGATCACTTGTGATATAGCAGACAATCTGTAGGTATTTCCCTTTAATGCAATACTATGATATTGTAAAGTATGATATAAGTAATATTAAAGTATGAAATGTTTACAGATATTTTAAATAAATAACCCAAAATATAAAAAAATATAATAGTTTCTACATGCATACTATTTCACAGTTTTCCACATAATAATTCAGTTCCCTCTAGGTCCTCTAATACCATCATGTTTCAGGACCTGAACCTTCCCCCATCTCAGAATCTTTTACTTTGGTGCAGTACATCAACTCCAGTCCAAGTTCTGTTTTGTGTTTTCCCTTCTGCTCTTATTTTTCAATTTCTATCTATGAGTGAGATCGTCCCATACTTATCCTTATCTTTCTGGCAGATCTCTCTTAACATGATTTGTTCAAGAGGAGCTCAGTTCTAAATACACTTGATAGCCTTCAATATTTTTGGCTTCTTAATTATGATTATTATCATCAATTATCTCATGTATTACTATGTTCATATACTACTATCTCTGATAGAATGAGTCTCTTTGAAGGCACAGGGTAGTTTTTTGTTTGTTTTTGTTTTATCTCTGGGACCTGGTGCCTACATGAGGACTCCATCAATTCTACCTGTCAATTCTTTTCCTTTTTCTTTGATAGAATGTGAGAAACAGAAATAAGAGAGAGAGAGACTGACTGCAAGTATTGCTCTACCACTTGTGAAGCCCTTTCCTCATGGATGAGGCCAGATGTGTGAGCCCTATTCAGACATGGTAACGTATCTGCTCTACTGGGTATCACTCGGTTACTTTCCTTTTTTTTTTTTAACTCGTATTATATTCTGTCACCTAGTAGATTCTCAATAAATATAGGCTGGATGGATAAAAAATAGCTACCCTATCATTTTGACAATAATGATAAGGACAGGTAAGATAGTAGTTGCAAAAGTAACTTTTGAATGGTAAAGTACAGTGAAATTTACTATTATTAGATAGATCTTAACACTGTCATGTGACTTGCACACAGTTATAGAGTTTCTGTATAGGAGAACTATTTAGAATATGCACCCAAATTGACTCAAAGACCTATAGACAGTTATTTTGCTCTAGCTTATTTGTAGCTATATGGTTATTGCTGGGGCTCTGTGCCAGCACTAGGAATCCACTGTTCCTGGAGGCCATTTTTCCATTTTGTTGGATAGGACAGAGAGAAATTGAGAGACAAGGGGAGATAGAGAGGGAGAGAGACAGACACCTGTAACTCTGCTTCACCACTTGTGAAGCTACTCACTTGAGGATGGGGAGCCAGGGCTTGAAGCAGGATCCTTGTGTGGGTCCTTTTGCATTGTACAATGTGTGCTTAATCTGGCGTGCCACCGCCTGACCCCCTACCAACTTCTTCAAACAAAATAATACTTTTATTTTCATTGTATCAGATTGATACATCAAAGAGATTTCATTCTATTAAATTTTCCAGTAGTAGAGTTGAATATGATCTGAAGAATTTTTTATTTATTTTTAAAAATATATATAGAACATTTATCTTTTGTTAATATTTAATCTTTCATTGATAACCGAAGGCTGATTGAAATCATTATACTTAACTATTTTTTATTTTTACTTTCATATGCATGGCAAAGGATAGGTCAGCTGAGGGCTCAATGTTGAAAAAAAAAAGCAACAGAAAACTCACTTCTCTGTAACTTCTCAGCCAGTTTTTCCATGGCCTCATGAAACACACATATTGAGGCTGATTTTAGTTTTAAAGCATATTTGCCTGGAGTGAATGAACTCTCTTGAGATTACATTTGTAGCTCCTTGAAAGTAGATCACTTAAGAGAAACCTTGTGCTCTTATTTTATAATTGTTTGAAACACTGTTTGACAAAATTCAGTTTTTTAGCCTTAAAATATATTTTATATAAATGGCATACATGAGTGTCTAAGAGTCTTTTCATGATATAATCAGGATTTTAAGTGAATATGATTATTTCATCAACCTCACTGTCACTTTATGTTCATTCTGTTTCCTATATAATTCTTATATAATATTTAATATTTCTTTTAGAGCAAGAGAAAACTTGTATTCTGGATTATTTATTAGTCACCTTAAATACTCCATCACCAAACATACTACATTGTGAATATTCCATTTATAAGAGAATGAGAGTCTATTAGTGAATAAAACATTAAGGAATTCAAAGGCTCATTTTGGTCAAATATTAAAATGAATGAAGTTATGAGGACTTCAAACTACTAAAGTACAGGTAAATATCTTTGAAGATGATGTATCTACATCTCTTGAACTATATTTTATTCTAAAAATACTACTGAGAAAGGAGAGAAATCCAAGTACTGAGATGCTTCAAACAGTTATCAATAGCACTGAGAAAACAGGAAACTTAATTTAGGAAAGCAGCCACTACAGAAAGACTTGTTATTGCTTTCAAATATTGGAAGAAACACCACACCAGAGAATCCTTGGAGCACAAATTTCTCATTATTTGGCCCATTCATTTTTTTTTTAATTTGGTCCATTCTTTAGAAAGCGAGTTTTTATGAGAAGGTTCTAAATCTTCCATACCCAAGTAGGGAAGGACTTGGGTATTAAATGTCAAAGCATTAAAATTGTGAGCTAGAAATTTTCTTACTGCGCTGGGCTAACATCGTGGGTAGGAGAGAGATGATCCAGGAACCAAGCTTGTGGTGATAGCAATACAATCTTTATTCATGCGGGAGCCCCAGAGTCTGGCTTGAGTGCAGTGGGTTAAGCCATGTGGAGACAGCCGCAATGGCCTGCGACAGCCTCCTGGTCTGCACTCAGAGGAAAAGAGAGAAACCAGAAATGGAAGTGGCTTTTATAATACCATAACTGGGAGGGGCTGGAAATGGTAGGGGCTTCCCTAGCAACCGTTGCCAGGGATTCAGTTGGTGGGAATAATATCCTCTGGGGACTTAGGAGGGAGACCTTTAATCATTTATAGAACAAAGCAGAAGATTGGTATATAGATAAAAAGGGGCGGGCCATACTAGCATGGAAATAGGGTGGTTTGTGGGCCCTGCCAAGCTTGACCACATCTGCACAATTTCCCAACATTACTAAATATGCTACAGTTAGGTACCACATTTTCAGATTAATATAATGAACTTGATATAGACTTCTGATTGAAGATGCTCCAAGTAGAAATCATATTTCTGGGCTGACAGGATGAACTTTCTATTACATTGTTTTTGAAGAATAATCACTGGCAATTGCAGTGCCTTAGATGCATGAATATATGAAATATAGAACTTGTTTTCTTGTAGGTATTTGGGAGTCATTGACTCTATCACTTAAACACAATCTTATTATCTTTAGTTCTAGTCAAGGACTCAGATAAAACTGCATTTTGAAACACCTGTCTGAAAATTTTAAGTATTTCAATTACCTGCTACTAGTCTGGCTTAGGTTTAGCCAGCAAACTGCCCTAGGCTATGGCTCCACTCTCTACTAATTTCTGGATGCTATTTGAGTCCTATCTCCATGTAGGAAACTGATCAAATACTCCTAATGAGATCCAGGGTCTCCCTCTCCCTCTCCCTCTCCCTCTCCCTCTCCCTCTCCCTCTCCCTCTCCCTCTCCCTCTCCCTCTCCCTCTCCCTCTCCCTCTCCCTCTCCCTCTCCCTCTCCCTCTCCCTGTCTCTCTCTCTCCCCTTTCCTTTCTCATCTCTCTCACCTCATGATTAAATCCAATTCTAGCTGTCCTGTATTGAATCTTTTACAAAAGACTGTATGATATTGGACCTTCTGAATGGTGCTGAAAATCTAATTTTGAGTTAACTTTCACTCATGTTAGATTTAGGATGAGTTAGAGTTTTGGCTTACTAATAATGCTCACTGCAATTCAATGACAATAAAAACAGTTAAAAAGATTAAGTTTGAAGTATAAATAAATTAAGTGGTAGGAAGAAAAAAAATGAGTCAAGTTCAGTATTAGAGAAAATACCAGTTAAATATTTGCTAAGCTTCTTAAATACTGTTACAAATTATGCAAAATATTTCTATATAAATATAAATTTATTCTATATAAATTCAAGATCAAAAATAACGTTCACATGTATATGACTTTTAAGTTTTTGTGGGACATGGCCCTGGATATATATATATCCTACAGTCTAGGGAGTAAAGAATGTCTTTGTTGAAGAACATTCTTTAATACCACAGTACCATAGCCATGTCATATAGTTCTCTGACTTATTACTCTACAATTCAATACAATCAATAGTTCCAGATGCAAATATGATCATATGTAATCTTTCACTTAATCACACAGGTCTCTATCTTCTTTTTATTTTCAATTTCTTTATTGAGGAACTAATGATTTACAGTCAACAGTAAGATAAAATACAATAGTTTGTACATGTGTAATACTTATATATTACATAACAGTTCAAACCCCACAGGCCTCCCTCTGTTTCCCAAGACCTGAACCATCCCCCCACCCCAGCATCTTACTTTGGTACAATATACCAAGTTCTGCTTTGTGTTTTCCTTTCTGTTTTTATTTTTCAACTTCTGTCTATAAGTGAAATCATTCCATATTCTTCCCTCATCTCTTACATTTACAGATGGGTGTAATAGATGAGCCCTTAACATTTATAAAGAAGACTAATAAAAAAAACTTGATAATAACTAAATTACCAAATTATATGTTGAGTATTAAAATGGTCCAGTATTTTTGTCTTTCCACAATGCATAAAATGAGTTAACTTCAACCTTTCACATAGGATCTGATGTTCCTGATCACTATTTAATATCTATCATTATTACATATGATCTTATTTTAATGTGTTAAAGTGACAATATCTTCCCTTTGAAGAGTTAAGTGTACTGTAAGTCACAGAAAAGCAGTAAGCTTAGGGCAGTCAAGGGAACAAAGTTTTATGGCAAAGACTAAAGTATTTAATTGTATGTAAAATCATACCTCCTTAAAGAATTGTTTTTCAAAGATTTTGTTTTGAAACATATTGCTTGTGATATAAAATAGTCCTTGGAAAGAGGCCCGGATAAAATTTAGAAACATGTTAACAGCACAATGGATAGACTTTAAATTTAGGGACATCTTAGATTATACCCACTGTTGGCTCTTCAGTGAATCTTTAGTGAACCTAGAAGACCACGGCAACTCAGAAAACAGCAACAACCAGAGAAGCCATCTTTCCAGGAAAGGAGAACACAAAATCACAAGTGCCTAGACATTGAGAATTTTATATTCATTTCTAAACTTTCCTAAGGCAACAAAACTATTCGGGCCTCTACTCAGGTAATCTCTCTCTAGTCTATGAAAAAAGGGAGAAAATGAACCACTAAAGTCCTCTAGATCCTTCCCACTCAATAACTAGTCAGCAGTTACAGAAGCCAAACCTTCCACCTTCTGCACCCTATAAGGATCCTGCATCCATGCTCCCAGAGAAAAGGAAAGAATAGGAAAGCTTTCATCGGGGGCAGGGTGTGTGTGTGGATATGGAACTCTGGTCTTGTCGATACTCTTTTTTATAAATAAATTTTAAAAAATAGTCAATTAAAAGTGTAATAAATGAATAAAAACTTCAGAGCTGTTGAGAAGGTTGGTAAGAGGACTTAAAAGAGCTTAAACTCTGATGCAGCAGCTTAAAATACAGAGGAAGTGAAAGAAGCAAGAAATACTTTGCATGTAGTAACAGCAAGGTAAGCAAAGCCTAAATAAAGCCTTTCCAATCAATTTTTTTTCCAGGCAGGCATAAACTCATTTTCCCTAGAGGTAAAATAGGCAGGGAATGATTTTGCAAATTTGCAAAGTCCATGCATTGCTGATATGGAAAATATGGAAAGCAGTGAATATTGGGAAAAGCAGCTGAATACCATCATTGAAAAACTCAAAGGAAAGGAAGGGGAATATGGAATATATCTGAGTCTGGGTGCACTAAGAAGTATGAGGAAGAAACACAGACTTTCCAAAGAGTCCTAGTGATTTTACAATTATGTCTCATAAACTGACACTAAATTAGATTTAGGGCCATTGAAAATTTACAGAGTAAAATACTGTTCAGTTTAGGAATTACTTGTGAAAACTGATACCATATTACTAGAATGTTGTTTTGGGGGGGTTGGAAAATGCATTATGAAAAGATGGAGGAAATTTTAATTCCACCATCATCAATAGTTTTGAATTTGTGTAAAAGAGAAATTAGATTGAAAGTCTCTACCACTTTTATTTTGTGTTTATAAATTATGAGAACATTTCTTCAAATACCGGAAAGAGAATTATATTTGAGTAAAAAGCTTTACAAATATTCATGTAGATGGGTTGTGAAAGTCTAACACTTAAGGTTTCTTATCTAATGCTTAGAAAAAATTATCCTCTTTGGTTGTGATAAGCAAAGCACTTTAGCATATGTTTGTGTGAGAAAAAATGTGCTGTTTAGTGAATTTTTAGGGGAAGTTTTAAGATCAATTAAAAATGCACTACTAGTCATTTATCATTTCTCTCTCTCTCTCTTTTTACATCAAGTGCCTCACCACATCCCTGTGTAGTTTTACTCTGAGCCATCTGCCAAGCTAGGTACTTTCACCAAGTTCTGTTTTACATATGTGTCCTACTTTAAAATCCTTAACATTTTTTTCTGGCTTTGTTTTTAACAGACATTAAATTCAAATAACTAAATGTGTGAATGTTCCACATTTTTATATAAATATAATTATCACAGAAAATTTACATGCTATTATTACTTGAGAACTTTTTCTACTTAAGCCGCATATAGTTGAGTGCTTATTTCTTGAACAAGTGATTTTATATATATATATATATATATATATATATATATATATATATATATATTTCTCTTTATTTTAAGAGAAAACTGATAATGACTGGAAAAGAATTGTCTAAAGAATAAAGAAGACACAGGAGTCGGGCGGTAGCACAGTGGGTTAAGCGTAAGTGGCACAAAGTGCAAAGATTGGCCTAAGGATCCCGGTTCAAGCCCCCGGCTCCCCACCTACAGGGGGTTCGCTTCACAGGCGGTGAAGCAGGTCTGAAGGTGTCTATCTTTCTCTTTCCCTCTCTGTCTTCCCCTCCTCCTTCCATTTCTCTCTGTCCTACCCAACAATGACGACATCAACAACAATAGCTACAACAATAAAAACAACAAGGGCAACAAAAAGGAAATAAATAAATAAATATCTTTAAAAAATAATAAAGAAGACTAAAAATAGAAAATATTTGAGTTTTTTTCTTTATTTCTGGGATACTGTCAGAGTTAATGAAAATGTATTTTTTTAAACCTACTGTCCCTGGTTCCCACCTGCAAGGTGTAAACGTCATGAATGTTATAGAGGGTTGCAGATGGCTCTCTCCTCTGGCTCTCCTCCCCCTTCTCTCTTTCTCCCTCTTTATTTTACTTTCTATAAAAAATAAAAAAGTGATATGGAACACTGGAGTTTTTTAAACACCATGCTCCATTGATAGACCTGGTAGCAAAGCAAAGAAAAAAGAATAGATAATGTGGTATAGCCCCACTTACTCTTATTCCTATTTTTGTTAGAGAGAAGACACCAATGTAGTAAGGGATCAGGCTTCAAACCACATGAAAAAGCAGTCACACTGTACAGGTGAAATATTCTCCTGTTCTGACTATTCTGATTTTTATTCACATCAAAATAGTTTTTTTTTTTTTTTTTTTTTTTGCTTTGACACAAAAGTAATCATTGGGACTTGGTGCTTGCATAGCTCCATCTTTCCCTATGGTCATTTTCTTCCTTTCTTCCATACTTTCTTTTCTCCTCTTTTCTTCCTTCCTTTATTTCATTCCTTCTTTCTTTCTTTTCTTTCTTTTCTCTCTCTCTCTCTGTTTTATTTCTCTTTTTATAAAGATGAGAGAGGGAGGAGAAAGAAGAGAAGTACATAAGAGATTAGAAGAAACATGTGTATCACTGCTCCATTGCTCATAAAGCTTCTCCCCTGCAGACTGGGACTGAGAAGTTGAGCCTTGATCTTCTAGAAAGGTAACATGTGTGCTCAGTCATGTAAGTGACCATCCAGTCCACAAAATAATGTTGACTAGTGTTTCCTGACTCCAAAACTATCTGAATTGTTTTTTATATAATATAGTTAGTTACGTGGTACACATGCAGTATGATTTCTGTGTCTGGTTTGCTTAGCTCAATACAGTGTCTCTGACATTTGTTCATATGTTAAGACTTATAGCTGATTTTTGTTAATGGGAAGTACAGGATATCTGATAATTCTACCATTAATAGGTATTTGGACTGTAAAAATTATTTTTCAGAGGTCAGGTGGTAGCTCAGTGGGTTAAGTGTACATGGCACCAAGCACAAGGACAAACATAAAGATTCCAGTTCGAGCCCCTGGCTACCCACCTGTAGGGGGGTCACTTCATGGGTGGTGAGGCAGGTCTGCAAGTGTCTGTCTTTCTCTCCCCCTCTGTCTCCATTCCTCTCTCAATTTCTCTGTGTCCTATAAAGCAACAACAACAATGACAACAATAATAATGACAACAATAAGGGTAACAACAAGAGCAACAAAATGGGAACAATGGCCTCCAGGAGCAGTGAATAATTACTTGACAATTCTCAGATAGAGCATAGTTCATGGAGAAAAGTATATGATTATCTTAGATTTCGACCAGGCTCTTGACTATTTTCCATCGACTGGCCTTTATCATCTCGTTATTTTTCTATTCATAGTATGATATAAAGTTTGACTTTTGATTTTGTATTCCACTAGTTTTAAGCTCTGTGAAGAAACGGTCTTGATTCTCTTATTCAAATCTCTATCCCTCAGTCACTGAAAGTTCTGTCTACCATATAGTAATCAATCAAATATGTTGATTGAATAAGTGAAATTCAAAAATTGTCACTTTAAAAATAAGAAAAGGTAAGAGTGTCAAAATAGCCAATTTAAAAATATTTATTGTCTATGTAAGTGGACATATTCCCTGAATTCCTTAAATCAATGTTGTATCTTTTTTTTTTTCCACACTATGGCTTATCTCTGTTGAGCAGATGACCCTCCTAGGATATGCTAATAATAGAAATGATATGTGTTTTGTTTTTTGCCTGAGCCTGAAATCTGATATGCAGGTGAATCCTAATTATTGTCTGGGGAGATGATATCATGGCTGGGAAAAGGACCAGAAAGCTGGATCAAGGAAGAGAGTAGTTCCCTAATACGGGAAAGGGGTTTAAAATTACTCCACCAATTTGATGTGACCTGGGGCCCATAATTAGCTTAGGAGCCTGTGTGACCTCTACATCCCTCTAGATTTGAGCTCACATTCTGTGGTCATGAGTAGGAACATTCCTTGCTGCCCCAGTATCGACCCATCTTCCTCAGGTGTATCATAGAGTATGTTGCCCATCTTCCCTTCAGAGGATGGAACATTCTCTACACTTTGAAATATAACTAACATATGCCTACTAGCTATCTACAAAATGGAGGACCCCCCCTCCCAATGCTTCACCTGCACTATTCCAGACTTTAGGTCCATAATTGCCCAACAGTTTGTTTGGCTTTGTATATTAACTCTCTTTTCAGCCACCAGGTTCCAGATGCTAGCAGGATGCGACCAGACTTCCCTGGACAGACAACCCCACCAATGTGCCTTGGAGCTCCAGTTCCCCAGAGCCCTTCCCCACTAGGGAAAGAGAGAGACAGGATGAGAGTATGGATTGACCTGTCAACACCCATGTTCAGCGGGGAAGCAATTACAGAAGCCAGACCATTAACCTTCTGCATCCCACAATGATCTTGGGTTCATACTCCCAGAGGGTTAAAGAATAGGAAAGCTATCAGGGGAGGGGTTGGAATACAGAGTTCTGGTGGTGGGAATTGTGCAAAGCTGTACTGCTCTTATCCTGTGGTTTTGTGAATGTTTCCTTTTTATAAATAAAAAATTTAAAAAAAGAAAAATAGTCACATAAAAAAGAAATGATATATGTTTTTATCAGCTTACTCTTCTCATTTGAGAGATTTTTAGACTTTAAGTCAATCTGAAGGGATTTAATTTGTCTTTTTTTACATATTGTTGATGTGTCTTGCATTTTCAGTCTTAAACATTATAATTAGTAACTTAATTTTTATTGTTATTTATTTATAAAATAAAATATAGACAAGAACATGGAATAAGAGGTGTACAATTCACATAATTTCCACCACCAGAGTCCCATGTCCCATCCCTCCTTTGAAAGCTTTCCTATTCTTTATCCCTTTGGGAGCATAGATCCAGGGTCATTATAGGGTGCAGAAGGTGGCAGGTCAGGCTTCTCCATTGAACATGGGTAACTGCTTCTCTATTGAACATGGGCATTGGCAGGTCAATCATACTCCCAGCCTGTCTCTCTTTCTCTGTTAGGGCAGGGGTCTGGGGAGGTGGTGGTCCAGGGTATACTGGTGAGGTCTGTCCACAGAAGTCAGGTTGGCATCATGGTAGCATCAGCAACTTGGTGGCTGAAAAAGTATTAGATATAAAGCAGAACAAATTGTTTAATAATCAGGAACATAAAGGCAAGAATATAGCAAATAAGTTTTTGGAAATCCATTTTGGAAAAATCTAGTAGGTCTATTTCTGGTATATTCCAAAGGGCCATGACTTTACTAATGTTTGCCTGAACATGACAGCTCAACATGCCAGTGTATCCAAGTTATTGTCTGGGGAAATAGTGTCAAGAGTTGGAAAGAGGTTCCCGGAAGATGGCGGACTGAGAAGCTGCTAGTGGCTTGAGCTCTGACCACATCTTCTGGAAACAAAATGAAAACAACATTGGAGGAAAGGAATGGCAGTATTAGGTAAACAACAGTTGAGACCCCCAAGGAAAATACTGATTATCTTGAGGCAATTAGAGAACTGAAAGCTGAAATAGCTGTAATGAAGAAAAAAGCTGAGGCAAGGGAAAACAGACTAACAGAAGCAGAAAACAGAATTAGTCAGACAGAGGATGACTTAGAGAAAATGAAGAAAGAGGTGAAAGAGCTTTAAAAGAGATTGAGAGACACTGAAAACAACAACAGAGACATATGGGATTATCTCAAAAGAAGTAACATTTGCATAATTGGCCTGCCAGAGAAAGAAAGAGAGGAAGGGGAAGCAAACATTCTAGAGGAAATAATAGAACAAAACTTCCTCGACCTGAATAACAGAAAGGACATCAAGATTCAAGAGGCACAGAGAGTACCAAACAGAATCAACCCAGACCTGAAGACACCAAGACACATCATAGTCACAATGAGAAGAAGTAAGGATAAAGAAAGGATCCTAAAGGCTGCAAGAGAGAAACAAAAAGTCACATACAAGGGAAAAGCCATAAGATTATCTGCAGACTTCTCCACTCACACTCTAAAAGCCAGAAGAGAATGGCAAGATATCTATCAAGCCCTGAATGAAAAAGGGTTTCAACCAAGGATAATACATCCTGATAGACTTTCATTCAAAATAGATGGAGGGATCAAAACCTTCTTAGACAAATAACAGTTAAAGGAGGCAACCATCTCCAAGCCGGCCCTGAAAGAGGTTCTAAAAGATCTCTTATAAACAAGAACATCACTATAATACTTGCAATATATCAGAGCAAACAAAAATTTTTTTTTTTGTACAATGGCACTACAATACATTAAATCCATAATATCAATAAATGTCAATGGCTTAAGCTCACCCATCAAAAGGCACAGAGTTGGGGGATGGATCAGAAAACATAATCCAACCATATGCTGCTTGCAAGAATCCCATCTGTCACAACAAGATAAACACAGACTTAAAGTGAAAGGATGGAAAACTATCATACAGGCTAACGGTCCACAAAAAAGGGCAGGAACAGCCATTCTCATCTCAGACATGATAGATTTTAAATAAAGTAATAAAAGATAGGCAAGGACATTACATAATGATTAGAGGATCAATCAGCCAAGAAGACTTAACAATTATTAACATCTATGCACCCAATGAGGGACCATCTAAATACGTCAAGCACTTACTGAAAGAACTTCAAAAATACATCAATAGTAATACAATAATAGTGGGAGACTTCAATACCCCACTCTCACACTTAGACAGATCAACAATGCAGAGAACCAACAAAGATACAAGAGAATTGAATGAAGAGATTGACAGACTAGACCTCTTGGACATTTTCAGAGTCCTTCACCCCAAAAAACTGGAATACACCTCTTTTCAAATCCACATAACACATACTCAAGGATAGACCACATGTTAGGCCACAAAGACAGCATCAATAAATTCAAGAACATTGAAATCATCCCAAGTATCTTCTCAGACCACAGTGCAGTAAAACTAACATTTAACAACAAACAGAAAATTATTAAAAGTCACAGAATTTAGAAACTAAACATCATACTCCTTAAGAACCACTGGGTCAGAGATTCACTCAAACAGGAAGTTCAAATCTTCCTGGAAACAAATGAAAATGAAGGCACAACCTATCAAAGTATTTGGGACACAGCTAAAGAAATACTGAGAGGGAAACTTATAGCCATACAGTCACATATTAAACACCAAGAAGGAGTTCAAATGAACGACCTTACTGCACACCTCAAGGACTTAGAGGAAGAGGAACAAAGAAACCCTAAAGCAACCAGAAGGACAGAAATCACTAAAGTTAGAGCAGAAATAAACAACATCGAAAATAAAAGAACCATACAAAAGATCTATGAAGCCAAATGTTGGTTCTTTGAAAGATTAAACAAAATTGACAAACCCCTAGCCAGACTCACCAAACAAAAAAGAGAGAAGACTCAAGAGTTGGAAATAGGACTAGAAATCTGGATCAGGGCAGAGAGTAACTCCCATACAAGGGAAAGTTATATAAGTATCATTTTATGGTGTCTTTTTTTCCCTAAATTTTTAATTTAATTTTATTATATTTATTTATTTTCCCTTCTGTTGCCCTTGGTATTTATTGTTGTTTTAGTTATTATTGTTGTCTCTGGACACAATCTGAAGTGAAACGTTTCGAGGTGGTACTGGTTGCATTGATTTGGTCAAGTTCAGCAGATGCAGTAATAACTTAATTTTAATTGCATATTTTTTTAGTATTTTGATACACCTTATTTTATCTTTTCTCCATTTTTATTTCCAAAGTAATGGTGAATTATTTTTAAATGGTGAATATTATGTAGTGTTTACCATTATATTCTATTGGTGTATATATAAATGTATACCAGTATAATGTGTTTAGTTAATTTTGCAGAATATGTAGTGCAGAATTAATCTAAGGTGGTTAATATAACTCTTTTTGTTTTATAGAGTAAGTTGTTCATTACAGACCAGTTCTCGTTCAATGTGAGAAGAAATTAGACAGAAATATAAACATAAGAAAAGGTAGTTTTTGACATTCATCTTGTAAGTTAACACTCAGAACTATTATACTTGAGACAATCTGTAAATGAGACAAAAAAATAAAATCACATTTCACTAATTTTAAATGCCCACCTCATTATCTGTCTTGATACTTTCATCCTACATTTTGAACTGATAATCAAAATCTACCAAGCCAGATTTATAACATCTCATGGATAATTTAAGTGATATTTAGATAGGCATGATAAAGACCTAAGTAGAATACCCTGAAAGTATTTTCATATTCTTTCTTAATTTTATTTTGCAAATTTTAAGAAGCTTTGTGAAACTGCCTTTTTATCATTTAAACATTAAAATAAAGGAAAAGAGAAGAAATAATAGGACAGTAATCATACCACATTTCCTTAGGTCACATTTATTTATTATTTATTTATTTATTTTTGTCTTCAGGCTTATTGCTGGGGCTTGGTGCCTGTACTATGAATCCACTGCTCCTGGAGGCTATGTATATATATATATATATATATATATATATATATATATTTGATTTAATAGCATTTTACAAGATTATAAAATAATGGTGGTATAATAATAATTCACCACTCCCACCACCAAATTTCTGCATTCCTACCCCTCTAGCCTACGTAGTTCTCCCAGTCACACAGATATGGATTGACTGTATATGACTTCCTCAGGTGTTCTCCAAACTCTCTTCCCTCTCAGTGAGAGGGCAAAAATAAAGGCTTCTGCTCACAAAAATTCTGGGTCCCAGAGAAACTGGGTTTCAGAGCCCTCTGGTCATCTTCCCCTAATATTTCCCTCTCTGGGAGTATGGACCCAAATCCCCCAAATTAATTAATTATTGTACATTCTTTAATTATTTATTTTCCCTTTTGTTGCTTGTTTTTTATTGTTGCAGTTATTATTGTTGTTGTTATTGATGTCGTTGTTAGATAGGACAAAGAGAAATGGAGAGAGGAGGGGAAGACAGAGAGGGGGAGAGAAAGATAGACACTTGTTGACCTGCTTCACTAGCTGTGAAGCAACTCCTCTGCGGGTGGGGAGCCTGGGGCTCCAACCAGGATCCTTATTCCAGTCCTTGCACTTCACGCCATGTGTACTTAACCCGCTGTGCTGCCTGACTCCCATTCTTTAATTTTTTTGTTGTTGTTATTTAAGAAAGGAGACATTGACAAAACTATAGGATAGGAGGGGTACAACTCCACACAATTCCCACCACCCGATCTCCATATCCTATCCCCTTCCCTGATAGCTTTCTCATTCTCTATTCCTCTGGTAGTATGGACCCAGGGTAGTTGTGGGTTGCAGAAGGTGGAAGGTCTGGTTTCTGTAATAGCTTCCCCGCTGAATATGGATGTTGACTGGTCGATCCATACTCCCAGTCTGCTGGAGGTCACTTTTTCCCTTTTGTTGCCCTTGTTGTTCATCATTGTTGTTATTATTATTGTTGTTATTGTTGTTGTTGCTGCTGGACCTGACAGAGAGAAATTGAGAGAGGAGGGGAAGATAGAGAGGGGGAGAGAAAGACACCTGCAGACCTGGTTCACTGCCTGTGAAGCGACCCCCCCTGCAGGTGGGGAGCAGGGGCTCGAACCTGGAGCCTTATGCCAGTCCTTGCCCTTTACACCATGTGTGCTTAACCCACTGTGCTACCGCCTGCCCCCCAACATTTATTTATGTACTGGATATGACAGAGATAAATTAAGAGGAGGGGAAATAGAGAGGGAAAAGAGAAGGGCTGGACCATGGCGCACATTCATTACTGTTCTCACTTGTTTCGTTAGCCTTTATCTTTCCTTCTCTATATTTTTAGCAGATAAAAATGACAAGCAAGGGGCCAGGTGGTGGTTCATTTGATTAAGTGCACACACTATAGTGTGAAAAGATCTGGGTTCTAGTACCCACTCCCCACCTGCAGAGGGTCTGCTTCATGAGCAATGAAACTGTCTGCAAGTGTTCATCTTTCTCTGCCACTTTCTATCTCCCCTGTCCTCTCAATTTGTTTGTCCTGTCAAATTAAAAAAATTTTAAAAAAAGGTAAAAATGGCCTCCAGGAGTGGTCCAGGTGCAGGCACCAAACTGAGAACCCATCAATAACCCTTGTGGGAAAAGTAAAATAAAAGAGGTAAAAGCATCACTGTTACACCTCTTGTGAAGCTTCCCCCTGCCAAATGGGGACCAGAGAATTGAACCCAGGTCCTTGTGCACGGTAATGTGTTCACACAACCATGCTAAAGTGTGCACCACTGACCAGCTTCTCCTTAATCCATTTTTGTTTACATTATCCTTTTCTTCTCCCTCAGTCATATAATGTATGACCTTGACATTTTGTCACTTAGCAATTAAAGTCACTTCTGTGATATTTAATTAATGTACCTACACTTGCACCATATTCTCTCTCAGGTTTCTGACATTATGGAAAATTGTCTATGCTTTTAGCTGTTATAAACTTTTACCCTAACACAGGGTATATGTATGTGTGTGTGTGTATACATATACTTATCCATATACATATATTCAGCTCTAGGTCTCATCACACATGTACAATTCTGCAAGCTCCCAGAATGAATTTTCATTCTTCAAAAATATAGTAAGATGGATTGGGAAAGAGAACTACATGAACAAGTGGAATTTTCCTTGGCATTGTGGTGATACCATGCGTCTTTAGGAATGACGCCCAGGGCCTCATGCTTCGCAAGATGCATGCTTTACCTGTGAGTAAATGATCAGTATCTCCCATCCCCCCAAAAGTGAGTTTTTTGTTTATTTATTTATTTTCTTATTTTTTAATTTTTATTTATAAAATGGAAACACTGACAAGACCATAGGATAAGAGGGGTACAATTCCACACAATTCCCACCACCTCTGTCACCCATCCCCTCCCCTGATAGCATTCCTATTCTTTAACCCTCTGGGATTATGGACCCAAGGTAATTGTGGGATGCAGAAGGGGGAAGGTCTGGCCTCTGCAGTTGCTTCCCCACTGAACATGGGTGTTGACCGGTCGATCCATACTCCCACACCAACATTTTCCTTTCCTGTTTTATTGATTTAGGCCATTCTCACAAGTGTTATGTGGAATCTCAATGTAAATTTAATTTACATTTATCTAGTGATAAGTGAAGTGGACCACTTCTTCATATGTCTATGGGTTATGTGTATCTGTTCTTTAGAAAACTATTTAGTTCTTTGAGCCATTTTAATATTTTATTTCCTTGTCTGATGTATGATGTTTAAATATTTTCTCCCAGTTATTTCAGTGCTTAGTTATCTTTGTGTAGAAGCTTTTTAGTTTGATGTAATCCCACTTATTCACTCTTGTTTTCACTTCACATGCTCGTGGACTGGAGTTTCCAAATATATCTTTGATATTAAGATCCTGCAATGTTTCTCTGATAATTTTTTAAATATATTTTAGAGTTTCTGATCTAGTAATTCAGTCTTTGACCCACTTTGATCTGGTTTTGGTACATTATGTTAGATGTTGATTTGCCTTGTTTTTTCTAAATGTTGCTGTCTGACTGTTCCAGCAACATTTGAGTAAGACCTTCTATTTCCCATTGAATGATTTTGCCACCTCTGCCAAATATTAAGTGACTATATATTCACGGGCTTGTTTGTGGGCTTTCAATTCTACTCCATTTATTCCAGTGTGCATTTTTATTCTGGTACCATGCTGTTTTACTCACTATTGCTTTGTGATATAAATTGAAGTTGGGAATGTGATACTCCCATTTTTATTCTTTTTCATCACAAGTGCTTTAGCTATTCATGGTTATTGTGGTTTCACACACATCTTCGGACAAGTTACTGTATTTCATTGAAAAATGTTATTGGAATCTTGGTAGGTATCACATTAAAACTGTAGATTGCTTTTGGTAGGATGGCCATTTTATTAGTGTTTATTCTTCCAATCCATGAACAAGAAATATGCCTCTGTTTCTTGGTGTCATTTTCTATTTCTTTTAACAGTGTCCTGTAGTCTTCACTGTAAAGATCTTTCACCTCCTTTGTAAGACTCAATCCAAGGTATTTTATTATTTTGGATTTGACTGTAAATGGAATTAAGTCCTTCAATTCCCTTTCTTTCAGTTTACCATTTGTATATGGAAATGCCAATTTGTAGGTATTAATTTTGTATCCTGATAAATGTATTTTAAATGAGTTAAGAACAGATTTTATATGACAAATACAAGGGTAAATGTTAGTTTATTATTTTTTATAAGCTTGGAAGTCCAAAACACAGAATATATAACACATTATAAGAGGCAAATAAGTAAAATCTGGTATTAACTTCTGCTATTTGTGTACTTATTTATTTTAGATAAAGAGAAAAAGTTTAGAGGGAAGAAGTATAGACAGAGAGAGAGAGAGAGAGAGTAGCAGCACTGTTTCACTACTTGTGAAGCTTCCCCCTCACCACCTAGTTCCCTGAAGGTGGGGACAGGTGGCTTAAACCCAGGTCCTTGTGCACTGTAATATGTTTACTTAACTGGGTGTGCCCCCTCCCACCTGCCCCTTCACCTTTTACTACTTATATCACCATAACTTAGATACAGAACAAAGTCAATAATTTAGGGAAGACAGCAGTAAATAGAAAGTTTACATATATATATATATATATATATATATATATATATATATATATATATTATTACATGTAACAGAATAACTGTCAGTGTGACCTTATGTGGTATTTGTGTTATGCATGTAAAGCATCAGTTAGGGCATACTCTGGATTTAACTGACTACATTATTAAGGTTCATATAGACAAATAGTATCAACGGCTGTAGGTCTAACTATACTGAGTGGATATGGTTTGATTGTGGACATTCAGATTGTGTATGCAATCTCAGAACCATTTTGAGTTGGTAATATACATCTAAGCTGATCAGGTTAGAGATAAGAGTTGCTGTATAATGTATTATTCATGACATCTGCAATTGGTTAAAATCCACTGAGACTACAGTTTTTTTTTTTTCTCTAATTGAATGTGTCCTAAAATTTTTATTGAACCATTGGTAATGCCAAGGCTATGGAGTCCTGGGGTAGTTCACCAATGTGTGAGATTCTTGCTGGAGCACTACATACATGGAAATGCCATGGGCAGCACCAGAGGGAGAACCCCATGAATGGTCCAGTGGGACCTTAGGGTTTCTTCCTTGTCTTTTGTTTTATTTATTTATTTATTTATTTTTGCCACCAGGGCTATTTCTGGGATTCAGTGCTATTGCTATGAATCCACTGCTCCTGGAAGCCATTTTCCCCATTTTGTTGCCCTTGTTGTTGTCATTATTATTATTGTTGTTGGATAGGACAGAAAGAAATTGAGAGAAGAGGGGGGACAGAGAGGGGAAGGAGAAAGACAGACACCTGCAAACCTGCTTCACCTCCTGTGAAGTGACCCCCACAAGTGGGGAGCCGGGGGCTCAAACCGGGATCCTTGCACAAGTTCTTGTGCTTTGCGCCATGTGCACTTAACCCTCTGAGCTACTGCCTGACCCCCCTTTTGTATTTTATTTATCTATCTATTCATTTGGTTTTTAATAGTGACAGAGATATCTGAGGGAAAGGTAGAGGTGGAGGAGAGAGAGAGATAAAGAGAGATAGATAGATAGAGACAGAGAGAGAGAGAGAGAGAGAGAGAGAGAGAGAATCATAATTGCATAATTGCTTCCTTGCTCATAAAGTATTCTGTTTGGAGATGGGGACCAGGGCTTGAACCTGAGTCCTTGTGAACCATAATGTGTATGCTCAACCAGGTGCACCACCACCTGGCCCCTTTCCTCTTTTTCTCTCTTTGCCTCTCTAAAATAGTAGAACAAAAATCAGCCTAAGGAGGCTATTTTCTGGTGACATGGTGCATGTGCAAGATACTGGATTCATTTCCTGTGGTTATCAATCTAAAAATTACCAATTTAATGTCTAAAATATGCCGTTTTTTCCACTTGCAAAATTTGCTATATTGAAAAACATATTTCTCTGGTCTCTCTGTCTCTCTCATTAAGCAAATAAATAAAAAAATGAAAAACATATTTAGTAAACAAGAATGTTTATATAATTTGAGATATTAATTTTGATTATTTGGTTGTTTTTCTGTGTTCTAAGGGAATTTCAACAGATTAAAATACTAATTTAGATAACACTTTTACACTCAATTAAATTTTTATAAGTTCTCCTGGTAAATAAAAAGTTAAATATTCAATAAATTGCTATGTTTTTATCTTCTCCTTATAGACTTTATATTTGTACTTTAGCTGTATATTGGATTGAATTATTTATTTTTTTCATTTATTATTTCAATATCTTAAATTAGTAAGGATCAAGAAAACATTATCCTTATTTTAAACCATATTTATTTATTTATTGTTGGATAGAGACAGAAATTGAGAGGGGAGGGAAAGACAGAAAGACGCCTGCAGCCCTGATTTACCACTCATGAAGCTTTCCCCCTGTAGGTGGGTATCAGGGGCTTGAACCAGGATCCTTGTGCACTATAACCTGTGTGCTTAATCAGGTGTGCCACCTCCTGGCCTCACAAACATTATTCTTATTACTTATATTAATTATAATATTTATAATATAAATAATAATATAAGTAATAATTATACCTCTGCACATATAGGTTAATCCAATATGGCATTATGAGTTGGATTTACTTATAGGTGCTTGTTATGGTTGAGCTAAAATGCATTTTTAATTAGTGTTGTTTTTATATCCATTATACTTTTTTGAGAAACGTTTTATTCTATTTCAAATGATTTGTAGATATAGTTAACATTTAAATTTACATTAGGGTTGCCTCTTTTTAAAGTAAGTTTAAAGTAAAAATTATATTCTGCTTTGAATAACCAAGTATCACCTGATTAACTTTTTTCTTTCTTCTATCAATAAATTCATTTGATCATAGAAGGAATTTTTCCTTATTAACTGCTTAAAGACAATTTATGTGTTTTAATTTCTCTTTTTATTATATTTTAGTTAATTGGTTATGTCCTGAGATAATATTTAACCATGCATTCAGCCTAGGTTCTAGCCTGATCCCTAGCCCAATGAAGGACTTTTGGTGCTTCTTTCCTCCCCCCCTCCTCCTCGTTCTTTTTCTCATCTCTCTCTCTCTCTCTCTCGATGTTTGAAGTGGATGAGTTTGTAATTTATCAAAGATTCTGCATCAAATTTTTGTATGCCACACTTTAGAAATCACAGCTCTAAGAGGAGATGATTGGATCTAACTTTTTGGATGTTTTACCCAGATGTTGATCTTTATATGAACATCTTTCCATTTCATCTGCATTTGAAATTTCAAATAATGCATCATCTCTCAACACTTCTTATAATTATTGCAAGATATTTTGATAACACATAATTAGTACATTAGTATAATCATATATATAAAACTCAAGTGTGAAATATTTTATTTTATTTATTTAACATATGACTCAGTGCTAGAATTCAGAAACAAGAATTAACACTTAAAGTTCTAAAAAGACTCAGACATGAACACAGAAAATAAAAATGTCATGCTGAAAAGCAAAAGACAAAACTCTAGTTATTTTTTACAATATCATCAGCAGAGGTTGTTTTATTGTTTCTTTATTTGTTTTATTGTTTGTTAAAAAGAAAATAAGATCACTTCTTCACAACTTTAATTCTATATAATAAAAAGTAAAAAGTTTTCACACCTAAAAAAAGAAATCGCCAATCCCAACCTAAACAATGCAAGGGGTACCACCTCAGCATGCTTCACTTTCGACTGTGTCCAGAGATGTCAGGCATGGAATGTCAACCCTCTCATTACTCGAGTTCCAGATGCTAGCATGATGCCAACCAGACTTCCCTGGACAGACAACCTCACCAATGTGTCTGGAGCTCCGCTTCCCCAGAGCCCTTCCCCACTAGGGAGAGAGAGAGAGACATGCTGTGAGTATGGATCGACCTGTCAATGCCCATGTTCAGTGGGGAAGCAGTTACAGAAGCCAGACCTTCACTTCTGCATCCCACAATGACCTAAGGTCCATACTCCCAGAAGGTTAAAGAATGGGAATACTATCAGGGGAGGGGATGGGATACAGAGTTCTAGTAGTGAGAATTGTGTGGAGTTGTATCCCTCTTATCCTATGGTTTACTCAATGTTTCCTTTTTATAAATAAAACTTTTTTAAAAAAATAAATCAACCCAAAAAGAAAATAAAAAGAAATGTATTCAAAATATGGAGGCTAAACTTTATGCTTCAGAATAATATCTGTGTCACTGAAGAAATCAATAAAGATTAAAAATGACTTAGAGAACATAACGAATGAAGGGACCAACTACCAGATACTGTGAGATGTGGCAAAAGCTGTCCTAAGGGGGGATTTTATAGCAATAAGGGCCACATTAACAAACAGAGAAAATCTTAAGCAAGCTATTTAACATAATTAAGTCAACCAGGAAAGGACCAGCAAAGAAACCCAAAAGTCAACAAGAATCAAAATAAAAGCAGAAATTAATGAAACAGAATCCAGGAAAAATAATCCAAAAGATTAGTCAGACCAAGAGCTGGTTCTTCAAAAGGATAAATAAAACGGATAAACTACTGGATAGACTCATAAGAGACATAGATAAAGAGAGAGAACTTTGATTGAAAACAAGAATGTGAGAGATGGAATTACAACCAAAAATGGGGAGATAGAAAGAATCATACATCAATATTATGAATATCACTAGGCAAATAGATTACATAACTTAGGTACCACCTGCCAAGCTTAACTCCCACCCCCCCCAATTAGTAGTAGATAGCTTGAACAAGCCAATTACAAGTACAGAAACTGAATCAGTAATCAAAAATCTATTCAAGAATAAAATCCCAGATCCAGATGACTTTTCTAGTGAATACTATAAGTCTTTCAAAGAAGAATTAACATCAATTCTCCTCATACTCATCCAGAAAATTGAAGAGGGGCAATCACTCCCAAACATATTCTATGAAGCTAACAGTACTCTGATACTCAAAGTACAAAAGAACTCTTCCAGAAAAGAAAACCATAGACCCTGATAAACATTGATACAAAGATCAACAAAATCTTGGTAAATCAAATCCAGCAACACACTGGGAGAATCGTTTATCAAAACCAAGTGGACTCATCTCTGGGAAACTGGAAAGGTTAAATATCCACAAGTCAATCAATATAAATAAAAGAAAGATTATAATCATGTAGTCATATCAGTTGATGTTGAAAAGACAATTGACAAGATCCAACATCCATCATAAAGATCCTCAAGAAATTGGGAATAAAGTCTTTAAAGGACTATATGAAGAGTCCTTCAACAAATAAAATGAGGTCACCTTATGATCCAGCAATACCAATCTTTGGCATTTATCCAGAGGACATGCAAACACTACTTCTAAAGGACATATGCACCCTTACATTCACAGCTGCACTTTATTCACAATCACCAAAGTATGGAAGCAGCCTTAAAGTGCATCGACAAATGACTGGATTTATGGAGCATGTACTACATGGAATACTACTCTGCTATCAAAAAGATATTGCTGTGTGCTTTGGGACAGAATGGGTTGAACTTGTTGTGATTATGTTTAGCATAAAAGTAAAGAGACTAAAGATAAGAAATGGTGAAAAGAAAAAAACATGAGAGATGGTTTCACTCATCTGATATACATGAGTTTGGGGGAAAATATGAAAGTCAATTAAATACTACTCTTTAATTTAAAAAAATGAGAGTGACTTATTTGGAACAAAACAGAACTAGAAGCAACTCTTCTTGGTGAAATAAGAGACTTTTCTCCTGTGAGAAGCAGTGCTGATTAAAAAAATAGATATGCAAAGAAAATATAACCATACTATCAGACTTTGTGAGAACTTTGGTTGTTTTAGTGGGGTGGACATGATATGAAATTACACTGTTGAAACCATATAATTTTCTAAAACACTGTTGTCACTAATAAAGTAATAAAAATTAAAAAAAATAAAATACCAAGAAAAATTCAATTACAAAGAAGTGATTAAGGGAGTATAGAAGACAGAAGCTTTCAATTGAGGTGGTATCAGGAAATATCTGAGATAAAGAGTATTATGATTGTTTCTTAAGTGTATAAGTTACTGTTTGGCCTTCTGTGTTCACATCTGTTATAACTGACAACTACCTTTGTACAACTGCTATTGCTTAATGTCAATATATTATATTATGTTCATTGTCAAAAGTCAAACTAGAAGATTCTGTGGAGTCTGAATTCTATGATTTCACGAATAGATGATTAAAAGAATAAGTGAAACTGAATACACAACACTGTCAGGTTCACCATTTCCACAATTAGCAAAATTGTCAGTTTTCTAATTCCTAATCCAGTAGAATGATGGGTTCCTGGTTCCTACCTGGATAAAAGATCAAATGGGATAATACTCTTCTTTCTTTTTTGTTATTAAGGCTAGTGGTGGTTTACAAGATTACATTTTAGGGACACACTTTTACATCTCTTGAAATTATGTTTTACCATGCCCCACACATCATCAGAGATCTACCACAGATCACTGAGCCCTAACCCATCTCCTAAATTCTTTGTGACCTCAGATTTGCAGTTAGAGACTAAGTAAAGTCATTTGTCCTTGCTAATGGAATGTCAACAGGCAATTCCCTATAAAATAGGCCTGATTGTATTGCCCACTATCCTACAAACCCTACCAATAGCTTTGTGAGATTTGATTTGCTTCCCAATGCTTCCTACTAAATAGAAATTAATACAAAGAATGACAAAGAAATTAGACAATTGAATATGAAAAGCAAATATCAAAACAAAGCAGCGTAAAGTACACTGTAGAAACATGTAGTGCAAGATACTAACAACCATTCATATCTATCCATCTTTATATTTATTATTCTCAGAGGAAATGAAAAAATGTTTACAGAATAAGAAAGAAGTTGATAAAAATTAGCAAATAACTAAAAGGCTTTATGAATATTTAAAATTTAGCTGAATGCACATCAAATGACATGTGATGTTTATTAGTGTTTATAAAAGGAAGTTGGTAGTAAACTAACAATTAAATATCAGTTACTGATGTATTAAAACACAAAGGACATCAACATAACATTTACTTCAATAAAAATTAAATATGTAAATAAAAGAAAATAAAATTACAAGATATATCAGCTATGCACTTTAATTAACAAAGTAATGATATGGGCACCAAATATTGAATTAAACAAACAGTATAGTTATTTAGGATAAATGGAGGAATGGGATCCATGTTTGGAATTTATCATACAGGAGATCAGTTAAACCCACACAATATTTTGTAATACTAAAAGAGAAGAAGAAACATTTAAACAAGTTATTTAGACTATGAAGACCTAGATAACCTCTCAAAACCAACCTGGTCAGCCCCCCCCCCACCCCCGCCGGCTCCGACCAGCAGGTGGGTGCCGGTGGCTTTGGTGACTCTAGAGGATGAAGACATGGTAATACATATATACTTTCTGGATTACCCTAGTGCTACTTAGGACACTTTATCATTTATGATCTGAAGGCAAAAGAGTATATGTAACATACTAAATTAAAAATAACAAGTTCCTTTTTTCTCTTCTTTATATGACTTCTGTTGTAGTTCCTTTCTTTTTGCATTCATTCTTTTTAATGTTTTACTAGGGAATCAATGGTTTACAAGGCAGTTGTTGTCACGTAGATATAATTTATTATCTTTCCAAGGTTCTTGTCTGCATACCTATCCCACCAACAACTTAGGTCCTTCTCTACCATAGGCCATTGTTTCCCAATACCCTTTCAGCCCCATCCTTTACCCACACCCCATCTTTGATCTTTCTGCAACAAACTACATCTAGTCCACATTTCACTCTGTGCTTTTTTTTTTTTTAAGGTTGTACCTAAAAGTAAGATTATCTAGTATTCATTCTCCTTCTGGCTGTTCTCATTGATTCATTCAAGTTCCATACAATATCATACAAAAGAGATGACTTCATCATTATTAATAATGGAGTAGTATTCCATTGTGTATATATATATATACTGCAGCTTCCTTATATGTCCTTGAGCATCTGGGTTACTTCCATGTTTGTACTACCAGTAATAATGCTTCTATGAACATGAGCATTTTGTAGCCTGCTTGGTTACTATATTGCCTGACAATTTCCATGAGTTTTCTGCTGGATCCTTTGAATTTTCAAAATATACTACTGTATCATATTAAAATTGTGATGACTGGACTTTTCTTCCAGTCTGTATTTTACTTTCACTTCTTTTTCTTATATAATATATATGGCTAGAACTTCCAAGACTGTGTTGAAC
Source organism: Erinaceus europaeus (assembly GCF_950295315.1). NCBI lineage: Eukaryota > Metazoa > Chordata > Mammalia > Eulipotyphla > Erinaceidae > Erinaceus > Erinaceus europaeus. The sequence continues at coordinate 66,678,846 of NC_080171.1, read as the reverse complement.
AGTAATGGGTATAGTGGGCAACCCTGACTTGTATCTGATCTAGAAGGAAATAAAGGTTATGGCTTTTGCCATTGGGAATAATATTGCCTTAGAATTTGCTATATGTCGACTCTAGATTGATACATTTCCCAAAAGTCACCCTTTTAAAAATGTTTATTTCTTTTTTTTTTATTTAAGAAATGAGACATTAACAAAACCGTAGGATAGGAGGGGTACAACTCCACACAATTCCTGCCACCCAATCTCCATATCCTATCCCCTCCCTAATAGCTTTCCCATTCTCTATCCCTATGATGAAGAGGTGCTACATCTTATCACATGCTTTCTCTTCATGTATTGAAATAATAATGTGGCATTTTGTTTTTTCTTGTTCTTGATATGATGGATTATATTTATAGTTTTTTGCATGTTAAACCATCCTGATAGTCTAGGGATAAATCCTACTTGGTCCTGATGTACAGTGTCTTTAATGTGCTGCTCTATCCAATTTGCTAGTATTTTGTTCAATAGCTTAGCATCTATGTTCATCAGGGATACCAGACTATATATTTTTTTTTTTGCTTTGTGTCTGCTCACTTTTGCTATCAAGGTGACATTGACTCAGAGAAAGTGTGAGGTTATATTTGTGTCTTCATAATTTTTGAAGACTTTGAGAAATATAAGTAAAGAGCTCTCTTTAAAAAAACTTTCAAAATTCATTAGTAAAACTATCCGGTTCTGAACTTTTGTTATTGGGGAAACTTTTGATTGTTGTTTCAATTTCTTTCATTGCAGTTCTTCTATTCCTATTTTTTTTTTTTTTAGTTTCCTGGATTAGTCTTGGAGGAAATTTATATGTTTCTAAGAACTATCCATATCTTCTAGGTTCTCAAACTTGGTAACATTTAGTTTCCCATAAAAGTATCAGATGGTATTTTGAATTTCTATGGTATATGTTGTGCTTTCCCCCATTCTATTTACCATTCTATTTGTTTATCATTTTATTGGGGCATTAATGATTTATAGCACAGTTGTAGACATATGGGTAGAATTCCTCATCTCCTTATGATAGGTGTCTGCAGAACACTCTCACCCATCTTCATGCAATAGGTCTTTAAGGTCCTTTTCCCCTACCTCTCTCCCTCCCTTTCCCAGAGCTTTTAGCTTTGGTCCAGTACTCCTCAACCTAGTACCAGTTTCACTTTGTTTTCCTTTTCAGTCCTTGTTTTTTTAGATCTACCTATAACTCAGATCTTCAGGCATTTGACCTTCTCTTTTTGATTTATTTCACCTAACATGATGTGCCCCGCCCCCTTTTCTTGTGAGTCTAGCTAAGGTGTTTTCAATTTTATTTGCCTTTACAAAGAACAGTTCTTGGTTGTATTGATGCAGTGTTTTATCTTTTGGCTTGTACGTTTGTAATGGCATTAATTTCAGATTTAATCTTTATTGTTTTACTGCTTGTATTTGCTACCAGCCACTTTTTTAATTAAGAAAAATTGCATTTTAAGATATAAACAATTTAATAAATAAATAAATATTATAAAATGATTCAAATACATAAAGTATTGAACACTCTAACCACATACACACAAATATATTATTAGGCAATACGATTTTCTTTTATTTGATGATTACAATATACAAGGCAACCCAAAGCAGCAGTTCTTCTTTTTTCAGTGACTTAAAATCATTCTGTATTATGGAAAAATGATTTACTTACCATCACAAGGTATTTTAAAATTATTCTGTCAATATTTTTATCCTGCTATTCTTGGTAAGCAGTATAAATGATACTTCAAAACATGGTAGAAAAGTAAGTTTAAATAATCCTGGGTCCATCCTGCCAGAGTGATAAAGATTAGGAAAGCTTCCAATGGAGGGGATGGGATGCAGAGCTCTGGTGGTGGGAATTGTGTGGAATTTTACCCCTCTTAGCCAACAGACTTGTCAGTCATTATTAAATCAATAAAAAAAATAATTTAAAAAGGAAAGAAAAGTAAATTTAAGAGTTATTTTTTTCTGATTGTAGTTTCAGAGGACAGGCTTAAAATAGTAAAATTCTTCTTATGAAATTGCCTTTTTTTTTTTTTTTTGCCTCTAGGGTTATCGCTAGAGTACGGTACCTGCTCCACAAATCCACTGCTCCTGGAGGCTATTTTCCTCCTTTTATTGCCTTAGAACTTGTCTTTTTAAAAAGTGATTCATATTAATGAAGATAAACAAGCTTGCAAAAATCTTTAAGGGGAAAAACACCTTCTTTCTACATAATAAAAGCATTTTCTCTCTCTTCTCTCTCTTTACTCCTATAACACACAAATAAATGACTATCTGTATGTCTATCTACCTATCTTCCTATCATAACTCTCTTTTTTGCCTTTATTATTTTATTTGATAGTCCAAAGAGAAGATAAGAGGGTTAGAAGAGGCAGAGAAAGAGAAGAACAGAGAGACATCTGCAGACCTGCTTCACCACTCATGAGACTTCCTCCCTGCAGTTGGGGAGTAGAGGCTTCAACCCATCCTTAGTCATTGTGCATAGTAACAGGTACATTCACCTTGGTGCACCACCACCTGCCCCCTCTCTATATTCCTTCCCATCTCAGTTTCTTTCTGTCTTATCCAATAAAATAGAAAAAAAAAAAAAAAAGGGCCACAAGGAGCAGTGGATTCATAGTGTGATACTGAGTCCCAGAGATAACACTGGATGGGAAAAAAAGATGTGGATTCATTTTGTTTTTAATTAAAGGGTAAGATATAGAGATTAGATGATAGATAGATAGACAGACAGACAGATAGAAAGATAGACAGACAGACAGACAGACAGGCGGGCAGAAGAAGAAGCACCATAGCACTGATGAACTAATTGTGAAGCTTTCCCCATACAGTGCTCCTATGTGGTGGTCAGAGCACTCAAACTTGGGTGCTCATACATGATACAGTATGTGTCCTATCAAGTGAGCTGTCTTTTGGACCAGGATTTCTTAGACAAAATAAATTATACAGAACACAGCAACACTCTCCTAAGATGTTTTATTTTAATTAAAAATTATATACCTTTCAATTGCCCTGCTACCTTCCACTCCCCGTATATACTGTAGTTGAATCCAAATACCCTGGGAATATGTTCTTCTATAATGAGAAGATATATGATTATACTTTTAGAATTCAAACACAAGTAATATGTCATTTCAATTTAATGCATTTTCTATAGATATCATTATTGCACAGGATTTTTGTTATTTCTCACATAGCTTGCTGTGAGGAAGGAAATGAACATAAGCAAGGATAATTAATAAGAAAAGGAAGCTAATAAACAGGCAGGAAAATAGGAAAAGAATTTTCATGGGAGATAGATAATAAGATAAAAAGCAGTGAATGACTATCAGTACACCCTACTAGAAATAGATAAGCCAGATAGGAAGATTGAACACTTACAGTTAGTATGCCTTACTTCCTACAATATATGAGGTTTGTCCCAGGCATTAGAAATACAAAGGTGAATGAAAAGCCCAAGATTCTGGAGCAAGTAAAAAGATTAAAATGAAATGCAATTAACCTGAGAAACTGTATTTTTGAATGCTGAGAGTAGAATGAGGGAATAAAGTTAATATCATCTTATTTATCGATCATGAACTTATGTATCAGGAGCTCAGCTAAAGGTATTAAATCTATTATTTCATTTAGTCAATAGGTTGTGATATGAAATAAAGACTATGGAACTATTTAAAAACTATTTTTTTTGCCTTTAGACTCAAATAGTTTACACATTAGTGGGAAATTAATGCAGAGACAGTGCCATTATTGTCATTGTGCAACCTAAGAGTTATATTGTGAGAAAAAAATACTGTGAATCTCAGGCTTGTAGCATTGTTATGTTCACAAAATTTTTATAAGAAAATGTTTCATGTAAACAGCTATATGATGTCAAATTACCTGGGTTTTGCTTGTTTGCTTTTTTGTTTTCCCCCTACCCTACCATGCTGAAGCTGCTTTCTGATAAGATCAAAATGAAAGCATGGGGTGACAAGCAGAAGCTAGCATGAGTAGAAATAAAGTTGCTCAATAATTTGTTTGGCTTCCTATGTTGTTGTTTTTTATTTAAGAAAGGATTAATTAACAAAACCATAGGGTAGGAGGGGTACAACTCCACACAATTCCCACCACCCAATCTCCATAACCCACGCCCTCCCATGATAGCTTTCCCATTCTCTAGCCCTCTGGGAGCATGGACCCAGGGTCGTTGAGGGTTGCAGAAGGTAGGAGGTCTGGCTTCTGTAATTGCTTCCCCGCTGAACATGGTCGGTCCATGCTCCCAGTCTGCTTCTCTCTTTCCCTAGTAGGGTGTGTCTCTGGGGAAGCTGAGCTCCAGGACACATTGGTGGGGTCTTCAATCCAGGGAAGCCTGGTTAGCATCCTGATGGCATCTGGAACCTGGTGATTGAAAAGAGAGTTAACATACAAAGCCAAACAAATTGTTCAGCAATCATGGACCCAAAGCTTGGAATAGTGGAGAGGAAGTATTAAGGAGGTACTCACTGCAAACTCTAGTGTACTTCTGCTTTCAGGTATATATTTTGCAGTAGTTTATGGATACGTTTGAACATAACATTAACTATCAATTGTCTTTTTGAACCCTAAGACAGGAGGAACCTCACATCTCCATTATAGAACCCTACTTCCCCCAGTCCTAGAACCCTTGGATAGGGCCCACTTTCCCATATGCCTCTCCCAGTCCATATCAAATAATATCACATCCACCGACCACAACCTAATCAACGCAACGATTGCCACCTCAACATGCTTCACCTCAGACTGTGTCCAGAGACTTCAGGTGTGGAATGACAACCCTTCAGCTTCATTACTTGGGTGAGACCTTTCATTTTATAGTACACTCTAATTTCGTCTCAGGTGGTTCACTTTGGCTTTGTATGTTAACTCTCTTTTCAGTCACCAGGTTCCAGATGTCATCAGGATGCTGGCCAGGCTTCCCTGGACTGAAGACCCCACCAATGTGTTCTGGAGCTCCGCTTCCCCAGGGACCCACCCTACTGGGGAAAGAGAGAGGCAGACTGTGAGTATGGACCGACCAGTCAACGCCCATGTTCAGCGGGGAGCAATTACAGAAGCCAGACCTTCTACCTTCTGTAACCCACAATGACTCTGGATCCATGCTCCCAGAGGGATAGAGAATGGGAAAGCTATCAGGGGAGGGGGTGGAATATGGAGATTGGGTGGTGGGAATTGTGTGGAATTGTGCCCCTCCTACATTATGGTTTTGTTAATTAATCCTTTCTTAAATAAAAAAGAAAAAAAGAAAAAAAATGAAATAAAGTTGACTAGGTACTAGGGTGAGAAATCCATGGGAAGAGATAAAATTCCTAGTTATACAAGCTGTGTATTTTTATATTATAGTTTGACATCTTTTCTGCATTTCAATTTACATAGATTTTGGAAGAGTTAATGTAATGAAATTTATGTTTAATCTTTCAGAAAAAGAAAATAATATTCCTTTTAGTTCTCCATCCTAAATCTAAGTGACTAAGTAAATAGTATTGTAAATCTTTCAAGAAATATGAGTTATTTGGTTCTTCAAAGAGAACAGTGTTATTTCCAGAATTGATGAGGTACACTTATATTTCACTTGGAGAAAAGTACTGTATTTTGCTCCCTGCTGTTGAATGGTCTTTTAAATTATGAATTACTATTACTTTTATTTACTTTTTTTTTTACTTAAGAAAGGAGACTTTAACAAAACCATAGGATAAGAGGGGTACAGTTCCACACAATTCCCATCACCTGATCACCATATCCCATCCCCTCCCCTGATAGCTTTCCCATTCTCTATCCCTCTGGGAGTATGGACCCAGGGTCATTGTGGGTTGCAGAAGGTAGAAAGTCTGGCTTCTGTAATTGCCTCCCAGCTGTACATGGGCGTTGACTGGTCGATCCAGTCTGTCTTTTTCTTTCCCTAGTAGGGTGGGTCTCTGGGGAAGTGGAGCTCCAGTACATATTGGTGGGATCTTCTATCCAGGAAAATCTGGTCGGCATCATGCTGGCATCCAGAACCAGGTGGCTGAAAAGAGTGTTAACATACAAAGCCAAACAAATTGTTGAACAACTATGGACCTAAAGACTGGAATAGTGCAGATGAAGCGTTGGGGGCTATTCCCTGCAGGCTATTATGTACTTCAGCTTTCAGGTATATATTTTCCCCTAGTTTATAGGCACATGTGAACATATGCTTTATCTCAGGGGACCTGGACTATATCTAGGTTTGGAGACTTTATTGGGGAGTGGAACACCTGGAATGGAATTAGAGAATACTATGAAAGGAAAGGTCTCACCCAAGTGATGAAGCTGAAGGGTTGTCATTCCACACCTGAAGTCTCTGGAAACAGTCTGAGGTGAAGCATGTTGTGGTGGCACTCGTTGCGTTGATTGGGTTGCTATCCGCAGATGCAATATTATTTGATTTGAATTGAGAGAAGCTTGCAGAAAAGTGGGCCCCATCCTAAGGTTCCGGGACTGAGGGAAATATGGGCATTATAGTGGAAATGTGAGGTTCCTGCTATCTTAGGGTTCAAGAAGGCAATAGATAGTTATTGTTATCATCACATTATTTGGTAATTGGGTTAACGTTGAAAAGTCCCTTTGTTAGGGTTTGCTATGTAATACCCAGCATCTTGTATATAGCTGTACTACCAGTTGCTTCTGTTCTCACTGGTCTAGGCTTTTGAGAGAGTCAACATATCAAAGACTAAGCCTATGTATTAAAAAGACTCAGTCTGTGTTTTAATAAGTTCTAGACATATGATCAATTTTTCCCTCTCATATTAATTAAATAGTAGTTTATATGAATACACTTTAATAGGAGTGTACATAAACACTACTCCCACCACCAAAAGACTGTGTACCATCCCTACCACCCTTCCCCACCCTCACACCTCCCCGTTGCCCTGGGGAAGCCCAATGGGACCCTCCCATTCACCACAGGGTTTTTACTTTGGTGCCCTGCTCTCGATTTAATCAGATCCTGCTTTTAGTTTCCCTTTCTGTTCTTCTTTCTCAACTTCTGTTGTTGAGTGGGATTATCCCATACTCATCTTTATCTTTCTGGCTTAGCGGGTTTAACATAATTCCTTCTAGCTCTGCCCAAGATGGGTCAATTAAGGTGGGTTCATTTTTCTTAATAGCTGTATAGTATTCCATTGTGTATATGTACCACAGGTTTCTCAGCCACTCATCCGCTGTTGGGCACCTGGGTTTCTTCCAGGTTTTGGCTATTATGAATTTTACTGCTATGAACATAGATATGCACCTATCTTTTTGTTGGGCATTATGGAATCCTTGGGGTATATCCCCAGGATAGGAAATACTGAGTCATATGGAAGGTCCATGTCTAGCCTTGTGAGAGTTCTACAGACTGCTCTTCACAGAGGCTGGACCAATTTACATTCCCACCAGCAGTGCAAAAGGGTTACTCTGTTCCCACAGCCTCTCCAGCATTTGTTGCTGCTGTCCTTTTTCATGTATGCCATTCTCACAGGAGTGAGATGGTATCTCAATGTTTTCTTTATTTGCATTTCTCTGACAATCACCGACCTGGAACAGTTTTTCATATGTTTTTTAGTCTTTTGGATCTCCTCTGAAGTGAATGTCTTGTTAATATCCTCAGCCCATTTGTGGGTGGCATCATTTGCTTTTTTGATGCTAAGTTTGCTGAGCTCTTTGTATATTTTGGTGATTAGTCTCTTGTCTGATGTATGTCATGTGAAGATCATCTCCCATTCTGTGAGGGATCTCTTTGTTTGTGTGATAGTTTCTTTGGCTGTGCAGAAGCTTTTCAATTTGATGTAGTCCCATTGGTTTGTTTTTGCTTTAGTCTTCCTTGCAACTGGGTTTGATTCATCAAAGATGTCCTTGAGGTGTAGGTGGGAAAGTGTTTTACCAATGTTTTCCTCCAAGTATTTGATAGTTTCCAGTCTGACATCCAGGTCCTGATCCCTTTGGAGTTGATTTTTGTTTCTGGTGAGATTAAGTGGTTCAATTTCATTCTTCAGCATTTCAGAATCCAGTTTTCCCAGCACCATTTATTAAAGAGAAACTTCTTCCATTTAATACTTTGGGCCCCCTTATGAAAGGTTTGATGTCCATAGGTGTGGGGGGTTATATCTGGGCTTTCAATTCTGTTATACTGGTCTGTGTGCCTATTTTTGTTCCATTACCTGGCTGTTTTGATGATGATGGGCTTATAATATAGTTTGAGATCTGGGAGTGTGATGCCTCCATTTCTGTTTCTTTTCCTCAAGATGATTTTGGCAATTCTAGGTTTTTTCAGGTTCCAGATAAAGGACTGTAGTTTTTGTTCTATTTTCTTAAAGAAGCTTGGTGGAACTTTGATGGGTATTATGCTAAATTTGTATATTACTCTGGGGAGAATATTAATTTTGATGATATTTATTCTTCTGATCTATGAGTATGGGATGTCTTTCCATTTCTTGGTATCAGTTTCTATTTCCTTGAAGAGTGACTCATAGTTTTCAGTATGCAAGTCTTTCACTTCGTAGGTAAGCTTTTTCCTAGGTATTTTACTGATTTTGCTGCAACTGTGAATGGGAGTGATTTCTGGATGTCTTCTTCTTCAGTTTTAGTCTTTGCATAGAGAAATTCGACTGACTTTTGTACATTGATTTCGTAGCCTGACACCTTGCTATATTGCCTAATAACTTCCTGTAGTTTTCTGCTGCATTCTTTAGGTTTTTCTATGTATACTATCATATCATCTGCAGATAGTGAGAGCTTGACTTCTTCCCTTCCAAGCTGTATTCCTTTGATTTCTTTCTCTTGCCTGATTGCTATGGCAAGAACTTCCAATACTATATTGAAGAGTAATGGTGACAGTGGACAGCCCTGTCTAGTCCCTGATCTGAGGGAAAACACTTTCAGCTTCTGTCTACTGAGTATGATGTTGGCTATAGGTTTGCTATATATGGATTCCACTATCTTGGGGAATTTCCCATCTATTCCCATTTTTTGTAGGGTTTTGAGCATTAATGGGTGTTGGATTTTGTCAAAGGCTTTTTCTGCATCTGTTAAGATAATCATGTGGTTTTTGGCTTTGCTTTTATTGGTGTTGTGAATGACATTGATTGACTTACATATGTTGAACTAGCCTTGCATTCTTGGGATAAATCGCACTTGGTCATGATGAACAATCTTTTTTATTTACTACTGTATCCCATTGGCCAGGATGTTGTTTAATATTTTGGCGTCTATGTTCGTCAGATATATTGGTCTGTAGTTTTCCTTTTTTGTTGTGTCTCTATCTGCTTTTGATATCAGGGTGACGTTGGTTGCATAGAAGGTGGAAGGGAGTGTTCCTGTTTCCTTGATCTTGTGGAAAAGCTTTACAAGTATGGGTATTAAGTGTTTCCTGAAGGTTTTGTAGAATTCGCTAGTGAAGCCATCTGGTCCAGGACTTTTGTTGTTGGAGAGATTCTTAATAACAGTTTTGATTTCTTTGTCTGTTATTTGTGCATTCAGGTTTTGTAGTTCTTCTTGGTTCAGTTTTGGAAGGGCATATGCTTCTAGGAATTCTTCCATTTCTTCCAGATTTTCTAGCTGTGTGGTATATAGTCCTTCATAGAAGTTTTGCATAATTTTCTGGATTTCTTGTGATATCTCCTCTATCTTTCACAATTCTATTAATTTGAGTCTTCTCCCTTTTTGTTTAGTGAGTCTGGCTAGGGGTTTGTCAAACTTGTTTAATTTTTCAGTGAACCAACATTTGGCATCATTGATCTTTTGTATGGTTCTCTTATTTTCAATGTTTTTTATTTCTGCTCTAATTTTAGTGATTTCTGTCCATCTGGTTGCTTTAGGGTTCCTTTGTTCCTCTTCCTCTAAGTCCTTAAGGTGTTCAGTAAAGTCGTTTATTTGGGTTTTTTCTTGTTGTTTAATATGTGATTGTATTGCTATGAGTTTCCCTCTCAGAACTGCTTTAGCTGTGTCCCAACTATTCTGATAGCTTGTGTCTTCATTATCATATGTTTCCAGGAACGTTTGAATTTCTTGTTTGAGTCTCTCTCTCACCCAGTGGTTCTTAAGCAGGATGTTGGTTAGTTTCCAAATTCTGTGACTTTTAATAATTTTCTGTTTGTTGTTAAATGTTAGCTTTACTCCTCTGTGTTCTGGGAAGATACTTGGGATGATTTTAGTATTCTTGAATTTGTTGATGCTATCTTTGTGGCTTAACATGTGGTCTATCCTTGAGTATGTATTGTTTCGATTTGAAAAGGATGTGTATTCCAATTTTTTGGGGTGAAGAACTCTGAAAATGACCAGGAGATCTAGTCTGTCCATCTCTTCCTTTAATTCTTGTTTCTTTGTTGATTCTGTGCTTTGTTGATCTAAGTATGAGAGTAGGATTTTAAAGTCTTCCACTATTATTGTATTACTATTGATGTATTTTTGAAGTTCTTTGAGTACGTGCTTGATGTTTTTGGATGGTCCCTCATTGGGTACATAGAAATTAATAATTGTTAAGTCTTCTTGGTTGATTGATTCTCTAATCATTATGTAATGACCTTGCCTATCATTTATTACTTTATTTAATTTAAAATCTATTGTGTCTGAAATGAGAATGGCTGGCCCTGCCCTTTTTTGTGGTTCATTAGCCTGTATGATAGTTTTCCATCCTTTCACTTTAAGTCTGTGTTTATCTTGTTGGGTCAAGCGGGATTCTTGTAAGCAGCATATGGTTGGGTTATGTTTACTGATCCATCCTCCCACTCTGTGCCCTTTGATGGGTGAGTTTATGCCATTGACATTTATTGTTATTATGGATTTAATGTACTGTAGTGCCATTGTTCAACAAGTTTTATTTGTTCTGATATGTTGCAAGTATTATATTTATGTTCTTCTTTATAAGAGGTCTTTTAGAAACTCAGGGCCAGTTTGTTGATGGCGGCTTCCTTTAACTGTTTTTTTCTAAGAAGGTTTTGATCCCTCCATCTAGTTTGAATGAAAGTCTAGCAGGATATATTACCCTTGGTTGAAACCCTTTTTCATTCAGGGTTCGATAGTTATCTTTCCATTCTCTTCTGGTTTTTAGAGTTTGAGTGGAGAAGTCTGCAGATAGTCTTATGGGTTTTCCCCTGTATGTGATTTTTTGTTTCTCTCTTGCAGCCTTTAGGATCCTTTCTTTATCCTTACTTCTTCTCATTGTGACTATGATGTGTCTTGGTGTCTTCAGGTCTGGGTTGATTCTCTTTGGGACTCTCTGAGCCTCTTGGATCTTAATGTCCTTTCTGTTGTTCATGTCTGGGAAGTTTTCTCCTATAATTTCCTCTAAAATGTTTGCTTCCCCTTCATCTCTTTCTTCCTCTGGCAGGTCAATTATACGAATGTTACTTCTTTTGAGATCATTCCATATGTCTCTGTTGTTGTTTTCATTGTCTCTTAATTTCTTTTTGAGCTCTTTCTCCTCTTTCTTAGTTTTCTCTAGCTCATCCTCTGTCTGGCTGATTCTGTTTTCTGCTTCTGCTAGTCTGCTTTCCCTTCCCTCAGCTTCTTTCCTCAGTTCAGCTATTTCAGCTTTCAGTTCTCTGATTGCCTCAAGGTAGTTAGTATTTTCTTTGAGGGTCTCATCTGTTGTTTTTCAAATACTGTTAGCCCTTTCCTCCAAAGTTGTTTTTATTTCTGTGATTAATAAATTTATTATTGCTTGCATACTTTTCTTATCTATGGTTACTTCTGGTTGATTTGTAGTTTCTTTTGGGCTATTGTCTTCATTCATTGTAGCAGCAGTTTTATTTGCTCTTTATCTACCCATTTTTTAATGGGTGTTCTGTTTTTTAATGTGTGTTCTATTGTTCCTCAGTTGTTGTGTTTTTTGTACAAGCCACGCTATACTAAATACCTTTGTGACAAATGCAATCACCACCCTCGGAAATTACAATAGTAACTAAAGCAATGACTGAAGCAGTTTAACCAATACCAGTTAGACCCACAATGTCTCCAGTTCAAGAAAAAATAGCAACCAAATCAAATGTAAAAGAAAGAGGAAGGAAAAAAGCGATAGCAGGAATAGGCAATTATGCAAATCTGCTGTACACTGTAAATTCTATGGGTAGCAAGAAGAGAAATTGAAGTAGAGCAGAGACATACTGAAAGAGAGTCCACTCTGAGTCAGATTTCTTCCCTGAAATAGTTCACAAATGAGCATCAGTGAATTCAGAAAGCAGAGGGAGGAGGAAGGGAGAAAGGAAGACAGGAAAAAAAGAGAGAAAAGAAAAAAGAAAAGAAGAAAACAGTAAAAACAAAAGCAGTGAAAGGAGAGTTTTTTTTTTTTAATTGGCTTGGAGGCAGAAGAAGGGCGAAAATGGATAGAGGAGTTATGAAGAGTGAGACAAGTTTCTCTCACAATGAGTAAGACATCTCATCACCTAGCAATGGAAAGTATACTAAGAGTTAATTTTGGTCAACCTGAGGGGGGGGGCAAAGGGATATGCATGTATATATAATAGTAATAATAAAATAGAGCAGAGTAAAAAGCCCAAGCAGTGGGTCTGCAGCTTGGACAGCTCCTAGTTAGCACATGCACATTGAGTCTAGACAACTAACTGAGAAAGAAAAAACAAAACAAAACAAAACAAAATAAAACAAACCTTCCAAGAAGTCTTTCCCAGGCTGGGTGAGGCCTGCTTGATCAGCTAATTGTCACTCCAATTGGGCCTAAGTCCCTTACTCAGAGAAAAAAAAATAGCCTAGGTATTGAGAAAGAAGGAGAATTGGAATGGCACCCCTGATGAGCCAGGAATCTTGGTAAAGAAAGGAGCTCAGTGGGGAGCCTACTAGCAGCAGGCCCCCTACCCCAAGTGTCTGGTTATGGGGAGAAGGGGGCAGAGAAATAATAAAAAAATTTCCTTTCTTTTTGCTCTAATTTTTAACCCAAATATAATTATAGTCACCTCCTTGGTCTCATGTTTAGAATGCCTCTTTCCTTGTCCCACTTCTTCTTCTAGCATTTAAGGCCAGGATCTCTAAGGCTTTCTAGCAGTTGTTGTCAGAGCTCATGCAGGCAGCTGCTTTCCAGTTGCCATCTTGGCTCCGCTCCTTATGAATTATTATTTCTGATGGTGCCCTAATATAGTCACTGAGGATATTTGTTGGAATGGTGGCTATCAGAATGAGAGAGAGAGAGAGAGAGAGAGAGAGAGGGAAAGAGAGAGAGGAACACCACAGCACAGGGACTTCCCCTGTTGGCCTGACATTCCCATGTGTAGCCAGGACCTGAATTTGGGCTACATTCCTGGCAAGGCCTGCATCCTATCTTGGGAGCTACCTCTCCAGTTCAAAGCTACTTCTTCTAGACAAAAATATTAAAAATGTAAATATATATTAACTTATAAAAATATTAAGATATCAAATATTAAAGTAATAGTAAAAATAGGACATTATTAGTTTCTTGTCACCCCTGAGACTTTACCATTCTAGTCTGACTTTTTTAGTAGGAGAGAAACAGGAACAGGGTGACAGAAGGAAAAATACCACAGCACCAAACTCCCTCCAATGTGGTAGAGAAGAGAGTCACACTCATAGTAAAACAGGCATGCTATCTAAGTGAGTTGTTTTACTCACCAACATAGATTACTCTTTTGAACATTTTATTTTATTTTATCTACTTTGGATATAGACAGAGAGAAATTGAGAGGGAAGGGGGAGGGATAGAGGGAGATACCTACAGCCTTGCCTCACCATTTGTGAGGTCCCCCCCCCCCACAGGTGGGGACTGGGGGTTTAATTTGGATACTTTTGCACACTCTAGTGTGTGCACTCTACTGATATGCCACTGCCCAGCCCCAAAATACATTATTTTGAGAATGGCAGGAGTTGTAGTATTTGCATTAATGTTTCATTCTTCCTCTTTATATCATTTGATTTGTGAAACCATTGTTTAGGAAGTTATTTCCCCTGGCTATGCATATATGAAATTTTTTGATAATTAAAAAAAGAAAGAACAGGTTAAGTTTTAAAATATTTTCATAAACTGAAAGTGATTGTCTCTAATCCTGATGATTTAGGATTAAATAAAATCTCTAATTCCCTTCTCCTATCTCAAATGTGACCCACTATGACAGTTGCAGATCTGAAGAATAAAAGGCTCCTACTTGAGCTTTTGAGTTGATAGTCAGCTTTCACTCACTATATCATAATAGAATTTACATTCATCAGATTATTATTTTCATTTATTTTAATGTTTTATTTATTTATTAATGAAAGGGATAGGAGGAGAGAAAGAAAGAACGAAACACTACTTTGATACATGTGTTGCCAGGGATCAAACTCAGGACCTCATGCTTGAGAGACCAACATATTATCCACTATGCCACCTTCTGGACTAAAGATCTCATATTTAAATAGCATGAGAGTGTTTCATATGTAAGAAGATAGTGGGAGAAAAATCAGAGCATCACTTCTCTACATGTGGCACTGGTGATTGAATTTAGAGTCTCAGGCAGGAAAGAGTTGTACTCTATTAACTGAACTACTTCCCCAGTCTATAATTGTTTTTTTTTTTTTTTAAGGGGAGCATACACTCACTAAAAAAATGTGCATGAAAGTTGTTTTCATCCCTTCATTTTCTTTTTATCATTTTTGGATGGGACACAATTTTTTATGTATGAAAAAGGGGGGACAAAATTAAGTTAGAAAATAAATATTGCTAAAATCAAATAAGCAAAACAAAGCGTATCTTCATGTCAAAAATAAGTTATAGTCATATGTGTATATGCACATATATGAAATAAGCTTATGGGCTAGACAAATAAAAATGTCATAGTGATTTCTCAAAAGATAAAAGTTACTTCCCTGGATTGAAGACACCACCAATGTGTCCTGGAGCTCAGCTTCCCCAGAGACCCATCCTACTAGGGAAAGAGAGAGGCAGACTGGGAGTATGGACCGACCAGTCAACGCCCATGTTCAGCGAGGAAGCAATTACAGAAGCCAGACCTTCTACCTTCTGCAACCCTCAATGACCCTGGGTCCATGCTCCCAGAGGGATAGAGAATGGGAAAGCTATCGGGGGAGGGGGTGGGATATGGAGATTGGGCGGTGGGAATTGTGTGGAGTTGTACCCCTCCTACCCTATGGTTTTGTTAATTAATCCTTTCTTAAATAAAATAAAAAAAGAAAAAAAAAAAAAAAAGATAAAAGTTAAGTCAAAAGTTGATTACTGGGCCTAGGATGTGGCTTAACATAGAATTATGTGCCTAACCATGCTTGAGGTTCTGAGTTCTTTATCTGGTACCATATGAAAGCACCAAAGACAATGCTGAGGAAATTCCATTGATGTTTGAGCCATACCTTTTTTTGTTTGTGTGGTTCTTTGTTTTACCTCTTGCTTTCTCTCTCAAAATATAGAATAAAAATTGGGCTAGAGTGGTCATTCAGTGTCATCATGCACATGTAAAGCCCTGAATACATCCCCCAATACTACCTACAAAAATAATAGAAGAGAAATTTGAAAACATGGATTTACTCAGGTGGAACTGACAAGCTCTAAACTGCACATCAAAATATTACAGCCCAGGAGTTGGGCTGTAGCACAGCGGGTTAAGTGCACGTGGCGCAAAGCGCAAGGACTGGCATAAGGATCCCAGTTTGAGCCCCCGGCTCCCCACCTGCAGGGGAGTCGCTTCACAGGTGGTGAAGCAGGTCTGCAGGTGTCTTTCTCTTCCCCTCTCTGTCTTCCCCTCCTCTCTCCATTTCTCTCTATCGTATCTAACAACGATGACATCAATAACAACTTTACTAACTACAACAATAGAAAACAAGGACAATAAAAAGGGAATAAATAAATAAATATTTAAAAAATATTACAGCCCTTATAAATAGTATAAAGACTAAGAGGAGAGAAATTTGACATATCAAAAGACAAGTTCTGGCAGAATCAGCGAGGAGTCTCAGGGGTAGAACCTACTCTTTGCATTGCAAGAACCCTGAGTCCCTAGGTTCCATCCTCTCCTGTCCAATAACATCTGTCTGTCTGTGTTAGGGGGGCATTCCCTGTCTTTGAAAACACACTAAGATGTAGAAACACATCTATCTTTTACTAAAAAAACAGTTTCTGATGTCGATTCTTTTTTTTTCTTCCATATTTTTGATTGACAGAACTTCTCTGAAGATCATTGGCGTCTATTTTAAGGTTGACCTAGATATATTCTTCTTAATTTTTCATTTTGCCCCTTCATGAGGAATAGGATGTTTGTTTTCCTATAGCTTTGAATTTATTCAGGCAAAAGCTGTCATGGAGCGAAATATTCTCAAACATGATTTTCTTCTTCTGATGTTCAAAGGTTTCCTGAAAAAAATCTGAAATACAGGAAGGTTTTTTATTCCGGGCTGGCAAGACAGCTCAGCCTTCTAAATCTCAGAACATACATGCTTGAGGCCCCAGTGCTGTCCCTGTTTTTACTTTATGCTAGGGTTGAGCAGTACTTTGTTCTCTCCTTATGAGTAAATAATAAAATCTGTAAACTAAAAAATTATTTTTCATTAAATATTTAATTTTTATTTATTATAAGTCTGAAGCAGGGACCAGGAGGCTTAAGCAGCACATAACACAGAAGCACAAGAACAAGCACAAGGATCTCGGTTCAAGCCCCCCCACCTCCCCCAACGCCCCACCTATAAGGAGTGACTTCACAAGAAGTGAAGCGGGTCTGCAGGAATCATTCTTTCTCTCCCACTTTTTATCTCCCTCCTCTCCACTTCTCTCTGTCCTATCCAATAAAATGGAAAAAAAAAAAAAAGGCCACCAGGTGCAGAGGATTCATAGTACAGGTACAGAGCCCTAGCAATAACCCTGAAAGCAAAAGGAAAAAAGTCTGAAGCAGGAAGCCACTCTGAAATACTCAGTAGAACAGACATGTTACAATGAGCAAAGGCAAGAGTTCAAGCCCTTGGTCCCCACTTGAAGAGGCAAAGTTTCACAAGTGATAAACCAATATTGATGGTATCTCTCTCTTTCTTCCCTCCACCTCTATCCCCTCTTCTCTCTCTCTCTCACTTTCTCTTTGTTTATATCCAGTAAGTAAATGAAACATTTTAAAAAATAAAATCTGAATCAAACCTTAGATTTTGCTAATAAAGTATGAGATAATTTATTAGTCTACTTTCTTGAATGTTTGTGATAAGATTATATCTGAAGTAGTATTTGAATTGTTCATGAATTGAGGGTACTCAAGTGTTTTCTGAAAAGTGAAACATTATTTTCCTATTTCTACTTTTTGTTTTTCTCAAGTTTGGAAATTTCTATTAGTCTGGACCTGTAGGAGTGAATAAATGGAAATCTTTGAAGACATTTGATTTCTTTCTGGGGACCTGGTTATTTTTTTTCTGGAGGACAGTACATATTTTAGATAAATAGCTTTAATTTAGACAAGGGCCCATAAATCATAAGAATTAGAAACTCTTGCATATATGCTTTAAAATGAATAGTCAAGTGAGGAAATCAATAATAGCCAACCCTATTGTTGGGAGATGCAAAACTATTCATTTACTTAAAATCAGAATAAGTAAAACATGCATATGAGATCATGGGTGATCATTCATTGCTATAAGAATCTGAAGTGTCATCACTCAGAATAGTTTATGCTATAAGAATCTGAAGTGTCATCATTCAGAATAGTTTAACGTTCTATTCAAGCACACAGACTTCCTCTTTGTTTTGTTCTTAGCTTTTGGCAGACCTCATTGCAGTGCTGCCTCAGACTAATTGAAAGCATTGGAATAGAGTAGTAAATATCTATGATCTCACGGTACACATAATGTTAGAGAACTAAATGCTTATAATTAAGACCAATACTAGAAATATTTTCTTACAATTCAGTGGTTTAATTCTAAAGGCTCATGATATATATATATGGAGAGAGAGAAAATCTAGCAGTGAGTATATAATTCTTGAGATGTAAAACATACTTCAGTTCAAATAATTTAGTAGATTAAGTCATGGGGAAAAATCAAGTTTTTGATTAAAGAGCCTCTGAGGTCTTTTACTATTTTATCTTTTTTGTTTGTTTCACCACAGCCTCTATATTTATAGTGGGTTTTTGTTATTTGCAGGAGTTATATTCTATGAAGTTACTATGAACACAGAATTGTTAATACAGAGTCATTGCCCCAAGGAGAAATATAAGATATTTTATATTTAATATAAATTCCTGCAAACCTCAGGCATGACCTTTTTTTTTTTTTTTAAGTGAAACACACCATTTGTATTATATAGGTTTGGTTGCAAACATCCTTGTGCAAAAAAGTTGCTCTACTCTTTCTCATAACTCTTCCTGTGTAACACTTAGCAAGTATTATTAAAATTGTCTGCTCCCTCTTGATTCTCGGAACCTGCCTCACCTGCAGCTTTACTATTTCTCATTCCATATTGCCTTTGAAAATATATGATCCAACCAGTACTATTAAGGAAGGGCTTAACATTTCCCTGACTCTAGGTAATGTGATTGTGAATTCCTTTGGCTTTCAGTCTGAAAGCAATGCTGTCCAAATCAACTTAAAAAAAAAAATCAACCATCATCTCATGAGTTCACACATTGAACCAGTTTTCAATAATTCCATAGTTTCATCACATACTGTAGGTATACTTTAGCACTTTTCAGGCAAGCTTCAAATATAAGTTAGTGATTTTCTTCTTTCTTCTCTTAGTTGTGCCTTCTTGTCTGAAGCATTGGTGTTAACTTCACAGCCAGCAGCATAATAGCTCAAGTCTAAGCAATGTTTATCTAATACACATAGTTTCACTGCAAGGAACATTACAACCTCCCCTCACCCCCTCATACACTCCACTATCTTTCAGCATCATTGGAAACAGTAGAATCACCAACACAAAGCACAAAAATGTGAAAAAGCCTAACAGCAAATAGTCCTTAAAAGGGACACTTGTTTCCAATATAAAAATTGAACAAGAAGGCTAAGAATGTGATGTGCCAACTTCAGCTGGGAGTGATGGTTTAAGGAGACTCAAGTTTTCCTGACTCTGCACATGTCCACAAATGTCTGTTCTAGTTGTGCAAACATTGAGTTGGGGAATCCTACTAAACTTGGGTGATTTTGCAGAGGTGGAATCTGAAGACAGTCAGCTTTAGCTTATTAATGACACAGATACAATTGAAGAGATAGTCTTGATGAGACTGATGAGCTGTGAAAGCTAGGTTCTTATGGCAGTCTTCTTTCTTTCTGGAGGTTGAAATTTCATTTTGTTGTCTATTTATTACTGCTTTGTCAGGGTAGAACTGAACCAGGTCTTTTTTATTTTATTTTTTTGAATTTCAGTTTTATTGAGCAGCCTGTGAGGAAGTACAATAGCTAGATTGTTGAACTTAAAGGACAAGTTTCCAGTTCCATCATCCATATCACATGTGCCAGAGTAATCCTCTAGTTCTCTCTACTCTCTTTATCATAAATAGATAAATGAATCTAAAAAAAAGTTTATTTAAGCATAAACTGAACTATTTTACCTCTAGAATTTCATGTGTTAAGGATTTTTTAATTTTAATTCTGTGTATACTAGTTACCCTAGAAATGTATATTTCTACCCTGATATATTATTAATTCATTAATGCATTCTAAAAACCATGAAAGCTTCTTGAATTAAACAATTTATCTTAGGAATATCAAAATGAAGAAGGATGAGTTATTAGCTCAGTGGTGCAGTACATGCCTTGCCATATGTGGGGTTCTGGCAGTACTACATGTAGTACTCAAAGGAGACTACATGGATTGTGGGGTGGTACATTGGTATCTCTCCCCCCATCTTTATGTTTCTCCATTTTTTCTTCCCCTTTCATTCTGTCGCTCTGGATATATAAATGATGAACTGGGGTAGTTACTAAGTTATATCACAGATGTTAACGAAACTCTTGGTTCTCTGGCATCACCTAAAAATATAGATTAAGATAGCTAGGTATAGGTAGGGGTTGGAGTATGGATATTGGGTAGAGGTAAGAGTATGGGTATAGGTATGCAGGTGTAGGATTCAGATTTCTGCTTTTCCACAAAAGCTGTAGTGAGCCAGCAAACAAACTCTTGTAGAATTGTGGAATCTAGCCAAATGCAACTGCTATGGGAAAACTTACTGAAGAAACAAGCTGTGACTTTACATTAAGAAAGCACTGTGCCATTTAATAATTCCCACCAGCCATCCACCCCTGATGTTGTAGCCAAAAGCAAAGTAGCCTAAATTTGGAATAATAGAAATGAAGAGCTTTAGATTATTGCAGCATTTCTGATGAGGTGTTCACTGTAATTGCTAACGTTGTTTCTCTTTATTTTTTATCTGTCTTATTATAATATTTGTTTTGTCTCTGAATGTGATATATATCGGTATAAATATAAATAGTGATTTGTTTTTTTGCCACTAGAGTTATTGCTAAGGGTATTTTTTTTAATGTATTGCTAGAAATTGAACTGAGTCTAAGTCCTGTCACATGTGAGGAATCCATTCTACCACATTGTTCCCTCTGTTTGCTAGTTCTGTTGTTGTTCTCTGTTCACTTTCTTATATGGTTAAAATCAACATTCTTCACCATTTTTCATGTATTTCAGCAAAATGAATAAAATATTTCTTTTCCTTCTGCATATCTCTTTGTCCTGTTATCTTGTTCTATTTAAAAATAAAATACAATAAAATTAAAAGTTACCAGTATGACCAGCAGCGCAATTCATCTGGATAGTGTGCCTGCTTTGTCTTGCAGGTGACCTAGGTTCCAGCCCAGCATCTACCACATAAGAGAAAGCCTCAGTGAGGTAGTGTCTTTGTCTCTGTCTCTCTTCCTCTTTCCCTCCTATCTAATAATAATTATGATGGTGATGATGATGATGATAATTCTAGAGCAGTGTCATCCAATGATAAAAAATAGTTTAAAACTATAAGAAAAATACAATGAGAGTTATTATGAAGAATCTTTCAAAACACTTGTATTGGGTTCATTATTAGTTTAGTTTGTAAGTTTTGCTTTTCTTAACCAAAGCACTGCTCAACTTTGGCTTGTGGTAGTATTGGGAATTGGTACTAGACCCTTGCACTCACAGGCATGATAATCATTATGCTTTCTCCCAAGTCATAAAATTTGATTTTCTTTTCAATAAGTTAAAATTTAACTGAAAATTTGTTCTATTTACTAAAAATTTATTAGTCTTAATGAGACATTACTAAATCAGTATTACTTAAGCATATTGGTTGAGTCTAAAGAAAGACTATATTCCAGGAGTTGGGCGGTAGCGCAGTAGGTTAAGTGCATGTGGCACAAAGCATAAGGACAGGCAGAAGGATCCCGGTTCTCACCCCCGGCTCCCTACCTTCAGGGAAGTCGCTTCACAGGCGGTGAAGCAGGTCTGCAGGTGTCTATCTTTCTGCCCCCTCTCTGTCTTCCCCTCCTCTCTCCATTTGTCTCTGTCCTATCCAATAATAACGACATCAATAACAACAATAATAACTACAACAAAAAAAACAAAAATAAAATTAAAAAGACTAGATTCAAAGAAATCAATTTGTCTTGTATATGATATCTTTCATCACTGTCAGTATAAGAAAGAACATATCATTGTTTTGTGATTCTGAATCCTAAAAGAAAACAGCCTTCAATATACTATGTAAATCAGAACATTCCTAAAAGGATGTTTCCTAATTGTTTACTCTAAAGCTTACTTTAGATTAAAAAAATTGTGTTAGATACCATGACTTGTAGCATATGTAACAAATTCAACCTAATTTAAAGTTTATTTTGGTTTGAAGTTGGGAGTTAAAAGTATTGCAAGTATATATTTAAAGAGTATACAAGATGAAAGATGGGAGAACAAAAGTAGTGCAGAAAGTTATTTAAAAGCTGATTTGACTCATTGATTTTTGAGCCCAAGACCAATTAAAGGGAAACAAGTGGATGTGACCTGAAAGAGCTATATATCAACACCTATTCCTTTTTAGATTTATTTAAAAACTGCTTAAATGTTTGTGAAATGGCTAATACCAAACCTTTGTCAGAGAAAATTTATTTAAATTAAAAGTATTGATTAAATGTTTTACCTGTAGCATTTATGGAAGTGAACTTTTACGATAAAGAGGATGTTTTGTTTTGTTTTTTAACCTCCTTTCTGCACAAATCTGACATTAGTGGCTAGTAGAAGATTACCTAGTAAATATAACTCTGATAGAATTCTACTGAAAATCCATGATTTCCCCTTAAAATTTGGTGAAATATTATGTTTTCACTTTAAAATTAACAAAGAAAATTAAACGAAATAAATTTTGAATATCCGTTTGAACACCGAGTTTTATTGACTTTTTAACCTTGACACCTGAGTGATAATATACATCATAGTCTTCCTCAGTCTTCTTTATTATTAATAATTTTTTTTTTTTTGCTGAGTCTCAGCTTTGCACATGTGCTATTTCATCACTGTAGGCTGCTTTTTCATTCAGGTAGTAGCACAGAGAAAGAGAAAGAGGAGAGAGAGAAGGAGAAAAAGAGAGAGATAGAGAAGGAAGGAGAGGAGAAAATAAGAGAAGAGGGAGACTCCACAGCACCAGAACTTCCTCTGGTACCACATCACCTCCCATGTGTTTGGTGCTAAGATTGGCACCTGGGTGACACCTATTATACCAGTATAAGCCCAAGCCAATGAGCTATTCCTCTGACCATGTGTTCTTTACAAATTGTATGACCACTAGGTTTCAGTTTATTTTTAAATCAAATTTTCTGGTTTGTATGCATACATTTTGCATATTTAATTAATTTATTTATTTTTACCAGAGCACTGCTCCACTCTGGTTTATGGTGGTGCTGGGAATTGAACCCGGGACTCTGGAGCCTCGGGTATGAGAGTCTCTTTGCAGAATCATTATGCTATCTACCCACCCTACCTCTCCTATATTTATTGTGTATATACAGTTTCTACTGTGAGCTTCAGTAAATGTTCTGAAGCTTGATTCATAGGAAAAGTAGAAAACAAAGTGTCATATACACATATGTAGTACATATAATATGTATGAATATATGTATAGCAGAAGATGCCGTGAAAATAATAGAAGGGTATCATTTCTGATATTTGATAGTCAGTATCAAATGGTGGTAGTCATGCAACAGCCTTAATTGATAAGGTATATTACTTCTTTATGAGAATATATTTAGTACCAAACTCTTCCTGAACCTGATAAAATGTAAACTAGACAGTAGATTAAACAGTTCAAAACAATTAGACACATAAATAAATACCGGTTGCAATTGAAGTAGCATAATAATAGAATGCCAATTATTTTGCTGTTTAAGTAAGGCAAAGCAATAAACAAAATAAAAAAAAACTGTCCCAGCTCTATGGGTGTTAAATTATGTGGTAGGATAGAGATAAGGAATATCAAAGTTTCTTTTTCAGTATTAGACCTTAGGATAGAATTAGCCCATTCAAGCATAGAAGATGTTGAAATGAAATTGCTTTTCTACCAGCACTGAGTGTCTTTGTACTCAAAACAAAAGAGTATTTTAGTCCCCAGCACATCTTATAGTTTTACTATGTAGAAAAAGATCACTCCTGTCCTTGGTTCAATACTCTCACTGTGATGTCTGCTCATTTTAGAATAAAGGGTATGCTTGCAGTCACTTTAATGGCATAAGCAGAATGTCAGTTATACAAATAGAATGCCAAGGGTAAAATAATACAAGCTCTGAACTTGAATTAATCTGAGTTACTCTCTATTTTGTCAGGTAAGCATGCTTTTAGAGCCAACTTATAGAGAGAAAAACATCTGGTGTTCTCTATAGTCATTTTGTTTTCTTTCTTTCTTTCTTTCTTTTTCTATCTTCACTAGCTACTGATTGAAAAAAATAAGTTAAGAGATTTTCAGGTGGACGATAGATAGCACAATGGTTATGCAAACAGACTCTCATGCCTGAGGCTCCAAAGTCCCAGGTTCAATTCCCTGCAACACCATAAGCCAGAGCTTAACAGTGCTCTGGTTAAAAATTTTTAAAAATTATATAAAAAAAGAGATTTTCAAACTTTCTAACCTCTAGTATGTTCTAAGGACAAATGATAGCATCTCCTGTTACAGATTTCTGTTGAAATCACTTGGCTTATAATTTATTACAACTGTATACCTATCTTGACTTTTCTGAGGCTTTCTTCTAATGTGAACATTCACAAATTGCTAGTATGTGTTCAAGGACATATTTGTTTCCAATTAGAGACAGTTTATTTGATGGATAAGATGGATAAAAATAGCTATGAAAGGAATTAGTGCAAGTTACTATTTTTTACCAAAACTTTTTTTTTTTCCCTCCACGGTTCCCTCCAGGGCTCAGTGACTGTACCAAGAGTCCACTGCTCCTGGAGGCTGTTTTTTCCCTTTTTTGCCCTTGTTGTTTTATCATTGTTGTGGTTATTATTGTTGTTGTTATTGATGTCATTGTTGTTGGAAAGGACAGAGAGAAATGGAGAAAGAAGGGGAGACAAGGAGGGGGAGAGAAAGACACCTGCAGACCTGCTACACCACTTGTGAAGCGACCCCCCTGCAGGTGGGGAGCCAGGCTCAAAATGGAATGCTTACGTGGTCTTTGCACTTCACCCAGTGTGCGCTTAACCAGCTGCACCTACTGCCTACTGCCCAACCTCCTACCAAAACATTTTAAATATATAAAGCATTCTCCTTCGTATATGTTAGTAATTATTAGTAATTTAAGATTGTTTTACAGAATTATCAGTTTCCAAGTGTATTTTAATACCAACTCTTAGGGCATGTAAAGCACCATACTACTAAAATATTTTTCACAAGTAGGTTGAGTTTTGCTCCTACAACATACTATCAGATAGATATAGTTGACAGAAGTAATTGTAAATACTACCTTTGTCCATTTAGCCTGTGATAACTTCCATAATCTTGGTGGTTTATTAAAGAGCAAAATTTTATTTATTTTTATTTGTCTTTTGTATTATTTTTATTTATTTATAAAAAGAAGACATTATTTTTATTAGTGAGTTAATAATAATTTATAAGACTGTAAGATAACAGAGGTATAATTCCACCCAGTCCCCCCACCACAGTTTTGTTTCCCATCCCCTCCATTAGAAATTTTCCTATTGTTTATCCCACCTTTGCAGAAGGTGGAAGTTCTGACTTCTTTAATTGCTTCTCCATTGGACATGGGCATTGGCATGTCAATCCATATCCACATATGGCTGTGAGTTTCCCTCTCAGTATTGATTTAGCTGTGTCCCAAATATTTTGATAGCTTGTATCTTCATTTTCATTTATGTCTAGGAACATTTGAATTTCTTGTTTGAGTTCCTCTTTGACCCAGCAGTTATTAAGCTGTATGTTGTTGATTTTATGAATTTTGTGACTATTAGTAATTTTCTGTTTGTCATTGAGTGTTAGCTTTACTCCACTGTGGTCTGAGAAGATGTTTGGGATGATTTCAGTGTTCTTGAATTTATTGATGCTGTCTTTGTGGCATAACATGTGGTCTGTCCTTGAGGATGTGCTGTGTGGATTTGAAAAGAATGCGTATTCCTGTTTTTTTGGGGGGGGTGAGTACTCTGAAAATGTCCAGGAGGTTTAGTCTGTCCATCTCTTCGATTAATTTTCTTGTTTCTTTAATGATTCCTGCTTAATTGATCTAAGTGTGAGAGTGAGGTGTTAAAGTCTCCCACTATTATTAGATTACTACTGATGTATTTTTGTAGTTCTTTCAGTAGGTATTTGATGTATATTGATGGTCCCTCATTGGGTGCATAGATGTTAATAATTGTTAAATCTTCTTGGTTGATTGACCCTCTGATAATTAAATAATGGCCTTGCCTATCTTTTATTACTTTATTTAAGGTCTACTGTGTCAGAGATGATAATGGCTCTTCCTGTTTTTGTCTGTGGTCCATTAGCCTGTGTGATAGTTTTTCTAATCTTTCACATTAAGTCTGTGTTTCTCTTGTTGGGTCGGGTGGAGTTCTTGCAAGCAGCATATGGTTGTGTTGTGTTTTCTGATCCATCCTCTCACTCTGTGGCTTTAAATGGGTGAGCTTAAGCCATTGACATTTATTGATACTATGGATTGAATGGATTATAGTACCATTATTAAACAATTCTATATTTGCTCTGATATATGGCAAGTATTATAGTGATTTTCTTGTTTATAAGAGATCTTTTAGAACTTCTTTCAGGGCAGGCTTGGTGATGATTGCCTCCTTCAACTGTTGCCTGTCTGAGAGGTTTTCATTCCTCCATCTATTCTGAATGAAAGTCTAGCAGGATATATTATCCTTTGTTGAAACTTCTTTTCATTCAGGGCTCGATAGATATCTTGCCATTCTCTTTTGGCTTTTATAGCTTGAGTGGAGAAGTCTGCTGATAGTCTTATGGGTTTTCCCCTGTTTGTGATTTTTTTGTTTTCCTCTTGCAGCCTTTAGGATCCTTTCTTTATTCTTCTTCTCCTTCTCCTCCTCCTCCTCCTCCTCCTCCTCCTCCTCCTCCTCCTCCTCCTCCTCCTCCTCCTTCTTCTTCTTCTTCTTCTTCTTCTTCTTCTTCTTCTTCTTCTTCTTCAACTGTGATGTGTCTTGGTGTCTTCAGGTCTGGGTTGATTCTGTTTGGGACTCTCTGAACCTCTTGAATCTTAATCTCCTGTCTGTTATTTAGAGCTGGGAACTTTTCTTCTATTATTTCCTCTAGGATGTTTACTTCTGCTTCCTCTTTCTTCCTCTAGCAGGCCAATTATACCAATGTTACTTCTTTTGACATCATCCCGTATGTCTCTGTTGTTTTCAGTATCTCTCAATCCCTATTTAGCTCTTTTACCTCCTTTTTAGTTTTCTATAGCACATCCTCTGTCTGGATAATACTGTTTTCTGCTTCTGTTAATTTGCTTTCCTTTCCCTCAGCTTTCTTCTTCAGTTCAATTATAGTATTAGCTTATTCTTCTAGTTGTCCTTTTAGCTTAGCTATTTCAGCTTCCAGTTCTCTAATTACCTCAAGGTAGCTAGTATTTTCCTTTAGGGTCTCATCTGTTGTTTTCCTATTTCTGATAGCCCTTTCCTCCATAGTTGTCTTAATTTATATGATTATTAGGTCTATTATTGCTTGGAAACTTTTTTTATCTATGGTTACTTCTGACTGATTTGGAGTTTCTTCTGGGCTCCTGTCCTGAGTCATTGTGGTAGCAGTTTTATTTGCTCTTGACTTAACTATTTTTTTATTGATGTGGTTTGTATTCTTCTGTTGTGTCAGTCTTGAGTTTTAGTTTTGAGTACAAGCCATGCTAACCTAAAGTCTTTTCACAAATGCAATCACAAACCTCAGAAATTACAACAATAGCAACTGAATCAAAGATTGATGCAGTTCAACCAAAACCAGCTATCCAACCAACACCTGTAGTCCAAGAACAAAAACAAACAAAAACAAAAGAAAAAAGAAAAATGAGAGAACGGAAAAAAAAGCAAGAACAGAAAATTACAGAAATCAACTATCAACTATAAATGCTAGAGATAGCAGGAGGGAAAAGGAAAGAAGAAAAGAGAGAGACAGAGAGAGAGAAAGAGAGAAAGAGTCCACTCTGAGTCAGACTTCTTCCTCAAGATAAATCTCAAACGAGTGCCAGTAAATTCAGGAAGAATAAGAAGAAAGAAGAGAAAATAAATCAGTGAAAGGAGTGAGATTTTATGGATTATCTAGGAGGAGAGAAAAAGGAGGGTGTAGAAAAAAGAGATAAACAAGTTCCTCCCACAATGGACAGCCCACCTAGTCACCTATCAATGGAAAAAGCAACAACAGTTGATTTTGGTCAACCTGAAGAAGAGGGAAAAGAGACATACATCATCATCATCATCACCATCATCATCATCATCATCATCATCATCATCATCATCATCATCATCATAATGTAAAATAGAATGAAAAACCATGTCAGTCTGAAGCTTGGACTGGTCCATATTGGCTGCATACAGTCTAGTCCCCTTCCTAAACCAAGCAAAGACAAACAATTATAAGAAGTAAGGATCAAACAAACTCCAGAGGTAAATAGCTAGTCTTTCCCAGGCAGGGCTGAGGCCCTGATTGTTCAGGTATTCTGTCATTCAAATAGAGCTCCAACCCCCTTCACAAAGAAAATAATAAAGAGCTTAGAATGACATCCCTGCTGATCCAGAGAAGTCTTGGTAAAGAAATTTTCTCCACAGGAAGCCTTCTAGTAACTCCTGGCCAGCCAGTAGGGGCTGGTTTTGAGTTTGGGGGCAAGGGGCAATTTCAGAAATAACCCAGCCAAAGATCCTTCTTTCCTTTGTCCTTTATGGCCTCTCTTTGCCTGCTCAAGAGTGAGTTATAGGACTTTTCATTGATGGCACCCTGACCACCCCTTGCTCTCCCTCTCCACTGCTGGCCCCCAAATCCTGCCCTCTCCCAAGAATCCCAGGTTGAAATCAACTTCCTTTCAGAGTTCACACCAGGTGTTGGCTCCAAGCCACCATCTTGGCTCCACCCCAGTTTCTCTCACTCTTTCTCCTTTTTCCCCTCCCAATTTCTTGCTATTTCTATCAAATAGATAAATAATAAATAAAATAAAAATTAACAGAGAGAATGCTAAGATATATATCCAGTGCTCAGTGAGAAAGGTTTTCAACCAAGACTATTATATTCTGCTAGTCTATCATTCAGACTAGATAGAAGGGATAAAAACCTTCTCAGACAAGCAACAGTTGAAGGAATCTACTGTCACCAAGCCTATTCTTCAAGAAATTCTGAAATTTCTCTTATAAACAATCACCTCACCAGATGCATCCCATATATCAGAACACTCAGTAAAGTTTAGAATAATAACATTAAAATATCTTAAATCTATATCAATAAATGTCAATGGCCTCAATTTCCTATTAAAATGCACACAGTAGGAAAAAAGATCACAAAACACAACCCAACTATATGTTGTCTGCAGCAATCATACCTAACTCAGCAAGACAAATACAGGCTCAAAATGAAAGGCCACAAAAAATGGCAGGAACATCTATTCTTATATCTGAAAAAATAGACTTTAAGATAAATAAAGTAATAAATGTTAGAGATGGACATTACTTAATGCTTAGATATTCAGTCAACCAAGAGGACTTAACAATTACTAACAACTCTGCACTCAATGGGTGACCATCTAAATATGTCAAACATCTGTTGAAAGAGCTACAGCAATATATCAGTAGCAACACAGTAAAGTAGGAGACTTCAAAATACCACTTTCTTGGGAGTCAGGCAGTAGTGCAGCTGGTTAAGTGCATATGGTGCAAAGCACAATGGCCAGCGTAAGGATCCCAGTTCGAGCCCCCAGCTCCCCACCTGCAGGGGAGTTGCTTCACAGGCGGTGAAGCAGGTCTGCAGGTGTCTATCTTTCTCTCCCCCTTTCTGTCTTCCCCTCCTCTCTCCATTTCTCTGTCCTATCCAACAATGACGATATCAACAACAACAACAATAACTACATCAACAATAAAAAACATTAAGGGCAATAAAAAGGGAAAAGCAAAACAAAACAAAAAAATGCTACTTTCTCAAATTGACAGCCTGTCTAGACAGAGAACTGATAAAGAAATAAGAGAATTAAATGATGAGACAGATGAACTAGAACTATTGGACTTTTTCAGATTTCTTCATCCCAGGAAACAGGAATCCTCATTTTATTCATGTCTACATGGGACATTCTCAAGGATAGATCATATGTTAGGCCACAAAGACAGTGTAAACAATTCAAGAGCACTGAAATAATCCCAAGCATCTTCTCAGACCACAGGAAAATTCAATGAACACTTAACAACAAACAAAAAATAGTAAAAGTCCCCAAATGTGGAAACTCAACACACTACATAACAACTAATAGGTCAAAGAGGAAACTAGGGAAGAAATTAAATGTTTTGAGAATCTAGTGAAAATGAAGAACAATCTATAAAAAATATTTGGTACACAGCTAAGGCAGTACTTATAAGGAAATTCATAGCTACACAGGCACACATCAGGAAACAGGAAGAAGTTCAAATAAAGACCTGACTACACACATTAAGGATTTAGTAAAAAAAGAACACTAAAGTGACCAGAAGGATGAAAATAACTAAAATTAGGGCAGAAATGAAAAACACCGAAAATAAGAGAACTATACAAAAGATCAATGAAGCTAAATGGTGGCTTCTTGAAAGGGTAAGCAAAACTGACAAATCCTTGACTCACTAAACAAAAAAGGGGAGAAGACTCAAGTAAATAGACTTATAAATGAAAGAGGAGATGTCACAACAGACACCACGGAAATCCAAAGTATCCTGTGAGGCTTCTATGAACAACTATATGCTACCAAGCTAGAAAATCTGGAAGAAATGGACAAGTTTCTTGGTACTTATAAACTTCCAAAATTAAACAAATAGGAACTAGAAAATATGAACAGGCCAATCACAGTCAAAGAAATTTAAACAGTTGTCAAGAACCTTCCCAACAAGAAAAGTCCTGGTCCAGATGATTTTACAAATGAATTCTACAATACCTTCAAAGAAGATTCAAAATCTCTATTTTTAAAGCTTTTCCAAAACACTGAGTTGAAACATCCAGAAGAATGAAACTGAACCATTGCGTTACACCAGACATAAAAGTAAATTCCAAATGGATCAGGAACTTGAATGTTACACTAGATACAATAAAATATTTAGAGGAAAATATTGGGAGAATTATTTTCAATCTAATTTTTATAGGCATCTTCAATGATACAAATACAATTTCAAGGAAAAATAAAATGAAAACAAACAAATGGGACTATAAAAAATTAAGAAGCTTCTGTACAGCAAAATAACCATCAACCAAACAAAGAGACCCCTTGCAGAATGGAAGATCTTTATATGCCATACATCAGGCAAGATGCTAATAGCCAGGATCTATAAAGAGCTTACCAGACTCAGCAACAACTAAACAAATGACCTGATCCAAAAATGAGAAGATATGAACATAATATTCAGCAAACAAGAGATCCAAAAGGCCAATAGACATATGAAAAATACTCCTAATCATTAATTATCAAATAAGTGCCAAATAAGAAAATAATGAGATACCACTTCACTCCTGTGATAATGCCATACATCAGAAAAGGTAGCAACAACAAATGCTAGAGATGTTGTGAAGACAAAAGAATTCTCCTGCATAGCTGGTGGGCATGTAAATTGGTTCAACCCCTGTGGAGATAAGTCTGGAGAACTCTCACAAGGCTAGAAATGGACCTACCCTATGATCCTGCAATTCCTTTCCTAGGGATATATCCCAGTGAATAAAAAATATGAACACAAAAAGATATGTGTATACTTATATTCATAGCAACACAATTTGTAATAGCCAAAACCTGGAAGCAACCCAAGTGTCCAAAAACAGATGAGTGACTGAGTAGGTTGTGTTAATATATACACAATGAAATACTACTCAGCTATTAAAAATGGTTAATTTATCTTCTTCACCTCATTGTGGATGACACATGAAGGAATCATGTTAAGCAACATAAGTCAGGAAGATAGGATGAATACTGGATGATCCTACTTATATACAGAAGTTGACAAATAAGAACAGAAGGAGAAACACAAAGCAGGTCTTGGATTGTATTTGGTGTATTGCACCAA
This sequence comes from Erinaceus europaeus, assembly GCF_950295315.1. Lineage (NCBI taxonomy): Eukaryota > Metazoa > Chordata > Mammalia > Eulipotyphla > Erinaceidae > Erinaceus > Erinaceus europaeus. The sequence continues at coordinate 66,647,187 of NC_080171.1, read as the reverse complement.
AGGAGAGGACTTTGGGTTGGGAGGCAGTATTCAGATCCTGGAACATGATGGTGGAGAAGGACCTAGGTGAGGGGTTACAGTGTTATGTGGAAAACTGAAAAATATTATATATGTAACAACTACTGTATTTTGCTATCAACTGCAAACCATTAATCCCCCTAATAAAGAATTGCAAAATAACCTAAAACTTGCATTTTATTGACTCAACCATTTTCTCTAGTTTAGGGGACTAATTACAGTGGAAATTTTGTCTATAGTGTAGAAGAAGCCTCTCAGCCAATGATTCAAAATGAGTCATGCTAAAAGCTTCAACTAAATTATACTTCCCAGGATACCAAAACAATGGTAAGATTATGTAGAATGTTTATTTACTTTTGCAGTAAACATGCTATCATGCTTATTGATTAGTCTGGACCTTGGTTAATGTTCAATTTACTGCCATTATTCAACTTTCTACTGTGCTATTAGTTAATCTCACAATAATTTATAAAACTTTTTGGTGTAATTTTTATTTTTCTCAATAAGGTATTTACTTTACTATAAGATTATTATTAATTATTTACTATATTAGTAAGTATTTCTCTAATTTGTCTCAGTTATGATAATATTCCTTCTTTTGAGTTAACATTATAATCAGTAGGCACTAATAAGCAACTAATCATGCATATTTGTCTGAAATACATACATTCTGTTATTTATGCATTTTTGTTTGTTTTCCATCTGCATTTTCCTAGAATAAATCCTATTTGAGTAATTTAATTAAATGCTCACTTAACACATTACTGAACTCTTTGTTGACTTCAGTTAGAACTATTTTAATAGTTTTTAAATTATTTTTATTTATTTGATAAAGACAGCCAGAAATTGAGAGTGGGAGGAGTTAGGAGGAGAGACACCTGCAGCCCTGCTTTACTACTTGTGAAGTTTTTCCCCTGCAGGTAGGGACTGGGTGCTTGTACCTGGATCCTTGAACAATGTAACATGTGTGTTCAACCAGGTACCCCTCACATCTATTTTATAAGTAACCCAGACTCTTCTAGTCTGGTCCCTTTTCCCTCCTAAAACCAAAGCACTCTTTAAAAAGTTGAAGTGATTGGTAGATTCTCTGCTGGTAGAGCTCACCTGTAACCTTTAGCAAGGAACTGGGTTCAGTTACCAGTCTATCTCAGAGCAGAACCTTTTGGGGGGGGGTGCATGGTTTCACAAGGGATGGAGAAGTACTGTGATGTCTATCCTTCTCCCTGTCTCTCAGTATTTATCTAGAGGAAAGAAAAAAATCTGCATAGATGATATATACTTTAGTATCTAGGATGAAATAAAATGAGATTAGGTAAGATACAATAAAATAAATATCACAAATTAAATACAGACAGTAACCAGGTACACCAATTCAGTCCTAGATTATTAAATCAAGTATTTATTACTCATCTATCCCTAGACATATTCATCTCCTATACCTACTTCACTTTCCTCGGTCACTAGTCATTCAACAAGATATAGTAAATCAGGTTTATTTTTCCATTTTTTAATTTTGCCCAATAGGGCATCAACATTATTGTCATCATTTGCCAGTCTTTAGAAGAAGTATTGTATACAATTGGCCAAGAGATATTCTGGATATATATATTAAAGAATAATTGTTTCCCCTAAGACAAACTTTATTATAATTATCAAGCAAGTAAATGCCCAAAACTTGAGGTTAACTTAGACTCCACTAAAAGCTTGGGTCTATTGTCTCCTTAAAACTGGACTCTATAAATATAATACTAGCTTGGATATAATAAATGACATTCAAAGCCTTAAAAACTGGGAGAAAGTTTAATCATGTCAGACTAAGAATAGACTACAAAAAAAAAAAAAACCAAAATCTGAAAAGATGCTAGAGATTGTCTGACACTATGATGACCATTTTGACCAATACCAGGCTAACTCTTTACTGGGGGTCCTAGTCACGGAATCCTTGGGTTTCTCCATAGATACTATGGGCCTAAACCTCTGACAAAAACATGTTTTTACCACAACTGGTCACTTCCATCAGTAGTGTCTGCTGGGCTAGCATGGGGGTGCCTCTTCTCAGGTGTGTACTCTCTGGGTTGGAGAGAATGTGACCAGAGCCAACCTGAGCTTCTACTTACTCAGCAATGTGAGAGAGATGACCCAGGAACAGTGATTGTGGTGGCGAAGCAATTCAATTCTTTATTGATCAGAGAGCCAAGTCTTTTAAGAGTCAGACCCAGAAGTGGCAAGTCAGAAATGGAAATGGCTTGACATGGTTTGGAAAGGGGTGGAGAAAGGCAAAAGAGAGTGGGAAAGGTAGGAACTTCCTTAGCAACTGTTGCAAGGGTTTTAACTGGTAAGATTAGTAATGCCTTGCAGGCAGGGAGGGTCTTGAGGGTAGAAAGAAGATAGATCAAAGGAATGGAATGGGTGGGGATCTTTCAGGCAAAACAATGATTATGTAGATAGACCATAGTATCAGGAATGCAGGGTGGAGCAGGGGGAGCTGGCTTAATGTTTTAAGGAATGCTAGGCTCATGGAGGCAGAAAAATGCAGGGTGCTTTGTAAGGCAGGGAGTCTGATTAGATGAGGCAAATCTTGGGGAGTCATGTCCCTCCTCGCTCAACCTCTCAGTAGAGAGAGACTGACAGGATGGACGTGGCCCTCAGATCAAGCCCTGCCAAGCTTAACCACATCCTCACATTTTCCCTACTAGTGTCTTCATTAGCCCTTGTGTTGCTTAGAAAGGATGTGAAGGCAAGGCTTTAGACATAAATAACAATAGCATCAGATTCCCCATGGGGCCAGCCATTTATACTCAAATGACCCATGTGATTCACTAGTATGTGCCTTTTCATATTCCTCACAATTTTTTAAAATACTATGGGGGGTTATAAGGAATATATAATAGTTAGGAGGGGGGAAAAGCCTTTCACAATGTGTCTTATAAAGACACACACACACACACACACACACACACACACGTCATAAGACATATACTTCATTGAGTACCAAGCAGCAGTTAAAGAAAAACTATAATATGTCTCCTGGAATTAAATGGATGGGACTTGCAATGATGATGCTTAGTGAAGTCAGTAAGAAAGTAAAGAACAATTACAGGGTGATTTCACTGTTATGTGGAATATGAAATATTGAAACACATGAACTTCAGAAGATATATATATATATATATATATATATATATATATATATATATATATATATGGTGGGGAGGGAGAGAGAGAGTCAGCCTATATCTATGATCTTGGGAGAATATGGTAATTACTGTTGGAGAGGTGTTGGGGCACAGAACTTTGGGGATGTAAATGTTGTGAAATTATATTCCTGTTATCTTTAATCTTGTAAATCACTGTTAAGTCATTAATAAAAATATATACTAAAAAAATCTACCAGGAGGTAAAGCATACAGTTTTAATTTTGTAAATCACTGTTAAATCACTAATAAAAATATATAGTAAAAAAAATCTACCAGGAGGTAAAGCATGCTTTGCCATGCTCAAAGATCACAGTTTGAACCCATGGTTACCACATAGGAGCAACACACCAAAGGGAGCTTCGGGTCCAGTAGAGCAGTGCTGTGGTATTTCTCTTCCTTCTCTCTCTTATTTTTCTTCTTCTTTCTTTCTTTCACCTCTGGGAGAAAAATAAAGTGAGTCAGCTGAGAATGGAGGAATCATAGTGGCACAAAGTCCTAATGGAGCCATGACAACAAAAAAAGATAATTTCTCTTGATGGGTAGAGGCTTTGCAATCCCTTTTCTGTATTTATACTTTTAATACTAATTTAAAAAATATTTTATTGATATTTATGTGAGAGAGCGAGAGAGAGAGAGAGAGAGAGAGAGAGAGAGAGAAACCAGAGCACTGTTCAGCTCTTGTTTATGGTGATCCTGGGGATTGAACCTGCAATCTCAGAGCTTCAGGCTTCGAAGTCTTTTGCAGAGCCATTCTGCTGTCTCCCTAGTCCTGTATTTACAATTGTTTAATCAAATGAAAAGAAAAATTAATGAGGTATAGGTGATAAGTAAGGAGTCTAGAATGGTCAGAGGAAATTTAACATGTGGAGCAAATGTGTTCATTATCAAGAGGCTGGACAGAACATGTGGGTTTTAAATGATATTTGAAGAAAGGGACCAATTTGGCGGGGAAATAATGAGTTCCTTTTTACAGATAATAAATTCAAACTGAATATTAGATATTCAAGTAAAAATGTCAAGGAGACATCTGGGACAGTAACAACTACATTATACAGCCTTTAAGAAATATGATGCCTCTATGACTGAAATGATGATGTCCTCCCACTAGTGAGAAATATGTTCTGAGTGCTTTGCAGAATTAAGACCTACTTGTGTTTTTATGTCATCATCAGAAATAGGGCCAAACAATAGAATTTGATCTTATCACTATCTTCTCCTGTCAAATAGACAGAGAAGGGAGTGGGAGCTATTCTTAATAAACATTAGATATAAAAGAGCAAGACAGGGAAAGAAAAAGTATGCCTATATGCCAGAGATATTTTTTTTTGTTATAAACAATCACCACTACACATTTTGAGGAATATAGAATAATAGGTAATATAATTGCCTACTTTACTTAGTGGAGTCTAAGTTTAAATACTGTTGATAAATTATTTGTGGGGGTCAAGGTGGTGGTGCACCTGGTTAAGCAGACATATTAAAGTGCACAAGGTCCCAGGTTCAAGCCCTTGGTTCCCTGCAGAGGGAAAACTTCACAAGTGGTGAAAGAGCACTGCCAGTAGCTCTCTCCCAATCTCTATCTCACCTTCTCTCTCAATTTCTCTCTCTATTCAAAATAAATAAAAATACTTAAAAATAATTAATAAATTGTGAGTGCACTAGAGATGCTTTATTTCACATTATTTTAAATTTTACTTGTAATAATGTTGATTTAATTTTATCTTATACTTTTGTAAATCAATGTTGTCACTATTTTTAAATTTTTATTAATGAATTAACATTGATTTACAAAAACATAATGGAATTTCACACCATTCCCACCACCAGAGTTTTGTATTCCTTCTATTCCCAGAGTTTTTGTATTCCCTCTATTGAAAACTACAGTAGTTCTCCTAAGGTTACAGATAAGAGTTGACTATAATTTTTTTTTTACAAATATTATCTTTATTTATTTATTGGGGAGAGAGAGACAGCCAGAATCAATAGGGAAGCTAGTAATAGAGAGGGAGAGCAACACCTGTAACACTGCTTCACCACTCGTAAATCCTTCCCTCTGCAAGTGGGGACCAGAGGCTTGAACCCAGGTACTTGAACACTGTAACGTGTGCCTTACCAGGTTTGCCACCACCTGGCCCCAAGTTGACTATAATTTCTATAACTGTCTATATTTATATATCTGTATATAAATATTTTCTGTGATCCTGCACTCCCTTCCCATCCAAGTTACATCTTTACCTATTACTACTTCTAAGTGTCTTTCCTCTTTCTTTTCTTCTTCTCTCTCTAAGACCTAATTGAGTTGGAGTTCAGAGACCTCTGGTCATCGTCCCCTATCATTTCTCCCCCTCTGGAAGTATGGACGAAAATTCTTTTTGGCATGTAGAAGGTGGGAGTTCTGGCTTTTGTAACCTATACCCATGGCCTGTTTCTGTCTTTCTCTAGTAGAGTTGGTGTAGGGCTCTGGAGAGGTGAGGCTGTGGGACACATTGGTGAAGTCATCTGCACAGAGAAGTAAGGATGGAATCATGCTAGCATTGGCAACTTGGTGGATTAAAGGTGATATGATATAAAGCAAGACAAAATGATTAATTTACAGGAATAAAAAAAGCAGGAATAGAGCAGATGAGAATAGGAATCTTAGGGTGGAAAGGAGCGAGAAAGTCTATTTTAGGTATGTTTCTAGGAGCCCATGAATTTTGTAGTTTTTGCTTGAGTTTGATAGCTAGCATGGAGGTGGACAAAAATATTGTCTGGAAAAATGGTGTCAGAGTTGAGAAGGGCTAGAAAGTTGTGTTAGGGGCAGAGAGTTTTAAGCCCAAACTTAATGAAAATCCATGGGCCCATCAACCTGACTCAGGGCTCATATATACATATACATATTTATGTTTATATTTATGTATTTATCACAGGAGCCTGTGTAACCTTTGAGTCCCTGTCAGTCTGTGCTTGCAGTTCATGGTCACAAGCTAGGGTGGGCAGTTTCTACTATTGCTACTTTATAGTAACATATATTTTTAAAAGAATAAAATATCAAGAATAAGGATTTAAGAGTTTTTGCTGTGTCAGATCACGTTAATTTTATTTGGAAATTTGAAAATACTTAGAAAGATGACATGAGAAGCCCTAGAATGTATTTGAAATAAGGAGACTACAAGGAATACCTACATGTAGTAAATTACTTGCTCATTTAAGACTTGTCAGAAAAATGGAGGCTCACTAATCTTCCAGCCTGTGATGGGAAAAACAACTAGGAAAATTGACTTATATATGTTTAATATTACATTTGATTTAAGAAGTATCTTAGAAATTAGACATTAAAGTAAAACTGATTAGGGCAAGTTTTTTTTCCCATTATGATTCATATAGAGATATTTAACTTCAGAAGATTAGCCCACATTATGTTCTAAATATGTGTTATATATTCAAATTACACAGGTTATACTGAGATATTTTGCAGGTAGATTTAGTTAATTAATGTATTTATTTGCTTGCTTGGGAACTGCTAAACTTTGGCATATATATATATCCAAACTTTTTCTTTATAAGTCCTATGCATCTCCCTCTGCACAAGTCCAGTAGATTGAAACATCATATATGTGCATATCTATGTTCCATGCTACTGTTAAAAACTATTTTAATGTTATTTTCTGACCTGATCATATTAAAGATATAGTAAGTGCCTATATGCCTATACTTTCATGATTTTTAAAAAATATATCTTTATGTATTTATTAGATAAACAGTCAGAAATCGAGTGGGAAAAGGGAGATAGATAGAGATAGACATCTGCACCACTGCTTCACCACTTGCAAGGCTTTCCTTCTGCAGGTGGGAACCTGGGGCTTGAATCCAGGTCCTTGAGCATGGTAACATGTACATTCAATGCAGTGCGCCACCACCTGGCCCCTTAAGTGCCACTTTGAAAAAAGATAGTGTTCTTTAGAAAGGTACTTGAAGAAATAACAGAATCTCTAGCCTGTTATCCTGGATTTTGTTAATATGGCTATAAAACATGGTGGATAGAAATGGACTTTTACTGGAACAGTTGTTACAGTAGATATATATTTTGATTTGCAAGATGTTCACCTGAAACATTTATTATACCATAATACAATAGTATTTAATTGAAAAGTAAATAGCTGGGGAGGTGGCTTGGAGGATAAACAGAAACCCTTGTTTGTGTGAGACTTCAGTTTTGATCACAGGGCACCATGTATGCCAGTCCTCTGGTTTCTCTCCTTTCCTCTCATAAAAAGTAAATAAATGACAACTGGGGGAATAGCTAACCAAAGAACTGTTTTATGCCTGAGCTTTCCGTTTCAATCCCTTGTACTGCATGTACGAGAGTGGTCCCTTGACACCTCTGTCTCTCTCTCTCCATTTTTCTGCCTCATATGAAACTCTCTCTTATGTAATAAATAAGTTATAAAATATATATTGAAAATACATTATTATGCACTTTTATATAAAAGTTTCTAAAGGAACAAAAACATATCCCTCTAGTTTTAAGACACTTTTAAATTTTTATTATGGCTGGGGAGATAGCATAATGGTTATGTAAGAAAGACTTTCATGCCTGAGGCACCAAAATGCTCAGGTTCGATCCTCACAACCACCATAAGCCAGAGCTGAGCAGTGCTCTGGCAAAAGCAAACAAATGAATAAAAAAAAAAGACAAAACACACTATGGTGTACAAGGACTCAGATGTAAGCTCCTGGTCCCTACTTGCAGGAGGAAAGTTTCACAAGTAGTGAGTCAAGGCGGCAGGTATATCTCTGTCTCTATCTCCCGCCCCCTTTCAATTTCTACCTCACTCTATCCAATAATAAATAAATAATATTGCTAAGTTTTTATTTAATGTTGCCTCTCTGAATACTTTTTATTTTCAAATTACTTATTTATTCAATGAAAAAGAGAAAGAGACTAATGCACCACTTTAGTAATTTGTGATGCCAGAACCAAACCCAGGGCCTCCCACAGGCAAGAAATGTGCTCTCCCTGCTCTGTCACCTTCTGCACTGCTGGATCTTTTAATGTTTGGAAAATAAAGATATTTTTCAATAATAACTATAACACATTGGAAATGTATTAAATGAAATGAGACAGAGAAATTAAATGAAATTAAATTAAATGAGACAGAAAACCAGGAGAAATTACCCCAAATAACAAATACACCTTTTTTACACCAGATACTTAAAAGATGTTATTTATTTTTATTTTTATTGGGTAGTAATAGAAATTGAGAGGAAAAGGGGGAACAAATGGGGGGATAGGAAAAGGGAGAGAGAGAGACAGAGACCTGCAGCACTGCTTTATCTCCTGCAAAACTTCCATGCAGATGGAGACCAGGAGCTTGAACCCACTAGAGTAAGATATGTGCTTAATCAAGTGTGCCATTGCCCAGATTCCCAAAATACATTTTTCAGTAGCTTTTGATAATTTTTCAAACAGGGTTTGTGAGCAGATAAGAAAACAGCATCTTCCAATCCATCACCTATAAAGACCAAGTAATTTTCAAATTCCCACTGTTGTGGTCCTGAGAAGATTCCAGATGTTCTGGTGCCATATTCAGTTACATCTTTCAAACATTCAAGAGACATCAAGTTAAATCAGTTAATGAAATCTACATTTGTCAGAATCTCCCATGACAGGAAGGGAAGTATCACAACTGTAATTGAAATAATACTATTTAGACATCTATGACTCACTTTATTTAGGTGAAAAATACTGAAGTATATTAAACTTCCAGAATCAACTTATTCTATATGATTATTTTTTAAAATGTAAAGATTTTTTTCAAAATTTTTGAGACACAATATTTAAGAATAATATGGTGAGCACCCATCCACTTTTGCTTCAAGTTGATATAACAGCTGTTTTCATTGTGCTCTATATTTCTAATCCTCTCTACATATATTTTAAATTATTTTCAAACCATTCGAGAATATCTTGGACTCATGCCACTTTTTGCCCTGCATATGGTATTGTGTATCTCCTAATAAAGGTAGTATTCTACATAATGACAAATCTTCCAAATACCTACCATCTCATCTAAGAAACAATACTTTTATTATGTCAAACTAAATTTAATTTTCATTTCTTTTAAAAAAATATTTATTCTCTTTTGTTGCCCTTGTTGTCGTTGTTGGATAGGACAGAGAGAAATGAAGAGAGGAGGGGAAGACAGAGAGGGAGAGAGAAAGATAAACACCTACAGACCTGCTTCACCACTTGTGAAGCGACTCCCTTGCAGGTGGGGAGCCAGGGGCTCAAAAGGGGATCCTTATGCCTGTCCTTGTGCTTTGCACCATATGTGCTTAACCAACTGCTCTACCGCCTGACTCCCTAATTTTTATTTCTTAAAGTAAAACATTGCCCAGGCAAGTCCAGGCACAGACAACCCCACCAATGTGTCCTGGAGCTCCACTTCCCCGGAGACCTTCCCCACTATGGAAAGAGACAGGCTGGGAGTATGGATCGACCTGTCAAAGCCCATGTTCAATGGGGAAGCTTTTACAGAAGCCAGACCTTCCACCTTCTGCATCCCACAATGACCTTGGGTCCATACTCCCAGAGGGTTGAAGAATAGGAAAGCTATCAGGGGAGGGGATGGGATATAGAGTTCTGATGGTGGGAATTGTGTGGAGTTGTACCTCTCTTAGGTTTAGTCAATGTTTACTTTTTATAAAAAATAAATAAATAAATAAAACATTGCCTTTCTGAGCTTACTCATCTAGTCCTGTTTCATGTATCGCATTTGGTTGCTTTATAGGTTTAGTTCCCTACTCTAGATCCATTCCTATGACTTCTTTCTAAATAAAATTAGTATTTTAAAAGTTTTTAAATGTATATAAAAGGCATGAAGATCATAAGTACTCATATATCATCTATGCGATATTTTCTGTTTTAACATTTGTATAGCTATTGAACATTTATTACAAATGATGACAAGATATGAATAAATTATTATTAACTGAGCTCCATGTCTATTATGACTTCCAGGGTGTTCTGTTTGTCATTTTTTTGTTTTTGTTTTCTGTATAATATCCTTTTTATGTTCTAAAATTCTATCCAGGATAAATGTATCATTTTTCCTTAGCTGTTAGCGAGCTAAAATCAAATCACCATCCACTGAAAGGAAGCAAAAGATGTTTATTCACGAATTCGAATCCGGGCCAAGTGGTGACTGACAGCAGTCCACCAGCTTGACCCTGAACAAGGCTCAAACCACACAATTTATAGGAATTCAGACTACACTCAGGGAGGGGGAAGACATCACCTTATCAGCCTATATCCAATAACATGCTATAGAAAACGCAAACCCCAATCATTTCAAACTCAGCAAAAGCATGATCCATTCAAAGCAAAGCATGAGCTAGTTCTAAACATCACACCATGAACCAGACCAATAGGACCCAGCCACAGTGGGGGTCGCCACATTCTTTTGCTTCTGCTGGGACCACCCAGCCATCTGTTTGCAATTTATCCAGCCATCTGCTGTAACTATTCGGTAACAGCATTCCTCAAACCCTATACAAAGGCCCTGATAAGGCTTGCCTGATGCAGGGTCTTTCAAGCAACTTGCAAAATAACTGATGGCCTTCACTGATTAGGTCCTGTTTGTCAAGGGGAAAAGGGCAGGGAATTTTCCATCTCACACTAAGCTGAAAAGCAACTACACTTAAAACTTTAAAACTACTTCATCTAACATTAGCCTCCTCATAGCAATTAAAGTTTCACAAGCTTCCCTTTTGTTCATGACTTTGACAATTACTAGGACTATTGGCAGATATTTGTAGAACTTCCCTTAATTGTTAACTTCTTGATAGTTTTCTCATAATTTATTGTAGTTATGATTTTTTGAAGAAAGGTTGATCACAAAGGCAGTTACATTTTCATCATCCCATCCCTCGGGGTTTGTATCAGTTTGCTATGATTGCCATAACAAAATGCCACAGACTTAGATTATTTAAATAATAAAATTACCTGTCTAGCAATAATTGAAGTCTTAGCTCAAAGTCTCAGCAGGGTTTTATCACTATAATTCTTCTCTTCTTGGCTTGTTTATATTTGTCTTTGCCTTTACAAATTTTTTTCTCTGGTGAGTGCTCATACTTGGTGTTGTCCAAAACTCCTCTTATAAGGACCATAGTCAGATTAGTTTAAGGTCCACCCAACCAGTTCTTTTTAAATTAAATGTTCTCTCTTAAATTGACTACTCTCTTCATTTATATCTCCCAATTGGGGGTTGTTACAACTGGTGAAATTTGATTGACCTTTATTAAAAGCTCACAGATAATATGGTTTATAATTTCTTGGGGCTTTTGTTTGTTTGTTTGTTTGTTTGCTTTGTTTTGTTTTGTTCTCCTAGGGAGGTATGTATTTGCAATTTCACTGCTCCAGGCTAGATCACTTTTTCAGATAGAGGTGAGAGACAGATAAGACTTTGACGTAGAGAGAAAGGGGAAAATACCACAAAGCACTGAAACTTCCCTCATGCTGAGCACTCCCTTGTGTTGTGTGGGCTGAGTGTGGGGAAATAGAACCTGAGCTGTTCTCATGGCAAGATAGTTTCCTTTCCTTTTCTTTCTTTCTTTCTTTCTTTCTTTCTTTCTTTCTTTCTTTCTTTCTTTCTTTTTCTTTTTTGCCAGGTGAAATATCTTACAGTCCTTTTTTTTTTTTGCCTTTATAGCCATACATAATATCTTGAGTAAAAAGCACTGTTGTAAATAGGCATTCAATAGCGGTGTGTGTGTGTGTGTGTGTGTGTGTGTGTGTGTGAAAACTTCTATGTTTTTGCCTCAGTCTTGTAAGGAACAGATGCTTCTGAATAATTATCTTTACAAACTTTTCTCTTATTTTTTTTGTAATCACTCCTGACCCTCCAAAATAATGGCTGGATGGGCAGTGTGGACTGAAGTCAGGTGTTTCCTTTTTAAATGGAAGGATACAACTGCCTGGAGTGTTTCTCTTCCTTGGTGTCAATTAGATTCTGATACTATCTTTGAAGGGTAATTTCTCCCTAACTAGTTTCTCCTGAGGGTACACCTTGTTTCAAACACAAAGTAAAACTTTGATTGGGTGTGGTATGCACCAGAAGCAAAGGACCCTGCCAGGAAGAGAGAGAAAGAGAGAGAGAGAGAGAGAGTGTGTGTGTGTGTGTGTGTGTGTGTGTGTGTGTGTGTGTGTGTGTGTGTGTGTGTTTGTGTGTGTGTGTGTGTGTGGTGAGGGGGGAGGCTTGTGGTCCTTTTGTCTGGTGGTTGAAAAAAGACCTAAATTGAGGCAGAGGATGTTTGCAGACACCTCTCATGATGAGATGAGAAATTTTACCCATGTGTCAATAACTGTTCTATAAACCATTCCCCCCCCCTCAATAAAATGCTACTAAAAATAAAACTCTGCAGGTGCTCCTATTCACCTCACTTTGTGAAATGTATTAGGGGATTTTTTTTTTTTCAGTTGAAAGAAACTATGTGTACATGGTGAAGCTCCTGGAGAGAAATCTCACCAAATTGTGGAGTTCCTGTATCATTGGCTTTTCCTGGACTTTCAACCTCAGAATTATTTACACTGAGCCTCGGGCAACTTGTAAATTGCAATCTGATTTTCCAGACAGCACTGACTCCTTGAAGCAGTTTCCACTCAAGGTCCTCTGCTCAGGTAAGTCATGATTTCCTTATATTTTGCTATTTACTTTTTTAGTCTTTTCATTAGCACTACACTCTGTAACCTTGTATTTTCCTCTCATATATCTGAGAAAAGTTGTTGAGTTTATAGTCTGTTCAGCTTTTTAAATTTTTTAAAAATAGGTTCCAAGATTGTAGGATTACCGGGTAGAGTTTCACACCATACCCACCACTGAATTTTTGTGTCCCTCACCTCCCCTCCTCTCAAAGATAACCACTATAGTTTCACAAGTGTCTCAGAAACAGTTTGATTGCCCGTGGGTTTTGGTTTTTTTTTTTGTTTGTTTGTTTTTGCAAGTTCATGTGTATCAATTCTCTGGACTCCACATATGAATGGGCATCTAGTAGATGGTCTTCATCTCTTATTTTGCTAAGAATAATCACCTCTAGTTCCATCCATTTTTGTCCCAAAGGACAGAATGTCATTTTTCTATTGTGGAGTAATATTCAGTGGAATATACACCCCATAGCTTCTTTAGCCTGCCATCTATTCATGGGCGCTTAGACTACTTTCATTGTTTGGCGACTGTGAATGATACAGCTATGAATATGGGGGTACATACATATCTTTAGATAGGGGTTTATGAGTTCTTTGGTAACAGTGATATTGCTAGGTCTTACTGTGATTTTATTTGTATTTATTTGGACTTTCCATACAGTCTGCCAAAGTAGCTGCATCAGCTTGCATTCCTACCAGCAGTGTAATAGAGTTTCTTTTCCTCCACAACCTTGGCAATACCTGTCCTTTCGTGTTTTGTTGATGTAAGCCGTTCTCACAGGTGCAAGGTGGAATCTCAGTGTACTTTTAATTTGAGTTTCTCTAATTACAAGTGAAGTGGAGCATTTCTTCATGTGTCTGTGGAATGTGTTTATCTGATCTTTGGAGGACTGCCTGTTCAGTTCTTTGGCCCATTTTTTTTACTGGGTTATTATTATTTTCTTTTAGTTAAGCTGTACCTGTTCTTTATAAAGCTTGATATCAATAATTTGCATAATATATGACGTGTTAATATTTTCTCCAAGTCACTGAGCTGCTTGGTTATCCTGGGGTAGATTGACTAAATTTTATGGAGTCCCAATTACTTACTTTTGTTTTTGTTTCACATGCCCAAGGATTTAAGTCTCCAAATATGTCTTTGGTGTTAAGATGCTAAAACATTTTGCCAATATTTTCTTCTATAAATTTTAGAGTTTCCGGTCTAATATTTAGGTCTTTCATCCATTTTTATCTGATTTTGATGCATGGTGTTAGATAATGATCTAGTTTTATTTTTCTACATATTGCAATTCCAACATCATTTGTTAAAGAGGCCTTCATTGCTCCATTGGATTTCTTTGGCCCCTTTTTGTCATGTACTTGGTGACTATATATATGTGAGCTTATTTATGGACTTCCAGTTCTGTCTCATTGACCTCAGTGTCCATTTTTATTCCAGTACCATGAAGTTTTAACTACTATTGCTTTCTAATTTAAACTGAAGTTGGGGAATGTGATGCCTCTGCATTTACTTATTTTATCAAAAGTACTTTGGCTAGTTATGTTTTTTTATAGTCCCAAACAAATTTTTGGACAAGTTATTTGAGTTATTTGGCAAATATCATTAGGATCCTGATAGGGATTGCATTGAAACTGTAGATTGCTTGCTTTTGGTAGAATGGCTCTTTTAACAATGTTTATTCTTCCAACCCAGGAACAAGTAATATTCTTCCATTTTTGCGTGATATATATTCCCTTTTGTTGCACTTGTTTTGTTGTTGTTGTGGTTATTATTATTGTCATTGATGATGCTGTTGTTGAATAGGACAGAGAGAAATGAAGAGAGGAGGGGAAGACAGAGGAGGAGAAAGATAGACACCTGCAGACCTGCTTCACCACTTGTGAAGTGACTCCCCTGCAGGTGGGGAGCTGGAGGCCCAAACCCCAGATACTTATGCTGGTTCTTGTGCTTTGTGCCACGTGTGCTTAACCTGCTGCCCTACTGCCTGACCCCCTGTCCTCTATTTCTGTTCAACTTTTTACCTCTTCCTAGGGTGGAATGAGAATTTTCCAAGTGTCTTCATGAGACCTGAAAACATAAGTCTTTAGAGTTTTTTCTTCAGAGTACTTATATTTGATTTGATTTGATAACTAGTGATTTAATACTGATTACAAAATTAAGGGATATTTCCAAAATGGTCTCACCACCAGAGTTCTGTGTCTCCAACCCCTCCATTGGAAACTACAGTAATTTTTCCAAGGTCACATGTGAGAGATGGCTAGGTCGTCTCTTCAAAAGAAGATGAACAACTGTTTAGTACAAAAATCCTTTTTATAAATTGTCATTTATGACTACCTGTGGCCAGTAGTTTTGTATTCTTTAGGACAGCTCCTTGCTGTGCTTGCTAATCCTCTAGCAGAGATCCTCGGACTCTCTTCCTCCTTTCCTTATTTAGGCAATGGGGAGAATGTGAGCTCTGAAGCCCAGCCCAGGGGTGGAGGAGACAGTTCTGTGTGAGGTATAAAAGATGGGAGAAGGGTTAGGGGGGCTTACTGCTGCCTGATAGTTGACAGCATGCCCTTTTGCAAAAGAATAAATGCCTTGCTTCAACTCCTTACTTTTTGCATTGACAAGTAATTTTAATTGCACATAATTTACAACATCACAGATGTGGGTTGACTTTTATTTCTATGAATATATATATATATATATATATATATATATATATATATATATATCCATTATGTGGGAAACATAAATCAAGGAATTAGTAGCAAGTCTCTGAACTATTTGAGGAGGCAGAGTTTCAGCTGGTGTAGACTTTGTTAAGAAAATATAACAAGAGGGAGTCGGGCAGTAGCGCAGGGGGCTAAGCGCCCGAGGCACAAAGCTCAAGGACAGGCATAAGGATCCCGGTTCTAGCCCCCAGCTTCCCACCTGCGGGGGGAGTCACTTCACAGGCAGTGAAGCAGGTCTGCAGGTGTCTATCTTTCTCTCCCCCTCTCTTTCTTCCCCTTCTTTCTCCATTTCTCTCTTTCCTAACCAACAACAATGTCGTCAATAACTACAACAATAAAACAAGGGCAATAAATAAATAAATAAAAACATTAAAAAAAAAGAAAATGGAACAAAAGACAGGCCTTTCCCTAGCACATTTCTATATTGATTTGACTGATAGTAGGGATGTATTTAACTTGAATTGATCTTCCCATTCACTTCATCTTTTGATACAGTTGGCTCAAGTTATAGTTAGATAAATTATTGATCCATGTGCTTACATCAGACCACCCCAATATTCACAGAACTGATATTCTCAAGATGCCCCTTTTTGGTATGCAGATTATTTTAAACTGAGGATAACATTTGGCATCCTAGTGGACTCATTCTCCCTGCCCCTTTATTAAAGTGACCATTTGTGTCACTGTTTTCCGTGTCTAAGAAGAGATTGTTAGTCCCCAAGTCTTCTTTCTCCTTGCCACTATATGCCCACTTTTTTCCTTTTTCTTTCTCTTTTCATTTCTTTGCCTCAGGGCATATCTGTGGGGTTTGGTGGCTGCACTATGAATCCACTGCTCCTGGTGGTCATCTTTTTTCCATTGTGTTGTTGTTATTGTCGCCGCCATTGTTAGATAGGACAGAGAGAAATTGAGAAAGGAGGGGAAGACAGAGAGGGGGAGAGGAAGATAGACACCTGCAGACCTGCTTCACAACTTGGATCCTTGCGCTAGTCCTTGCACTTCTGGCTAGGTGTGCTTAAACTGCTACTGTGCTACTGCCTGCCCCACCCACTTAAGGCCTTAATTTGAATATAAAAGCTCACTCTACTCTGTAAGCAACAGGACTTGCATAATCATTAAAGCTTCCAAGTAAATGTTATTAATAAGTACATTTCCCATTACTTCTCTTATTAATCTGCCTCATACTTGTTTTATTATTGTTCAAAGTTTCAAAGACCCAGCAGGGGATGGGATGTCTTTTTTTTTTGCATTCACATTACCAGTTGGCTAGTAATGTCACAGAAACTAATCACTGGGGTCATATAGCATCATTTTAATATTATTTTGAGTATTTTTCACTCATTTATTTGCACATACAGTTTCTTTAAATTTGTAGGGAGTCTGTTGATAGCAGTAGCTTTGGAGTAAAAAAGTGATGGACACTTCATTTACTCAGGCATCTAACTCACTATAGAAAAAGGAGGATGAATTGACTTATGAATTGATTTGTGAGGGTGAGCATGAAATATTATTGTGGAGTCTGAAACATAAGAGTGATACAAAAAGGAACAAAGTTTAAAAGATTTGTGACTGATGTGAGGTAATATATATATTTTTATGATAAAAAATTGATGTAGAAGGGGTCACTTAACAGATGGCACTGAAACTCCGAAAGTAACAGAATTAAATCTTCTAGGAGACAGTGAAGTGTTTTGAAAAGAAGTTGCTTGGAACTATGTGCATTTTGCAAATTGTTGCAATTCAATTCTAAATTCTCTGGCATTTATTAATGTAATTTTAGAGAACCCAGTAAACGGGACAAATATTGATGGCAGATGGAATTTTAAAAAAAAAACACTCAAGAATCATTCACTTTACTAAATAACACAGATTCATATTATATGAGATAAAAGAACTTTAAAAGGCATCATAATAGCTTTAATAATATCAGAGTTGGTGATTATTCATACAAGTTTGTTCATTTTATGCCTCTGTGCTCTTACTCTGCCAGGTCATTTTTAACTCATTTGGTTTGAAATGAGGTTTATAAAATATGGTGATGCTTTTTAACTCTCTTCCAGTTGTTCATGACTATAATATACATTTGTAGATAAATATTTCCAGTGCATCTTCTATACTTAACTATCAATAATTCTTTGGAAACAAAGAATAGACTATGAGTCTAGCTCCTGTGACCTTAATTGAGTTGACTATCTTTACTGCTGTTATTAATTTTACTAATTCAATATTTCAGTGACTGGAAAAATAGACACATTTGCTAAGTGGAAGATGGATATTATTCCCAGGATGTCATGGTTTCATTTATAAACTACAAAACAACTTTTTAGCTAGAAGAACATTCAGTTGTTTCTCTCTCTCTTTTTTTCTTATTTTAGTCTCCAGTATGCAGAATGATGTAAAAATAAGTATTTTGGTTAATCTAAATTAGCATCATACAGTGTAACAACAAATGACAATATCAGTACTTTACATATGATTATATACAACTGTTCTGAGGACAGTTCTCACTCAGAAAGGGAGAATTATTTGAAGTAACTACATGGGCTAGTAGACATATACCCTCCATATAAATGAATAATCCTTTTTCAATTAAACCAACTATATAGGAATCATAAAATGTGCAAAACTACATATGGGATTTCAGCAGTATCAGTGAATTGTGAGTTAGTCACATTCATCTGTGAAACAAACCAGGGGTCCTAAACAGAATTTCAGAAATCGTTTCTTGCTAAGTATATTTTTCAAAGTTAGAGTATTATCAGGATTTTTCTTTAAAATTAACTTTAGTCACGTTTGAATCCACGATATCCTTTGTAACTCTACGACAACATATTTCAATTAAAATTATCATAGGATAATGCTGCTTATTTAAAGTGCAATAACTTGTGGATGTTTTATGTGAATAAGGATAAATATTACAGTGGAGACTTCATTTATTTCAAATAAAGATATAATTAATTAAAAAAGAAATTGCTTTTTTTTTTTTGCCACTGAAGTTATTGCTGGAGCTTTGTGCCTGCCACTGTTGGTGGCCATTCTTTTTTCTTTCTTTCTCTCTTTCTTCCTTCCTTTCTTTCGTTCTTTCTTTCTTTCTTTCTTTCTTTTTTGGCTTTTGTTTTAGGATAGAGAAATTGAGAAGGGCAGGGAGATAGGGAGAGAGTGAAAGGCAGACACCTGAAGACCTGCTTCACTACTCGTGAAGTATCCCCCCTGCAAGTAGGGAACAGGGGTTCGAATCTTGGTTCTGACGCATGGTACAGTGTTCACTCAGTCAGGTGCACCACTGCCAGTCCCCACAAGTCTGCTAATATTTTTATGGCTTATCTTGCTTTACAGGATTCTGTCAAACTCCACTCAAGATGAGGTAAAAAAGGTGAACTCACCAATTTTGTTTTAATTTTCTTTATTTATTGGATAGAGACAGCGAGAGATCAAGAGGGTGATAAGGAGAGAGATAGACACCTGCAGCACTATTTCACCACTTGCTAAGCTTTCTCCCTGCAGGTGGGGACTAGGGACTTGAACTCGGGTCCTTGCGCATTGTAATACGTGTGCTCAACTGGGTGTGCTAACACCCGGCCCCTGAATTCACCTTTTTTTTTCTTTTTGATATTTTATTATTTATTTATTCCCTTTTGTTGCCCTTGTTGTTTTATTGTTGTAGTTATTATTGTTGTTGTCGTTGTTGGATAGGACAGAGAGAAATGGAGAGAGGAGGGGAAGACAGAGAGGAGAGAAAGATAGACACTTGCAGACCTGCTTCACCGCCTGTGAAGCGACTCCCCTGCAGGCGGGGAGCCGGGGTTCGAACCGGGATCCTTATGCCGGTCCTTGTGCTTTGCGCCACCTGCGCTTAACCCGCTGCGCTACAGCCCGACTCCCAGAATTCACCATTTTTAATAGCTGAGCAGTATCCCATTATATATATATATATATGTATATGTATATATATATAATAAATTTCCCAGCCACTCATCTGTTCATTTGTTGTTGGACATCTGGGTTGCCTCAGGATATTGGCTATTATAAATTATGCTGCTACAAAAATAGATAGTGTGTTTGGTTCCCTAGGATATATCCCCAGGAGAAGAATTGCAGGATCATAGGGTACATTCACTTCTAGCATTCTGAGAGTTCTCCAGACTGTTCTCTTCAGGGGTTGAACCAATTGACATTCCTACCAGCAGTGCATGAGGATTCCTTTGTCTCCACAGCCTGTCCAGCATTTGTTGCTGCTACCTTTCCCAATGTATGACATTCTCACAGGAGTCAAGTGGTATCTCATTGTTTTCTTTATTTGCATTTCTCTTACTAGCAATGACTCAGAGCATTTTTTCAAATGGGGAGAGGATATGAACAGAATATTCACCAAAGAAGAGATAAAAAAGGCCAATGAAATATGAAAAAAGGCTCCAGTCATTTAATGAGCCTATGATCATGATTTTCTACTTGCGATTAGAAAAAAGAAAAAATATATATTTGCCCCTATTTTAATGAATAATCTGAGATGTATATTTTTGTTTCTATCAGCAATTTAGTCTCAGTAACAGCTTTTAAGGTTTAAGTTTACTCTGAGTTCAGGCAGATAAACAGTTCAAACTTCTATTTAGCTCAGATGTATTTAAAATCTACATTATAGCAGCAATATAAACATAAACTACTGTTTAGCTCAGATGTAATTAAAATCTACATTATAGCAGCAATATAAACATAAAAGGAGTGAAGTATTTTTATTTAAAGGTTCATATCACCTTCAGATATACAATTATTTGATAAATTCTAGCATTAACCTCAAAGGAACGAGAATCTTTGAGGTTAACGCTAGAATTTATCAAATAATAGTATATCTGAAGGTGATATGAACCTTTAAATAAAAATAGTTCACTGTTTTTATGTTTATATTGCTGCTATAATGTAGATTTTAAATACATCTGAGCTAAATAGTAGTAGTTTTAATAGCTGAGTAGTATTCTACTGTGTATATATTCCACAACTTTCTCAGCCACTCATCTGTTGTTGGACACCTGGATTGATTCCAGGTTTTGGCTACTACAAATTGTGCTGCTATGAACATAGACATGCACAAATCTTTTGGGATGACTGTTTTTGGTTCCTTAGGATAAGACCCCAGGAGAGGAATTGCAGGGCCATAGGTCCATTTCTAGCCTTCTGAGAGTTCACCAGACTGCTCTCCACAGGGGTTGGACTAATTGACATTCCTACCAGTAGTGCAGGAGGGTTTCTTTGTCTCCACAACCTCTCCAGTATTGTTGACACTCTTCCTCCTCCTCCTCTTTTTCCTTTCCCTCTTCCCCTCTTTCTTCCCTTCCTCTTTCTCTTTTATTCATTTATTTTAAAATTATCATTATTTATTTATTGAATAGTGACAGCCAGAAATCGAGAAGGAAAGGGGTGATAGAGAGGGAGAGAGAGATACCTGCAACACTGCTTCACCACTCACAAAGCTTTCCCCCTACAGGTGTGGACTGGGGGCTTGAACTTGGGTCCTTGCGCATTGTAACATGTGTGCCCAACCAGCTGCCCCACCACCGGGCCCCACTTCTGTTTCCTTTTAACCGTGACATTTCTTTTTCTTTGAAAAAAATTTTTTTAATTATCTTTATTTGATAGAGACAGCCAGAAATCAAGAGAGAAGGGGATGCCATAGATGGGGATAGAGACACCTGCAACACTGCTTCACCACTTGCAAAGCTTTCTCCCTGCAGGTAGGAACTGGGACCCAAACCCAGGCCCTTGCGTATTATAACATGTGCACTCAGCCAGGTGTGTCACCACCCATCCCCAAACATTTTATATTTATAGAAGTATTAGACAAAGGAGAGTCTCACTGTTGAGTTCTAGCACATAGTAGTATAGCGGATTGAATTTGGGACCTTAAAGGCTCAGGCCTAAGAGTCTTTTTGCGTAACCATTATGCTATTTACCCCACCGTACATTATTATTATTATTATTACTTTTCTTACCTCTCCTTTCTGAAGGTGCTGTGGATTGAACTTGAGACATCAGAGCCACAGGCTTGAAAATCTTTTTTTGCCATAACAATTAGGCTATCTTTTCAGTCCTTACAGTCTTCCTTAATTTTTCTTAGTAACCAAAGAGGAGGTTTTCAAACTCACAAACCCTTGGGACTAGGAGATTTTCACCTGGTTCAGTGTACACATTACAATGCACAAGGGCTAGGGTGACAACCCCCAGGCACCCTCTGCAGTGCTGCAGGGCTCTCTATCTCCCTCTCTATCTGCTCTTTCCCTCTCAATTTCTCTCTGTCCTTTCAAATAAATAAATAGTTAAACAAAAAAATTAAAAGAACTTCTTTCTCTGCTGCCTATAATGAAAGATAACTAAGGTCAGCCTGCCCTTCTTCCATTATGTCCTGATTCTGATGGAACGTAACAAAAATAAATAACTCAGAGTTTTGTTTGTTGTGTTGGTGGATTTTTCTTTTTCCTGGATTAGAGGACACATACACTAATTCTCATAAGACTTCTTCACTATTGGTTTTTCTCTACTCTTTGGGGATAGGAAAATTGGGAAGAGGATCGTATTTAAAAGTCTAGACTGTATGGGGCTGGGTGGTGGCACACCTGGTTCAGTACACATATTGCAATGTGCAAGGACCTGTGTTCGAGCCCCCAGTCCTCAACTGCAGGGGAAACGCTTTGTGAGTGGCAAAACAGTGCTGTAGGTGTCTTTCTGTCTCTCTCCTCTATCACACCCTTCCCTCTTGACTTCTGGCTCTCTTTATCCAGTAAATAAAAAAAAATGTTAACATGTAAAAGTTAGGTATTATAATAAATACAAATGAATGCAATGACAGTAGTTTCCTAAAAGAATGTGCAATTTAGAATTTAATGCACTATTAATTCATACCAAGAGGATAAATGTGTTGAACTATCCTTATTTAAGAAGAATTATACTTTGAAGGCTGTCCATTTACAGCTCGAAGCACTTTTTTTTTTAAAGCTGCTGTTCAGCCACAATAAATAAAGACTATAAATTCCATATTTTCTCATTTTCCATTTTTAGTGGACACTCAAAACACAGACTTTTTTCCCCTTAGGTTTTGATATGTCATTCAAAGGTAACACTTGCAATCATGATAAGCTGCATATCTTCTGCATATCTTCTTTATATTAATAAGGGTAATGAATATCAGGGAGTATTACAAGAGAAGGACATAATCTGAAGTTAGCCACAGGTTATTCTATTCAATCAGATCACTCACTGCACAGCCATTTTGATTGAGCTATACTTAGCATATATCCTTGTGTTAGACTTAGTAATATTATAGTGACTATGTCTTGTTACTGGATCCTGGTAATTAATAATTGATCATTCCTTTTTAAAATGTTTTATTTATAAAAAGAAAACATTGACAAAACCATAGGATAAGAGGGGTACAGCTTTGCACAATTCCCACCACCAGACCTCCTTATACCAACCCCTCCCCTGATAGCTTTCCTATTCTTTAACCCTCTGGGAGTATGGACCAAGATCACTGTGGGATGCAGAAGGTTGAAGGTCTGGCTTCTGTAATTGCTTCCCCACTGAACATGGGCATTCAAAGGTCCCATACTCCCATCTGTTTCTCTCTTTCCCTAGTGGGGAAGGGCTCTGGGGAAGCAGAGCTCCAAGGTACATTGGTGGGGTTATCTGTCCAGGGAAGTCTGGTAGCATCCTGTTAGCATCTGGAACCTGGTGGCTGAAAAGAGAATTAATATACAAAGCCAAACAAACTATTAGACAATTATGGACCTAAAGTCTGGAATAGTGCAGGTGAAACATTGGGGAGGGGGGCTCCTCCATTTTGTAGGTAGCTAGTAGGCATATTTTAGTTATATTCCAAAGGGCCTGTAGCTCTTTTTTTTTTTTTTTGTCCTGAGTCTGAAAACTGATATGCAGGTGAATCCTAATTATTGTCTGGGGAGATGATGTCATGTCTGGGAAAAGGACCAGAAAGCTGCATCAGGGAAGAGAGTAGCTCCCTAATATGGGAAAAGGGTATAAATATTATTGTAAACCCCACCAATTTGATGTGATCTGGGGCTTATAATTAGCTTAGGAGCCTGTGTGACCTCTGTATCTCTCTAGATCTGAGCTCATATTCTGTGGTCATGAGTAGGAACATTCCATGCTGCCCCAGCATCGACTCATCTTCCTCAGGTGTATCATAGAGTATGTTGTCCATCCTCCCTTCGTAGGATGGAACATTCTCTACCATTGTTGATCCAGGTTGAGGGAAAGGTCCTATGGAGGCCCACAAAGGGGTTTATTTTGTTGTTCCTTATAAAAATGACTGGAAATGATGGAGAGAGGGATTTATTTGAGGTCTAGGCCCATCAAGTCTGTTTAAAGTCTGTTTGCTTTTAATAATTATTTAATATGATTATATGAGTATAGAAATGAACAAAACATATGGTATATAAGTTTAAAACAGTAAACATGTGGTTTTCATTTTATTAAATACAACTTTCAACATAGAAATCTTACTGACACACTAATTCCACAAGCAGGTTTGATGCACTATGGGTCAGTGATGTTTCTTTAAGCATTTTTTTGTTTTCCTTTCTTTCTTTCTCTCTTTCTTTTTCTCCATATTCTTCTCTTCCACCTCCTTCTTCCCCCCCCCCTTTTTTTGCCATCAGGGTTATTGCTGGAGCTTGGTGCCAGTATGACAAATCCACTATTCCAGCAGCCATATTTTCCTTTTTAAATTTTTCTTTTCTTATTTTTTATTTGACAGGACAAAGAGAAATTGAGGAGAGAGAGAGAAACTGAGACTTGCAGACCTGCTTCACTGCTTGCGAAGCAGCCCCTCTGCAGGTGGGGAGCAGGCGCTGGAACCCCAGTCCTCATGCATGTGTTAACGGGGTGCCTCACCATCCAGCTCTTTTTTTGCTTCTTAATACAATCAGTAGAAAACCATTTTACAGTATTGTGTCTTAAAGTCAAATATACAAAATTAGAACTTATAAAATAACTGAAACTTGTTTGATTCTCAAGTGAAATGATTTAACATTTTAGCTTGAGTTAGTGTTTCTGAGCATTAGATACATTTCCACATATTTTATTCTTCTGACAAATGCTCTTTTTATTTTTTTTCTTTTTCTTTCTCTTTTAAAACGTTTTATTTATTTATTATTAAATAGAGACAGAGAGTGGTTGAGAGGGGAAAGAAAGAGATAGAGAAAGAGACAGAGTGATACCTGCAGCCCTGTTTCCCAACTCATGAAACTTTCCCCATGCAGGTTTGGACCAGGGGTTTGAACCCAGGTCCTTGTACACTGTAATGTGTGTGCATTAACCAGGTGTGCAACCATTTGACCCCAAATGCTCTTAATTATGAGCTCATATTGGTGATTGTTTTGTATAAAATAGAGTTTTCTTATTATAGGGAGTTAAATGCAATTTTCTAGGGATTTAATTCCCCAGATAACTGCAAATATTTCATTAAGTACTTTTGTTTGCTTATAAATATTTATAAGAAATTTTATACATTTTTCTTGACTTCTAAACATACTGAGATAAAGCCTTGGCCAAAAGGGAAATGTAAACAAGTATTTATTTAACCTAATTAATTTTACAAATCAAGAAAAGTAGTTATTCTAGCTATAGAATAAGACCATTGAGTTCCTATTTTTATCTTGATATATCATGTTGATTGCCAGTGGTTTAAATTACTTATACCTAGAAGACTATCTTTGATTGTCATTAATATCCTGTCTACTGCTTGAGAACATCCTAGCCTACAGGAATATGTGAGTATTTTATGATTTACTATGTTTTAAAATAAGTAATATATTTTGGAGTACACTTGGTTTAGAAATATCAACTTTGAAAAGGTGGTTTTATCTTAATTTTAAATTTATGACCAATTTTTAAACAAATGAATGGTAATGAAGATAATTAGCATTTTCCTTAGTAATGAGGTATCTTGTCATTTTGAGATATGTCTCAAAATTTCTAAGACTAAGATCTATCATTTAAATCCCTACATGGAATTTTCAGACGGCATGGCCATGAAGTAGTAGTATGGACTGAAAGATCACACTTGGGAATAACCAGTTAAAGCAACAAAAAACTTTCAGAATCTCACAGCACTGCAATTGCAACATTTGAATAAATTCACTGGGCCATAGGTGGGTGCAGGCTTGTGTGGTTGGTACAGGATATGGGAGAAACTTTCAAGATAAAGACAGCTTGAACCAGAGCTGGCAGCCAGTGATGTGCAGGCTGCACCATTTTGATCATCACACAAAGGTAATTGGCCCCGATTAGCTAGAGAAAACCTGATCTGAAACTTAAACTTGGTGACTCAGTCTGACTCTGCCTGCATCAGTGGGCTGCCAGAAGCCAGAATACAGTGTGAAAGAGGGAAGGAAGAACCTTCCCAAGGTAATATAGAAGACCTTCCCAATCCCCAACTCCACCCTCAAGACATATAAACAGCATAGTCATATCGCCACCTGCTGGTTAAAAATACAGTTATTCCAGCTCACAAGGATTTGATAAACTAGTGGAGTTTGAATTCAGAAAGCTTAAAATGACGGCAATTCAAACATAACAGAAACAAAGTCAGGATCTCAGAGTTCATTTCACTAAAAAACTACAAAATGCACAAAGAAAAGTCCAAATAGAGCTACATACTGTCAAGAACAATTGGGATGGATTTAAGGCTTATTACAAAGGTCTAGTAAGTAGAATAAATTAGCTTGAGGAAAGATATTAGGACTAGGAGATAAAATCATCACACTCTCTGAGTGAAAGCCATTGGAGATGAAAGGCTCATTAAAAGTGAATCTATTCTCAATGAAATAGCAGACTAAAAAAAAAAAAAAAGAGAGTTATTGGGAAATCTGAAGATGGAAAGAAGCAGATAATATATTCAAAGAAATGATAGCAGACAATTTTCCACAGCGGGGAAGTGGTATAGCAGTAGAGTACAGAATTTGGCAACATGAGATACTGAGTTTGATTCATAGCACTTCAGATGCTAGAGTGATGTTCTGGTTCTCTCTTTCTCTCCCTTTCATTAATAAACAAAGGTATTAAAATGAGATATGAAGGGACAAATATATTATTTTGAATTCTTAGCTAAATTTCATGCAAATCAAATAAGCTATGCAAGTCATAGGCATACAGGAAACTGAAAGAACATCCAAGTTTCCGAATCCAAAACACCCCACACCAAACACAGTGTAGTAAAATTATCCAAAAGCAAGTAGAAAAATCTACTGAAGACTGCTAGGGAAAGGAACTCACAAGTTCTGACCAAGAAATTGCAAAGGAGAGGGCCTC
This sequence comes from Erinaceus europaeus, assembly GCF_950295315.1. Taxonomy (NCBI): domain Eukaryota; kingdom Metazoa; phylum Chordata; class Mammalia; order Eulipotyphla; family Erinaceidae; genus Erinaceus; species Erinaceus europaeus. Next base: position 66,620,250 of record NC_080171.1, on the reverse strand, counting down.
GTCACTTTTCACAGCTGCATTGTATTCTGTTGTGTTTATGCACCACAGCTTTACTCACCATTCATTATGTTGATCTTTCTCAGCTGTTGTATTGTTTGAGCTGACATTCACAATTAAAGTGTGTGCGTGTGCGTGTGCGTATGCTTTAGCTGTTTAGATCCCAAGACTGCACTGAATACAGAGTAAATCTCTAGAAATGTGGTCAGAAAATAGGCATTTAGAGCCCACAAAAGGGATTATTTTTTTATATAAAATTTAGCTAAGTTCTGTGTCTCCTCCCCACCCAATGGTAGCCATCATAGTTCTCCCAAGATCATAGTTATGGGTTGAATATATATATATACATATATACATTTTCTTTCAAGTTCATTAATTCCGTATATTCCACTTATGAGTAAAATTACCCTATAGTGGCCATTCCCTTTTCCTCTTCCTTCTCAGATAAACTAAACAGTTCCTGACTTCTTCAGTGTTCTCTAAAATCTTTTTCCTCTAAGTGATGGTGCAAAGACAAGGGTTATATATTACAAAAATTCAAGATTTCTGTCTTCTTTGTTTCTCTCATGAAATAAATCTCCAAAATATTTGTTTTCTATTTCCATGAGGATTTTTTTCTCAGACTATGAGTAAAAAACAAACAAACAAATAAATAAATAAATAAATAAATAAATAAAAAGTGCAAATTCTCTTATTAGTTATTTTAGATATACCATGGTAGAAAAGGGAAAAATAAAAATCATAGATGGCAAGAAGACTTTCCTTTTATAATAACTCAGTATACTTGGTTTAACATCTTGTGTCTGTGTGTGCAAAGGGATGAAACATAAGCAATATTTTTTAGTGTAATTGAAGAAAGTAGCCTTGGGAGGAATTTTGCACCTTTAATTTGCTTTCTCTCCCAACACAAATGAATTGAATGACTTGTATTGTGATGGTTCACAATCAATTCTTTAATGATTACAGTTCTAGACACACTTTGAACTTGTCTAAGTTTCATTGTGTTCTCTATATGTGATTGTGCTGTGTGATCAATTGCTAAACCAAATTAATTATTAGTAAGAGATAGATGAGTTTTATCGCATGAGTATGCTATTGTAGTGGCAAATGGAGATGAGAAATTATACAATGGTCAGATACTTCAAAATTGTTCTACCCTTATATTACAATCAGTCATGTTTAGACCACATAGTAATAAAAAAGTATAGTGTGACAACCTTGGCAATAAAATTGTTGATAGATAACTAGCCTATTTTGATTGGCGAAGGGTATTAAGATTAATAGTCTAAATAGAAACCAAATGATTCTATCTTAGAAATTCATCTTTTTCAAAGAGGGTTGTTCTCCTTTAGTTTTATGTACTACAAAAGATCCTATGATTCTTATATATTTCCAATTTTAGTATATTGGTCTTGAGAACCCTGTACAAACTAGAAAATTTGAAAAAGTGGGGTCTGGGTGGTCATGTACTTGGTTCAGTACACACATTATAATGTGCAAGAACCTAGGTTCAAGGCCAGCCCCCACCTTCAGACCTGATACATTTGTTTGACATTAGCTCAGTTATCAGAATTGCCCTGTGTAGCTGGAATATATATATTTTATTTATTTATTTATTTATTTTTTAAAGTTTTTTTAAATATTTATTTTATTTATTTATTTCCTTTTGTTGCCCTTGTTGTTTTATTGTTGTAGTTATTATTGTTGTTGTCGTTGTTGGATAGGACAGAGAGAAATGCAGAGAGGAGGGGAAGACAGAGAGGAGAGAAAGATAGACACCTGCAGACCTGCTTCACCGCCTGTGAAGCGACTCCCCTGCAGGTGGGGAGCCGGGGTTCGAACCGGGATCCTTATGCCAGTCCTTGTGCTTTGCGCCACCTGCGCTTAACCCGCTGCGCTACAGCCCGACTCCCTGGAACATATATTTTAAAATGTTCCCAGTGATATAAAATATTTATTATAGGGGCTAGTAGATAGCTCACCCGATGAAACAGAAGTCTTAAAAAAAACTATTTATAAAATGAAAATATTGACAAGACTATAGGTTAAGAGGGTCATATTTCCACACAATTCCCACCACCAGAATTCCTATCCAATCCCCTTTCTTGATAGCTTCCCTATTTTTTATCCCTCTGGGAGTATGGACCCAGGATCATTATGAGGTACTGAAGGTGTAATGTCTGGCTTCTGTAATTGTTTCTCCGCTAAGCATGGGCATTGGCAGGGTGATCCATATTCCCAGCCTATCTCGCTCTTTCCCTAGTGGGGCAGGGCTGTGGGGAGAGGGGTGCTCCAGGACACATTGGTGGGGTGGTCTTCCCAGAGAAGTCAGGTTGCACCATCAGGTTGCATCTGGAACCTGGTGACTGAAAAAGAGTTAAGATATAAAGCAGAACAAATTGTTGACTACTTATGAACTTAAAGGCAAGAATATTTCAGATAAGGATTTGGTCTCCGTTTTGGAAAAAGCTAGTAGGTCTATTTTAGGTATGTTCCGAGGGACCCATGGCTTTACCAGTTTTTGCCTGAGTCTGACAGCTAATGTGCTGGTAGACCCAGGTTATTGTCTGGGGAGATCGTGTCATAGTTGGAGAAAGGGCTAAAAGCTGAATCAAGGAAGAGAGTAGCTCCCAAATATGGGAAAAGTATAATAAATATTGTTAACTGTAAACCCCATCAATTTGATCTGGGGCCTATATTCAGCACAGGAGCCTGTGTAATCTCTGCATCCCTGTAGGTCTGAGCTCTCATTCTGTGGTCATAGCTAGAAACATTCCAGGCTGCACTAAGGACCCATCTTCCTCAGGTAGTCTGTAGAGGATGTTGTACAACCTCCCTTTGGGGAAAGGAACATTCCCTACAATTGTTGATCCACACTGAGGGCAAGGTCCTATAGGGGCCCACAAAGGGGTCCATTATGTCATTCCTGATGGAGATGAGTAGTGTCAGTGGCTAGAGGGATCTGTTAAAGGTCTAGACCCATCATGTCTGTGTGAAAATCCCAGGACTCCCTTACTAGGGACCCAGGTGATGGGGTGGCCTGGTAGTGCCTAAAGAGTCATCATTAATTGTAGTCCTTACTTTGTCTGACAAGGTTAGCTTTGGAGTGATTGAGTGATTGACATGTAATAGGAGGTAGGTGAGGAGAGTATCTAGGTCTAAGTAGAAACTGTTTCATTAGGTACTTTAAGGTCTTTTTAGGTCTTTCTACTTGTTGCCTTCATTTGTTGACTCACTGCAAACTATTGTGCACTTTTGCTTTAAGGTATTTATTTTCCCCCAATTTGTTAATACATGTATATATAAGCCCTATCTAATGGGCCCTGGTCTATACCTAGGTTTTGAGGTCTTGTTAAGAAGTGCACCACCCAAAATGGAATTAAAGAGTCCTATGAACTAGGAAAGGTCTCACCAGAGTAATGAAGCTGAAGGGTTGACATTCCAAGCCTGACATCTCTGGACATGGTCCAAAGTGAAATATACTGAGGTGGTATCAACAGATGCAGTGTCAGTTGGTATGAATTGAGAGAAGCCTGCAGGAAAATGAGTCCCACCCTAGAGGTTCCAGGCCTGGGAGAAATATGGGCTTTATAGAGAAAGGGGAAGGTTTCTGCTGTCTAAGGGTTTAAGAAGTCTTAACCTGTTGTCTGGGAGGTGGTGCAGTGGATAAGGCTTTGGGCTCTCAAGCATGAGGTCCCAAGTTCAATCCCCGGCAGCACATATACCATAGTGATGTCTGTTTTTTTCTCTCTCTCCTATCATTTCTCATGAATGAATAAATAAAATCTTTAAAAAAAAAAAAAGAAGTCTTAACTTAACCAATGAGACAGCAGAAAAGATAGGGTTAATTTCTTAGCTGAAGAAAAGAAAGCAGCTGGTAGCATTCTCTTCCCACCCCCAACTCCCACACTTCTATGAAAATGGGACATTCTTACCAAAGTTACCTTGGCCAGCAGCCAAGGAATCTATTGTACTTGCCAAGGAGTCCCTTATCAGATCCCTGTAATAACCCATATACTCTCTTGACATAAGAAGAAAAATGGCCTTTAGGTTTGTTGCTATTCTTTTAAACTTATTGCTCTCAGGTAGTTAAAAAAAGTATAAAAACAATAGCCCTATTTTTTTTCTGTTTTTTTTTTTTTTTTTTGTACACGACTCTGTGGAACCAGTCAGCATTAAGTAGATATGTCTTTTCTCTTTGCATGAGAATGCACGTGTCAGGCTGGGGAGACAGCATAATGGTTATGCAAAAGATATTCATGCCTGACGCCCCAGGTTCAATCTTCAGCACCACCATATGCCAAAGCTACTGTAGTCTTTCTCTCTGTACCTCTTTCTCATTAAAAATTTAAAAAAGCAAAATTAAATAAACAAAGAATAAAAGAACGAATCCAACTGTTAAATATATGTTTACCCTGCAGCCGGAAGAAAGCCATACTATTGTAAAAATGTTGATAAAAGTTCAAATCATTATACTTGCTCACTATGAGGGTTTTCTAAATGAAACCACATGGAAGTCCCCTGGGAACGCCTTGAAATTGGCCACTTGACACAAATTTTACACTGTTGTCAGCAAAGTGGCTGTAAACTAAGGATTTTGAAACATCTGATGGCTTTTAAGTTTTTAGCACATTTATTAGAAGATGTATCTCTGCAGCTGCTAAGGGTATTTAATGTGCTGGGGAACATCTAAGCCATAGTACTCTTCAAGGAAATAAGTTATTAAGAGACTGTAACTATAATAGGAGGTTGTTACAGTAATACCCTTTTCCCATACTTTTCACAATGAGTCTAGTTAATATTATTGGACTTCTGAAACTAGGGTAGAAAGTGTGATTTCTTCTTTGAAAACAAAATAATATTTCAAGTTGGACCAACCCTAATTAGAAAGTGATGTGGAGGACAAAATAAAAATAGCTTTCAATTTTTTTTTTTAAATCTAGGCCTATTGCAATATCTTGCATCATCCTGACTTAATATCCTGCTATAACATAATATATATATTTTTAAAAATCAGTATTTGGAGTTGGGAAAATAGGTGGCAAAATGCTACTTACATAAGTGATAAAAATGAATTGGGAACTTAAGAGTTTTTGCAAAGAATCTTAAGATAATCAAATTTTATCTGGTATATATCATTTAAAAATAGAAATCAACTTCAGTGGATAGGAAATAATCCAGTGTTAAATGACAGGGTTTCATTGCTAATTGTACTGTGTTGAAACTATTATCTTACGATTGTCAATAAAGTGTTTAAAGATACATTTAGCAAATTATCAGATGGCAGGAAAGTAGAGCAGTAATTACCATACAAACTGAAATACTCAAAATCTAAAATAGTCTCACTGGTTTGGAAGAGTAGAACAAATCTCAGCAACTCAATATTCTTAGGATGAATAAAAAATATATGTTGATACAAATTTTGCTGAAATAAAAAATTGATTAAATGAGAGTACAATGATTTAAAAAAAATATATTAAAGAGAGAGGGAGAACCAAAGTATCACTCTGATGTATATAATGCTAAGGATTGAACTCCAGTTCTCATGCTTGGGAGTTCAGTGTTTTATCCACTATACCACCTCCCAGGCTATGGATGCTATTTAATAATCAGAGTGTGTGTATTAATGAAAACTTATAATAATAATAAGTCTCTAATCAGATCAATGTAAAGTAAACAGCAAAAGCACAATATACTGCATGCATAGGTTACCTTACTATAATAAAGTATGATTATGATAATTAAAATAACTAAGCATGTTTCAGCATTCCTCACATCCTGTTTGAACAATACTGCAGTTAGATGATCAGAGATTTCTCCTGTCACTTCATACTCATTTCACCTCTAGTGCTAGTAAGTGTAGGACAAAAGAATCTAATTCAGGTTATGAAAAGAATGCATCTGTTTCACAATAATGTCATAGCTTACACTCATGTTACATAGAGTAAAACTGATGGAATAAGTATTGATTGAGTTTTTGTTGTTGTTCTTTCAGTTGCAACTCATTTATTCGAAGCAAATAAGCTAATCAGTCAACAAGATGGAAGGTTTTATGTGACCCAGAAATTCTTCTCCTGGAGATACAATCTAAAGAACAAACATACCTACCCATCCAAAAAAGACCTGTGTATACCTATGTTTATAGCAGCACACTTTGTAATAGCCAAAACCTGGAAGCAGCCTAGGTTTCCAACAACAGGTGAGTGGCTAGGATTTTTTTTTTTTAAGGAAATCAGTCCATGTAGAAACAAAGCAATGTTGGCATTAAAGTGACATTTGCACCATCACAGACAATCATGTCATTTTATTTATCAGGGCATTATTAGATAGGTATTAGTGAAAATAATATGAAAAAAATATGATGCATTGGGTCGACCTTCTTGTGGTGTATCCCGTGAGTACCCATTCATTGGGGAAACTGACGATTCTTCCTAGCCGACTGAATCCACATGGATCCCAGTCACTTTCAAAGCCAGCAACAAGCAGCTCCTGACAGCTTTCAACCTGACGCTGTTGACTGGCTATGGAAGAAGGGCAAACGCTAGAAGAAGAAGTGAAAATATGGGGTTTCAAGAAATAGAGAGAACATATTTCTGGAACAAAAATACTATTTAGTATGAAAAAAAGTATTTTCAAATATATCAAGGGATTAACACTACTACTGACATCCTAATTCACTGATGGGATTACAACATTTAAGTAAAAGAAAAACACCAACTGATATTACAAATGATTTCTAGTGCACAACATTCTCATCCCAGAAATGACCAGTAAAAGTGGTGTGATCCAGCCTCCTTTCTACTTACTCTCCTCTCCTGCTGATCTACCTTATTCTCCCTCTGACTGATTCATTGATTGACTTGCTCTTTGCTGAATTGAGACTGCAAGTTCCAACAGTTCTGAGACACGTTTCCTTCAAGGTACCTTCACGATTCTCTTCATCTTAATACAGTCTGAACTCAAATATCACCACCTCTTAAACAGCTTTTCTCCCTGAATTTCAGAGCATTCTTATCACCATTAGCTTTTAAAAATTATTTTTGAAGAAGTAGGCAAAAAAAGAGAAAGAGATACACCTTAGCATCACTCTATCACCCAAGCACCACTCCTGGTTCCAGTGTTCTCTTGTGCTACTAGGGCTTAAACCTAGCACCCTGCATTTGGTATAGCATGTGCTCTACCCAGTGAGCTAATTCCAGGCCCTCTTTTAGCTTCCTTCTTGCTCTACATCAACCACTGGATTGTTCTCTTATTTTTTCTTAGGCATTGGTAATTAGTAAGAACGCATGACTTAACATAGAGTTTGTCTTTTTTTAATGCTGTATTTACAATGCCTAGGAATGTTAAGTCCACTATTTTTGTTCTTTATGAACATATAATTAAATGTAATGTATGACTTGGTTTTAATTTATATAGTCAATATAGCCATTCCATTTGGGTAGTTCCATTTTAGAAAAGAGGCTGTTTTGTTTTGGCATTTCAAATATTAAAGGATTAAGTTAAACAGATGGTATATTATGTAAATAGAAATAATATGAACAGCTGTTAAATTGAAGTATATTGACTTTACAATACTTTTCAATAAAAAGCTCATACAAAAATAACTAATACTATATTAATACCCATAAATTACTAACCAGTTTGAATTTTAGTTTTTCCATTCTATTATTAAGCAATAAAATAATAACTATAAATTAAAACAGCAGGGAAAAATAAATAGAGATATTTAATTTGTATTAAACAATAAATTGCCAGACTGAATACAAACAGAAGCCACTTAGACAGGGAGAGATGGCTAGAACAAAGAAGAAAATATCCACAGTTAATTTTTAGAAAGCAGGTACCTTTCTTCTGTACATCCAAGCTGCTGTTTTTGTTTTCTTCCTTTATCTATACTACTGTATTCCAGAGATATTGCAAATGCAGTGGGGCCTACAAAGACTGAAATGAGCAAGTGGAACAGATCCAACAATTGCTGGTACTATTTGTTAGAACTCCCCTTTTATTGTGTTTTTATCTCTCATGCTTTTTCTTTTCCTTTTTTTTTTTTTTACTTCATGCTGACTTCACTCACATGTATTTCTTACATTCTTGATGAACCCATCTCTCAGCAGAGCCTTTGAAGCACAAAAGTAAAATTGTTTAAAAAGATAGATGCATTAAGATTAAGTAATGGCAGGCAGCCAAAGAGCTATTCCTGAATGACAAATAGATGACAGAATGTCACAGACCTTTTTTTAGGAACAGACAGAAAGCTAGATTTCTGTTACCAACTACATAAGAGGGAAGGAAAATGCTCCAAGGCTTAGTATAAAGGACTGCATCCTGTGTGGAAGATCATAAGTCTCAATACTTTACAGATTTCTAGTCATTAAAGTCCAAAGACATCTCTTCTGTCACCAGCACCGGATGTCCTGATATCCTAACCCAAAGTCCCAGGACCACAGTGCCAGCAAGTCTGCCCTTCCCCACCTTTTAGCCTACTGCCATAGAGAAAGCCCCTGCTGGGACAGTCTAGATATCTTTATCTCTCACATTTGTCCATGAGCTGTTTCTGTTTTGTTTTGTTTTGTACTTCCTACAAGTAGTTTGATAGTTTGTCTCCTCTTCTGAGAATTAAAAACCAAGAGTAGAGAATGAATTTTGTATTTTGTTCCCTCCATTCATTATAAAAACAAGCAGCAACTCTAGGCTTAAGGTGAGTCATCTTTTTCATATTACTTTTAATTGAATAGCTTATCTACAATCATGTTAAAACCTGTTTTCTGAGAAAATTGATCATATGAATAAAAAACACATGATATATAATGCATGTTGTATGTATTATATACATGTGACTCTGGCAATCATAATGAACATGGAAAAATAATGGGTAAGCTTCTGTTGGGTAGTCTGTGCATATAATTTAGTGCACATACTTATGTACAAACTTGTGCATACAGTGTAAATGTATATACACTGATCTCTGAGAAGTAACATTTGAAGAGTGATCTTAGGTCTCATACTAGACCAAACCCAACGAGACTGTAAATTCAATACAAACAAGGATTTATCTTATCTCTGTTCTAAATCAAGTAAAACAGCTGACAAATATATTTGTTGAAAAAAATTGGTGAATTTAATAATATTCTCTTCAGCCTTCTCTTTTTAAAAAGGATATGCAATTTGGTAACAAACCAATGTTTATATAAAATGTTGTTAAATTATTTATTTCTAAAAGTTTAATTCATAGTGATATCAACATGCTGACAGTATCTTTTTTATTTTACCAAAATGATTCTTTTTGTTAAAAGCAAAAAAAAAAAAAAAAACCACACACAAAAATTAACAAAGCAAGACAGTAGATATAGAAACAGCTCTTTCACCCTTTCATTTCATGTTGGATCTAGATTTCTTATCTACATTTTGAAGGGAATATTGTTTTTAAACTTACAGTTTACATAGTTTTTTCTATAATGTATTTCATTTTCTCCCTTAAAGAAAGAGGATCATGGGTAAAGAGTCAAACTAGGCTTTTCGGAAGTCAGATGTGTGACTTATATGTGAAATAGTAAAGCAAAGGATAATGGCAAAAAGGCACTTGGTATCTTTAAAGATTAATAGACTTTAGAATCTTTCACCTCCAAATCAATTCCTCATATTGGTCTAGTTTACAGTGGCAAAGGCGAAGCATTTCTGAAATACATTTATTACTATTTGTTTCAAGTAGTGTTCAAGGTTTGAATAAAAAATGAACAAGAAAGTAAATCAGGTTAGAGGATGAAAGTCTAGGTAATATATTTGGTGTAAATCTTTTTCTTTTGGTGGGGGTTTGTTTTTTTTGTTAATTTATTTAATATTGATTTATGAAATTATGAGATAACAGATATAATTCAGCATTCCTACCACCAGAGTTCTGTGCAATCATTGACTCCACTGGAAAATAAAGTATTTCTCCCAATGTCACAGATATGGGATGATATATATATTTGCCTATTTTTCTATGGCTCTGCCTTCTCTTCCTTTCCAAGTCAAATCTACACCCATTGCTACTTCCAAATATACTTACTTTTCCCTTCTTCTGTCTCTAGTCTTGGAGTCTTGATAGAATTGAAGTTCAGCACTCTCTGGTCATCTTCCCCTATCATTTCTACCCCTCTGGGAGTATGGACCAAAATTCTTTATGGGGTGCAACATGTGGGAGTTCTTCCTTCTGTGATTGCTTCTGAGTTGGACGTGGACATTGGCAGGTTGACCCATACCCCCATTCTCTTTCTAGATTTTCCTAGTGGGACAGGGTTCTGAATAGGTGAGGTTCCAACACACACTGGTGATTCCATCTACCCACTGAGTTCAGGAGAGAATTGTAGTAGAATTCACAACTTGGTGGTTGAAATGCAGTAAGATATAAAGCAACAAAATATTTAGTAAACAGGAGCCATAAAGTAGGAATAGAACAGATGAGAATAAGGATCTTAGGGCGGAAAGCAGCTAGGAAGTCTATTTTATTATTTTTTTTAGGAAGTCTATTTTAAATATGCTCCCAGGGGCTCATGGCTATGGTAATTTTGCTGGAGCTTGATAGCCAACATGAAGATGGGCTAAAAGTATCATCTGGGAAGTTGGTGTCAATAGAAAGCTGGATTAGGGCAGAGAGTAGCTCACAAACTTGAACAACATATACAAGTGCAGTTATCCTATCTATCTGTTATTGTAAATTTTTAGACATATGCAACTCTTAATTCTTTTTTGACACAAATGAATTTTATCTAAATGTTGTTGTAGATAAATTACATATTCTAATTTATGAAGTGAATTTGTATTAATTTACTATGGAAGGTGTATTATTACACCTTATTTCCAGAAAATGCTACTTTGCTACTCATAATAGTTTGAAAATTATTTTACTTTTTTGTTTATTCATTTTTATTAGTGATTTAACAATGATTGACAAGATTGTGGTATAAGATGGATACAATTCTATACAATTCCTACTATCAGAGTTCCATATCCCTTCCCGTCTCTATTCTTTATCCCTCTGGGGATATTCTTTATGGGGAGCAGAAGGTAGGAGCTCTGGCTTCTGTAATTGCTTCACTGCTGGACATGGGCATTGACCGGTTGATCCATATGCCCAGCCTGTTTCTTTCTTTCTTTTTTAATTTTTATTTATAAAATGGAAATATTTTTTTTAATTTTTTTTTTATTTAAGAAAGAATTAATTAACAAAACCATAGGGTAGGAGGGGTACAACTCCACACAATTCCCACCGCCCAATCTCCATATCCCACCCCCTCCCCCGATAGCTTTCCCATTCTCTATCCCTCTGGGAGCATGGACCCAGGGTCATTGTGGGTTGCAGACGGTAGAAGGTCTGGCTTCTGTAATTGCTTCCCCGCTGAACATGGGCATTGACTGGTCGGTCCATACTCCCAGTCTGCCTCTCTCTTTCCCTAGTAGGGTGGGTCTCTGGGGAAGCTGAGCTCCAGGACATATTGGTGGGGTCTTCAATCCAGGGAAGTCTGGCCGGCATCCTGATGACACCTGGAACCTGATGACTGAAATATTGACAAGAATGTATGATAAGACGTATACATTTCCACACAGTGCCCAGCTCCAGTGCTCCATATCCAATCCCCTCCCTTGATAGCTTCCCTATTCTTTATCCCTCTGGGAATATGGACCCAGGATCATTTTGGGGTGCAGAAGGTAGGTCTGGCTCCAGTAAATGTTTCTCCACAGAACATGGGCATTGGAGGTTGATCCATACTCCCAGCCTGTCTCTCTCTCTCTCTTTCCCTAGTGGGGCAGGAACCTATGGAGGTTGGGCTCCAGGACACTTTGTGGGATCATCTGCCCAGAGAAGTTAGGTTGGCATCATGATATCATCTCGAACCCAGTAGCTGAAAAAGAGTTAAGATAAAAAGAAGAACAAATTGTTGACTAATCATGAACTTAAAGGCAATAATATTACAGATGAAGATTTGGGGTCTGTGTTTGGAAAAAGCTAGTAGTTCTATTTTAGACGTACTCCAAGGGGTCCATGACTTACTAGTTTTTACCTGAACATGACACCTAACATGCAGGTAGACCCAGGTTATTGTCTGGGGTGTCACAGCTTGTTTCTGTCTTTCCCTTGTGGGGTAGGGCTCTTGGGAGGGTGGGGTTCCAGGACACATTGGTGAGGTCTTCTGCCCAGGGCAGTCAGGTTGGCGTTATGGTAGCATCTGCAAATAGGTGGCTGAAAAGCATTAAGATACAAAGCAAAAAAAAAAGTCTAATGTCTAATAATCAGAAACCTAAAGGTAAGAGTATAGCAGATGATATTTGGGTTTTTATGTTGGAAGAAGTTCAGAAATCGGGGGGGAGGGGAAGATGTTGGACTGAGAAGCTGCTAACAGCGTGTTCTCTGATCACATCTTCTGGAAACGGTAGGATTTTCTGCTTTAGCAGGCCTGTCAATAAGGGGTGACACCAAAGAGGTGATTATAATTTAGTTTGGGTTAAGAATTAGAGTAAAGGTGACACGGACTAGCGGGGCTCCAGATTTCCCAGGCGGCGCCGGACAAGGCGAGTGCGCCGGGCATTGTCCTCCACCCGGGGAAGGCGGCTCCTCCGCCGGTTGCAGAGCGCTGCTGAGTGGAGGGCAGAGGACCCGGAGAGAGCACTTTAGCTCGGGGGCTTTCTCTTGGGAGTCTCCAGGGACCACCGCGACCCTGAGAGCAGATCCAAAGACTTCTTGAGTATAGCTCTCATTGGATCAAAGGACTTGGAGCTAGTTTTCATGTTCGAGAAATCCTTTAAATAGTCTGGAGGGGGGGGTTTCCTGGAAGATGGCGGACGGAGAAGCTGCTAGCCACTGAGCTCCAAACAAATTCCCTGGAAACAATAGGATTTTCTGCCTTTAGCAGGCTGGCCAATAAGGTGTCATAGCGGTGACAAAGAGATGACTGTAACTTAATTTGGGTTAAGAATTAGATTAGGGGAAAAAAATTCTTTTTTCTAACTTTTAATTTTCAAGCATACATCCTTCCCGCCCCGCCCCCCATAAGCAGTCCGTGGGGACCAGCTCCTAGCAGGATACCCCATACCACCAAACAGGGTGTTTTTTTTTAATTCACTGATACACATTTGGGAAGTTCCTTGCACTGCTCTTTAATTACAACTCTTTTTCTTATCTTCTCCCTTTTCTCTCTCTTGTCTCTCTCTCTCTCTTTTTTTTTAATCTTGTCATACACTTCTTCTTTCTTCTTTGCCTTTCTGAATTTGTGAATTACTTTGGGGAAGAAATCTGACTCAGAGTGGACTCTCTATGTGTGTATCTCTGCTCTAGTTCCCTTTCCCCTCTTATTACCCCTAGAATATACACTGGATAGTAGATTTTCATAACTGTCTATTCTTGCTATCCTCTCTTTTCTCTTTCTTCACTGGGATTGGGTTACTATTTTTTCACGGACTGGAGAAATTGTTTGGCAAACCTGTAACGATTAAACTACTTCAATACTTACTTCAGTTGCTACTGTAATTCCGGAGGTTTGTGAGTACAATTGTCATAAAGGTATTTAGTACAGTGTTACTTGTACTCAAGACACAACAACTGAGGAACAACAGAGCATAAAAAAAAGAGAAACACATAAATAAAAAAAATGGGTAGATTAAAAACAAATAAAACTGCTACTCCAATGAATGAAGACAAGAGCCCAGAAGAAACTACAAATCAGCCAGAAGTAACCATAGATAAGAAAAGTATGCAAGCAATAATAAACTTATTAATCACAGAAATGAAAACAACATTGGAGGAAAGGAATGGCAGTATTAGGGAAACAACAGTTGAGACCCCCAAGGAAAATACTGATAATCTTGAGGCAATTAGAGATCTGAAAGCTGAAATAGCTGTAATGAAGAAAGAAGCTGAGGCAAGGGAAAGCAGACTAACAGAAGCAGAAAACAGAATTAAACAGACAGAGGATGAGTTAGAGAAAACTAAGAAAGAGATGAAAGAGCTTAAAAAGAGATTGAGAGACACTGAAAACAACAACAGAGACATATGGGATGATCTCAAAAGAAGTAACATTCGTATAATTGGCCTGCCAGAGGAAGAAAGAGAGGAAGAGGAAGCAAACATTCTAGAGGAAATAATACAAGAAAACTTCCCAGACCTGAATAACAGAAAGGATATCAAGGTTCAAGAGGCCCAGAGAGTACCAAACAGAATCAACCCAGACCTGAAGACACCAAGACACATCATAGTCACAATGAGAAGAAGTAAGGATAAAGAAAGGATCCTAAAGGCTGCAAGAGAGAAACAAAAAGTCACATACAAGGGAAAACCCATAAGATTATCTGCAGACTTCTCCACTCAAACTCTAAAAGCCAGAAGGGAGTGGCAAGATATCTATCGAGCCCTGAATGAAAAAGGGTTTCAACCAAGGATAATATATCCTGCTAGACTTTCATTCAAGCTAGATGGAGGGATCAAAGCCTTCTTAGATAAACAACAGTTAAAGGAGGCAACCATCACTAAGCCGGCCCTGAAAGAGGTACTAAAAGACCTCTTATAAACAAGAACATCACTATAATACTTGCAATATATCAGAGTAAACAAATTTTTTTAGAACAATGGCACTACAATACATTAAATCCATAATATCAATAAACGTCAATGGCTTAAACTCACCCATCAAAAGGCACAGGGTGGGGGGATGGATCAGAAAACATAACCCAACCATATGCTGCTTGCAAGAATCCCATCTGTCACAACAAGATAAACACAGACTTAAAGTGAAAGGATGGAAAACTATCATACAGGCTAATGGTCCACAAAAAAGGGCAGGAACAGTCATTCTCATCTCAGACACGATAGATTTTAAATTAAATAAAGTAATAAAAGATAGGCAAGGACATTACATAATGATTAGAGGATCAATCAACCAAGAAGACTTAACAATTATTAACATCTATGCACCCAACGAGGGACCATCTAAATACATTAAGCATCTACTGAAAGAATTTCAAAAATACATCAATAGTAATACAATAATAGTGGGAGACTTCAATACCCCACTCTCACACTTAGACAGATCAACAAAGCAGAGAACCAATAAAGATACAAGAGAACTGAATGAAGAGATTGACAGACTAGACCTCTTGGACATTTTCAGAATCCTCCACCCCAAAAAACTGGAATACACCTTCTTTTCAAATCCACATAACACATACTCAAGGATAGACTGCATGTTAGGCCACAAAGACAGCATCAATAAATTCAAGAGCATTGAAATCATCCCAAGTATCTTCTCAGACCACAGTGGAGTAAAACTAACATTAAACAAACAAACGGAAAATTATTAAAAGACATAGAATTTGGAAACTAAACAACATGCTCCTTAAGAACCACTGGGTCAGAGACTCACTCAAACAGGAAATTCAAATGTTCCTGGAAACTAATGAAAATGAAGACACAACCTATCAAAATATTTGGGACACAGCTAAAGCAGTACTGAGAGGGAAACTTATAGCCATACAATCACATATTAAACACCAAGAAGAAGCCCAAATGAACGACCTTACTGCACACCTCAAAGACTTAGAAGAAGAGGAACAAAGGAACCCTAAAGCAACCAGAAAGACATAAAATACTAAAGTTAGAGCAGAAATAAACAACATCGAAAATAAAAGAACCATACAAAAGATCAATGAAGCCAAATGTTGGTTCTTTGTAGAAGAAACATGTACAGCACAGCTATATACAAATTCTTCTTCTAGTGTTTGCCCTTCTTCCGTAGCCAGTCAACAGTGTCAGGTTGAGCGTGATGTAAAGTTTCGAGACCTCCTTTGAATCTGGAGAGGTGGCAGTCGTTGACTATGTGGGTCATAGTCTGTCTGTAGCCGCAGGGGCAGTTCAGGTCATCTCTGGCTCCCCAGCGATGGAACATAGTGGCACACCGGCCATGGCCTGTTTGATAGCGATTGAGGAGGGCCCAATCATAATGTACTAGGTCTAAACTGGGTTGACGCTTGCAGGGGTCTGTGATGAGGTGTTTGTTCTTTACCTCAGCTAACTGCCAACTCTGTTTCCAAGAGTCTGGAACAGAGAAGTTCAGTGTAGGCGTAGGTGACCAGATTGGGTGATGAGATGTCAAGCGTTGGACAGAGTGGGTGAAAATATCCACGTATATTGGCAGGTCCGGTCGAGCATAGATGTGGGAAATGAACTTAGATGATGCCGCATCCCGACGAATATCAGGCGGGGTGATGTTGCTAAGAACTGGCAGCCATGGAACCGGGGTGGAACGGATGGTTCCAGAAATTATCTTCATGGAGGAATATAATTTGGAATCAACCAAGTGGACATGGGGGCTACGGAACCATACTGGGACACAGTATTCTGCAGTGGAATAGCATAATGCCAGAGATGATGATCGTAATGTGGAAGCGCTCGCACCCCATGAGGAGCTGGCCAGTCTTGCAATGATGTGATTCCTCACGCCCACCTTTGCTGCAGTTTTTATGAGATGTTTGTGAAATGACAGAGTGCGATCGAGAGTAATGCCAAGATAGACTGGCTGGGCTTCATGCCGGATTCTCGTATCGCCAAGCTGCACATTAAGCTCACACAAGGCCGAGGCATGGTGTAGATGGAAAATAGATGATACCGTTTTTGCAGTGCTAGGGATTAGTCGCCATTTTTTTACAGTAATCAGATATCAGAGACATGTCTTTCATGAGTGTTTCCTCAAGGATGTCAAACATGGATGCCTGAGTTGCACAGCAGATGTCATCGGCGTAGATGAACTTCCTTGAAGAAGTTTCTGGGAGGTCATTGATGTAAATATTAAATAGCGTAGGAGCCAGAACAGAGCCCTGGGGGAGGCCACTTGAGACAAGTCTCCATCTGCTAGACTTGTCACCCAGATGCACCCGGAATCTTCTGTTTTGGAGAAGAAACGATATAGTGTTGGCCACCCATGGAGGCAGGCATCTTGAGATCTTGATTAGGAGACCACGGTGCCAGACCGTGTCATAGGCTGCTGTGAGATCAACAAAGACAGCACCTGTCTTTAAATTCTTCTGGAATCCATTTTCAATGTAAGTTGAGAGGGCCAGGGCTTGTTTGCAGGTAGATCTTCCTGGGCGGAAACCAGCTTGGGCGGGTGATAGGAATTTCTCTGTAAGAGGAGAAATACGTGACAGAAGCAGCCTCTCAAGGAGTTTGTAACACATGGAAAGGAGAGAAATTGGTCTATAGCTGGCAGCCAGTGTTGGGTCTTTCTTTGGTTTCAAAACCGCTATTATCTTCGCACGACGCCAAACTTTGGGCATAGACTCAGATTCCAAGATGTGGGACAGGAATGAAGCGAGCCACTTCTTTGCAGTGGGTCCCAGGTTAAGAATGAGTTCTGGGGTGATGTTATCATAGACAGCAGCTGTTCCTGGTTTAACCCTCTTCAAAGCGTCTTCCAGTTCAGACAGTGTAAAGGGAGAGAGTTTTGGAGATGGACAAGATAACCAGAAGTGAGATGACCACTCGTGGGAAATTTCTCTTTTCCAGACTGGGTCGATCTTAGCACGTCCAACTTGAGTTAGGTGACTGGCCACTGAGTTTGGAGATACGGGAGGATGGGAGACGGGAGGGGGTTGGCTACTGGCACCCAGTCTGTGAAGAAGCTTCCAGGGCTTCCTACTTGAGTGGGTGAAGTTCAGACTTTCCGTGAGTTGTTGCCAGCGGGCTTGGCGTGCTGCATCCAGGGAGGCAATGAGATAGTCATCCACTTCTGGGTCGCCGGACTCATCATACTGCTTTAGTAGTTGCTCGCATTCAGCATCAAGACAAGGCGTATAGTTAGCATGTCTCCCACGAGGAATAGCTTGGGAAGCTGCTTTGAAGATGGCTTGGCGGAAGCACCTGTAGGAATCTTCAGAGGGGATAGAGTTAATTGGAATTGCAGGAATATATTTGTTGGTAAGATCACTGAACAGACGCCAGTTTGCTTTCCGAAAGTTCCATCTTAGTTTCTTCGAGTACAGAATCAGTGGGAGCTGGAGACCGATGTGGATGATAGCTGGGGGGTGATGACTGTGCGGGAAGATCTTGAGAACTTGTCTCATAGCGGGAAAGGCTTGGCCGTTGACTGTGCTAATAATATATACAAATATATACAAATATATACAAATAACTTCAAAGAACATAAATTATGGTGATGTTGTGTATGACACAACAAATCCTAACAAAGGGATATTTCAAAGTTAACCCAATTGCCAAATAATGTGATTATAGCAATAGCTATATATTGCATTTATAAACCCTAAGACAGTAGGAACCTCTCGCTTCTTCTATAGAGCCTATATTTCCCCCAGTCCTGGAACCTCTAGGGTGGGGTTCACTTTCCAACATGCTTCATTCAATTTATACCAAATGATATTGTATCTGCTTATCTCAATGTAATCAATGCAACGAGTACCACCTCGGCATGCTTCACTTCAGACTGTGTCCAGAGAAGTCAGTCATGGAATGTCAACACTTCACCCTCATTACTCAGATGAAACCTTTCCTTTCATAGGATTCTCTAATTCCAATCCAGGTGGTTCACTTCCTAACAGAGTGCCAAAACCTAGATATAGACCAGGTCTCGTGAGACAGGGCATAATATGTTAACATGTATCCATAAATTAGGGCTAAGTATATACCTGGAAAGCAAAAATATACAATAGTCTACAGTGAGTCAGTATAAAGTTCCTAATGAAATAGTATCTACTTATACTTAGATATTTTCCTCACCTACTTCCCATTATACTATAAATCAAGCCAAATTGGATGTGAAAAAAATGATGTTAGAAAAAGTTCACAGTAAATAAATGTATGGATACTCTTGTATCCAATAGTAAGGCAATAATTGAGATAAGAAGGTTATAAGATGGAAACAAAGTGAAATGTCAGCAATTAAAGGAGAATTTATTATATTGTCAGGCTAAGACAGGATCAATAAAAGAACAATACTGGAAAGTAAAACAACAACAACATCAGAAATTGAGAAGGGAGGGGAGATAGGGAGAGAGGCAGAGAGACACTTGCAGCCCTGCTTCACCACTCATGAACCTTTCCCTCTGCAGGTGGGGACCAGGGGATTGAACTTGAGTCCTTGCACACTATAATGTGTATGCTTAATTAGGTGTACCACCACCTGGCCCCAGTAAGGTAAATCTTATAAATCCATTCTATATAGTGAACTTTAAACCCCAACATAAGTGTAACCTAGCATGTGGAATATTTAAAAGCATTTGCAGTTTATTAAACCATACAGAAAAACCATCATAAACTCCTAAATTAAGATAGGCAACATAGTAGAACATAATGCTTTAAAAATACACTTAAAATATTTTCACTACACTGTAGATATGAACACTAGCATTAACAGTAGAAATTAAGAAGTTATTATTGAGAGAAAAAAACACAACAATAGATGAACTGAACAGTTTTTAAGAATTATAAAAAAATGAAGTGATACAGTCTGCTTGTTTTAACCCAGTTTTTCAAACACCATTTGTTGAAGAGACTCACCTTTTTTTCTTTTTAGCACTTTGGACCCCTTTTAATAAATTAGATGTCTGCAGGTGTGGTGGCTTATTTCTGGGATTTCCTATCTCTTTGGTCTCTGTCTATTTTAGTTCCATTTTTGGTTTTAATAACACTGTAATGTTGTTTGAGGTCAGAAAGCATGTTGTCATTCATCTTGTTCTTTTTTTCCCTCAAGATTGCTTTGGTAATCCTAGTTATTTTCTGATTGCATATAAAATTTGTAACTTTTGTTATATTCTCTTAAAGAAATTTGGTGGGTCCTTGATGGGGATCATAAGAAATTTGTATATTATCTCTGAGTAGAATAGTCATTTTAGTCATTTTGACTAATTAGTCTAACTCATGAGCATATTGTATCTTTTTTGTATATTTTTGTTTCCTTGAATCAGAGACATAATAGTTTCATTATATAAGACTTTCACTTTTAAAAATATTTTTAAATATTTATTTATTCTCTTTTGTTGCCCTTGTTTAATTGTTGTAGTTATTGATATTGTTTTTGGATAGGGCAGAGAGAAATGGAGAGGAGGGGAAGACAAAGAAGGGAAGAGGAAGATAAACACCTGCAGACCTGCTTCAATGCCTGTGAAGCGACTCCCCTGCAGGTGGGGAGCCAAGGGCTCAAACCAGAATCCTTATGCCAGTCCTTGTGCTTTGCGCCACGTGCGCTTAACCCGCTGCGCTACCACACAACTCCCCACCTTTCCCTTTTTATTGTGAGGCTTATTTCTAGTTATTTGATTGGTATTGCTCCTGTAGTCAATTTCTGTGTATCTTTTAATTTTTGTTGTCATAGAGGAATGGTTCTGATTTTTGTATGTTAAATTTGTAGCCTGCCACATTACTATGGCTCAGCAATTCCTCTCCCAAGGATATATCTAATGAAGTAAATAACCTATTACAGAGATTTATGTGCACCTATGTTTGCTGCAGTGCAATCCTAAATTTGGAATAAAATAAAGTATTTAATGACAAATGAATGGCTAATAAAGTTGTGATATATATATATATATATTTGAATATTACTCAGATGTTACAAATGATGAAATCATTTAGGGTCTTAGTTTAAAAGGACCTAAGTTGGAGATGAGAATGTTTTTCAGACAGCTTTCTTGGAGGAGATGAGAAATTGTAGTCATGTGTCAATAACTATCCTTTAATCCATGATCTCCCCCAGCCTCATAAAGAAAAAAAGAAATTAGAATATACAAAATATCACATCATAAGGAAA
The DNA here is from genome assembly GCF_950295315.1 of Erinaceus europaeus. NCBI lineage: Eukaryota > Metazoa > Chordata > Mammalia > Eulipotyphla > Erinaceidae > Erinaceus > Erinaceus europaeus. The sequence goes on along the minus strand of NC_080171.1, from coordinate 66,599,467 downwards.
ATAATACTAAGGGAATAACTCAAAAGTTGCAAGATATCTATGCACAGCTGTATTCAGATATACTTGAAAATCTAGATTCAGTTCTTAATTCTCTTTAAAACAAAATATACACAGTTGGTATATACTCAGTAGAGACAAAAATTTCAAGTAGAATGATTTTATGGAAGAAATTTTAAAGTAAGGAAAAACTCTCTAAAACAAATACACTAGACAACATACTTCAAACAAGGATTCATAAATAGATTTAAAATATGTTAAAAAGTTTATGTGTTTGTAGGAGATATTGAAAAATAAGTTAATTGTATAAACATTTTACATAACGTATAAAAATGGTACCAAATCTGAAGAATGTTTGAACACATGAGAAAAACTGTTAGTTAACCTCACTTTAAATACAAAAAAAGAAATATGAATTATTTAAAGGAATCCAAGATTATATTAAAATCAAAACACATCAGAATAAATGAGATTCTAGAAATCATAATTCAGCAAGTACAGTATCTTATATGAACTGATTTAATAGCAACAATCATATTATCAATTAACTAGGAGTTGTAAAGGAATCTGACAGCATTAAACACTATTTCTTAAATAATAATAAAATAAAAGAAATAAACTGGTATTAGAAAGATGACATTAAGGCCATCATAGTCATTTTTCTCTTTAAAAGAGTAACATGAATCTTGACAATGGTTGGATATTAAAAATTGTAGATAGAAGAGGATGAGAGAATTTTATGCTAGAACATATATTGTATTGTTAGGGTTACCTTGATGCTCAACCTATTATTGGTCTGAATCTGCAGTCATTTCATTTGCTTGATACTGTCACCTGGATTTTACTTATTCTATAGCATCAAGTTGAAAGAAAGGAAAAAAAGACCATGCCATTATATCTCTGAGGATTACCAAATAAACCTTGGATATTAGGTATGTTAAAGACTGGTTAGTATGCTTGGATTTCTACACATTTCTTCTCATTTTTCATGCATACTAAATTTCTAATTTCACCTGTCATGAAATATAGGTGGCTCCTGTTGCCTTTATTTTAGTAGACTTAATACAGAGAAACATTGTGTGAAAATAAGAACATTTTAAAATAACTGGAGATCATTTTTTCTTAAGAAGTAGAGTCATAGCTCATCCATATTCCCTTTCTATTCTCTTTGTCTGCTTCATTATCTGCGAAATTATTCTTAGTCTCATACTGACACTGTTTATGTAGGTTGAATGAAAATAACATTGACATCATGAAATGTAGTGCTCTATATAATGAGATGTATTATTTTTACAAAAATGAAATATTTTGGAAAATTGAGAACATAACCACTTAAGGGGTGGAACACAGCAGCTGTTGAACAGTACTGTTATAGAGCTAAAGTATAATTTGAGAGAGTGTGCCAGAATCTGCTGTCTAATTTTATTTTTCAAAATGAAATTACTGGAAGAAGTTAGCTCTGCAGAATAGTACAATTAACTAAATGGGAATTGGCCAGAGAATAAGGGTTAATAACCTCATATCTTTCAGAGTCTTGATTTTAATTTGATATTAAAAAATCAGTGGATTTATATGTTACTAAAAATGAAGCACAAATTAATAATACTTCAGTTAAGTTTTCCATTTACCAAATCTTCTGCTTACTCTTGGAATTCACTTTTACTTTAATTTCTATTTTATAAGTAGAACCTAAATTATTTATGCTATCTGGACCAACAGTGATCATACTATTGAAGCGTAGTAAACTAAAAATAACAGTTGACAAAATTTGATAGGCCTAACACGTCAGTGGCAGAACTATGTAAGACACTGCCAATTTTTAAATGTAAATAAATGTATGTGACTTTAGGCAGAAATTCTCTGTCGTCATTTGATCATACAGTATTACTTTCCTTAGCTTTAATATATGCAATATATCAAGTGTACAATAAACATGATGAGACGTTCCATAAATTTCAACATGAAAAATATTATTAAGCAGGTTTGAATGGCTTGAACTCGTTTCATACTTAAAAATCTTTAAATTATATTACCTACTGAATTATTGTTCAATTATTGAAGTCTTAAGTTTGACATCATCTTGACCATTTTATTACACTAGATAATATTCCCACATAAGCTCAGCACACAATTTTTAATACCATATATTATATCATAATATACACCACAATTTACTGGACAGAAAAGCGACTGTAGTTTTCTATAATATATTTTATTTACTTTGGAACAGTAATATAAATGATGGTTCTACCTTACAAGTTTGAATATATATATATATATATATATATATATATATATATATATATATACAGTAAATGACTGGCTCTGTTATTTTTGCTCTTTAAGTCTTCTCTTACTGGGTTTTGCTCTTCTACGCAACAGAATCATGTACATGAGTAAAATTGTTTACTGGGATTTATCTACAAGCTACTTATAACACATTAATAAAATTTATTCCCGTTTCAGTACAGAACATTAGGCACAGCTATGTCCTATATTTTACATTTCTGAACTGCATTTATTTTAAGACTTATTTTTCTGTCTTTTTTTTTTATCATCTTGTTGATTTACAGGACAGTTGTTGACACAATAGCACAGTCCTATCTCTCTGTAATAGGTGTCCATCCATACACTACCCTTGTCACCAGCCTAAATCTGGCTTCACCACAGTATTCTGATGCTGTCCTATTGGCTCCTGGTGATATATATATTCAAGGCAAAAAGTGAGATTAAAAGAAAGGAGCCTATAAAAAGACTGCTTGTACTTTCTTTATCCATGGTCTAATTTTATGAATCACATTTTGATATTTCTAGCAAAATATTGACAGAAAGGTGTAAGTGCTACTAAATAGAAGGTGAAGAGATTTTTAGAAATCAGCAATCACCATATCATTGCTCCACTAATCAATAAGGGCTCAGCTTTGCATTCTGATTTACTGATGTAAATCAAGCTAATGATGTTAGTATTTGCAGTTAGGAAGTGCTTTGTGTATCAAGAGTATCTTATCCTATTTGGGGTGGCATAAACAATTGATATTAGAAAGGCAGTTAGAGAAAAGTGGTTATTTTTAATGCACTCAGCTACCTTTTTCCATGCATATTAAGCACATTACTCTGCTCTAGTATGGTAGGGCTTCCAATGGTTTGGGCAGGCTTTTAGCAGTGACACAACTCATAGTTCATTTGGAAAGAATTTTCATTAGAAGGTGAAAAGCAGGACTAAAGGTACAGCAAAAGCATTTCTCTATTTGTTTTCATATTTTACCGTTTTTCTGAAACATGGCAAAAAATACAGCATCTATCACAAACCTAGTAATTTTACATTTTCCCAGGAATGTTTCTGACTTTTTTTTTGCCACCGGGATTAGCACTGAGATCATGAAATCATGGAGGTTATTTTATTTTTCTCATATTTATTACTAATAATTTTGACTAATTTTATCATTTTATGAAATGATAAGCCTGAAGAAAAATCATGATGACAGTAAAATTATAGATTTTAATATAATGTAAACATTTTTCCCTCTCAGGAAATATTGTATTGATATTATTGTATAAAATATATAGTAAAAAGTAAAAGCTATGGTATAACTTTGTAATTATCCACGCTTAAACAAGTTACATTGCTATATAGCAGCATTAATAACTTTAGACAAAAGCAGCGTATTTTCTCCATTTTATTGGTTTATAGTATAGGAGTTGACACATGGGTACAATTTCTTGGCTCTGTATATCAAATATTGTCATCTCTCACCTTAGAGCCAGTCCCCCACCCCACCTGGCCCCTCACTTCCATTCCCTCCCTAGAATCTTTTGCTTGGGTGCAGTAAGCCACCTCAGTTAAAGTTTTAATTTGTGTTTTCCCTTTATGTCCCTGTCTCCCAAGTCCCTTCTATTATTGAGGCTATATAGTATTTGTTCTTCTCCTCCTAATATCTTACCCAACACTATTCCTTCAGATTCCAACCAAGGTGAGGCAAAGGTTGGAATTTTAGAGTTTCTGTTCCAATATCCAGGTCTTTGATCCATTTTTATCTGATTTTGCTGCATGGTGTTAAGTGGTAGTCAAGTTTCACTTTTCTACATGTGTCTGTCTGGTTTTCCCACTTCCATTTATTGAGACCTTCTTTTCCACATTGAGTGGTTTTAGCCACCATGAGATATGCTAGTTGATTATATATGGGTGGGCTTATTTCTGGACTCTCAATTCTGTTCTATTGATCTAAGTTTCCATTTTATTCCTGTTTTAATCACTGTTGCTTTGAAATATAAACTGAAGTTGGAGAGTATGGTACCTCTATTTGTTTCCTTTTTTTTTTTCCTCAAAAGTGCTTTGAAGGATGTGGTTCTTTTGTGGTTACACACAATTTGAGGGCATGGTTCAGCCCTCTTGAATAATGTCACTGACTTGCCACGAGTTTTTGTCAACCTTAAAATGTCTACGACAGTCTTTTTAAAGTTGACTTTGGTTCACCAACATTTGATTGTATTCCTCTGTCCATTTTGTGCCCTCCCCTCCCCTTCCTATATCTTTGCTTCCTATGCCTGTTGGTGTTGTTTATGTTTCTAGTTCTATTCTACCACTGATCACCTGATAAGCATTGGAAGTCCATTGCTTCTCTTTTTTCATGTGGGGTTCTTTTCAGTAATTCTTACAAGGCAGTATTGGTAGTGGTGAGTTCTTTCAGGGTAGGGGGGCATAGATCATAGATAGCATGAGGGTTATGCAAAGAGACTCTCATATCTGATGCTTCAAAGTCCCCAGTTCAATCCCCTGTACCACCATAAACAAGAGCTGAGCTGTGCTCTGGTTTAAAAAAAAAAAGAAAAAAAGAAGGAGAATTCCTTCAGTTTTTACATATTTGAGAAGATTTTTATTTCTCTCTAACACTTGGAAAATAATTTGATAGAATAGAGTATTTGGGGCTGGCAATTCATATCTTTTAATACTTTGAATATGTCTTTCCACTTCCTTTTTGCCTCTAGGGTTTGTAATGAGAAATGGCAATCTTTCTGAACTTCCTAATAACATTATTACAATTAGTTTGTAACTATAAGAAATCTGTAATTATGAACAGCACTTTGCTATGTAACTGTTACAGAATCAATTACTGCATTTGCCTTTGGTAAATAAAGATGTAACAGAAAATAAGACATTTTCTCTTACACTTGACACCAGTGAATAAATAACTGGAAGCCACACTCAGTAAACTCTTTTATTTTCTACTCCTTTTTAATCTCCTCTTGCTTTCCTACAGACAAGGAGAAGTAATAAAGCCATTAATCATATGATATTCCTATCCTGACAGCACCAACCTCTTCTGACTACATTTACTGCTCTACTGCCAACCCTATTTCTGACATGTCCTCCTGCTTGTCATTGCTTTTCTAGTAAATCTACATGCTGTCAATTATTTAACATAAGCAGCATTATACATCAATTCAGCAATGATGGTTTTGGGTAGAAATCAATAATGGCATGCCAATTAAAAAACAGATAATAATGTACATACACACTGTTCTTTTCTTGTACAACAAAAGCTATCATAAACCACTTAGAGTTCATTCATGCTGGTAATATCATTTAAAACTTAAAAAAATAGTAGAACACAATTATATCCCATGTCTTTTTTTGCTACACAATTTTTTTTTAGTATAGGTAAAAAATGATCTTTGAGAGGGACTTTGAAAGTTTCAGATTGTGGCAGAACATGGAGATTACAAAATCACATTTTATTAAACATTTCCTTGGGTATGAGTTTCAGAGCAGAGGCACTCTAAGGAATCTTTTGGAGCAAGGTGGTCACTTACAATTAGGGAGATTTCAGAAGGTCTTTTAAGTGGCGTATTTAGAACTTTCTTCCAGGAACAGTCTCTAAGATCTTATTATTGTTTCTTTTCACTGCTGGATAGCAGGTGTCTGTCTGGTGAGTGTTTTGATTGTGGAATTTATAGCATAACATTTAGATAGCAATTTAGAATGCCTCGAATGGGCTTACCAGGGAATGGAGTGGAAGGGAAGTACTGAATTATATCTAGATAGTGTAAAGGGTATATTTATTAATAAGGATCCTTGAGAGCCACACAACAAGTTAGAGTCCTCATCTTTCATTTTATGTAAACTTAGAACATTGGGTTGCATAAGTTCAGTCAGCAGTATCTTCCTTAAAGAAAAAAAAAGGCTGAACTTTAGAGTGAGAGAGAATATATTTGGTACCCACTAGAAAAACTTCATATATGTAGAAATATATATATGGGCGGGGAGTTAGGAAGATGGCGGCCTGAGAAGTCGCTGACAGCGAGTGCTCTGATCGCATCATCGGCAACGGTAGGATTTTCTGCCTTTAGCAGGCCAGTCAGTAAGGGGGGGCACCAAAGAAGTGATTACAGTTTAATTTGGGTTAATAATTAGAGTAAAGGTGACACGGACTAGCGGGGCTCCAGAATTCCCCAGCGGCGCCGAGCAAGGTGAGTGCGCTGGGCATTGTCCTCCGCCCGCCCAAGAAGGCGGCTCCTCTGCCGGTTGCAGAGCGCGGCAAGCAGAGGACCCGGAGAGAGCACTTTAGCTCGGGGGCTTCCTCTTGGGAGAATCCAGGGTCCACCACGACCCTGTGGGTGGATCCAAAGACTTCTTGAGTATAGCTCTCATTGGATCAAAGGACTTGGAGCTAGTTTTCATTTTTGAGAAATCCTCTTAAAAAGTCTGGAGGGGGGGGGGGTCTCCCGGAAGATGGCGGACAGAGAAGCGGCTAGCCTTTGAGCTCCGGACACATCTCTTGTAAACAATAGGATTTTCTGCCACTAGCAGGCCAGCCAATAAAGGGGCCATAGCGGTCATACCAAGGAGGTGTCTATAACTGAATGTGGGTTAAGAATTAGAATAGGGGAAAAAAAATTCTTTTTTCTTCCTTTTAATTTTCAAGCATACATCCTTCCTGCCCCCCCCCCATAAGCAGTGCCTGGGACCAGCTACTAGCAGGATACCCCATACCACCAAACAGGGTTTTTTTTTTTTTTTTTTTTAAATTCACTGATACACATTTGGGAAGTTCCTCGCACTGCTCTTTAATTACAACCCTTCTTCTTATCTTTTCCCTTTTCTCTCTCTTACCTCTCTCTATCTCTATTTTTTTTTTTATCTTGTCATACACTTCTTTCTTCTTTGCCTTTCTGAATTTGTGAATTACTTTGGGGAAGAAATCTGACCCAGAGTGGACTCTCTATGTGTGTATCTCTGCTCTAGTTCCCTTTACACTCTTGTTACCCCTAGAATATACACTGGATAGTAGATTTGCATAACTGTCTATTCTTGCTATCCTCTCTTTCTTTTCTCTTTCTTCACTGGGATTTGGTTACTATTTTTCACGGACTGGAGAAATTGTTTGGCTAACTGGTAACGATTAAACTACTTCAATACTTACATCAGTTGCTACTGTAATTCCGGAGGTTGGTGTGTGCAATTGTCATAAAGGTATTTAGTACAGTGTTACTTCTGCTCAAAACACACAACTGAGGAACAACAGAGCATAAAAAAAGAGAGAGAAACACATAAATAAAAAAAAAATGGGTAGATTAAAAACAAATAAAACTGCTACCCCAATGAATGAAGACAAGAGCCCAGAAGAAACCACAAATCAGTCAGAAGTAACCATAGATAAGAAAAGTATGCAAGCAATAATAAACTTATTAATCACAGAAATGAAAACAACATTGGAGGAAAGGAATGGCAGTATTAGGGAAACAACAGTTGAGACCCCCAAGGAAAATACTGATTATCTTGAGACAATTAGAGATCTGAAAGCTGAAATAGCTGTAATGAAGAAAGAAGCTGAGGCAAGGGAAAGCAGACTAACAGAAGCAGAAAACAGAATTAGTCAGACAGAGGATGAGTTAGAGAAAACTAAGAAAGAGGTGAAAGAGCTTAAAAAGAGATTGAGAGACACTGAAAACAACAACAGAGACATATGGGATGATCTCAAAAGAAGTAACATTCGTATAATTGGCCTGCCAGAGGAAGAAAGAGAGGAAGGGGAAGCAAACATTCTAGAGGAAATAATACAAGAAAACTTCCCAGACCTGAATAACAGAAAGGATATCAAGGTGCAACAGGCCCAGAGAGTACCAAACAGAATCAACCCAGACCTGAAAACACCAAGACACATCATAGTCACAATGAGAAGAAATAAGGATAAAGAAAGGATCCTAAAGGCTGCAAGAGAGAAACAAAAAGTCACATACAGGGGAAAACCCATAAGACTTTCTGCAGATTTCTCAACTCAAACCCTAAAAGCCAGAAGGGAGTGGCAAGATATCTATCGAGACCTGAATGAAAAAGGGTTTCAACCAAGGATAATATATATCCTGCTAGAATTTCATTCAAGCTAGATGGAGGGATCAAAACCTTCTTAGACAAACAACAGTTAAAGGAGGCAACTATCACCAAGCCGGCCCTGAAAGAGGTACTAAAAGACCTCTTATAAACAAGAACATCACTATAATACTTGCAATATGTCAGAGTAAACAAATTGTTTTTTAGAACAATGGCACTACAATACATTAAATCCATAATATCAATAAATGTCAATGGCTTAAACTCACCCATCAAAAGGCACAGGGTGGGGGGATGGATCAGAAAACATAACCCAACCATATGCTGCTTGCAAGAATCCCATCTGTCACAACAAGATAAACACAGACTTAAAGTGAAAGGATGGAAAACTATCATACAGGCTAATGGTCCACAAAAAAGGGCAGGAACAGACATTCTCATCTCAGACATGATAGATTTTAAATTAAATAAAGTAATAAAAGATAGGCAAGGACATTACATAATGATTAGAGGATCAATCAACCAAGAAGACTTAACAATTATTAACATCTATGCACCCAACGAGGGACCATCTAAATACATTAAGCATCTACTGAAAGAATTTCAAAAATACATCAATAGTAATACAATAATAGTGGGAGACTTCAATACCCCACTCTCACACTTAGACAGATCAAGAAAGCAGAGAACCAATAAAGATACAAGAGAACTGAATGAAGAGATTGACAGACTAGACCTCTTGGACATTTTCAGAATCCTCCACCCCAAAAAACTGGAATACACCTTCTTTTCAAATCCACATAACACATACTCAAGGATAGACCACATGTTAGGCCAAAAAGACAGCATCAATAAATTCAAGAGCACTGAAATCATCCCAAGTATCTTCTCAGACCACAGTGGAGTAAAACTAACTTTTAACAACAAACGGAAAATTATTAAAAGACATAGAATTTGGAAACTAAACAACATGCTCCTTAAGAACCACTGGGTCAGAGACTCACTCAAACAGGAAATTCAAATGTTCCTGGAAACTAATGAAAATGAAGACACAACCTATCAAAATATTTGGGACACAGCTAAAGCAGTACTGAGAGGGAAACTTATAGCCATACAATCACATATTAAACACCAAGAAGAAGTCCAAATGAACGACCTTATTACACACCTCAAGGACTTAGAGGAAGAGGAACAAAGGAACCCTAAAGCAACCAGAAGGACAGAAATCACTAAAGTTAGAGCAGAAATAAACAACATCAAAAATAAAAGAACCATACAAAAGATCAATGAAGCCAAATGTTGGTTCATTGAAAGATTAAACAAAATTGACAAACCCCTATCCAGACTCACCAAACAAAAAAGAGAGAAGACTCAAATTAGTAGAATTGTAAACGATGCAGGACATATCACAACTGACACCACAGAAATCCAGAGAATTCTGCGAAACTTCTATAAAGAACTATATGCCACCAAGCTAGAGAATCTGGAAGAAATGGAACAATTCCTAGAAACCTATGCACTTCCAAAACTGAACCAAGAAGAACTACAAAATCTAAATGCACCAATCACAGACAAAGAAATTGAAACCGTTATTAAGAATCTCCCCAACAACAAAAGTCCTGGACCAGATGGCTTCACAAACGAATTCTACAAAACTTTCAGGAAACAGTTAATACCCATACTTGTTAAGCTATTCCATAAGATTGAAGAAACAGGAATACTCCCTTCCACCTTTTATGAAGCCAACATCACCCTGATACCAAAAGCTGATAGAGACAGAACAAAAAAGGAAAACTACAGACCAATATCTCTGATGAAGATAGATGCCAAAATATTAAACAAGATCTTGGCCAACCGGATACAGCAACACATCAAAAAGATTGTTCATCATGACCAAGTGGGATTCATTCCAGGAATGCAAGGCTGGTTCAACATCCGTAAATCAATCAATGTAATTCATCACATCAATAAAAGCAAAGCCAAAAACCACATGATTATCTCAATAGATGCAGAGAAAGCCTTTGACAAAATCTAACACCCATTCATGCTCAAAACTCTACAAAAAATGGGAATAGATGGGAAATTCCTCAAGATAGTGGAGTCTATATATAGCAAACCTACAGCCAACATCATACTCAATGGACAGAAGCTGAAAGCATTCCCCCTCAGATCAGGGACTAGACAGGGCTGTCCACTGTCTCCGTTACTCTTCAACATAGTATTGGAAGTTCTTGCCATAGCAATCAAGCAAGAGAAAGAAATCAAAGGGATACATATTGGAAGGGAAGAAGTCAAGCTCTCACTATTTGCAGATGATATGATAGTATACATAGAATGACCTAAAGAATCCAGTAGAAAATTACTGGAAGTTGTTAGGCAATATAGCAAGGTATCAGGCTACAAAATCAATGTACAAAAATCAGTGGCATTTCTTTATGCAAACACTAAATCTGAAGAAGAAGACATCCAGAAATCACTCCCATTTACTGTTTCAGCAAAATCAATCAAATACTTAGGAATAAAGTTGACCAAAGAAGTGAAAGACTTGTATACTGAAAACTATGAGTCGCTACTCAAGGAGATAGAAACTGATACCAAGAAATGGAAAGATATCCCATGCTCATGGATTGGAAGAATAAATATCATCAAAATGAATATTCTCCCCAGAGCCATATACAAATTTAATGCAATACCCATTAAAGTTCCACCAGGCTACTTTAAGAGAATAGAACAAACAATACAATCATTTATCTGGAACCTGAAAACACCTAGAATTGCCAAAACCATCTTAAGGAAAAGAAACAGAAATGGAGGCATCACACTCCCAGACCTTAAACTATATTATAAAGCCATCATCATCAAAACAGCATGGTACTGGAACAAAAATAGGCACACAGACCAGTGGAACAGAATCGAAAGCCCAGAAGTAAATCCCAACACCTATGGGCATCTAATCTTTGATAAGGGGGCCCAAAGTATTAAATGGAAAAAGGAGGCTCTCTTCAATAAATGGTGCTGGGAAAACTGGGTTGTAACATGCAGAAGAATGAAATTGAACCACTTTATCTCACCAGAAACAAAAATCAACTCCAAATGGATCAAAGACCTAGATGTCAGACCAGAAACAATCAAATACTTAGAGGAAAACATTGGTAAAACACTTTCCCACCTACACCTCAAGGGCATCTTTGATGAATCAAACCCAATTGCAAGGAAGACCAAAGCAGAAACAAACCAATGGGACTACATCAAATTGAAAAGCTTCTGCACATCCAAAGAAACTATTAAACAAACAGAGAGACCCCTCACAGAATGGGAGAAGATCTTCACATGCCAGACATCAGACAAGAAACTAATCACCAAAATATATAAAGAGCTCAGCAAACTTAGCCGCAAAAAAGCAAATGACCCCATCTAAAATGGGCAGAGGAAATGAACAAAACATTCACCACAGAGGAGATCCAAAAGGCTAACAAACATATGAAAAACTGCTCTAGGTCACTGATTGTCAGAGAAATGCAAATTAAGACAACACTAAGATACCACCTCACTCCTGTAAGAATGGCATACATCAAAAAGGACAGCAGCAACAAATGCTGGAGAGGATGTGGGGACAGAGGAACCCTTTTACATTGCTGGTGGGAATGTAAATTGGTACAGCCTCTGTGGAGAGCAGTCTGGAAAACTCTCAGAAGGCTAGACATGGACCTTCCATATGACCCAATAATTCCTCTCCTGGGGTTATACCCCAAGGACTCCATAACACCCAACCAAAAAGAGGTGTGTACTCCTATGTTCATAGCAGCACAATTCATAATAGGTAAAACCTGGAAGCAACCCAGGTGCCCAACACCAGATGAGTGGCTGAGAAAGCTGTGGTATATATACACAATGGAATACTATGCAGCTATGAAGAACAATGAACCCACCTTCTCTGACCCATCTTGGACAGAGCTAGAAGGAATTATGTTAAGTGAACTAAGTCAGAAAGATAAAGATGAGTATGGGATGATCCCACTCATCAACAGAAGCTGACTTAGAAGATCTGAAAGGGAAACTAAAAGCAGGACCTGATCAAATTGTAAGTAGAGCACCAAAGTAAAAACCCAGTGGTGAGGGGTAGACATGTAGCTTCCTGGGCCAGTGTGGGGTGGGAGTGGGCGGGAGGGATGGGTCACAGTCCTTTGGTGGTGGGAATGGTGTTTATGTACACACCTAGCAAAATGTAGACATATAAATCAGTAGTTAATTAATATGAGAGGGGGAAATCTATTGTATGTCTCAAAGTTTCTCAAAACACAAACTGAATCTTTTTAATATATAGGCTATGTATTTGATATGCGGACTCTCTCAAAAGCCTAGACCAAGTAGATTAGAAACTTCCAATAGCACAGCTATATACAAGATACTGGGTACTGTACAGCAAACCATAACAAAGGGACTTTTCAAAGTTAACCCAATTAACAAATAATGTGATGATAATATTAACTATAGATTGTCTTTTTGAACCCTAAGACAGCAGGAACCTCACATCTTCACTATAGAGCCCCTACTTCCCCCAGTCCTGGAACCCTTGGATAGGGCCCACTTTCCCGTATACATCTCCCAATCCAAACCAAATAATATCGCATCCGCCGATCACAACCTAACCAAAGCAACGATTGCCATCTCAACATGCTTCACCTCAGACTGTATCCAGAGACTTCACATGCGGAATGACAACCCTTCAGCTTCATTACTCGGGTGAGACCTTTCCTTTAATAGTACACTCTAATTTCATCTCAGGTAGTTCACTTTCTAACAAAGTCCCATAACCTAGATATACACCAGTTTCTGTGAGAGAGAGCTTATGTGCACACGTATCCATAAACTACTGCAAAATATATACCTGAAAGCAGAAGTACACTAGAGTTTGCAGTGAGTACCTCCCTAACACTTCCTCTCCACTATTCCAAGCTTGGGATCCATGACTGCTCAACAAATTGTTTGGCTTCATATGTTAACTCTCTTTTCAATCACCAGGTTCCAGATGCCACCAGGATGCTGGCTAGGCTTCCCTGGATTGAAGACCCCACCAATATGTCCTTGAGCTCAGCTTCCCCAGACACACCCTACTAGGGAAAGAGAGAGGCAGACTGGGGGTATGGACCGACCAGTCAACGCCCATGTTCAGCGGGGAAGCAACTACAGAAGCCAGACCTTCTACCTTCTGCAACCCTCAACGACCCTGGGTCCATGCTCCCAGAGGGATAGAGAATGGGAAAGCTACCATGGGAGGGGGTGGGTTATGGGGATTGGGTGGTGGGAATTGTGTGGAGTTGTACCCCTCCTACCTTATGCTTTTGTTCACTAATCCTTTCTTAAATAAAAAATTAAAAAAAAAGAAATATATATATGAACAACTTTACACACAAACTAGCTAGAATTACAAAGAGTTGGTAGATTTTGACATCACTCTCAAAGATGTGAAACTACAAATGCTAGTATATAATATTCATGAGTATATATAGTGATTCTAAACTTTATCTTCTACACAAGACAATTTCTTTTTCTGTTTTTTCTAGTAGAACCTGTGAAAAGGCTTACAGCTTCATGTGTGCCTAAATGTAATTAAAGACATAAGTTCAAATATTTACAGTATAAGAAGGGAAAAAAAGAGTAATCTATAGCTGTATATAAAGATACTATATTATTTTTAAAATATAACTTCACTTATCTCCATGTTGAAATCCTTAGTAAATATCTGTATCTATATTTATATACAGATACAAATATATATTACTTTGTACATATATATAAATACATCTTACTCAAACGGTATACCTAGAATGCAACAATTTTGTTTCAATTTCGTTTCTTTTACTCTAGTTTTCTGGTTTAGTTTTCTCTATATTGAATAGTAAGTCATGTTTAAATACAGTGCTAGCAAGAGAAAAAATTAAGTTACTTTATTTGAGATAAGCCGCTATAATGATACAATTTTATTTTTTCATGTCTGGATATCTCAGGCATAAAACCCAATAAATCAAATAAATTAGGTCAAACACAACACATATAGCAGGAACAAAGAAAGTGCATAAAAGTCATTCCTGGTCTTGTGATCCACAGTCCTACACCTAGATTTATTTTACTTATTTATTATTTTTGTTTGAAGAGAGAAGAGGACACACACACACATATGGGGGTGGGGAGGAGAGAGAAAGTACAAAATTCTTACGTGATACCTGGGATCAAACCCAGAGTCTTTCACAAAGAAGTCAATCTACTGGAACTCTTCTACATTGCTGGTGGGAATGTAAATTGGTCCAGCCTCTGTGGAGAGCAGTCTGGAAAACTCTCAGAAGGCTAGACATGGACCTTCCATAGGATCCAGTAATTCCTCTCCTGGGGTTATACCCCAAGGACTCCATAACACCCAACCAAAAAGAGGTGTGTACTCCTATGTTCATAGCAGCACAATTCATAATAGCTAAAACCTACGAGCAACCCAGGTGCCCAACAACAGATGAGTAGCTGAGAAAGCTGTGGTATATATACACAATGGAATACTATGCAGCTATCAAGAACAATGAACCCACCTTCTCTGACCCATCTTGGATAGAGCTAGAAGGAATGATGTTAAGTGAGCTAAGTCAGAAAGATAAAGATGAGTATGGGATGATCCCACTCATCAACAGAAGTTGAGGAAGAAGATCTGAAAGGGAAATTAAAAGCAGGACCTGACCAAATTGTAAGTAGGGCACCAAAGTAAAAACCCTGTGGTGAGGGGTAGACATGCAGTTTCCTGGAACAATAGGGGGTGGGAGTGGGTGGGAGGGATGGGTCATAGTCTTTTGGTGGTGGGAATGCTGTTTATATACACTCCTAGTAAAATGTAGTCATATAAATGACTAATTAATATGAGAGGGGGAAAATCAATTGTATGTCTCAAAGTTTTTCAAAACACAAACTGAATCGTTTCAATATATAGGCTGTGTTAATTGATATGCAGACTCTCTCAAAAGCCTAGACCAAGTAGATCAGAAGCAACCAATAGCACAGCTATATACAAGATACTGGGTACTATACAGCAAACCCTAACAAAAGGACTTTTCAAAGTTAACCCAATTACCAATTAATATGATGATAACATTAACTATAGATTGTCTTTTTGAACCCTAAGACAGCAGGAACCTCACATCTCCACTATAGAGCCTCTACTTCCCCCAGTCCTGGAACCCTTAGATAGGGCCCACTTTCCCATATGCCTCTTCCAATCCATATCAAATAATATTGCATCTGCTGATCACATCCTAACCAACACGATGGCCACCTCAACATGCTTCACTTCAGACTGTGTCCAAAGACTTCACATGTGGAATGAAAACCCTTCAGCTTCATTACTCGGGTGAGACCTTTCCTTTCATAGTATACTCTAATTCCATCTCAGGTGGTTCACTTTCTAACAAAGTCCCAAAACCTAGATATACACCAGTTTCTGTGAGAGAGGGCATATGTTCACAGGTATCCGTAAACTACTGCAAAATATATACCTGAAAGCAGAAGTACACTAGAGTTTGCAGTGAGTACCCCCCTAACACTTCCTCTCCACTATTCCAAGCTTTGGGTCCATGATTGCTCAACAATTTGTTTGGCTTCGTATGTTAACTCTCTTTTCAGTCACCAGGTTCCAGATGTCATCAGGATGCTGGCCAGGCTTCCCTGGACTGAAGACCCCACCAGTGTGTCCTGGAGCTCCGCTTCCCCAGAGACCCATCCTACTAGGGAAAGAGAGAGGCAGACTGGGAGTATGGACCGACCAGTCAATGCTCATGTTCAGCAGGGAAGCAGTTACAGAAGCCAGACCTTCTACCTTCTGCAACCCTCAATGACCCTGGGTCCATGCTCCCAGAGGGATAGAGAATGGGAAAGCTATCGGGGGGGGGGGGGGCGGTGGGCTATGGAGATTGGGTGGTGGGAATTGTGTGGAATTGTACCCCTCCTACCCTATGGTTTTGTTAATTAATCCTTTCTTAAATAAAAGGCAGTAGGAGAAGAATAAAAAAAAAAAAAAAAAGAAGTCACTCTACCATGGAATCAACTCCACAGACATGAAGAAGACATATGTGTGAAATGAATGAAGTTCCTTGTTTCAAAATGTGTTCATAAACCATTAGTATGCTGATTTTCTTCTTGTCTATATGGATTCCGCTTAATTGGTTTTGAATACCCTGTTCTGGATATTGCCACTGTTTCATTTATTTCCTTTAGAATTAGATCTTTTTAGCAGGCCAGGAAGTGTCACAGTGGTGGAACTCAGGATTTACAAGCATAAGGTCCCAAGTTATAATGGATCCCTAACACTGCCTATTCCCTATTTCCCTTTTTTGTCTCATTTTTTTTTATCAAAAATTTTTGTTTAGGTAACTGTAGTTTATAACACTAATTTTGCTTTAAGAGTACAGATCTATTCCTGTCTTCCTTTCATCCTTGTTCTACCTATGTGTAAGGTCATCAGATTCTTCTGTCCTCATACTTTGAATCCAGGCTGATGAAAATTTTTATTATGTAATGCATCTCTGTCTTGGACATACAGTCTGTTAGTTAATACATCAAGTGATTGATTTGTCTTTGGAGTTATCATGCTGACTCTTTCATGATTTAGTAAAGGATAGACATATAGCATCTGTCCATAACCCATTTGACAAAATGAGTCATTAGCTCTTCATTGGAATTGCATGAAGCAATGAAAAACTTATGGCGCTCACACTGTCCCCATCAGAATGTGTGAGCTGTAGTGATATTTCTAGTAGGACTGATATGCAGAAATATAGGATTTATATATTTATGGAGAAATTCACTGAGTCTGTATGTTATCTCTGATGGTAGTCTAAAAGAAGTAAGTTATGTGACATAAATATATACAGTTAAAATATTACTGTGACTATATATTCAGAAACTATGGGATAGATGATCGATTATTATCAAGATAACTGAGTTTTCTTTGAATTTCTCCTTTACAGTTTAATCAGTGATTAATATAAAATAGGCACTGCCATATATTAACTATTAGAAAAACTTTTTAAGAACTGAGAATTTACAGGACGAATTCAGTGACCTCAAGGAGACTATTATATGAATCTAGTTTTAATGAACATATGTATATTTTACTTTCAAAACAGTTTTTGTTTGTGGAGTCAGTGCTTCCCACATGTTTGACTTCACTACTCCTGGACTACTTTATCACTCATATAGTGGGAGAGAGAGAGTTTATGAGAGAGAGACACTCCAACACTAGGGATAATTCAGTGTAGTAGAACTGCCCATGGGATGCCAGGATTTGAACATAGACAGTACACATCCCCTACCCAGTAAGTTGTTCCCCCAGTCCAGAAAATCAACAGTATTATATATCATAAACCCAATTACTTTCTTATGACTTTCTAATAAAGAAGTGAATTATATTCTATTTAACTTTAATCCTTTTGATCTGTTATTATGTCAACTTTTATTTTTATAAATGCTCTATAGGGTCTATAAAAGACTATACCCTCCATTTTATATCTACATGTGATTTTTATATTATTTATTTTACAATCAAAATGACTAGTATTATATTTCAAAGTAAGTAAAAAACAGATGGGTCATTATTCTATAATCACAATCTCTATATAATATTTAGTTAAGTGTATTTATGTTGATTAATCATAATCATATTGATGGTTCTCATCATTAGATTTTATATATTATATATTTGAAACTACACATTATAATTTGAATGTCTATATCTTTCATAGATAAGCACATTAGAGTTCACATTCTGCTACTAGGCAAGATACTATAACCACATTTAATTAAACAGATCATTCTTTGAGAAAGGACAAATAGAAACAAACTAGTAGTTGTTAGAGAAATCATGACATTTACAATAAAGCCAAAAGGGGAGAGATTTTCTGTGAGAAATGTTGACTAAAGACCAATTGGTTTGCATGAACAGAAGGACAATGACTCAAGAGCCAGAATAAGAGCATTAATTTATCCAGAGATGAATATAAATGAAAGAAAATAGATAATTTTTTATCTAGGGCACTTATCACAGTAAAGGTGAATTAACAGTTGATGAAGAATAAAATAAAGGGCAAACGCCAGAGCTTACTAATGACTTGAATGAAATTTATATTTTGCAAAACATTGTCACTTGTCATCTGAAAATTCATTTGCAGTGTAATATATTTACTTCTTCTACCAAAATGCTTATACTTTTGTATGTTTAATAGTGGGGGAGGAGAGTGAAAGAGACAGGAAAGGAAGGAATAAAATAAGAGGTGAGAAGAATTATCTTCAGAAAATTCAAATTTTATTAGTAATAATAGTTATGCAAATTCTACTTTTAATGTTTTATTAGTGACTTAATATCAATTTACAAAATTTTGAGATAACAGAGGTACAATTCCACATTATTCTCACCAGCAGAATTCTATGTCCTTTTCTCTCCACTAGAAACTGCAGTAGTTCTCCCAAGGTCAAAAATATGTGTGGACTATTTATGACTATCTATATTCATATATATTTGCACTATTTATTTCTATGGTCCTGCCTTCTCTTCCTTTCTAAGTCACACCTACACTTACAGCTACTTTCGTAGTTCTTCTTTTTTTCCCCTTTTGCTCTCTCACGTCTTCATGGAATTGAAATTCAGAGCCCTATGGTCATTTTCCCGTAACAGTCTTTACGCGGTGCAGAAGGTGGGAGTTCTGGTTTTTGTAATTGCATCTCTCCTGGACATGGTCTTTGGCACATCTATACATGCTCCAGCCTGTTTATCTATAGTAGGGTAGGACCACGGAGAGGTAAGGTTCTGGAAGACATTGGTAAGATCATCTGTCCTGGGAGTTTAGGATAATCTTAGTTGAATTTGCAACTAGGTGGCTGAAGCAGATTTCTGATTATTAAACAATTTGTTCTCTTTAATATCTTAATGCTTTTCAGCTACCAAGCTGCAGGTGCTACCATGACACCAAGCTGACTTCCCTGGGTAGATGACCTCACCAATGTTTCCTGGAACTCCACCTCCCCAAAGCCCTACCCCTCTAGAGAAATATGGAAGCAGGCTGGAGGTATGGATTGGCCGGTCAATGCCCGTGTTCAGCAGAGAAGCAGTTACAGAAGCCAAACCTCCCACCTTCTGCTCTCCATAAAGATCTTTGGCCTGTACTCACAAAGGGATAAAGATAGGGAAACCTCCGATGGAGGGACGGGATATGGAACTCTGGTGTTAGGAATTACATGAAATTGTACCCCTCTTTTAAAAAAATATTTATTTATTCCCTTTTGTTGCCCTTGTTGTTTTATTGTTGTAGTTATTTCTGTTGTTATTGATGCCGTCGTTGTTGGATAGGACAGAGAGAAATGGAGACAGGAGGGGAAGACAGAGAGGGGAAGAGAAAGATAGACACCTGCAGACCTGCTTCACCATCTGTGAAGCAACTCCCCTGAAGGTGGGGAGTCAGAGGCTCGAACCAGAATTCTTACGCTGGTCCTTTCAATTTGCATCACCTGCGATTAACACTCTGTGCTACTGCCTGACTCCCATTGCACCCCTCTTATCTCAAAATCTTGTCAATCACTATCAAATCACTAGTAAAATAAAATAAAATGTTAAAATTTACAAAACAATATAATTAAAAATAAAGCAGGACAAAATGTTTAATAAACAGGAACCATAAAGTAGGAATAGAGCAAATGGGAATAGGGATTAGAAGATGTATGGAAGCTAGGAAGTCTATTTTAGGTATGTTTATAGGGGCTCATGACTGGTAATTTTTGCTGACGCTTGATAGCCAACAAGGAGATGGACCAAAATATTGTCTGGGAAGTTGTTCTCAGAGTTGAGAGTAGGACTAGATAGCTGGGTTATGGCAGATAGTAGCTCCCAAACTTTAAGACAATATATACAATTAATTACTTATCTCACTGACCTATCCTTTTTTTATTGTAGTAGTTACTATTGTTGTTGATGTCGGCATTGTTGGATAGGACAGAGAGAGATGGAGAGAGGAGGGGAAGACAGAGAGGGGGAGAGAAAGATAGACACCTGCAGACCCGCTTCACTGCTTGTGAAGCGACTCCCCTGCAGGTGGGGGCGGGGCTCAAACCGGGATCCTTCCAGCTGGTCCTTGTGCTTTGTGCCACGTGTACTTAACCCACGCTACCTCCGGACTCCTGATCTATCCTTATATATCTATATTTAGCACAGGAGCCTGTTTAAACTCCAAGTCCCTGTCAGTCTGTGTTCTCAGTCCATGGTCACAGCTGGGAACATTCTAGACTACATTCATTTCAGGACTAGTCTTTCTCAAGTAGAAGAGCAGGGTGATCCAACTTAGGGGAATAGGTCTGGTCCTTATCATTGCTAGTTCATAGTGAAGGTATGGTCCTGAAGAAGCCCATAAGAGGCTTTATAATGACACTCCTGATGGAAGTGACCAGTGATGATGAGAAGGATCTACTAGAAGTCTAAGGAGTCAGGCTGTAGTGCAGCAGGTTAAGTGCAGGTGCAAAGAGCAAGGAAGGACTGGAGTAAAGGTCCTGGTTCCAGCCGCATGCTTCCCACCTGCAAGAGAGTCGCTTCACAGGTGGTGAAGCAGGTCTGCAGGTGTCTTTTCTCTCCCCCTCTCTGTCTTCCCTTCCTTTCTTCATTTCTCTTTGCCCTATCCAACAATGATGACATCAATAACAAAAACAATAATAACTACCACAATAAAACAAGGGCAACAAAAGGGAAATAAATAAATAAATGTTTAAAAAAAGAAAAAGGAATCTAGACCCATTGAGTCTACTGGGAAATCCAAGGATTCCCTCACTAGGGCCCCAGGTGATGAGGTGGCCTGACAGTGACTAAGAAGGCCATCATTAAGTGAGCCAGTCTCTTGCCCTTTTCCAGCTTTTAGTCACTTTTTTTTTTTTTTTTACTTGACAAGCTTAGGCTGTCTCCCAGTTATTAAAATGCTGAGCATCATTTACTTTGTCCAAACCAGGAACCACCCTGAGTTAAAATAAGCAAAAAATGACTGAAAAATAAATACATAATTCATGAGTATAGCTCACTAATTTGCATTCCCACCAGCAGTGCGGGAGGGTTCCTTTGTCCCTACAGCCTCTTCAGCATTTGTTGCTGCTACCTTTTCTGATGTATGATATTGTCACAGGAGTGAAGTGGTATCTCATTGTTGCCTTTATTTGTGACAACCAATGACTTGGAGCATTTTTTTCATATGTTTATTGGCCTTTTGGATCTCTTCTATGGAGAATATTCTTCATATCCTATCCCCATTTTTGGATGGGGTCATTTGTTTTCTTCTCATTGAGTTTGGTGAGCTCTTTATATATTTTGTTTTTTAGCCTCTTATCTGATGTTTCACATGTAAAGATTTTCTCCAATTCTGTGGAAGGTCTCTTTGTTTGGATGTGCTTTCTTTTACTGTGCAGAAGCTTCCTAATTTGATTATTCCCATTAGTTTATTTTTGATTTAGTATTTTTTGTAATTAAATTTGTTTGATTGAAGATGTCTTTAAAATTTAGAGGAAAAGAGTTGTGCCGATATTTTCCTCTAAGTATTTGATAGTTTCTGGTCTAACATCGAAGTTCATGATCCATTTGGAATTTACTTTTGTGTTTGGTGAAATATAGTGGTTCAGTTTTATTCTTCTGTGTGTTTTAACTAAGGGTATATCTTTATATCAATTTTCCCCTCTCATGTTACTTAGTGATTTATATGACTACAGATTAATAGGAGTGTACATTCCCACCACCAAAAGACTGTGTCCCACCCCTCCCACTCCCCTGTAAGCCCCCTCTGCCCCATGAAGCTGAACATCTACCCTCACCCTCAACCTATGGTTTTTACTTTGGTGCCATACTCCAAATTCCATCAAATCCTGCCTTGAGTTTCCCTTTCTGTTCTTCTTTCTCAGCTTCTGTTTATGAGTGGAATTATCCCGAATTCATCTTTATCTTTCTGACTTAGCTCACTTAACACAATTCCTTCTAGCTCCATCCAAGATGAGTCAGAGAAAGTGGGTTCATTGTTCTTCATAGCTGCATAGTATTTCATTGTGTATATATGCCACAACTTTCTCAGACACTCATCTATTGTTGGGCACCTGGGTTGCTTCCATGTTTTAGCTATTATAAATTGTGCTGCTATGAACATAGGTGTACACCTATCTTTTTGGTTGGGCATTATGGAATCCTTGGGGTATATCCCCAGGAGAGGAATTACTGGGTCATATGGAAGGTCCATGTCTAGCCTTGTGAGAGTTCTCCAGACTGCTCTCCATAGGCTGGACCAATTTATATTCCCACCAGCATTGCAGAAGGGTTCCTCTGTCTCCACAGTCTCTCTTTGTTGTTGCTGTCCTTTTTGATGTATGCCATTCTTATAGGAGTGAGGTGGTATCTCAATATTGTCTTTATTTGTATTTCTCTGACAGGAAGCTGGAGCAATTTTTCATATGTTTGTTAGCCATTTGGATCTCTTCTGTAGTAAATGTCTTGTTCATATCAGCTACCCATTTTTGGCTGGGGTCATTTGCTTTTTTGGTGCTAAGTTTGCTGAGCTCTTTGTATATTTTGGTGATTAGTTTCTTGTCTGATGTATGGCATTGAAGATCTCCCATTCTGTGAGGGTCTCTTAGTTTGTGTGATAGTTTCTTTGCCTGTGCAGAAGCTTTTCAATTTGATGTAGTTTCATTGGCTTGTTTCTGCTTTAGTTTTCCTTGCAATTGAGTTTGTTTCATCAAAGATGTCCTTGAGGTTTAGGTGTGAAAGTATTCCATTAGTATTTTCCTCTAAGTATTTGATAGTTCCTGGTCTAACATCCAGGTCCTTGATTCATTTGGAGTTGATTTTTGTTTCTGGTGAGATAAGGTGGTTCAGTTTCATTATTCTGCATGTTTCAACCCAGTTTCCCCAGCACCATTTATTGAGGAGAGCCTCCTTCTTCCATTTAATACTCTGGGCCCCCTTATTAAAGATTATATGTCCATAGGTGTGGAGGATTATTTCTGGGCTTATAAGTCTGTTCCATTAGTCTGTGTGCCTATTTTTGTTCCAGTACTAGGCTGTTTTGATGATGATAGCCTTATAATACAGTTTGAGATCTGGGAGTGTGATGCCTCCATTTCTGTTTCTTTTCCTCAAGATTGTTTTGACAATTCTAGGTGTTTTCTGGTTCCAGATAAAGTTGTAGTTTTCTTCTAGTCTCTTAAAGAAGCTTGGTGGAACTTCGATGGGTATCACGTTAAATTTGTGTATGACTCTGGGGAGAATATTCATTTGATGATATAAATTCTTCCAATCCATGAGCATGGTCTGTCTTTACATTTCTTGGTATCAGTTTCTATTTCCTTGAAGAGTGACTCATAGTTTTCAGTATACAAGTCTTTCACTTCTTTGGTCAGCTTTATTCCTAGGTATTTGATTGATTTTGCTGAAATGGTGAATGGGAGTGATTTCTGGATGTCTTCTTCTTCAGATTTAGTGTTTGCATAAAGAAATGCCACTGATTTTTGTACATTGATTTTGTAGCCTGACACCTTGCTATATTGCCTAATAACTTCCTGTAGTTTTCTGCTGCATTCTTTAGGTTTTTCTGTGTATACTTTCGTATCATCTGCAAATAGTGAGAGCTTGACTTCTTCCTTTCCAATCTGTATTCCTTTGATTTCTTTCTCTTGCCTGATTGCTATGGCAAGAATTTCCAATACTATGTTGAAGAGTAATGGTGATAGTAGACAGTCCTGATCTGAGGGGGAATGCTTTCAGCTTCTGTCCGTTGAGTATGATGTTGGCTGTAGGTTTGCTATATATAGATTCCACTATCTTGAGGAACTTCTGGTCTGTTCCCATTTTTTGTAGTGTTTTGAGCATGAATGGGTGTTGGATTTTGTCAAAGGACTTCTCTGCATCTATTGAGATAATAATATGGTTTTTGGTTTTGCTTTTATTGATTTGGTGAATGACATTGATTGACTTATGTATGTTGAACGAGCCTTGCATTCCTGGAATAAATCCCACTTGCTCATGACGAACAACCTTTTTGATATTGTGTTGTATCCCGTTGGCCAGGATCTTGTTTAATATTTTTTAATCAATGTCCATCAGAGAGAATGGTCTATAGTTTTCCTTTTTTGTTGTGTCCCTATCTACTTTTGGTATCAGGGTGATGTTAGCTTCAAAGAAGGTAGAAGGGAGTATTCCTGTTTCTTTGATATTGTGGAAAATCTTTAGAAATATAGTTATTAAATGTTTCCTAAAGGTTTATTAGAATTCATTTGTGAAGCTTTCTGGTCCAGGACTTTTGTTTTTGGGAAGATTCTTAATAACTGTTTTTGATTATTTTATCTGTGAATGGTGCATTTACATTTTGTGGTTCTTCTTGGTTCCGTTTTGGAAGATCATATGTTTCTAGGAATTCTAACATTTGTTCCTGATTCTCTACCTTGTTGGCATATAGTTCTTCATAGAAGTTTCACATGAATTTCTTGATTTCTGTGGTGCAAGTTGTGATATCTCCTCTATCGTTTAGAATTCTATTTATTTGAGTCTTTCCCCCCCCCCTTTTTTTTAGAGAGTCTGGTTAGCGGTTTGTCAATCTTGTTTAATTTTTCAAAGAACTAACATTTGGCTTTTGTGTGGTTTGCTTATTTTCGATGTTGTTTATTTATTCTCTAATTTTAGTGTTTTCTGACCTTCTGGTTGCTTTAAGGTTCCTTTGTTCCTCTTCCTCTAATCCCTTAAGGTGTGCAGTAAGGTTGTTTATTTGAACTTTTTCTCTATTGTGTGATTGTATGTCTATGAGTTTCCCTGTCAGTACTACTTTAGCTGTGTCCCAAATATTTTGATAGCTTGTGTCTTCATTTTCATTTGTTTCCAGGAACGTTTGAATTTCTTGCTTGTGTGTCTCTTTGACCCAGTGGTTCTTAAGCAGTATGTTGTTTAGTTTCTAAATTCTGTGAGTTTTAGTAATTTTCTGTTTGTTGTTAAATGTTAGCTTTACTCCACTGTGGTCTAAGAAGATACTTGGGGTGATTTCAATGCTCTTGAATTTTTTGATACTGTCTTTGTGGCCTAATATGTGGTCTATCCTTGAGTATATGCTATGTGAATTTGAAAAGAATATGAATTCCAGTTTTTGTGGATGAAGAACTCTGAAACTGACCAGGAGGTCTAGTCTGTGTATCTCTTCATTTAATTCTCTTATTTTTTTGTTGATTCTCTACTTCGTTGATCTGTCTAAGTGTGAGAATGGGATGTTAAAGTCTCCCACTATTATTGTATTACTATTGATGTATTTTTGTAGTTCTTTCAGTAGGTGTTTGGTATATTTAGATGGTCCCTCATTGTGTGCATAGTTGTTAATAATTGTTAAATCTTCTTGGTTGATTGATCCTCTAATCATTATACAATGACCTTGCTTATCTTTTATTATTTTATTTAATTTAAAATCTGTTGTGTCAGAGATGAGAATGGCTATTCCTGCTCTTTTGTGTGGTCCATTAGCCTGTATGATAGTTTTCAATCCTTTCACTTTAAGTCTGTGTTTGTCTTGTTGTTTCACTTTAAGTCTGTGTTTGTCAGGTGGGATTCTTGCAATGGATTTTGTTTTCTGATCCATCCTCCCACTCTGTGCCTTTTAATGGGTGTGTTTAAGCCATTGACATTTATTGATATTATGGATTTAATATATTGTAGTGCATTATTCACCAATTTTAAATTTTCTCTGATATATGGCAAATATTATTGTGATGTTCTTGTTTATAAGAGGTTTTGAGAACCTCTTTCAGGCCAGGCTTGGTAATGGTTGCCTCCTTTAGCTGTTGCCTGTCTGAGAAGGTTTTGATCATTCCCATCTAGTTTCAATGAAAATCTAGCAGGAGATATTGTCCTTGGTTGAAACCCTTTTCCATTGAGGGCTCCATTGATATCTTGCCATTCTCTTCTGGCTTTTAGAGCTTGAGTGATGAAGCCTGCTGATAATTTTATGGGTTTTCCCCTGTATGTGATTTTTTGTTTTTCTTTTGCAGCTTTTAGGACCCTTTTTTTATGCTTACTTCTTTTCATTGTAACTATGATGTGTTTTGGTGTCTTTAGGTCTGGGTTGATTCTGTTTGGGATTCTCCAGGTCTCTTGAATCTTAATATCCTTTCTGTTGCTCAGGTCTTGGAAGTTTTTTTATTATTATTATCATTATTATCCTCTAGAATGTTTACTTCCCCTTCCTCTATTTCTTCCTTTTGTAGGCCAATAATGGGAATGTTACTTCTTTTGAGATCATCCCATATGTCTCTATTGTTGTTTTCAGTGTCTCTCAATCTCTTTTTGAGCTCTTTTACCTCTTTCTTCATTTTCTCTAGCTCATCCTCTGTCTGGCTAATTCTGTTTTCTGCTTCTGTTAGCCTGCTTTCCCTCCCCTCAGCTTTTTCTTCAGTTCAGTTACAGTATTAGCTTGGTTTTGCTAACTGATTTTTAGTTCAGCTATTTCAGCTTTCAGTTCTCTAATTACCTCAAGGTAGTTTGTGTTTTCCTTGAGGGTCTCATCTGTTGTTTCCCTAATTCTGATAGCCCTTTCCTCCATAGTTGTTTTCATTTCTGTGATTATTAGTTTTATTATTGCTTGAATACTTTTCTTACCTATGGTTACTTCTGACTGACTTGGAGTTTCTTCTGGGCTCCTGTCATGATTCATTGTGGTGACAGTTTTATTTGCTCTTGCCTTAACCATTTTTTTTTATTGATGTGCTTTTTATTTTTATGTTCTGTCATTCTTCAGTTGTTGTGTTTTGAGTACAAGCCATGCTATACTAAATACCTTTATGACAGATGCAGTCACCAACCTCAGACATTACAACAAATGTAACTTAAGCAAGAATTCAGCCAATACCAGTTAGCCAAACAACACCTCCAGTCCAAGTAAATCCAAAAGAAAAAGAAAGAGAAAGGAGAAAAGGGAAAACAAGAACAGACAATTATGCAAATCTACTGTTTACTGAAAATTCTATGGATAGCAAGAGGAGAAATGGAAGTAGAGAAGAGAGACACACACACAGAGATAATCCACTCTGAGTTAGATTTCTTCCCCCAAATAATTCACAAACGAGTATCAGTGAATTCAGAAAGCAAAAGAAGGAGGAAGGAAGAAAAGAAGACAAGAACAAGACAAAAAAAAAAAGAGAGCAATGAAAGAAATGAGGTTTTTTTTTTTTTTAATCTAGGAGTAGGGAGAAAGGAGAGTGGAGGGAAGATGTAAGAGTGAAACAAGTTCCTCTCACAATAGATAGGACATACAGTCACCTAGCAATGGAAAAAAACAGTTAATTTTGATCAACCTGAAGAAGTGGGGGGGAGGTACACACGTATATATAATAGTAATAGTAAAATATAATAGAGTAAAAAACATAGTCAGTCTGCAGCTTGGACTGCTCTGGATTGCAATTTTTTTTTTTTTCCAACCAATGTTAAGAAACACTTGCTATTGTGTTATTCATAGGCTACATACCAGGGTTTTCAGTTTAAATATCATTAACTAACTATAGATAAAGACACCATTATAACAAAATACGATAGCTAATTACATAAATTTATTCAACTGTGAAATTACTTTGTTAGTACATAAAGGAACAGATTTGTTATGTGTGTTCTTGCAAATGACTACATCTGTGTAAATAGTGACCTTCACAGGGCATTTTCTTTTTCTTTTTTTCTAATAAAATAATACTCAAAGACATAAATATATAGCACTTGTAAATACAATAAGATTCATCTAATTTCACACCCGTGGTCAAGGACATTAGTGATGAAACATGACACCATCAATTTAGCAGCACATAAATAGGAATGTAAATGTTTCTAAGGGTTGAGTGGTTATTTTTCTCTTATTAAATTACTAGTAGAAAACCACTAATATGAAAAAAACTATATTGTGGTGTTCTTTTTAAACTAAAATATTTGTATTCTCTGAATTATTATGTTAATTTCTTCACTGCTTCAGTTTAATATATTTATGTGTCATAACTCTTTAAGGTTATATATAATATTTAAGTGATATAGTAGGTCTATCATCCTGAATATGGTCCACCAGACATAAAACAGTAGTATAATTAAATCTTTATGTTTTTACTATTTTTTCTTGTGTCTTTACTCCCCCATGAAACTGCAATGCATACAATAAAAATCAGGTTCAGAAAAAAAAAAAACTATTATAGTCATGAACTGTTTGAAATATACCTAAAATAGCCCTACTAGCTATCTATAAACCAGAGACCCCAAATCTTCATCTGCAATATTCCAACCTTTAGGTTCATAATTAGTCAACAATTTGTTTGGCTTTATATGTTAACTCTTCTTTCAGCTGCCAGGTTCCAGATGCTAGCATGATGCCAACCAGACTTCCCTGGACAGACAATCCCACCAATGTGTCCTGGAGTTCTGCTTCCCCAGAGCCCTGCCCCACTAGGGAAAGAGAGAGACAGGCTGGGAGTATGGATCGACCAGTCAACGCCCATGTTCAGCGGGGAAGCAATTACAGAAGCCAGACTTTCGATCTTCTGCATCCCATGATGACCCTGGGTCCATACTCCCAGAGGGTTAAAGAATAGGAAAGCTATCAAGGGAGCGGATGGGATAGGGAGTTCTGGTGTTGGGTGTTGTGTGGAGTTTTACCCCTCTTATCCTATGGTTTTGTCAATGTCTCCTTTTTATAAATAAAAATTTAAAAAACATTATTTTTAACTAAAACATTCAATGTTCTAAAGTAATGTTTGCTTTTCATAAGCTAGGAAGGAAGCATACCATATGAAAAGTTATTTCATCACACTTTTCTGTCAATAGTCTTTCAGAACTAGAATAGTCTTTCATGAATTGTTTCTCTCAACTTTAATATCCATTCAGTAAAAAGTATATTCCATGACAGACAACACCGAGAAAAGAGTAATATTTTTTTTCTTTCTCAAATCTGTAATTAGTTTATAAAAATAAGGCTGATCATTCAATGACTAATAGAAACTTTTATTTAGATTAGCATGAGCGCACACTTCTGAAATGTAGAAAAATCAAAGAAAGGGTTAGCACACGTGTAGACATTCTTGTTTTAGGAATCAATTAGAATTGGTAGGTTTGATGAGTGTTGAATAAAATGTTTCAGGATCTCCCCATGAAAGGACACAGTGAAGATATTCATGGCAAAAGGGAAGATTTCCTCATTAATGTGAAAGAAACAATGATTAAAGTTAAATTTAATTTATAGGCTGCAATTTCAAAATTATTTCTCTCCCTTCATAGTAAAAATGTCTTCTGGACTATGCTTTTTGAATGCTCTATAGTAATAATTTTATTCAAAACAAAAAAATTAACTTGTTGGGGAGGTAAGATGGCGACGGCCTGAGAAGTCACTAACAGCGAGTGCTCTGATAGCATCGTCGGCAAAGGTAGGATTTTCTGCCTTTAGCAGGCCAGTCAACAAGGGGGGAGCACCAAAGAAGTGATTACAGTTTAATTTGGGTTAACAATTAGAGCAAAGGGGACACGGACTAGCGGGGCTCCAGAATTCCCAGGCGGCGCCAGGCAAGGCGAGTGCGCCGGGCATTGTCCTCCGCCCGCCCGGGAAGGCGGCTCCTCCGCCGCCAGTTGCAGAGCGCGGCGGGCAGAGGACCCGGAGAGAGCACTTTAGCTCGGGGGCTGCCTCTTGGGAGTCGCTAGGGTCCACCGCGACCCTGAGGGTGGATCCAAAGACTTCTTGAGTATAGCTCTCATTGGATCAAAGGACTTGGAGCTAGTTTTCATTTTTGAGAAATCCTTTAAAAAAGTCTGGAGGGCGGGGTTTCCCAGAAGATGGCGCCCGGAGAAGCAGAAGCTGCTAGCCTTTGAGCTCCGGACACATCTCGTGTAAACAATAGGATTTTCTGCCTTTAGCAAGCCAGCCAATAAGGGGCCATAACGGTCATACCAAGGATGTTTCTATAACTTAATTTGGGTTAAGAATTAGAGTAGGGGAAAAAATTCTTTTTTCTTCCTTTTAATTTTCAAGCATACATCCTTCACGCCGCCCCCCCCCCCATAAGCAGTGCCTGGGACCAGCTACTAGCAGGATACCCCATACCACCAAACAGGGTTTTTTTTTTTTTTTTTTTTTTTTTTTTTTAATTCACTGATACACATTTGGGAAGTTCCTCGCACTGCTCTTTAATTACAACTCTACTTCTTATCTTCCTCTTATCTCTCTCTATCTCTCTCTTTTTTTTTTTTTTTTTTTTTTAATCTTGTCATACACTTCTTTCTTCTTTGCCTTTCTGAATTTGTGAATTACTTTGGGGAAGAAATCTGACCCAGAGTGGACTCTCTATGTGTGTATCTCTGCTCTAGTTCCCTTTACACTCTTGTTACCCTTAGAATATACACTGGATAGTAGATTTGCATAACTGTCTATTCTTGCTATCCTCTCTTCCTTTTCTCTTTCTTCACTGGGATTTGGTTACTATTTTTTCACGGACTGGAGAAAATGTTTGGCTAACTGGTAACGATTAAACTCCTTCAATACTTACTTCAATTGCTACGGTTATTCCGGAGGTTGGTGAGTGCAATTGTCATAAAGGTATTTAGTACAGTGTTACTTGTGCTCAAAACACAACAACTGAGGAACAACAGAGCATTAAAAAAAAAAAAAAAAAAAGAGAGAAACACATAAATTAAAAAAAAATGGGTAGATTAAAAACAAACAAAACTGCTACCCCAATGAATGAAGACAAGAGCCCAGAAGAAACCACAAATCAGTCAGAAGTAACCATAGATAAGAAAAGTATGCAAGCAATAATAAACTTATTAATCACAGAAATGAAAACAACATTGGAGGAAAGAAATGGCAGTATTAGGGAAACAACAGTTGAGACCCCCAAGGAAAATACCGATTATCTTGAGACAATTAGAGAACTGAAAGCTGAAATAGCTGTAATGAAGAAAGAAGCTGAGGCAAGGGAAAGCAGACTAACAGAAGCAGAAAACAGAATTAGTCAGACAGAGGATGAGTTAGAGAAAACTAAGAAAGAGGTGAAAGAGCTTAAAAAGAGATTGAGAGACACTGAAAACAACAACAGAGACATATGGGATGATCTCAAAAGAAGTAACATTCGTATAATTGGCCTGCCAGAGGAAGAAAGAGAGGAAGGGGAAGCAAACATCCTAGAGGAAATAATACAAGAAAATTTCCCAGACCTGAATAACAGAAAGGATATCAAGGTGCAAGAGGCCCAGAGAGTACCAAACAGAATCAACCCAGACCTGAAAACACCAAGACACATCATAGTCACAATGAGAAGAAGTAAGGATAAAGAAAGGATCCTAAAGGCTGCAAGAGAGAAACAAAAAGTCACATACAGGGGAAAACCCATAAGACTTTCTGCAGATTTTTCAACTCAAACTCTAAAAGCCAGAAGGGAGTGGCAAGATATCTATCGAGCCCTGAATGAAAAAGGGTTTCAACCAAGGATTATATATCCTGCTAGACTTTCATTCAAGCTAGATGGAGGGATCAAAACCTTCTTAGACAAACAACAGTTAAAGGAGGCAACTATCACCAAGCCGGCCCTGAAAGAGGTACTAAAAGACCTCTTATAAACAAGAACATCACTATAATACTTGTAATATATCAGAGTAAACAAATTGTTTTTTAGAACAATGGCACTACAATACATTAAATCCATAATATCAGTAAATGTCAATGGCTTAAACTCACCCATCAAAAGGCACAGGGTGGGGGGATGGATCAGAAAACATAACCCAACCATATGCTGCTTGCAAGAATCCCATCTGTCACAACAAGATAAACACAGACTTAAAGTGAAAGGATGGAAAACTATCATACAGGCTAACGGTCCACAAAAAAGGGCAGGAACAGCCATTCTCATCTCAGACACGATAGATTTTAAATTAAATAAAGTAATAAAAGATAGGCAAGGACATTACATAATGATTAGAGGATCAATCAGCCAAGAAGACTTAACAATTATTAACATCTATGCACCCAACGAGGGACCATCTAAATACATTAAACACCTATTGAAAGAATTTCAAAAATACATCAATAGTAATACAATAATAGTGGGAGACTTCAATACCCCACTCTCACACTTAGACAGATCAACAAAGCAGAGAACCAATAAAGATACAAGAGAATTGAATGAAGAGATTGACAGACTAGACCTCTTGGACATTTTCAGACTCCTCCACCCCAAAAAACTAGAATACACCTTCTTTTCAAATCCACACAACACATACTCAAGGATAGACCACATGTTAGGCCACAAAGACAGCATCAATAAATTCAAGAGCATTGAAATCATCCCAAGTATCTTCTCAGACCACAGTGGAGTAAAACTAACTTTTAACAACAAACGGAAAATTATTAAAAGACATAGAATTTGGAAACTAAACAACATGCTCCTTAAGAACCACTGGGTCAGAGACTCACTCAAGCAGGAAATTCAAATGTTCCTGGAAACTATTGAAAATGAAGACACAACCTATCAAAATATTTGGGACACAGCTAAAGCAGTACTGAGAGGGAAACTTATAGCTATACAATCACATATTAAACACCAAGAAGAAGCCCAAATGAACAAACTTACTACACACCTCAAGGACTTAGAGGAAGAGGAACAAAGGAACCCTAAAGCAACCAGAAGGACAGAAATCACTAAAGTTAGAGCAGAAATAAACAACATCGAAAATAAAAGAACCATACAAAAGATCAATGAAGCCAAATGTTGGTTCTTCGAAAGATTAAACAAAATTGACAAACCCCTAGCCAGACTCACCAAACAAAAAAGAGAGAAGACTCAAATTAATAGAATTGTAAACGATACAGGAGATATCACAACTGACACCACAGAAATCCAGAGAATTCTGCGAAACTTATATAAAGAACTATATGCCACCAAGCTAGAGAATCTGGAAGAAATGGAACAATTCCTAGAAACCTATGCACTTCCAAAACTGAACCAAGAAGAACTACAAAATCTAAATGCACCAATCACAGACAAAGAAATTGAAACCGTTATTAAGAATCTCCCCAACAACAAAAGTCCTGGACCAGATGGCTTCACAAACGAATTCTACAAAACTTTCAGGAAACAGTTAATACCCATACTTCTTAAGCTATTCCATAAGATTGAAGAAACAGGAATACTCCCTTCTACCTTCTATGAAGCCAACATCACCCTGATACCAAAAGCTGATAGGGACAGAACAAAAAAGGAAAACTACAGACCAATATCTCTGATGAACATAGATGCCAAAATATTAAACAAGATCTTGGCCAACCGGATACAGCAACACATCAAAAAGATTGTTCATCATGACCAAGTGGGATTCATCCCAGGAATGCAAGGCTGGTTCAACATCCGTAAATCAATCAATGTCATTCATCACATCAATAAAAGCAAAGCCAAAAACCACATGATTATCTCAATAGATGCAGAGAAAGCCTTTGATAAAATCCAACACCCATTCATGCTCAAAACTCTACAAAAAATGGGAATAGATGGGAAATTCCTCAAGATAGTGGAGTCTATATATAGCAAACCTACAGCCAACATCATACTCAATGGAGAGAAGCTGAAAGCATTCCCCCTCAGATCAGGGACTAGACAGGGCTGCCCACTGTCACCGTTACTCTTCAACATAGTATTGGAAGTTCTTGCCATAGCAATCAGGCAAGAGAAAGAAATCAAAGGGATACAGATTGGAAGGGAAGAAGTCAAGCTCTCACTATTTGCAGATGATATGATAGTATACATAGAAAGACCTAAAGAATCCAGTAGAAAATTACTGGAAGTTGTTAGGCAATATAGCAAGGTATCAGGCTACAAAATCAATGTACAAAAATCAGTGGCATTTCTTTATGCAAACACTAAATCTGAACAAGAAGACATCCAGAAATCACTCCCATTTACTGTTTCAGCAAAATCAATCAAATACCTAGGAATAAAGTTGACCAAAGAAGTGAAAGACTTGTATGCTGAAAACTATGAGTCGCTACTCAAGGAGATAGAAACTGATACCAAGAAATGGAAAGATATCCCATGCTCATGGATTGGAAGAATAAATATCATCAAAATGAACATTCTCCCCAGAGCCATATACAAATTCAATGCAATACCCATCAAAGTTCCACCAAGCTTCTTTAAGAGAATAGAACAAACACTACAATCATTTATCTGGAACCTGAAAACACCTAGAATTGCCAAAACCATCCTAAGGAAAAGAAACAGAAATGGAGGCATCACACTCCCAGACCTTAAACTATATTATAAAGCCATCATCATCAAAACAGCATGGTACTGGAACAAAAATAGGCACACAGACCAGTGGAACAGAATTGAAAGCCCAGAAGTAAATCCCAACACCTATGGGCATCTAATCTTTGATAAGGGGGCCCAAAGGATTAAATGGAAGAAGGAGGCTCTCTTCAATAAATGGTGCTGGGAAAACTGGGTTGAAACATGCAGAAGAATGAAATTGAACCACTTTATCTCACCAGAAACAAAAATCAATTCCAAATGGATCAAAGACCTAGATGTCAGACCAGAAACAATCAAATACTTAGAGGAAAACATTGGTAAAACACTTTCCCATCTACACCTCAAGGATATCTTTGATGAATCAAACCCAATTGCAAGGAAGACCAAAGCAGAAACAAACCAATGGGACTACATCAAATTGAAAAGCTACTGCACATCCAAAGAAACTATTAAACAAACAGAGAGACCCCTCACAGAATGGGAGAAGATCTTCACATGCCAGACATCAGACAAGAAACTAATCACCAAAATATATAAAGAGCTCAGCAAACTTAGCCGCAAAAAAGCAAATGACCCCATCCAAAAATGGGCAGAGGAAATGAACAAAACATTCACCACAGAGGAGATCCAAAAGGCTAACAAACATATGAAAAACTGCTCTAGGTCACTGATTGTCAGAGAAATGCAAATTAAGACAACACTAAGATACCACCTCACTCCTGTAAGAATGGCATACATCAAAAAGGACAGCAGCAACAAATGCTGGAGAGGATGTGGGGACAGAGGAACCCTTTTACATTGCTGGTGGGAATGTAAATTGGTACAGCCTCTGTGGAGAGCAGTCTGGAAAACTCTCAGAAGGCTAGACATGGACCTTCCATATGACCCAATAATTCCTCTCCTGGGGTTATACCCCAAGGACTCCATAACACCAACCAAAAAGAGGTGTGTACTCCTATGTTCATAGCAGCACAATTCATAATAGCTAAAACCTGGAAGCAACCCAGGTGCCCAACAACAGATGAATGGCTGAGAAAGCTGTGGTATATATACACAATGGAATACTATGCAGCTATCAAGAACAATGAACTCACCTTCTCTGACCCATCTTGGACAGAGCTAGAAGGAATTATGTTAAGTGGACTAAGTCAGAAAGTTAAAGATGAGTATGGGATGATCCCACTCATCAACAGAAGCTGACTTAGAAGATCTGAAAGGGAAACTAAAAGCAGGACCTGATCAAATTGTAAGTAGGGCACCAAAGTAAAAACCCAGTGGTGAGGGGTAGACATGTAGCTTCCTGGGTCAGTGGGGGGTGGGAATGGGCGGGAGGGATGGGTCACGGTCCTTTGGTGATGGGAATGGTGTTTATGTACACTCCTAGCAAAATGTAGACATATAAATCAGTAGTTAATTAATATGAGAGGGGGAAATCAATTGTATGTCTCAAAGGTTCTCAAAAGACAAACTGAATCTTTTTAATAGATAGGCAACGTATTTGATATGCGGACTCTCTCAAAAGCCTAGACCAAGTAGATTAGAAGCTTCCAATAGCACAGCTATATACAAGATACTGGGTACTGTACAGCAAACCATAACAAAGGGACTTTTCAAAGTTAACCCAATTAACAAATAATGTGATGATAATATTAACTATTGATTGTCTTTTTGAAGCCTAAGACAGCTGGAACCTCACATCTTCACTATAGAGCCCCTACTTCCCCCAGTCCTGGCACCCATGGATAGGGCTCACTTTCCCGTATGCTTCTCCCAATCCATACCAAATAATATTGCATCCGTCGATCACAACCTAACCAAAGCAACGATTGCCATCTCAACATGCTTCACCTCAGAGTGTATCCAGAGACTTCACGTGTGGAATGACAACCCTTCAGCTTCATTACTCGGGTGAGACCTTTCCTTTTATAGTACACTGTAATTTCATCTCAGGTAGTTCACTTTCTAACAAAGTCCCATAACCTAGACATACACCAGTTTCTGTGAGAGAGAGCGTATGCGCACACGTATCCATAAACTACTGCAAAATATATACCTGAAAGCAGGATTACACTAGAGTTTGCAGTGAGTACCTCCCCAACACTTCCTCTCCACTATTCCAATCTTGGGATCCATGTTTGCTCAACAAATTGTTTGGCTTTGTATGTTAACTCTCTTTTCAATCACCAGGTTCCAGATGCCACCAGGATGCTGGCTAGGCTTCCCTGGATTGAAGACCCCACCAATGTGTCCTGGAGCTCAGCTTCCCCAGAAACACACCTTACTAGGGAAAGAGAGAGGCAGACTGGGAGTATGGACCGACCAGTCAACGCCCATGTTCAGCGGGGAAGCAATTACAGAAGCCAGACCCTCTACCTTCTGCAACCCTCAACGACCCTGGGTCCATGCTCCCAGAGGGCTAGAGAATGGGAAGGCTATCATGGGAGAGGGTGGGTTATGGGGATTGGGTGGTGGGAATTGTGTGGAGTTGTACCCCTCCTACCTTATGCTTTTGTTCACTAATCCTTTCTTAAATTAAAAATTTAAATAAAAAAAAAAAAAGGAAAAAAAAAAATTAACTTGTTGGTTGGTGCTGATTTTAATTTTTACTAAGACAAAAAACTCATTTCCAGTGTAAGTAAGAAAAAGGAAAACTAAAAATGAAAAAATGGCTTGGGGCCAGGAGATGGTTTACTTCTTAGTGTGTGTTCTTTGCCGTGTCTAAGTACATGGGTTGGAGCCCCTAGCCAACATACAGAAGTGCATAGAAGGGGGTGAGGTGAGAAAGGGAGAGTGACAGAGCTTCACAAGTGGTGCTACTGTGTCTGTCCTCCTCTGTGTCAATCACCATCGATCAAAAACTTCAAAATCGGAGGAAAAAGGATTTTTTTGGAGCAGAGAAATCATGTAGTCACTGAACCCAGCACTAACCTTGGTCAGAGAATAAAAGAAATTAAAATAAAAAAGAATTTATTTTGGTAACTATTTATATAGGAAGGTAGAATACTCTTTGTCATCACATATACTCAAAAAGATACGATAGCTATTGAGATACAAGTTTATTTCAAGCACTGTTTCAAATACTTTTGTGTCTTGTCTCACTTACTATTTTCATCAGCCTTATGGGAGAAATATTAAGAGTCACATTTTTTTAAGATGGGAAAGAATTTAAAAAGTTTACTGGGGTTCCCGGAAGATGGCAGACTGAGAAGCTGCTAGGGGCTTGAGCTCTGACCACATCTCCTGGAAACAGTAGGATTTTCTGCCTTTAGAAGGCCAGTCAATAAGGGGTCTTAGCGGTGACACCAAGGAGGTAACTATAACTTAATTTGGGTTAAGAATTAGAGTAGGGAAAAAGGGGAAATTTTTTTTTAATGATATAACAGCAAATGAATCTTTTTTTCTTTTTTTATATTTATTTTATTTATTTATTACCTTTTGTTGCCCTTGTTGTTTTATTGTTGTAGTTATTATTGTTGGATAGGACAGAGAGAAATGGAGAGAGGGAGGGGAAGACAGAGAGGAGGAGAGAGAGAAAGACACCTGCAGGCCTGCTTCACCGCCTGTGAAGCGACTCCCCTGCAGGTGGGGAGACAGGTTTCGAACCGGGATCCTTATGCCGGTCCTTGTGCTTTGTGCCACCTGCGCTTAGCCCACTGCACTACAGCCCAACTCCCGGGAAAAAATTTTTTTCCCTTTTAATTTTTAAGCATATCTCCCCCCCCTTCCCCCCCCCCAACAAGTCCCTGGAGACCAGGAGCCTGCTAGGAGCCTCTTTCTTTAGCAAATTCCTGTCCCACCAGGGAGTATCATTCATTCTAAGTCTATACCCTTCTGAAACCTCTGGCCTTTTTTCTTTCTAAGTAGCCAACCCCCCCACCTCACCTTGCATAGCTAATTAAATAATTAAAAATAAATAAATTAAAAAAAAAACTTTCCTTTCACTGCTCTTTTATGACTGTTCTTTTTCTTATCTTTTCCTTTTTTTCTCTCTTTCTTTTTTTTTCTTTTTTTCATTCTTGTCATCCTTTATTCCTTAATCCTACAGCTTCCAAAGCCACAGCCGCCAGCCCCCACACCACCAAATAGTGTGCTTTTTTGAATTCACTGATACACATTTGGGAATTATTTGGGGGAAGAATTCTGACTCAGAGTGGACTCTCACTGCGAGTGTCTCTGCTCAGCTTCTCTTCCTCCTTTAGGCACCCCTAGAATATACAGTGGATAGTAGATTTACATAACTGTCTATATCAGCTATCCTTGTCTAGTACTGAGGTTTTTTTTTTTTTCTCATTCTTAACAATCAGCTGCCTCTGATCACAAGTTTGAGGTAATCTGGGACAGGGTTTTTATTTTATTTTATTTTATTTTACTCTGATCTATTTTACTATTAATATTATATAAAGGCATGTATCTACTCCCCCTTTAGGTTGATCAGAATTTACTCTTAGCATATATTTCAGTGCTAGCGTAGTGGGCATCTTACCTATTGTGGAAGGAACTTGTCTCCTTAATCCTACCTCCTCTACAGACTCTCCCTCCCTCCGCCTCCTAGCTAATCAAAAAAAATTAAATTAAATTAAATTAAAAATAAAGTAATAAAAAAACCTTTCCTTTCACTGCTCTTTAATTACAGCTCTTTTTCTTATCTTTTCCCTTTTCTCTCTCTTGTCCCTTCTTTCTTTTTCTTTTTTTTTTTTTATCTTGTCATATACTTCTTCCTTCTTCTTTGCCATTCTGAATTTGTGAATTATTTTGGGGAAGAAATCTGACTCAGAGTGGACTCTCTATGTGTGTATCTCTGCTCTAGTTCCTTTTCCCCTCTGTTACCCCTAGAATATACAGTGGATAGTATATTTGCATAACTGTCTATTCTTGCTATCCCTTCTTTCTTTTTTCTTTCTTATTCACTGGGATTTGGTTACTATTTTTTCACGGACTGGAGAAATTGGCTAACTGATAACGATCAAACTGCTTCAATAATTGCTTCAGTTGCTACTGTAATTCCTGAGGTTGGTGAGTGCAATTGACATAAAGGTATTTAGTACAGTGTTGCTTGTACTCAAGACACAAAAACTGAGGAACAACAGAGCATATATATATACAAAAAGAAACACATAAATCAAAAAAATGGGTAGATCAAAAACAAATAAAACTGCTACTCCAATGAAGGAAGACAAGAGCCCAAAAGAAACTACAAATCATCCAGAAGTAACCATAGATAAGAAAAGTATGCAAGCAATAATAAACTTATTAATCACAGAAATGAAAACAACACTGGAGGAAAGGAATGGCAGTATTAGGGAAACAACTGTTGAGACCCCCCAAGGAAAATACTGATTATCTTGAGGCAATTAGAGAACTGAAAGCCGAAATAGCTGTAATGAAGAAAAAGCTGAGGCAAGGGAAAGCAGACTAACAGAAGCAGAAAACAGAATTAGTCAGACAGAGGATGACTTAGAGAAAACTAAGAAAGAGGTGAAAGAGCTTAAAAAGAGGCTGAGAGACACTGAAAACAACAACAGAGACATATGGGATGATCTCAAAAGAAGTAACATTCGTATAATTGGCCTGCCAGAGGAAGAAAGAGAGGAAGGGGAAGAAAACATTCTAGAGGAAATAATAGAAGAAAACTTCCCAGACCTGAATAACAGAAAGGACATCAAGATTCAAGAGGCCCAGAGAGTACCAAACAGAATCAACCCAGACCTGAAGACACCAAGACACATCATAGTCACAATGAGAAGAAGTAAGGATAAAGAAAGGATCCTAAAGGCTGCAAGAGAGAAGCAAAAAGTCACATACAAGGGAAAACCCATATGATTATCTTTAGACTTCTCCACTCAAACTCTAAAAGCTAGAAGGGAATGGCAAGAAATCTATCGAGGCCTGAATGAAAAAGGGTTTCAACCAAGGATAATATATCCTGCTAGACTTTCATTCAAACTAGATGGAGGGATCAAAACCTTCTTAGACAAACAACAGTTAAAGGAGGCTACCATCACCAAGGCGGCCCTGAAAGAGCTTATAAAAGACCTCTTATAACAAGAACATCATTATAATACTTGCAATATATCAGAGCAAACAAAAACTTTTTTTTTGAACAATGGCACTACAATACATTAAATCCATAATATCAATAAACGTCAATGGCTTAAACTCACCCATCAAAAGGCACAGGGTGGGGGGATGGATCAGAAAACATGACCCAACCATATGCTGCTTGCAAGAATCCCATTTGTCACAACAAGATAAACACAGACTTAAAGTGAAAGGATGGAAAACTATCATACAGGCTAACGGACCACAAAAAAGGGCAGGAACAGCAATTCTCGTCTCAGACATAATAAAGTTTAAATTAAATAAAGTAATAAAAGATATGCAAGGACATTACATAATGATTAGAGGATCAATCAT
Source organism: Erinaceus europaeus (assembly GCF_950295315.1). Lineage (NCBI taxonomy): Eukaryota > Metazoa > Chordata > Mammalia > Eulipotyphla > Erinaceidae > Erinaceus > Erinaceus europaeus. The sequence goes on along the minus strand of NC_080171.1, from coordinate 66,558,396 downwards.
CCAAGAAGACTTAACAATTATTAACATCTATGCACCCAATTAGGGACCATCTAAATACATTAAGCACCTACTGAAACAATTTCAAAAATACATCAATAGTAATACAATAATAGTGGGAGACTTCAATACCCTACTCTCACACTTAGACAGATCAACAAAGCAGAGAATCAACAAAGATACAAGATAATTGAAAGAAGAGATTGACAGACTAGACCTCTTGGACATTTTCAGAGTCCTTGACCCCCCAAAATTGGAATACACTTTCTTTTCAAATCCACATAACACATACTCAAGGATAGACTGCATGTTAGGCCACAAAGACAGCATCAATAAATTCAAGAGCATTGGAATCATCCCAAGTATATTATCAGACCACAGTGTAGTAAAACTAACATTTAACAACAAACAGAAAATTATTAAAAGTCACAGAATTTGGAAACTAAACAACATACTCCTAAGAACCACTGGGTCAGAGACTCACTCAAGCAGGAAATTTAAATGTTTCTGGAAACCAACGAAAATGAAGACACAACCTATCAAAATATTTGGGACACAGCTAAAGCAGTACTGAGAGGAAAACTTATAGCCATACAATCACATATTAGACAACAAGAAGAATCTCAAATGAATGACCTTACGGCACACCTCAAGGACTAAGAGGAAGAGGAACAAAGGAACCCTAAAGCAACCAGAAGGACCGAAATCACTAAAGTTAGAGAAGAAACAAACAATATCGAAAACAAAAGAACCATACAAAAGATCAATGAAGCCAAATGTTGGTTCTTTGTAGGATTAAACAAAATTGACAAACCCCTAGCCAGACACACCAAACAAGAAAGAGAGAAGACTCAAATTAATAGAATTCTAAATGATGCAGGAGATATCACAACTGACACCACAGAAATCCAGAGAATCGTGCGAAACTTCTATAAAGAACTATACGTCACCAAGCTAGAGAATCTGGAAGAAATGGAACAATTCCTAGAAGCATATGCCCTTCCAAAACTGAACCAAGAAGGACTACAAAATCTAAGTGCACCAATCATAGACAAAGAAATTGAAACCATTATTAAGAATCTCCCCAACAACAAAAGTCCTGGACCAGATGGCTTCACAAATGAATTCTACAAAACTTTTGGGAAACAGTTATTCCCCATATTTCTTAAGCTTTTCCATAAGATTGAAGAAACAGGAATACTCCCTTCCACCTTTTATGAAGCCAACATCACTGTGATACCAAAAGCTGACAGGGACAGAACAAAAAAGGAAAACTACAGACCAATATCTCTGATGAACATAGATGCCAAAATATTAAACAAGATCTTGGCCAACCGGATACAGCAACATATCAAAAAGATTATTCATCATGACCAAGTGGGATTCATCCCAGGAATGCAAGACTGGTTCAACATCCGTAAGTCAATCAATGTCATTCACCACATCAATAAAAGCAATGCCAAAAACCACATGATTATCTCAATAGATGCAGAGAAAGCCTTTGACAAAATCCAACACCCATTCATGCTCAAAACTCTACAAAAAATGGGAATAGATGGGAAATTCCTCAAGATAGTGGAATCTATATATAGCAAACCTACAGCCAACATCATACTCAATGGAAAGAAGCTGAAAGCATTCCCCCTCAGATTGGGGACTAGACAGGGCTGTCCACTGTCACCGTTATTCTTCAACATAGTATTGGAAGTTCTTGACATAGCAATCAGGCAAGAGAAGGAAATCAAAGGAATACAGATTGGAAGGGAAGAAGTCAAGCTCTCACTATTTGCAGATGATATGATAGTGTACATAGAAAAACCTAAAGAATCCAGCAGAAAACTACTGGAAGTTATTAGGCAATATAGCAAGGTATCAGGCTACAAAATCAATGTACAAAAATCAGTGGCATTTCTTTATGCAAACACTAAATCTGAACAAGAAGACATCCAGAAATCACTCCCATTTACTGTTTCAGCAAAATCAATCAAATACCTAGGAATAAAGTTGACCAAAGAAGTGAAAGACTTGTATGCTGAAAACTATGAGTCGCTACTCAAGGAAATAGAAATTGATAACAAGAAATGGCAAGATCTCCCATGCTCATGGATTGGAAGAATAAATATCATCAAAATGAATATTCTCCCCAGAGCCATATACAAATTTAATGCAATACCCATCAAAGTTCCACCAAGCTCCTTTAAGAGAATAGAACAAAAACTACAGTCATTTATCTGGAACCTGAAAACACCTAGAATTGCCAAAACCATCTTGAGGAAAAGAAACAGAAATGGAGACATCACACTCCCAGACCATAAACTGTATTATAAAGCCAACATCATCAAAACAGCATGAAACTGGAACAAAAATAGGCACACAGACCAGTGGAACAGAATTGAAAGCCCAGAAATAAATCCCCACACCTATGGACATCTAATCTTTGATAAGGGGGCCCAAAGGATTAAATGGATAAAGGAGGCTCTCTTCAATAAATGGTGCTGGGAAAACTGGGTTGTAACATGCAGAAGAATGAAATTGAACCACTTTATCTAACCAGAAAAAAAAATCAACCCAAATGGATCAAAGACCTAGATGTCAGACCTGAAACAATCAAATACTTAGAGGAAAACATTGGTAAAACAATTTCCCACCTACACCTCAAGGACATCTTTAATGAATCAAACCAATTGCAAGGAAGACTAAAGCAGAAAAAAAAAAACAAAAAAAAAAACAATGGGACTACATCAAATTGAAAAGCTTCAAAAAAACTGTTAAACAAAGAAACTATTAAACAAACAAAGAGACCCCTCACAGAATGGGAGAAGATCTTTACATGCCAGACATCAGACAAGAAACTAATCACCAAAATATATAAAGAGCTCAGCAAACTTAGCACTAAAAAGGCAAATGACCCCATCCAAAAATGGGCAGATGATATGAACAAAACATTCACCTTAGAGGAGATCCAAAAGGCTAACAAACATATGAAAAACTGCTCTAGGTCACTGATTGTCAGAGAAATGCAAATTAAGACAACACTAAGATACCACCTCACTCCTGTAAGAATGGCATACATCAAAAAGGTCAGCAGCAACAAATGCTGGAGAGGATGTGGGGACAGAGGAACCCTTTTACATTGCTGGTGGGAATGTAAATTGGTCTAGCCTCTGTGGAGAGCAGTCTGGAAAACTCTCAGAAGGTTAGACATAGACCTTCCATATGACCCAGTAATTCCTCTCCTGGGGTTATACTCCAACAACTCCATAACACCCAACCAAAAAGAGGTGTGTACTCCTATGTTCATAGCAGCACAATTCATAATAACTAAAACTTGGAAGCAACTCAGATGCCCAACAACAGATGAGTGGCTGAGAAAGCTGTGGTATAGATACACAATGGAATACTATGCAGCTATCAAGAACAATGAACCCAACTTCTCTGACCCATCTTGGACAGAGCTAGAAGGAATTATGTTAAGTGAGCTAAATCAGAAAGATAAATGTGAGTATGGGATGATCCCACTCATCAACAGAAGCTGACTTAGAAGATCTGAAAGGGAAACTAAAAGCAGGACCTGACCAAATTGTAAGTAGGGCACCAAAGTAAAAACCCTGTGGTAAGGGGTAGACATGCAGCTTCCTGGGACAGTGGGGGGTGGGAGTGGGTGGGAGGGATGGGTCACAGTCTTTTGGTGGTGGGAATGGTGTTTATGTACATTCCTAGCAAAATGTAGACATATAAATCACTAGTTAATTAATTTGAGAGGGGGAAAATCAATTGTATGTCTCAAAGTTTTCAAAACACAAACTGAATCTTTTTAATATATAGGCTGTGTATTTGATATGCAGACTCTCTCAAAAGCCTAGACCTCATAGATCAGAAGCATCCAATAGCACAGCTATATACAAGATACTGGGTACTGTACAGCAAACTGTAACAAAAGGACTTTTCAAAGTTAACCCAATTACCAAATAGTGTGATGATAACATTAACTCTCGATTGTCTTTTTGAACCCTAAGATGGCAGCAACCTCACATATCCACTATAGAGCCCCTACTTCCCCCAGTCCTGGAACCCTTGGATAGGGCCCACTTTCCCGTATGCCTCTTCCAATCCATACCAAATAATATTGCATCCGCCGATCACTACCTAACCAATGCAACGATTGCCACTTCAACATGCTTCACCTCAGACTGTGTCCAGAGACTTCACATGTGTAATAACAACCCTTCAGCTTCCTTACTCAGGTGAGACCTTTCCTTTCATAGTATACTCTAATTTTATCTCAGGTGGTTCACTTTCTAACAAAGTCCCAAAACCTAGATATACACCAGTTTCTGTGAGAGAGAGCATATCTTCACACGTATCTATAAACTACTGCAAAATATATACCTGAAAGCAGAAGTACACTAGAGTTTGCAGTGAGTACCTCCCTAACACTTCCTCTCCACTATTCCAAGCTTTGGGTCCATAATTGCTCAACAGTTTCTTTGGCTTTGTATGTTAACTCTCTTTTCAGTCACCAGGTTCCAGATGCCATCAGGATGCCGGCCAGGCTTCCCTGGATTGAAGACCCTACCAATATGTCCTGGAGCTCAGCTTCCCCAGACACACCCTACTAGGGAAAGAGGGAGGCAGACTGGGAGTATGGACCGACCAGTCAATGCCCATGTTCAGCGGGGAAGCAATTACAGAAGCCAGACCTTCTACCTTCTGCAACCCACAATGACCCTGGGTCCATGCTCCCAGAGGGATGGAGAATGGGAAAGCTATCATGGGAGGGGGTGGGTTATGGAGATTGGGTGGTGGGAATTGTGTGGAGTTGTACCCCTCCTACCCTATGGTTTTGTTAATTAATCCTTTCTTAAATAAAAAAAAAGAAAGAATGTTTTTTTAGGTATCCAAATCGCAGAGTTAATAAGTGGTCTATGCGCTTAACCCACTGCTCCACCGCCGGACCCCCGGTTTTTCTTATATAATATAAATTGAGGTTCCCTGCCTTACAGGATGAAACTCACCTGAATTATATTTATTTATGTATTTATTTTTTTTTCACCAGGGTTATTGCTGGAGCTCAGTGCCGGCACAACAACCGCTCCTGGTAGTAATTTTTTTCTTTCTTTTTTTTCTTCAATGTGGTAGGACAGAAAGAAATTGAGAGTGACAGGAAGAAGTAGATGAGAGAGAGAGAGAGCTGGAGAGAAAGCAAACCTTGCAGGCCTGTTTCAAGAGTCCTGAAACTTCTTCCTCCCTGCAGGTAGAATGTGGGAACTTGAATGCAGACTCTTGTGAATGGTAATGTGTGCTATCAACCAGGTGTGCCACATTCTGGCCCCCTCACTTTAGTTTTATAATTCAAAAACTGATTTTTATCTGCTATAATATAGGACCTTACCTCTCTTTTTATCTCGCTTAACTAGTATCACATATGCATATATAGAAAGTGGGGGAGGGGCTGAGAGGTGGCACACCTGGTTGAGCACATATGTTACAATATGCAAGGACCCAGGTTCGAGACCCCGTCCCAACCAGCAGAGAGAAAGCTTTACAAGTGGTGAAGCAGGGCTGCAGGTGTCTCTCTGTCTCTCTCTCCCTCTCTATATCCCCCTTCCTCTCAATTTTCTGACTGTCGCTATCCAATAAAAATAAAGATAATTTTTATGAAAAGGGAAAAAAAAGTGGGGGAGTGGTTCTTACTATTTAAGAAATAGTTTGTTGGGCTGGGAAGACAGCATAATAATAGTTACACAAAAGAATTTCATATCTGAGGCTCTGTGGTCCCAGGCTCAATCCCTAGCACCACTATCATCCAGAGCTGAGTAGTGCTCTGGTTGCTCTCTCTCCCCCTCTCCCTATATCCCTCTCTCTGTATCACTCTTTCATTAATACATACATAAAATAAAGAAATAGTTTGTTTACAAACTGAGTTGCTTAAATAACTACAATATACATATTGGGGGGATGGGGAACACATTTAGCCAGACTTTGGGATTATTGAACTAGAGGGAGTAAAACAGAAGGCCATGTAGGTGAGCATTTAATTACATAGTGAGGAAAACATCTAATTTTTATGTATAACTTATATTGTGCAATGCTTACATATTGGTCTACTTACATCAACTAACTGGATATTGATGAAGAATTAAGGAAGACTTTACTTGGAGTTAGTTTATAGTAAAAAAAATATCAGACTTTAAAAATACAATAGCATTTAAATCAAGAGTCAAGAAAAACTATCATTTTTTGAAGCACTGTTCCTCTCCATAGTCCCAGAGAATTTAGACTAATGTGAGATAAACATTTTGCTGGAGCTTCAGGATATTATCCACATTGCCAAAATGATCATTTCTCTCTTTAACATATGCTGCATTTATCTTTATGAGTTTTGGCTTAGAGAAGAGAAAATGACTGCCAGAAAAGTAAAGATCCACATTATAGTTTGAAAATCTGTATATCATTTTGGTCCAGAAAAAGGAAAAAAAGCAACTTTTCATTTCTGAGACATTTGTTGTTCATTGGCTCTTTAAAAAAAATAGGAAAGCTATCAAGGGAGGGGATTGGATACAGAGTTCTGGTGGTAGGAATTGTATGGAATTCTACCCCTCTTATCCTGTGGTCTTGTCAATATTTACATTTTATAAATAAAAATTAAAAAAATCAACAACAAAATAGTTTTTTTCTGCCTCCAGGGTTATAGCTGGGTCTCTGTGCCTACAATATGAATCTGAGGCTACCTTGGACATTTCTTTCTCTCTCTCGCTCTCTTTCTCTTTCTTCTATTTTATTTGATAGAATAGAGAGAAATTGAGAGGGGCAGGAGAGTTAGAGAAGGAGAGAGAACGATAGACACCTGAAGATCTGCTTCACCACTTGTGAAGCATCCCTGCTGCAGATGGGGAGTGGGGATTTGAACCCTGGTCCAAGAATATAGTACTATGTGCACTTAACTGGGTGTGTTACTGCCCGGCCTCACAAAAATACTTTTACACTGTTGGTAGGTATGTAATTGTTCCAGCTCCTGAGAACAACAGTTTAGAGATCCCTTAGATATTGGAAATGGACCTACCATAGAATCCAACAATTACTCTCCAGGGATTTAATACCAAAGAACACAAAAGCATATATCCCAAAAGATCCACACATATCTATATTCATAGCATTATAAATTTATATTAGACAAAATATAGAAGTAACTCAGATGCCCACTAACAGATGAAAAGTAGAAAGCAATATATATATACATTGGAATACTACTCAGCTATAAGAAATGATGACATTTTCTCTTTTGATATATTTTGGATGGAAATTGAAGGACTCTTACTGAGATAATCTAGAAGGAAAAGGAGGAACACTAGATGATCTCACTCATAGGTGAGATTTTGAAAAGAAAGACATGGCATTTCCAGACTATCTTACATAGGAGTTGAATCAATTGTATATTCCCACCAAATTTTGTAGAAATACTTATTTTCCCATATCCTCACCAGCAGTTGTTGTTTCTGTCCTTACTCATGTATGACATACTTACATGTCAGAAGTAGTATTCAGTATTATCTTATTTGCATTCTGTGATAATAAGTGACTGAGCATTTTTTTCATAGATCTTTTGGGTATCTATATAACTTCTTTGGCAAAGATTTTGTTCACAATCTCTCCTTATTACCTTCTTTTCTCATCTTGTATGGAGCTTAAAGGGGTGATGTTAAGTGATATCAACTAGAAATAAAAGGATAGATAATAAACAAGGAGGGAAAGACAAAACACAGGGTGAAGCTTGAACTAGATGTTGCAGCAAAGCACCCAAAGGTTGGGAGAGGGATCTGAAAGGACATTGGGTTCTCAATGCACAATGATGGAGGTGGACCTAGGTTGGTGGTAAGATTGGTGTGTGAACATCTATAATGGAAGGATGTGAAATTGTACTCATGTAACAAGAGCTGGTTTATACATTATTGTTGTAACTAAGACTAAAGGACTTTTGTTGCCATATGCGCAAAACTGACTGTGGGGTGGCTTAGAATGGGTTTAAACAATTCTAGACTTTACTAGGGTGATACAAGGGTAAAGGATAAATATCTAGGTACTGCAAAATAATTATCAGCAGGGGTTGAGAACATACTAGGCCCAGAAAATACGTGAGTCAGTTACCAGACGTTCAGCCAGCAGGTCTGACCTTGTAGGTCCTAGGAAGCTTAGCTGGGGTCACTGTGTCCCAGAGAAGGTGTCAGGAAATCAGGGGTAAGAGTCAGCTGGATCATGAGAAAGGTGACTACCAAGGTTAAAATTTATGTTGTTCATGTCCTGGGAAAAAGAGCCATCCTCTGCGCCATCTCTTGGTCTGAATCTCAAAAACCATGCCAGCAACAACCCAGCACCACCCTCCACCCCCACCCCCACCCCCATGCAGTCAGCGCAGGCACTCAGGCTGAGAAGGCCTGACTTCCAGCCACTTGCAAGTTCCATCAGGCTGACAACATAAAAAGTAAACAGAAGGAAACAGACTAGACTTGATCTATTGCAGCATGTTGAGTAATGGGCACTAGATAGTGGTGGTGGATGTGTTGGATAAGAATCTGTACACCTGTGACAGCATCTATCCTGTAAATCATCATTTCCTACAATAAAGAGATTTTAAAAAAGGTTTTCTGAAAGAAAAATAGTCATATTCAGATTATCACATTGTTTCATGCTAATACTAAACCATGCAGCGTCATTTGTGTTGGAAATATTTTACTCAAAATGATGCTTGTATTCTCTACAAGTTTACTGAAATTCGATTTGTTTCTTTATTACTTAAATACCCTTCTGGTCTAGTAGAATTATTTTCTACTCTTCTGATATCTGTGTCTATAATGTAAGTCAGTATTCCTTCTTAATTCTTTCAAAGTAATGACCACCCACACACTGCCTAGAATCAGTTGTATTACAGAAGCATTTGCTCATCACTGTCTAACCTTGACCTATTAAGCATCAGGGTGTGCAGGCATGTAGCATACAAGGCTGATCCAATTCATTTTCTAATTCAAGGAATATAAGATTGGTCGGTATACTTAGAATGTTTTCTGCTTCATTGGCAGCCTGTGACAGATGGTTTTCTCATCTCAGGTATGCTAAGAGAGAGCTCATGTGTGTGTACATTAATATCAAGAACATCTGTATTTCCCTAAAACACTATTAATTAATAAATTATTAATGCTTTGTCATTGGTTTACAAGATTATAAAGTTATAGGAGTATAGTCCCATACTACACCCACTCCCAGCTTCTCTGTCTACCCCCAGGTCCCCAGCCATAGCCAATAACAACTATAGTTTTCACAATGTCTTAGGAGACATTCTGACTGCATCTCTCTCTTTCTCTCTCTCATTCTCTCTCTCTATCTCTTTCTCTCACTCCCTGCCCCTATCCTTCTCTCTTTCTTTAAAAAAATATTTTTATTTTTATATATTAGATAAAAACAGAGAGAAATTGAAAGGGGGAGATACAGAGGGAAAGAGACAGAGAGACACCTGCAGCCCTGCTTCACCACTCATGAAGCTTTACCCCTGTAGATGGGGACCAGGGGCTAGAAGTTGGGTCTTTGTGCGCTGTAATGTGTGCACTTAACCAGGTGCAAGGATCAGGGTTCAAGCCTCCAGCTCCCCACCTGCAGCTGGGTTGCTTCACAATCGGTAAAGCAAGTCTGCAGGTGTCTATTTTTCTTTCTCTTTCTCTATCTTCCTCTTCCCTCTCAATTTTTCACTGTCCTATCCAACATACAGTGGATTAAGTGGCTTCCAGGAATAGTGGATTCGTAGTGAAGGCACTGAGCCCCAGATATAACTCTGGAAGAAAAAAAATTAAAAAATAAGAGAAGATAGTGCCTTTCTTTAATTGAATAAACACAAGATCTAAGACTGAGTAGGCAGAGGTTTAAGATTGTCAAATATAGACAGATTCTGCTGGGCTCAGCAGAAATCAGTGGAATGGTTAGAAAATTTTGATGGTGTTGATTAGATAAATTATAGTGATATTTAATAATTATTATTTCTGTTATCCTGTTTATCTCTATAATTTCCCTATGTTTGATTGTGATAGGGGTCTTGATGCCCTTGTTAAACTATGTGATGTAGCTGCCTATGTATAAATCACTAGGCACTTTGTCTTTTCTTCCTTAAAAAAAGCGCATCAAAAGTAACATATGAAAAACCCCAGATTCAGTTACAGAGTTCAAAATATATGACTTGTTTGCCTATAATTTCCTTAGTTGCTGTTTTGATCTTCATCATAGGTTTCATCCTGCAGATCTGTAATCGCATTTCCCTGGGAATCAGGATGATATTGGACTAGCCTCATGAATGTTAGTACCTACTGATGTTGTAATGTTGCTTTAGTACTTTCCATTTTCCTGTTTCTTTTCCACACTCACTTATTGCCTGCAATTTTCCCAGAACTTTTGGGTTCTCTTCCTAATATTAGAAAATAAATGTTTTGCATATGGTTACTTAAAACCTGTTCTAAGATACCATTGTACGTCACTCAGTGTTGAATGATATATCTCTCTATAAGTTTAATGATTTATAAGCAGCTAGGTGGCTTTCTTCCTGAATAACTGACAGTCTCTACTTAATATTAAGAAATTTTGTGTTTTTTTAATGAAAGTTAATATATTTAGTTTGATGTTTTCCAATTTGTAACACTTAAGCTATAGTATAATCATCACGGCCTTGTTGAGTTTTCCTTTTCCTTAATCAAATTGGAATTTCCTTCTACTTCAAACATTCTTGGTTTTCAATGACCACTTATCTTTTGAGGTCAAGTCTTCCAGTTTTCTATTTTCAAAAATCACTTGGATTTTTAAAAATTTTTATTAGTGATTAAATAATGATTAACAAGATTGTAAGATAATGGGTACAATTCTGTACAATTCCCACCATCAGAGTTTCATGTACCATCCTCTCTGCTGGAAGCATCCCTATTATTTACCCCTCTGGCAGTAGGGACCAAAATTCTTTGTGTGGTGCAGAAGGTGGAAGTTCTGGCTTCTGTGATTGCTTCCTCGTTGAACATGGGTGTTAGCAGGTTGGTCCATACCCCCAACATCTTTCTATTTTTCCCTAGTGGGGTAGGGCTCTGGAGAGGTGAGACTTCCAGACATATTGGTGAGGTCCTCTGCCCAGAAAAGTCAGGATGGCATCACAGTAGGGTATGGTACTTAGTGCCTGGAAAGTAGTAAGATATAATGCAGGGAAAATAGTTTAACAAACAGGAATTCAAATTTAGGAATAGACTGATGGGATTAGGGGGTCATTGTGTGGGAAGAAGCTAGGAAATCTAGTTTAGCTAAGTTCCAAGGAGCTGGCCCATGACTATAGTAATTTTTTGCCTGAGCCTGCTAGTTAACATGCAATTGGACTAAAATTTTTGTCTAGGAAGATGTTGTCAGAGTTGTTAATAGGGCTAGAATGCTAGATTAGGGCAGAGAGTAGCTTCCAAATATGAAGAAAATATATAAATACCATTGACTATTTATCCCACCTATCTGAGCTAGGGCCCATAATTACGGAACCAATATTGTATTAATATTTCCCTCTTTTGCTAGTGATTGTCTTTGAGGAAACATAATAATCTTTTAAAAATTATTTAAAGGGTTGTATGGGGGTATAGTTGATTGTGAATACGCATGGCATGTGAAAAGCTCAGGTTCAAGTTCCTGTCTCTATTGGCAGGTGGGAAGCTTTAGGATCTGTGAAGCAATGCTGCAAGTGTCTCTCTCTTTTTCTGTCTTCTTTATTTATTTATCTTTATTTATTTATTGGATGGAGGTAGCCAGAAAGTGATGGGGGAAGGAGGTTATAGAGAGGGAGAGAGACACAGGAACACCTGCAACACTTCTTTATCACTTGCAAAGCTTTCCCTCTGCAGGTGGGGACGGGGGCTCAAACCTGGGTCTTTGTGCACTGTAACATGTGCACTCAACCAGGTGTGCCACCACCCAACCCCTTTCTCTATCTTCTTTTCTCCTCTCAATTTCCATATGTTCTATAAAATAAATAAAGAAAATCAGTAATATTAGAAAAATATTCATTTATAAATGAGAGAGAGTATGTTGACACATCACTCTGGCAAATGGGATGATGGGGACATGGACCCAGTAGCTTATGCTTGAGAATCCAACACTTTATCCATTGTGCCATCATCTGACCCTCACAAGATTCTTGAGAGCTTCTCTGTAGGTTCTAGTGGGAGAGAACACAGCTACTCATAATCTCAGCTGAAGACTCTATGCTGGGAAGGTAGCCTTCTTCAATGAAAATGAAAGGTGAATTGAAGCACTAATCAAATTCATGTTACATTTTAAAGTACAGAAAGCTATTTGACATAGATTATTATTGGTGATACCTTTTAAAATTTATTTTCCCTTTTGTTGCCCTTTTTTTAATTGTTGTTGTAGTTATTGTTGTTGTTACTGATGTCATCATTGTTGGATAGGACAGAGAGAAATGGAGAAAGGAGGGGAAGACAGAGAGGAGAAGAGAAAGACACCTGCAGACCTGCTTCACCGCCTGTGAACCGACGCCCTGTAGGTGGGGAGCCACGGGCTGGAACCGGGATCCTTAGGCCAGTCCTTGAGCTTTGCGCCACATGTGCTTAACCCGCTAGGCTACCGCCCAACTCCCCAGTGGTGATAACTTACTCGTTGTTATAACTCTAAACAATAATTTTTGAAGGGAATTTTGTGACATATATCATCAAGAACAATTTTATGTCATTTTCTATAGCATTTTTCTCATGGTAAGATGGACTTTCAAGACTTCATAATAAATGTAGGCAACTATATATTTGCAGTGTTACTGCTCACATGTCTGACAGATTTATATTTAGGGGACTAGGCAGTGGGTGTGCCACATGTACTATTATGGACAAGGGCTAGGGCTCAAACCTGTGGTCCCTGCTACAATGGGAGAAGTTTCACAAGAGGTGAAGTAATGCTGCAAATGTTTCTTTCTCCCTCTTTCCCCTTTTCTTTCAATTTCTCACTTTCTATCAATAAAATTTAAAACATTAAATAATTAAAATATATTTTCTACAAAATAATCATAGTTAAACAAATATCAGTTACATAGGTTATGCATTCAGCATTTTTTTCTGAAAAATGTAATCAAATGGTATAAGGAGAGAGATGAAAGATCACTAAAAACAAAAAAATATAAAGTGCATATGATATAAGGCGCAAGGACCAGCTCAAGGATCCCAATTTGAACCACAGCTCCCCACCAGCAGGGGTGTTGCTTCACAAGTGGTGAAGCAGGTCTGCAGGTATCTATCTTTTTCTCTCCCTCTCAGTCTTCCCCTCTTCTCTCAATTTCTCTCTGTCCTATCCTATAAGAAAATGGAAAAAAAAATGTCCACCAGGAGTAGTGGATTCACAGTGTAGTCACCAAGCCCCAGCAATAAACCTTGAGGAAGAAAGAAAAGAAAAGTGAAGAGAAGAGAAGATAAAGAAGGAAGGAAGGAAGGAAGGAAGGAAGGAAGGAATAAAAGAAGTGAGAGAAAGTAAGAAGGAAGGAAAGGAAGGAAATGATTCATATATGTTAGTGAATATTCTTTTCTTTCTGCATGCTATCTATTAGGCTCAGGCAAAAATTACTAGAATCATGGGATGGCCCCTTGGAACTTACCTAAAATAGATTTCCTAGCTTGTTCCCACATGATGAACCCTATTTCCATCTGCTGTATTCCTACTTTTGAGTTCCTGTTTTCCCTGCATTATTTCTTACCACTTTGCAGCCACCAAGTATCAGATCCTTCTGTGATGCCATCTTGACTTTCCTGGGCAGAGGAACTGACCAGTATGTCTGGAAGTCTCACCTCGACAGAGCCCTACCGAACTAGGGATATATAGAAACATGTTGGGCATATGGACCAACCTAGCAATGTCCATATCCAGTGGAGGAGCAATTACAGGAAGTTTTGAATTAGTAATGCAATATTATGGTATTTATTGTTCCTTCAACAGTGCCCTATTTGAAGAGGGGCTGAGACCATTTACTGAAAGGCTGAACTCTGCTTTGAGGTCAAAGGCTATCTGACCAAATCACCAGGACCTCTATGGCAGCAGGCACATCTTTGGTTAGTTTTCCTGCTTCCATAATGATAGTGTTCAATTCCCTGAGTCTGCCAAATGGTCCCTAGGGTTTTCTCAGAGGCCTGTGTCTTAGACAGTTCTAAACAGCAGTTCTGAGCTTCATTATTTAACCTAGATGTTAATTGACTGGTTCTTGACAGGCCCTTAAATCTACCTATCATATAAGGAGCTGGGCGTTTGCACACCTGGTGGAGCACACTTGTTAAATCTGTCTTGTGGACCTGAAGCAATTGCAAATATGGCACTCAAAGGTAGCAGTGTTGCATTTCTCTTTGAGTCCTTCTCTTCTTTCCTATTCCTGCTGCCCTTGTGTATAATCACCAATCTTTAGCAAGCATTATTTCTTTCTTTAACAGAAATCTCAGCTGTTCTCTGATGAAATTTGTTATTTTATTGTAATATTTGTTTTCAGGGGAAGAGCCAACTTTCCATGACTAGGTTGCCATAACTCCACCTTGGAAGTCTCCAAATGTTTTTTTCTATTTAAATTTTACTGAATTCTTTGGTCTAGTGGAATTAGTGGGCTTATATTAAAAAAGATGATACTTGAGATGTTTCATAGTTCCATTCTATTAAGGAAATAGAGGAATTTTATAAATTAATTTTTAATATTTTATTTATTTTATTTTATTTACTGAGAGAGATAGTGAGAGAAAGACAGAAAGGCCAGAGAACTACTTAGATTTGGCTTACAGTAGCACCATGGTATCTTAGACCTCACATTTGATAGTGTTTGGACCAATCATTATACTGTCTCCCCAGCCCTAAATTAATTTTTTAAGAGTGCATGTGCAAACTGATTTTATTTTTTTATATTTTATTGGGAAATTAGTATTTTATAGTAAATATAGCTTTTGGTACATTTGTAAAATTTCTCAGTTTTCTGTAGAACACTTTAATCCCCCAGCCTAGGTAATCCTCCACCATCACACACATGAACATGAAAGCCCCCGTCCCACCAGAGGCCTGTACTTTGGTGTACTTTGTACACCAAACCCAGTCCAAGTTCTACACTGTGTTTTCCCTTTATGTTCTTATTTCTTAACTTCTGTCCATGAGTAAGATCATCTTATATTTATCCTTCTCTTTATGGATTATCTCACTTAACATTATTTCTTCAAGCCCTATCCAAGAGTCTGAATCCATTATTCTGAATAGCTGAGTAGAAGTCCATTTTGTATATATACCACAGCTTTTTAAGAGACTCACCTGTTGTTGGGTACCTTCGTTGCATTTAAGTTTTGACTATTACAAATTATGCTGCTATGAACATAGGTATACATAATCTTTTTGGACTGGTGTTTTTGAAAGGATTTCCACTAAATTTATCTTTTACATAAACATTTATTCAGAAAATTATGTAGTGTACAATTTGAAATGATATTTGCATAGGCCTAGAAATATTTAAGACTATATTAGTTTTCTGAAATCATTGTTCATTTTCAAACCACCAACTAGATAATCTACTATTCATGTTGAAAAGTAACTACTGTCAGTGTAATATTAATAATACTGTTATTTTAAAATTTTTTATTTATAAAAAAGAAGCACTGACAAAACCATAGGATAAGAGGGTACAACTCCACACACTTCCAACCACCAGGACTCCGCATCCCATGCTCTCTCCTGATAACTATTCTATTCTTTAACCCTTTGGGAGTATGGACCCAGGGTCATTATGAGGTGCAGAAGGTGGAAGGTCTGGCTTCTGTAATTGCTTCTCTGCTGAACATGGGCGTTGACAAGTTGATCCATACTCCCAGGATGTCTCTCTCTTTCCTTAGTGGGGCATAGCTCTGGGGAAGTGGGGTTCCAGGACATAATGGTGGGAATTGTCTGTCCAGGGAAGTCTGGTTGGCAACACGTTAGCATCTGGAACCTGGTGGCTGAAAAAAGAGTTAACATATAAAGCCAAACAAATAAACAAATTGTTGACTACTCGTGAACCTAAAGGCTGGAATATTGCAGATTTAGTCTTTCTTTAATGTCGTTCTATTTTAGCTAGCTAGGTCTACTTATAAAAACACAGCTACATCTATCTGTACTTTGATACACATAAATACTTTCCCCTGCATACTTATATATTTAATTCACAAGATACACACACACACATACACACACACACACACACACACACAACCTGTTATTGCACATAGGAAATCTAGACATAATTGAGAATTTTGTTTTAATATGACTAATGTTTTATTTTTACACTTTATTCATTAACATAGAAGTTTGTGACATTTTCCCAGTGAATTCATTGGTTAATTCATTCTAAATGAGGTGGAGGATGCAGATAGATGTACAAGCTGTGCTCATGTGCTATGGTTGAGTACCCAGAATTCCATGCTTGACTAATGATGCATAGCTATGGAAATATATCTGCAGAACAAAAGGATCTCAGCATATGCCCTATCCATTTTAGTTATCATTAATTAGAAAACATTTACTGTTGCAAGTTTTCATCATTTTTATGCTGCTGTGCTTCAGGCCCAGATGTCCAATAGTGGCAAAACTATATGAGACCTAATAATGCCAACAATAAGAACCTCTATAACAGTTTAACATAGCTCATATCAATATGGAGAAATGTTTGTGAGAACTGAAATTTTTATTTTTGCTTTAATTTCAGGGCCCAGTTGACATATTTGTCAAACTAACTCGCAGTCAAACCTATATAGAAAAAAAGTGAATATTTGATTAATATTTTGTTATTGCAAATTGCTATTCTACACTATGGCAATTTAAGTAATATGGATTAACAAAATCTTGCCAAAAAATTTTTGTTTTAATTTTTCTTTGCCAATAAACTTAGCCAGATTTAGGAGGGTGCTGTTATATTTATATTAGACTGTAAAATGCGTTCTATCTCCTTTTGTCTATAGCACATCATCACCTTAGAATATAAACTAATGCTAATGAAAAAGTACTAATAAAATAATGAAATAGATGCCACTGGCTTATATGTGTAAAAGCTATTCTTATACCACTTGTGAAGCAAATCATTCCCAAAGATTTTGTTCCAGTATGGAAGTATAACTTTATTTAATATTTGTCAGGTACTTATATCATAATACAGAAAGTATGTGTAAGCTATCAAGGATAATAAATAGTTGGCTCTCTCCTCCTCTCCCTTCCCTTCCTTTCAATTCCCTTCCCCTCCTCTCTCTATCCCTTTCTACTCTTTCCCTTCTGCTTCCCTCCCTATCTCTCTGTATTCCTCTCTTCCCCTCCCTCTCCTTCACTTCCCACCCCTTCCCTCTCTTGTTATTTCACCTTCAGGGCTATACCACTCTAAATGGGCATTTTCAGATAGAGAAACTGAAGGAATGAGATAAGGATACCATGGCACTGAAATGCCTCCCAGTGCAGTGCAAGCCAGGCCCTGAGCTGGTCTGGTTGTACACAAAACAAAGAAGAAACCAGTCCCCTGCTCCAACTCAGTTATTTTGCTTGTAGACCCCTGGAAAACAGTTTCTGACCTGCCAACTAGTACTTGAAGACAGTTATTCATAGGTAATTAATTGAATATCCTAGAAATTTGTATTTCCTTTTAGCTTATAGGATAGTTTCATTAAGTGCTTTCAGATTATTTTCACTTTGGTTTTTTTTTTAGTTTATCAACACTGAATTATGTTGAAAAATAAACAAACAAATGAAATAAATTTCCATTTTTGCTTACTTATTTTGTTTGTTTCAAGGACATAAGTGATCCTAGAAAAGGATTGACTTGTTTCTCACTGAATTTTCTTTTACAGTAGTAATAATGGTAGCAGATGACATTGTTATATGCCAGGGGCTCTTTTTTTTTTTTTTAAATCTGTGTGTGACCTTTATTTATTTATTATTTTTATTTATTTACTCCCTTTTGTTGCCCTTGTTGTTTTATTGTTGTAGTTATTATTGATGCTGTTGTTGGATAGGACAGAGAGAAATGGAGAGAGGAGGGGAAGACAAAAAGGGAGAGAGAAAGACACCTGCAGAACTGCTTCACTGCCTGTGAAGTGACTCTCCTGCAGGTAGGGAGCCGGGGGTTCAAACCGGGATCCTTACACCAGTCCTTGCACTTTGCGCCATGTGCGCTTGTCAGGGCCTCTTCTAAACACATTCAGTGCTCACAAAAATACAATGAAATAGAAAGTATTACCACTTTCTCTTTAATATTTTGAAGCTATGTGGTACAGAATATATGCAATTTTCTACTTACAACAAAGTTAATGTGAGGCTGGGGGTACAAACCTCTCTGCTATTCCATGAGTGTGTACATTTCCAGGAATGGGAACTTTGTATTGAATAGAAAGAGACCTTTGCTAGATGAAAAAAGTCCGTATCGATAAAATAAAAGATTGATAGAAAACAAGGGGAGAAGGGCACTGGGCAGTGGCACACCTGATTGAGCATATAGATTACCATTACAAGAACCTTGGTTCAAGTCCCTGGTCTCCACCTGTTGGAGGCATACATCATGAATGGTGAAATAGACCTACAGGTTTCTCTCTCCTCCTTTCAAGTTCTTTCTGTCTTATCAAGTGTGTGTGTGTGTGTGAGAGAGAGAGAGAGAGAGAGAGAGAGGGAGAGGGAGAGAGAGAGAGAGAGAGAGAGAGAGAGAGAGAGAGAATGGCCACTAGAAGCAGTGGATTTGATGTGTAGGCTCTAAGCCCCAAGTGATACTGGTGGAAATTAAGAAAATTACACAGCTTCTTAACAATTGCAATCCCTGAATCCTGCAAATTTTCACTATGGAATGACATAGTTTCACACACTAAAAATTTAAAGTCTGTTTCCCCAAGAAAAAGGGAAAGGGGTTAGGAATGGCAGAAAGCAAGAGAGGAGTGGATATCTAAAAGTGAACTGGGGAGAAGAGAAAAGAAGCCACCAGTTAGTTATACATGCTACCATGATGCTATTTGAACTTCCTGGGCAGATGACCCCACCATGTTTCCTAAAGCCCTGCCTCCCTATATCCCGACCCCATTGGGGAAAGAGAGAAACAGTCTGGGAGTATGGATTGACCTGTTAACGCCCATGTTCAGTGGGGAAGCAATTACAGAAGCCAGACTTTCCACCTTCCACACCCCACAATGATCCTGGGTCCATGCTCCCAGAGGAATAAAGAATATGGAAGCTATCAACAGAGGGAGGTGATACGGAACTCTGGTGGTGGGAATTGTGTGGAATTGTATCCCTCTTATCCTATGGTTCTGTTGATATTTTTTACTTTTTATTTTATAAATAAATATTTATACACTCCCCCCCCAAAATAAAGAAATTAAGAAAATTACATTTGTAAGGAGAGAAGAGAAAAGAGATCAGTACAGTGGAGAAGAAAACAGAGAAATGGTAATAGGATACTCTGGGATAAATTGAGAGAACAAAAAACCAATTGATATATGTAAGAAAATACAAGAATGGTGAGTGACAGACACCTAAGCTTTCTAGGACTATACTTCAAAGTAGCATCAGCAAGTAGCTTAATACAGGCTTACATAGTTTTTGAGAATGCCATTGCTCTAAAAATTCTAAATATCTAAGCACTTCCCACATGTCCTCTTTATGGGCAGTAGGCTTTCTGAAGCTTCATATCTTTGTGGTTAGAATGATATATCTGTAGTTGCTTCCCAGCACAGATTTGATGAGTTTTCCTCTATAGAGGATAGCTATACAGAAGGGGTAATGATAGAGCCCATGAGGTAGAATATTTGAAAAATTGAAAGGAGAATGTGGAGTTAGGAAAAGGACCTATATTATGAGAATAAAATTTACACTGCAGGTGCAAGGACATAGATAGAAGCTATTTGATCAAAAGATACAGTTCCTCTTTGAGTTTGTATTTCCTATTTTTAAATTTTATTATTCTTATTATATATAGTTCTTACTATTCTGTAAACCTCCTAATTATATTGGCATACCAAGACACAATTAATGACTCTTCCCTTTCAGGATAAAATAAATCCTATAAACTAAGAGATATATCTCAACCCAATGCTAAAGATAAAAAGAAAACAAAATGTTTCCTTTTTATAAATAAAAAATGCATTAAAAAAGAATAAGTATTAAAAATACACAAGATTTCTATGCTATAAAATATTTATGAGAGATAGTTAATAGAGAGCAAATTCATGTTTATGAATTGGGAGATTTAGTATTGTGAAGATTTAACTTGTGCTCTGTTTTATATATATATATGTATATATATATATATATATATATATATACATACATATATATATAAAGTTTAATTCAATTCACAGGAAAAACATGGCATGTTCTTTTTGAATATTTATTCACTGACTTGAAAATGTATATGAAAATACAAAATATCTGGTATATTGAAGGAAGTAATAAAAAGGAGGCTAGAAGGAAGGTAGTGAGTAGCAACTTGTCTAGATTGACAGGACGAGGTTGGGAGATGAGTGTCTTGTAGATTCCTAGACACCTAACCCGGGGAGATGAGGAGTTGTTCTTATGTGTCAACAACAGTGCTGTAAACCATTAACCCTACTCCCCCAACAAAGTACAGAAAAGTAGCAAAAAAGAAAAGAAAAGAAAAATTAAATACAGTCACAGTCAGTGGATCAGAAGGGAAAAATAATCAGTACTACAGATGAGGGCTGGGTGATGACACAACCAGTTAAGCACACATAGTACTAAGGGCAAGGATCCTCAGAAGGATCTGGGTTCAAATTCCCGCACCACACCTGCAGGGGGGAATCTTTGCAAATGTTTGTCTTTCTTTCTCCCTCTCTATCTCCTATAGAAATTAAAAAATAAAAGACTTTGGGTGCGGATTTGAATAGGTTTAAGACAAATAAGGAGTTTATTATATAGCATTATGGAGGTACACAATGGTGTTATGTAGTTACAGCAATAGGCCACTGGGCGAATATCAGCTAGTCATTATGCTGAAGAGCCCCAAGTCTTTTAAGGTAGTTTTAGGAGAGCTGAGCTCCATGTGTACAGGTCCTGGAAGAAGCAGCCATGCTGGTCCTTGGGGACAAGATCAGGCACCTAGAGTGCAGGAAGAACAGATCCTCAGCTGAGTACACAGGAACAGAGAGTGACTTCCAGCAGACTCTCACTAAAATCAATTTCCATGCATTCATAATCCCTTGAAGGTTTGAGGAAGTTTGTATTATGCTTATAGGCTGATGTCAGTTTTATGCTAATGATGTTCATCAGCCCCATGCTGATTACATCCCAAAGTCATTCTGAACATCATGAACTGTTTTCTAGCAATCTCCCTCTCCCCTCTAAATTTTTCTCAATCCTATCCAATAAAATGGGAAAAAAAAAAAAAAAAGTCCTTCAGGAGCAGTGGATTCACAATGCTGGTGCTGAGCCCCCAGTGATTAAAGAAAAAAAAAATACTGTAGATGAAGGAAGGTCAAGAATCTTTGGGGAGTAAACAAAAACATTATAATAAGAACAAAAGAAATGAACTATGGGTCAAAGAAAGGATACAGTATAGATTCAACATAATACTACATCAGAAAATTTGCATTCGCTAAAGTGAGCCATACACATTAATTTATAGTGATATAGTTGTTATAATAGGCATTACATCAAATTTAATGAATTATACAAGAATAGAAAATTTAAGTTTACTCATTTTTATGTAAAATGATAAAAATAATATTTGTTTAAATAAATTATTGTGCTCTTATATAATACATTAAATCATATGGTTTGCTAACTACATTAAATTTTGTATTTATAAACACCTTTATTGCAATATTAGGCTATATTTAATTCCTTATATATTCATGTCATTGTTAGCTGTCATGATATTATGACAAGCTCTAGATTTATCAATAGCTATACCTAAATATATGCATATTAAAATTTACACACAATACAGTAAATATATACACTCAACATATAATTATACTTCCTATGAAACAGCCTGACTTTTTATTGCCTTCCTTCTTCTGAACTACAAAAAGCTCTAAAAATGATTTATGGCTTTAAGAAAGGATGAAACAAATTATCTTTATTTGCATATTGTGCTATTTCTTAAGTGACAAGAAAGTACCCCTAAATAATTTGTTTTAAAAATTAGTTACCTTATTTTAAGCTATTTAAGCAATTCAAAATTAACATATTATTTGTTTTCCTGCATAATATTTCACTCCATGTATAAAAAGATTTTTAGGGCACTAGGGCATTCTGTTAACTAAACTAAGCTGTGATAAATAGATTGACAGAGATATAAATATATACTTATATAGATATATAGATATAGATATATAGTAATATGTATGAATATAATCATCATCTTTGAAAATAAAATATAAAATAATAGCAATAGCTGAATAAAGAAAATTATGGTGGTCCAGCAGATGGTGCAGTGTATATAACATTGGTCCTAAGAATGAGGTCCCGAGTTCAACCCCTGGCAGGACAGCAAATGTACTAGAGTGATGTCTGGTTCTTTCTCTCTGCCTGTCTTTCTCATGAATAAATAAGTCTTAAAAAACAAAATAGCACCTTCCATTTGAGATTTATGTATTAAAAAGAAAATTATATAGTCATACTTAAAGGAGACTTAATTTAAGTATAAATTACTGGATGGAGGTTATAGATTTTAAATTTTGTTTGAATTAGTTTATAACTCATAAACTTACTAAATACAGTAAGACCACTATAAATTTAAAGGAGACAAAGAACAAAGAAATGTATTGAAAATAATAAGAGGACATGGCTGGGTTTAATTGCAGGGCTTAATATAACATTTTCTGGGTACAATTCAACACATTAAAGAATTACAAGTCAATAGGAACATTACTGAATTTAATATATGATACTGAGCAATTAAGAAAAGTTTGGAGAAATAATAAAACAAAATGTACTTATGTGAAAATGTTCTTCTACATACAACATGAACATACAGATTGAAGCAATAACTAAATAACAGCCCCCACCTTTACATGTTAAATATTGGGAATATTTCTATTTTTGCTTTTATAGGTTAAATTTGAATCAGGACACATGAATCATTAAAAAATGGATTCATAAAATTCTAAGTTAAAGATGTTCAACTGAGTCTTATTTTCTGTACTGTTAATTCTGAATTCTGAATCGTCTGTTTCTCCAGACTAAATTGTTGAACTGTAAGGAGTGGATACAAATGAAATCTCTAGGTGCTCCTGAGATTCTAGAAAGGAGCATATATCTTTCCCTTAGAGAGTCAGCTGCCACTTGAGTCAACTTTGATATGTAGAGTTAAGGTTAAGTGCTAGTTTTAGGGAAATTTTTGAACCCTGATCTCTGACTTTGGGGAAAGATGGCTAACTGTAATTACTTTACAGTTGTGTTTTTTTCTTCTTAATTTAAGAGTTGAGTATTTTGAGAGTTGAATATTTGAGGGAAATCAAAGTACTTCCACAGGGAGATGAGAAATTGTACCCATATGTCAACAACTACACTGTAATCATTACCCCCCCACACCACCTCAACCACCACCATAAAAATAAATAAACAAACAAGGACTGAAAGGAATTCTCAAAATGAAACTTGGGCTGGATGTGGTGTATTGCACCAAAGCAAAGTACTCTATCTAGGGAAAAAGAGGAAGGAGAAATTAGAGAGGATACTGGGGGCTGGTGCATGATGGTTGAAATGAACCTAAATTGAGGGTGAAAGTGTTTTGCAGATACCTATCAGGAAATGAGACATTGTACTCATGTGTCAGCAACTGTACTGCAAACCATTCAACCTTCAATAAAAAGATTTTTAAAAATGGGACAAAAAATTAATACAGGGGTATTTCTCCATAGGGTACCAACCACCAAAGTTCTGTGTCCCCCCTGCCCAGTAAGTCTAAGAGACAAATTGAATACATTTTATGTTAAGTCCACCTGCTTTAACTACATTCTCCATAGAAATGAAACCATTTGGGTAGTTTTCTTTCAACTCTATATTTATTTGACAAACTTAACCACCCCCCCAGTTCCATCCATTTTGTCCTGAAGTGTGCAGTATCATATTATTTTCATGGCAGAGTAGTATTCCATTGAATATATATTAATTTCATGAAAGACAGAGAGAGAGAGAGAGGATGCAGTGCTTTGCTCTGGCTAATAATGATGTCAGGGATTGAAACTTGCATCACCAAATCTCAGATATAAATATTTGATTGCACATCCCCACTCCACCCAAATGGTTACTTCTTCAAAAATAGCTCAGGAAAGAGGAAATACTTGGAACTATACTCTAGACCTGAGGTCTAACTTAATGTACCTAAATAAATAAAAACATATTCAAAGCAGACTGAATCTGAGAGAAAATGACATTTAGTAGCATATAGTCAGTATTATACATTTGGACCTAACACTGAGCAACTCATATATTAAAATATGATTTTAGAAAACAAAATTAAGTTGAATAAAGCTACAGCATAATTGATTTCTTTTTTATGTTCATCATGCAAATTAATAGCAAGTGACAAAATTCCTAAAAAACTAAGCAAAGTAACTAATGATAAGATAAAAATGTTTATTACAAATATCACCAATCTTACCAAAAAAGCAATAATTGCTAATTGAAATGTTAGATATATTTGAGCTGCCAAGTATTGCATGGCATCAAAGTTAAGGGAATATATTTTTTTCCTTTTTAATTTTTTTATTTATAAAAAGGAAACACTGACAAAACCATAGGATAAGAGGGGTACAACTCCAAATAATTCCCACCATCAGAACTCAGTATCCCATCCCCTCCCTTGATAGATTTCCTATTCTTTATCCCTCTGGGACTATGGACACAGGGTCATCATAGGGTGCAGAAGATGGAAGGTCTGACTTCTGTAATTGCTTCCCCGCTGAACATGCTGAACATGGGTCTTGGGAAGGCCATCCATACTCCCAGCCTGTCTCTCTCTTCCCGTAGTCTGGCAGGGCTCTGGAGAAGCGGGGCTCCAAGACACATTGGTGGGGAAGTCTGTCCAGGGAAATCTGGTTGGCATCATGGTAGCATCTGGAACCTGGTGGCTGAAAAGAGAGTTAACATATAAAGCCAAACAAGTTGCTGACTAATCATGAACCTAAAGGCTGGAGTAGTGCAGATGAAGAATTGGGATATCTCTGTTTTGTAGATAGCTAGTAAGCATATTTTAGTTCTATTCCAAAGGGCCTGTGACTATACTAGTTTTTTTTCCTGATCCTGAAACTGATAATTACTTAGATCTAGCTCTATAAATTCATAATGCAAGCTAGTTGCAAGGATGATATTTAAAACTTTTAAGAATAAATTGTATGCAATAAATATAATAGAAACTAAAGTTTATTTGCAAATAATCTTTTTCTCCTTATCTTTTATTTATATTTATTTTTCCCTTTTGTTGCCTTTGTTGTTTTTTTGTTGTTGTTGTTATTGATGTTGTTGTTGATAGGACAGAGATAAATGGAAAGAGGAGGGGAAGACAGAGAGGGGGAAAGATAAGACACCTGCAGACCTGCTTCACCACCTGTGAAGCAACTCCCCTACAAGTGGGGAGCTGGGGGGTTAAAAATGGAATCCTTACCTGGGTCCTTGTGCTTCGTGACACAAGTGTTTAACCAGCTGCGCTACCGCCCAACTCCCTACTTGCAAATAATTATAATTGACACAGTAAATCAAACATTTTCTGATATGGTAATCAGAGTATCACCCTATAAACAACCACCAAGGACATTTAATTGCTTTATGTGTTGGAACCCAGGAACTATCAACAGTCTTACAAAAATAAGAATTAAAGTAGAAATGTGGTATGTACACCAAAGCATAGGAATTCTGTTAAATATCTTTCTGTATGTCTACGTAGCCAGAAGTCTTTCCCATATTACTGTATATATTGTCTCTGTAGTTTGAAATATGCAATTCTCCATTATTTCTATACAGAAAATTCAAACATATAAGACCAAGTTGTATGGAAAGAATAATATTCACAAAATGTATGAAGTTAGCGGACCAAAGGAGAATATTCACAATAAGAAACCAGAACAATTTAAAGCAATTAATGGATACTATACCTTGTTATCAAGAAAGTACAATTCAATAAACTATCTGGGTTTCATTTAAGCAGAACATAAAATAGAGACCATGTGTTTCAATTTATCAGTCTTACTTTTAGAGTTAGATTTATGCCTTGATTAAATTTTAAAAATTTACTCATTGTCACATGGAGTTGTATTGCAGTTTCCAAACCTAATCCAATGGTCATATTGTGCTTAAACTTGTCACTTGTACCTAAAGTATATTCTTATAATAAAGATTTCAAATTCTGAAGCAGTTTATAAAAAAATATTTATCCTTTAGCCCTTCCTTTAACTTAATTTTGAGGACTATAATTCTGTATCATTAAATGACTTACTATAAAAAATAGAATAATATGCACAAAAGGTCTTAAATACATGTTTATTAAATAAAATAAATGAGTAGTTATTTTAGAAAATGCCAACATGCACAACAAATCCCATTTAGGAGTTTAGTACTTTTTTCAACTTTAATATTGATAAATAACACATAAAGTAATTATTTTAAATCTTGTATTTATTCATTGATAAGAGAGAGTGGAAAAAGCATGGAGTGAGAGAGAATAAGAGACAGACGGAGAGGGAGAGGGAGAGGGAGAGGGAGAGGGAGAGGGAGAGGGAGAGGGAGAGGGAGAGAGAGAGAAAAGCATCACTGTGGCATATGCACTAGGGACCTCATGATTGAGTCCAACACTTTAACTACTGTACCAGTTCCTGTTCTTTACCGAACAGATTTTTTATTCTTGGAGATTAGTTTTGAAAAACCAACCCTGAAAAGATTAATGTAGAAACCATATTTTTATATTGAATCACAAATAGTTGTTTTAGTGCCATGATATAAATGTGTTTTCACTTCCCTAGAAATTTTATTTTGATTTACTAGTTTGTCACATTGAGAATATTGTAAAATGATCTTAAGTATTCAATTAGCTATATTCTTTGTTTTTTTTTCATAAATGTGATAAGATGTGAATAAGTAATGTACAATTTTAGAGATAAAAACATCCATCAGGATCTAGTTTGAATCATTGTTAGGGAAATATATTTCATCTTCAAGATAAATATAATTCACCTATTGCTTGAGGTTGTGGGAACATTTTTATTAAAATAGCAGTTTATAATACTTTATAGGTTTTAAATATGTATATATTTATATATATATACATACAAGTATGTATACACAGTACTAATTATATGTATACTCAGTACTTCATACTTATAATCAAAAGTCAAATTTCCTTCTATCACCATAAAACTGACCCTTTTAACTCAATTTAGCAGGTCTCTTTTCCCCCTTACCTTTTGATAATCAGTATAACTTGTAGTCTTAAGTTTTTATTATTTGGTTTATTGTCCAGTTGTTTCATTCCATTATCTACTACATATGAGTACAAATATATCATACTTGTCTTTTCTTCTTTTGAATTATTTCTCTTAGCATAACACTTTTTTAGTCTGTCTATGTTGTAGCCAGTGGCAAAATTCCACTTTTTTTTAAAGCTCATTGGTTGGTGGGAACCAATATATATTCTCTTTCTTCTCACTCATTTATTGATAGGTACTTGGGCTTTTTTCAAGTCTTGGATATTGCATTGAACAAGGGATTGCAGGTATATATTCAGACAAATGTTTTCAAATTGTTTGGATAAATACCCAGCAATGGAATATCTGGATAACATAGAACTTTTATTCTTATTTTTTTGAGGAGTCCCCACACTGAATTCACTTTCTCTACTAAATTGCATTATCACAAGCAATGTATCATGGTTCCATTTTCTCTGTATCCCTGTCAACTTTCATTATCTGTTGTAAGGCGATAGTTCTTAATTGATTAGAGCTGTAGTTCCCTAATATTAGAGATGGTGAGTGTTTTTAATGAGCTTATTTGCTTTCTGTAGGTCTTTAGATCATGGTCTGTTCAGGCTCTTTTTCCATTAAAATAGAAAGATGGAGGTTCCATGGACTCTTGCATGATTACATGATTTTTTTAAAAAATTTTTATTTAAGAAAGGATTAATGAACAAAAACATAAGGTAGGAGGGGTACAACTCCACACAATTCCCACCACCCAATCTCCATAACCCACCCCCTCCCATGATAGCTTTCCCATTCTCTAGCCCTCTGGGAGCATGGACCCAGGGTAGTTGAGTGTTGCAGAAGGTAGAAGGTCTGACTTCTGTAATTGCTTCCCTGCTGAACATGGGCATTGGCTGGTCGGTCCATACTCCCAGTCTGCCTCTCTCTTTCCCTAGTAAGGTGTGTCTCTGGGGAAGCTGAGCTCCAGGACACATTGGTGGGGTCTTCAATCCAGGGAAGCCTGGCCAGCATCCTGGTGGCATCTGGAACCTGGTGATTGAAAAGAGAGTTAACATACGAAGCCAAACAATTTGTTGAGCAATCATGGATCCCAAACTTGGAATAGTGGAGAGGAAGTGTTAGGGAGGTACTCACTGCAAACTCTAGTGTACTTCTGCTTTCAGGTATATATTTTGCAGTAGTTTATGGATACGTGTGCACATAAACTCTCTATCACAGAAACTGGTGTATATCTAGGTTATGGGACTTTGTTAGAAAGTGAACTACCTGAGCTAAAATTAGAGTGTACTATAAAAGGAAAAGTCTCACCTGAGTAATGAAGCTGAAGGGTTGTCATTCCACACGTGAAGTCTCTGGACACAGTCGGAGGTGAAGCATGTTGAAGTGGCAATCGTTGCATTGGTTAGGTTGTGATCGGCGGATGCAATATTATTTGGTTTGGATTGGGAGATGCATACGGGAAAGTGGGCCCTATCCAAGGGTTCCAGGACTGGGGGAAGTAGGGGCTCTATAGTGGAGATGTGAGGTTCCTGCTGTCTTAGGGTTCAAAAAGACAATCGATAGTTAATGTTATCATCACATTATTTGGTAATTGGATTAACTTTGAAAAGTCCTTTTGTTATGGTTTGCTGTACAGTATCCAGTATCTTGTATATAGCTGTGCTATTGGATGCTTCTAATCTACTTGGTCTAGGCTTTTGAGAGAGTCCGCATATCAAATACACAGCCTATATATTAAAAAGATTCAGTTTGTGTTTTACATGATTTTACTGCTCCTGGGTCTTTTTAAAATATTTTAAAATTACATGATTTTACTGCTCCTGGGTCTTTTTAAAAAATTATATTTCAGATATATATAAAGAGAAACAAAGAGAGAAAGAAGAACCACAGCATGGGAGTTTGATAATCCGATGTAGTGCAAGGGCTAAATCCTGGACCACACTCATGGTGAGTCATGCTTGTGAGCTATCTTCAGGTTAGTTAGATAGTTAGTTAGTTATGGATCGAAGGTCTCACATACGTAGTATTTAATTATTTTGGCCTCTTTTTGATCACATAGAGGGTCAGAGAGGACAGAAATGATAGCACTGAGTTCCTCTGGTGACATAGCACCTCTCGTGTAACGTAGGTCCAAACCTGGCCTGATTGCTTGGCGAGGAATATGTTCAACTGATGACCTCTCTTTCTTTGCCCCTGCCTATGCCACTGTCCATTTTTAAACAGACTTTTTGTTCTTTTTGCTCTTATTGAGATTTATGAGTTCCGTATATGTGTCACATGCTAATTCCTTGTCTAATTTATGACTTGATTGTCATAAATTATTGTCTTTTGTTCTAATAGGTTATTTTTCATTTTAATACTTTATTTTTTTTTACTGTGCAAAAGCTTTTTTATGTAATCCCATTTTGTTTTATTTTTTATCTTGCTTACTAGTTGTAGAAGACATTCAGAAAGACATTGTTAAGACTGATGTCTGAGAACTTTTAGTTTCTATTTTCATCTATGGAATTTATGACATCAGGTCTTATATTTGAGTTTCCAGTCCATTTAATTTTTTTCTCTTGGTTTAGATGGTAGTATCTTTTTTCTTTTCTTTTCTTTTCTTTTTCTTTTCTTTTATTTTTTTTTTCTTGCCTCCAGGGTTATTGTTAGGGCTCAGTGCCTGCACCATGAATCCATAGCTCCTAGACCATTTTCCCCCCTTTTGTTGCCCTTGTCGTTGTAGCCTTGTTGTGGTTATTATTGTTGATGTCGTTCGTTGTTGGATAGGACAGATAGCAATGGAGAGAGGAGAGGAAGACAGAGAGGGGGAAAGAAAGACAGACACCTGTAGACCTGCTTCACCGCCTGTGAAGCGACTCCCCTGAAGGTAGGGAGCGGGGGCCTGGAACCGGAATCCTTACACATGTCCTTGTGCTTTGTGCCACGTGCACTTAACCCGCTGAGCTACTGCCTGATCCCGGGTAGTATTATTTTGTTATTTTGCATTCGTCTGCCTAGTTTTTACAACACAATCAGTGAAGGGACTCCTTTAATTTTATACTCTTAGTTTCTTTCTTATAAATTACTTGCCCATATATGTGTTTATTTCTAAACTTTTAATTCCATTCCATTGCTCTGTGTGTTCTACAATGAATCACAGTTATTAAGTGGGGGATTTGCTGAGAAGTGAGATTGCAGAGCTGAGTTTTGGAAAAAAATATATCAATATGTTGAATATTTCCCTTAGTCTGTAGATGAGGAACCCAAGGTAGAATTGTGTAAAGTAGTATTCTCAGTGAGACTCTATAGTTCAGTTTCAATAATTTTTCTATATGAAAATGAGAAACATAAAATAGGAGAGTGTTTATTTTTAGTACACACAAAAGATAGTGAGAAAGATAATTTAAAATAATTCTTCTTCTTCTAATAACTAAAGATAAATTGAAAATGTAGGACCAGAAAGAAAGTGAGGAAAGCAAGGATCTAAGGATGCAAAATTTATCTTAGGTTTATGCTAGTGCCAATACTGTAGTCAAAAGCTTCTGAAAGAGAAAACTTTTTTTTTTCTTTTGCCTCTAGGGTTATCTCTGGAGCTTAGTGCCAGAACTGCTCCTGGCAGCCATTCTTTCCATTTTACTGGATAGAATAGGATAGAGAGAACTTGAGAGAGGAGAGGGAGATAGAAAGGGAGAAAGATAGACACCTTCACATCTGCTTCACAGCTTGTGAAGCATCATCCTCCGTGTAGGTGGGGCATGAGAGCTCAAACCTAGATCCTTGTGCAGGGGCTCATATCCAAATCCTTGTGTGGGTCCTTGTGCTTAGTATTATGTGCTTAACTGGGTGTGCCATCACCTGGCCCCAAGAAAATACTTCTTATGTCTTAATAACTTAGTTTTGTCCATTATTATTTTAAATATTAATAAAGAAAATATGTTTTATGTTGCTTACATAAATTATTTATATACTTTTTCAAACATTATAAATTTCTTTATTGGGAGATTAATGCTTTATAGTTGAAGGTAAAATACAACAGTTTGTACATGCATAACATTTCCCAGTTTTCCACATAACAATTCAACTCCTACTAGGCCCTTCTTTGCCATCATGACCCAGGACCTGAACCCTCCCCACTGACCCCAGTGTCTTTTACCTTTGGTGCAATACACCAACTCCAGTCCAAGTTCTGCTTAGTTTTTTCCCTTCTAATCTTGTTTGTCAACTTCTTTGAATAAGATCATCCCATATTCATCCATTTGTTTCCGACTTAACTCACTTAACACGATTTCTTCAAGCTCCAGCCAGGATGGGGTGAAGAAGGTGAACTCACAATTTTTAATAGCTGAGTAGAATCCCACTGTGTAAATAGACCACAACTTCTTAGTCACTCATCTGCTGTTGGATACCTGAGTTGTTTTCAGGTTTTGGCTATTACAAATTGTGCTGCTATGAACATAGGTATACACAATAAAATAAAAAATTAAATAAAGTAAAATAAACATTTACAATTCAGTTGCCTTAGTTTTACAGTTAAAATATGATTACTATTATTCCAGTGAAATTACTGTTCAACGCTTGATGTCTCGTCATCCAATCTGGTCTCCTACGCCTACACTGAACTTCTCTGTTCCAGACTCTTGGAAAACAGAGTTGGCAGTCAGCTGAGGTAAAGAACAAACACCTCATCACAGACCCCTGCAAGCGTCAACCCGGCTTTGACCTAGCACGTTATGATTGGGCCCTCCTTAATCGCTATCGAACAGGCCATGGCCGGTGTGCCGCTATGTTCCATCGCTGGGGAGCCAGAGACGACCCAAACTGCCCCTGCGGATACAGACAGACTATGACCCACATAGTCAATGACTGCCACCTCTCCAGATTCAAAGGAGGTCTCGAAGCTTTACATCAGGCTCAACCTGACGCTATTGACTGGCAACGGAAGAAGGGCAAACGCTAGAAGAAGAAGAAGAACTGTTTTACCCAGCAATGAGTTAACTAACGGCACATTTTTCCAAAGTTATCTTTTCCACTTTCAGTTATTAAAAAAACATGCTTGATTTGTGGAAAATGTTAATTTTATTCATTTATTTTCCAAATTGTGCACTATGCCTTATGGGATAGAAAATGGTATGTCCTTACCTGTAAGGAGGAAGTTTTACAACCAGTGAAGCATGTCAGCAGGTGTCTCTCTGTCTTTCTCTTCCTCACCTCTCAATGTCTTTCTGTCTCTATCCAAAATGAAATGAAATAAAATAAAATGTCATGCTTACTTAAATACTATTTCTTTCTGAATAAGATCTATTAAACTATTAAGGAGTAAATGAACCAGCTAAGGTGTAATGAAATATTTATTCACTTGTTTGGCTCATAACAAAAATAAATAAATAAATAAATAAATAAATAAAAGCTATATTGCTTCTCTGACACCATTCCCAATAGGGTTCCCAGTTCTCTAGAAACTGACTTTTTATAATGTTTTATAATTATATTCATGCACCACTTGTGCATTCACACTACAATTAATATAATATGAATTTCTTATAATAAATTGACATCTGGGGGGCTGGGTGGTGGCACACCTGGTTGAGCTCACATTACAATGTGCAAGGAACTGGGTTCAAGCCCTCGGTCCCCACTGCAGAGGAAAAGCTTCACAAGTGGTAAATCAGTGCTGAAGGTTTCTCTCTCTCTGTCTCTATCTCTCTCTCTATCTTCTCTCTCTCTCTCTCTCTCTTTCTGTCTCTCTCTCTCTCCCTCTCCAAATACCCCTTCCTCTCAATTTCTAGCTGTCTATATCCAATAAATAAATAAAGATAATAATAAATAAATAAATAAATAAATAAATTGACATCTGTAGGTTGGAACAAAAAAAAAAAAAAAGGTAAGCCCCATAGACCCCAGGAACAAAATAATATTAGTAGGAAAAGTTACCTTAATGAATATGCTGGGGGCCAGGTGGTAGCTCAGAGGGTTAAACTCTCATGTGGCACAAAGCAAAAGGACTGGCATAAGCATCCAGGTCAAACCCCTGGCTCCCCACATGCAGGCAGGAGGGGTCAACTTCACAAGCGGTGAAACAGGTCTGCAGGTGTCTCTTTCTCTCCTTTTCTCTGTCTTCCCCTCCTTTCTTGATTTCTGTCTGTCCTATGCAACAACAAAAAC
Organism: Erinaceus europaeus; assembly: GCF_950295315.1. Taxonomy (NCBI): domain Eukaryota; kingdom Metazoa; phylum Chordata; class Mammalia; order Eulipotyphla; family Erinaceidae; genus Erinaceus; species Erinaceus europaeus. The sequence goes on along the minus strand of NC_080171.1, from coordinate 66,524,803 downwards.
AATAACAACAAGGACAACAAAAATGGGGAAAATAGCCTCCAGGAGCAGTAGATTCATAGTGCAGGCACCAAGCCCCAGTGATAATCCTGGAGCCAAAGCAAAAACAAAACAAAACAAAACAAAAACAAAGGAAAGAATATTCTGACAATATAAGTATTCTGCTTATATGACAAAAAAAGGTCAAAGATGGCTAACATGATTGCCTGAATAGCTATTTAAAGATATAGATTGAGAATGCAGTTCTTCTCTATGTAATACCTACACTATAGTTTTGAAAGCTTTTCATGATTAAAATATGGAATTTAAGCCTATATTAAATTTTATGTATTATGTATGGACACCTTAGAATTTGAACATTTCTATAGAATAAATAAAATAATAGTACTTTCTAAAAAGCAATGTAGCCTGTAGAAAATGTGACTGACTAGATTCAACACTTTTGTCAGTGTGGATACAATGTGCTTGTAAAACATAGTCTGTAGGTTTTCTCATATAAGAATTTTATCTTGGAAGTGGGGTGGTAGTGCAGCGGGTTAAGCACATGTGGCGCCAAGCGCAGTGACCAGTGTAAGGATCCCGGTTCCAGCCCCTGGCTCCCCACCTGCAGGGGAATCGCTTCACAAGTGGTGAAGCAGGTCTGCAGGTGTCTATCTTTCTCTTCCTCTCTCTGTCTTCCCCTCCTCTCTTCATTTCTCTCTGTTCTATCCAACAATGACAACATCAATAACAACAATAACAATAACTACAACAATGAGAAAACAACAGGGCAACAAAAGGGAATAAATAAATAAATATTTTAAAAAATTAACTTGATCCAAGTGATTGAACGCACATGTTACAGAATGCAAGAATCGGGGTTCAAGCCCTGGTTCCTACCTGCAGAAAGAAAGTTTTGCGAGTGATACAGGGCTGTAGGTGTCTCTCTATCTGTCTCTCTCCCTCTCCATCTCCCCCTACCTTCTCAATTTCTGATTGCCTTTATCCAATAAATAAATAAATATTTATTGGATATTTAAATATTTATTTATGGAAAAAAATTATTATTTTTTTTAATTTGTAAAAAGGAAACATTGACAAAACCATAGGATAAGAGGGGTACAACTTTGCACAATTCCCACCACCAGACTTCTGTATCCCATACCCTCCCCTAATAGTTTTCCTATTCTTTACCCCTAAGGGAATTTTATATTCATCCAGAGAAGTGATTCTAAGTAAATAGATATTTGAAATTCAAAAGACTTGTGTGTATGTTTTCTGATTTCTCGTTCTTATTTTTTTAAAAATTTTCTTTATAGGGGAATTAATTTTTTATATTCAACAGTAAATACAATAGTTTGTACATGCATAGCATTTCCCAGTTTTCCATATAACAATACAACCCCCACTAAGTCCTCTGGCATCCTTTTTGGACCTGTATTTTCCCTCCTACCCCTGCAAACCCAGAGTCTTTTACTTTGGTGCAATACACCAATTCCAGTTCAGGTTCTACTTGTGTTTTCTCTTCTGATCTTGTTTTTCAACTTCTGTCTGAGAGTGAGATCCTCCCATATTCATCACTCTGTTTCTGATTTATTTCACTTAACATGAATTTTTCAAGATCCATCCAAGATCGGCTGAAAAAGGGTGAAGTCACCATTTTTAATAGGTGAATAATATTCCATTGTGTATATATACAACTTGCTCAGCCATTCATCTGTTGTTGGACACCTGGGTTGCTTCCAGGTTTTGCCTATTACAAATTGTGCTGTTAAGAACATAGGCATACATAAATCTTTTTGGATGGGTGTGTTTGGTTCCTTAAGATATATCCCCAGGAGGGGAATTGCAGAATTATAGGGTAGGTCCATTTCTAGCCTTCTGAGAGTTCTCCAGACTGTTCACCACAGAGGTTAGACCAATTTACATTTCCACCGGCAGTGCAGGAGGTTTCCTTTGACCCCACAACCTTTCCAGCATTTGCTGCTGTTACCTTTTCTGATGTATGACATTCTCACAGGAGTGAAGTGATATCTCATTGTTGTCTTTATTTGCATTTCTCTGACAATCAAAGACTTGGAGCATTTTTTTTTTTATGTGTTTCTCGGTCTTATGGATCTCTTCTGAGATCAATATTCTGTCCATGTCCTCTCCTCATTTTTTGGATGGGGTGATTAATTTTCTTGTCCTTGAATTTGTCAAGCTCTACATACATTTTGGTTATTAAACTCTTGTCTGATGTATGGCATGTAAAGATCTTCTCCAGTTCTGTGAGAGGCCTCTTTGTTTGGGTAGTGGTTTCCTTTGCTGTGCAGAAGCTTTTTAATTTGATGTAGTCCCACAGGTGTATGCTTGCCTTAGTCTTCTTTGTATTGGATTTGTTTAACTGAAGATATCTTTAAAATTTGTGCAGAAAAGAGTTCTGCCAATATTTTCATCTTAAGTATTTGATAGTTTCTGGTCTAACATTAAAGTCCTTGATCCACTTGGAAATTACTTTTGTATTTGGTGAAATATAATAGCTTAATTTCATTCTTCTGCATGTTTCAACCCATTTTTTCCAACATTTGTAGAAAAGACTCTGCTTTCCCCATTTAATAGTCTGGGCACCTTTGTCAGAGATTAGATGTTCATAGGTGTGGGGGCTCACTTCTGGGCTCTCAATTACATTCCACTGGTCAGTGTCTATTCATGTTCCAGTACCAAGCAGTTTTGATGACAATGGCCCTAGGGATCTGGGAGTGTTATGCCTCCAGTTATGTTCTTTCTTATCAAGATTGTTTTGGCAATTATAGGTCTTTTCTGGTTCCAGATAAACATTTGTAGCATTTGTTCTATTCTCCTATAAAGTGTGTTTGGGAACTTGATGGGGATAACATTAAATTTGTATATGATTCTAGGTAGTATATTCATTTTGATGATTAATTCTGCCAACCCATGAACATGGAATATCTTTTCACTTCTTTGTGTCTTTTTCAATTTCCTTGAGTACTGACTCATACTTTTCAGTATATAAGTCTTTGACTTCTGGGGCCAGGTGGTGGCACACCTAGTTGAGCACACATGTTACAGTGTGAAAGGACCCAGGTTCAATCCCCCCGGTTCCCACCTGCAGGGGGAAAGCTTCACAAGTGGTGAAGCAGGGCTTCAGGTGTCTCTCTGTCTCACTCCATCCCTATCATCCCCTTCCCTCTTGATTTCTACCTATTTCTATCCAATAAATAAATTTAAAAAAATAAAAAATTCTTTCACTTCCTTGGTTAGGTTTATTCCTAGATATTTTATTGTTTTTTGTTGCTATGGTAAAAGGAATAGATTTCTGGATTTAAATTTCTTCTTTTTTTAAAATTTTTTATTTAAGAAAAGATTAATGAACAAAAACATGAGGTAGGAGGGGTACAACTCCACACAATTCCCACCACCCAATCTCCATAACCCACCCCCTCCCATGATAGCTTTCCCATTCTCTAGCCCTCTGGGAGCATGGACCCAGAGTCGTTGAGGGTTGCAGAAGGTAGAAGGTATGGCTTCTGTAATTGCTTCCCCGCTGAACATGGGCGTTGACTGGTCGGTCCATACTCCCAGTCTGCCTCTCTCTTTCCCTAGTAAGGTGTATCTCTGGGGAAGCTGAGCTCCAGGACACATTGGTGGGGTTTTCAATCCAGGGAAGCCTGGCCAGCATCCTGGTGGCATCTGGAACCTGGTGAATTTCTTCTAACTTAGTGTTTGCATAGAGGAATGCCACTGGCTTTTGAATGTTAATTTTGTAGCCTGACACCTTACTGTATTACCTGATGATTTCCAAAAGCTTCTTGCTGGATTCCTTAGGTTTTTCTATGTATACTATCATGTCATCTGCAAATAGGGAGGGTTTGACTTCTTCTCTTCCAATCTGTATGCCTTTAATTCCTTGCTCCTGCCTGAGTGCTATGGCAAGAACTTCCAACACTATGCTGAATAATAATGGTGATATTGGGCAGTCCTGTCTAGTACCTGGTCCAAGGGGAAATGCTTCCAGTTTTTCACCATTGAGTATGATGTTGGCTGTAAGTCTGCTATATATAGACTCCACTATCTTGAGGAATTTTTTTCCATCTATTCTCGTTTTTTGTAGTGTTTTGATCATAAAGGGGTGTTGTATTTTGTCAAAGGCTTTCTCTGCATCTGTTAATATGACCATGTAGTTTTTGGTCTTGCTTTTATTGATGTGGTGGATCACATTGATTGATTTAAGTATATTAAACCAATCTTGCATGCCTGGGATAAACCCCACTTGGTCATGATGAACAATCTTTTTAATACACTGCTGTATCTTTTTGGCTAGAATTTTGTTCAATATTTAGCGTATGTTCATCAGAAACATTGGTCTATAGTTTTCTTTTTTGGTTGTAATTCTGTCTGCTTTTGGTATCAAAGTGATGTTGGCTTCATAGAAGCTGGAAAGGAGTATTCCAGTGTCTTCAAACTTCTGGAAAACTTTTAAAAGTAGAGGTATTAGTTCTTCTTTGAAAGTTTTTTTTAGAATCCAATTTTAAAACCATCTGGTCCAGGAATTTCATTTTTCAGAAGGTTTTTGATAACTGTTTCAATTTCATTAGTTGTGATTGGCCTGCTGATGTTATCTAGTTCTTCTTTATTTAATTTTGAAATTTCATAGGTGTCGAGGAAATCATCCATTTCTTCCAGGTTCTCTAGCTTGGTTGCATATACTTGATCATAGAAGTCTCACATGACATGTTGAATTTCTGTAGTGTCCATTGTGATATCTCCTCTTTCATTTACGATCTGATTTATTTAGCAGTTCTCCCTTTTTTGTTTTGTGAGTCTGGCTAAATGTTTGTTGATTTTGTTCACTCTTTCGAAGAACCAACATTTACTTTTGTTGATCTTTTGTATGGTTTTCTTATTTTCCATGTTATTTATTTCTGCCCTAACTTTAGTTATTTTTGACCTTCTGGTTGTTTTAGAGTTCCTTTGTTCTTCTTCTAGGTCTTTAAGATGTGTCATCAGGCTATTTATTTGCACTTTTTCTTGTTTCCCGGTGTGTATTTGTATGGCTATGAACTTCCCTCTCAGTACTGCCTTAGCTGTGTCCCAAATATTTTGATAGCTTGTGTCTTCATTGTCATTGAACTCTTGACACATTTTGATTTCTTCCTTTATTTCCTCTTTGACCCAGTAGTTGTTAAGTAGTATACTGTTGAGCTTCCACATTTTGGGACTACTACAAATCTTTTCTTATTGTTAAGTGTTAGTTTACATCCACTGTTGTCAGAGAAGATGGTTAGGATGATTTCAATGCTCTTGAATTTGCCATTGCTGTCTTTGTGGCCTAACATATGGTCTATCCTTAAGAATGACCCATGTGGACTTGAGTAGAATGTGTATTTGATTCTTGGGATGAATGACCTGAAAATGTTTAATAGTTCTAGTTTATATCATCATTTATCTCCCTCATTTATTTATTGATTTTCTGCCTAGATGATATGAGAGTGTGGGATGTTGAAGTCCCCTAATATGACTATGTTGCTGTTAATATATTACTGTAGCTCTTTCAGTACATGCTTGATATATTTAGATGGCTTCTTATTGGGTGCATAGATGTTAATAATTGTTAAGTACTCTTGATTGACTGATCCTCTGAGCATTTGCTGGTATAGCCTGAGGGTACTTCTTCCCAAGCTAGTGCTCTCTGGGTTGGAGAGAACTCAACTGGAGCCGATCTAGGCTGCTGCGTGGGAAAGGGATCAGGAACTTGTGCCGCACTAACTTCACAGGAGATACACTCTGGAACTCTCGGAGCAGGAAAGCAATTTCCAAGTGTCTTTAATCAGAAGAGCAGCTGTTTTTATACTCTCCAAGTAGGGCGGAAACAGGATGTGATATAGAGAGGGTGGAGAAAAAAGTGACTGGTGAAATTCAGAGTGTGACAAGGAGAGGATCAGGGTGTGACAAGGAGAGGCAGTGGAGCAGGTGAGAATTCTACCACTAAACCACCAATCCCCTGGAGGGAGTGTGGTGCTTTATGTAAATGTAAAAGTGATTTATGTAAATAGACCAAAGCTTTGAATGGTATTAAATCTATCCCTATATAGGCATATGGTTAAGCAAAAGCCAGGGGGAGCTGGCATACTATCCAACATCTCCCCCTTTCTTTTTAACTATTTGCCATAGTATCAGGAGTGTGGGGAACTTTGTGAGGCAGGGAGACTGATAAGAGGCACACTTTTTGGGGTTCTACTGTCCCTCCTTGCTCAACCTCTCCATGGAGAGAGAGACTAACAGGATTGACACACCCCTCAGGCTCAAGCCCTTCCAAGCTCAACCATATCCTCACAATTCCCCAACATCTCCCTCTTACTTAATGGCCATATATAACTGGGTCAATGTATGTAAAAGGCTTCATCTCTGTCAGGGGAATAGCAGTGTAGGGGTGAACAGAAACCTGTTGGGAAGAAAGCAGAATGATAGCGTGTAAGTGTCTTCAAAAAGAACTAGCACAAGACAGGGAGGGATAAGTAAGAGTAGCAAGAGACAGAGTGAGCCTGATGGGTGGAGGAGTGGGGGCCTGATAAGCCGAGGGGCTAGAGGGGTGATCTGGCATTGCAAAGTCCTGAGTCAGCTGGCGGAAAGTTCTATGAACTGCTATAGTCATTCTTCAAGAAGTCCAGCAGTATAAAGGGAGTGTCCAGCAAGTTCTATAGAAGCATCAGTCCAATGTCAACGGCCAGGAAATAAATGCCACACGTCTATCTTGATGGAGGAGGACTGCCACTGGAACTTTTCTTCTCTGTAGAGAGTGACCTGGAACCGCCAAAACATGATGGGCGAAACAGAAGCAGGAAGAGCAGACACTGATGGTTGAGAGAAAGGCAGTAGGAAAATCTTGTCCTTTGGAGTCTGTGAATCAGGTTCTCCAGATTGTGTCAGGTCACATCATGGGTTTCAGGGGATGGCTGTAATTGTGGGTGATGTCAGAGGTCAGGGGTCCAAGATGGATTTCTGGGGATTCTATATGAGCAGATGCTTCTTTATGCGAAGGCTTGTCATAGCTGTAGTCAATTACTTATGAAAAAACTTTGTAACAAATTAGAAGTTTACTACAATTGATAACTCAATGATTATAATTGGTTTAGGTATCTTTATAATTTCGTGTAAAGGTCATCTTATGTGACCTCATGTAGCAGTCTCTAGCAAAAATTTCATACTGAATTTAACTCACATATATTGATTCTTAACTATTTTTACATTGGGTTTTTAAGCAAACTCAGGTTACTAGAGTTAACACATCTTAGTGACAATTTTTTTTGGTACATTTACAATATCAAATTGATGCCAAATTTTTTGTGGATTAATTTCCACAAGATAGCTTACAGGACATTTTTGGGGGCTCTCCAAAAATGTCCTGTATAGAGGTTTTGTATTTTAACTTAGGAGATGATGAATTTTCACATTGAATATTTAGAGTTTTACCTTAAACACTCAGTTATTTTAATGAATTGATTTTACCTCTTCTGGTAAGAATGTAGCTTCAAAGTTACACTTTAACCGTTAAGTTAATGTTTACCAAACTTGAAACACGCATATTAAACATATAGTTTATAACACACAGGAGGAGAAAAACTTGTAAATAAGACATATCATTTCAAATGAGAATTTAGATCTACTGTCATAGTTGAACCATCTTTACTCACACAGATTAAGACTAAACATTTCATATTTATATCAAGACTTAAAAATAAATCAAAAAGACGAATGAACAATTTTTGGACTGTTTCTGGACGTCTCCAGAAACCATGGCTGCGTCCAGCAGTTTTATATAAAGTCAGTTAACTTTCAGAGTACTCTGAGCACAATGGGTCATACAAAAATTTTGGTCACTCAATTCACTCAATTTTTTTTTTTTACTCACTCACTCACAAAACACAACTGGCCAGTCATAGCATAAGACATTCGGGGGGGGGGGAGAGTTCTGTGAATCATATATATATAAATTTTTTGATTCTGCCATGCTGTATTATGGATCCTGGGGTGCATCCTCCAGCCAGTCCTCTTGCAGCCAGTCTTCTTGCAGTGTTTGTTGTTCTTCAGGGATATCAGCACCATCATGTGGGTATTGCCAGACATGGCGGGCAGGAACCCAAACAGGCTTGGAGTAATTTTGTGAAAAAATGCATGCAAAACCCCTCCCCATAGTCAACAGGGGGTCAGGTCCTTTCCAAATTTTATCAAGTGGGTCTTTCCATTTGACTTTAATAGCTGGGAGGGTGGGTGGTGTTTGCCAATGAAGAATAATAGGAGGTTGGTCTGAGTTTTTGTAAATATTAAAGAGATTTAATGTAGTTAAGGCTTTTGCCAGCTAGATATTTGGGGGGTACATTTCCCCTTTTTCTTTATTTAATTGAGCCTTAAGAGTTTGCTGGGCCTCTCAACAATGCCTTGTCCCTGTGGATTATATGGAATGCCTGTAGTATGAGTAATGTTCCAGAGGGAACAAAAATCTTTAAATTGTTTGCTGGTAAAAGTAGATCCATTATCCATTTTAAGTTGAAGATGTAAGCCCATTACAACAAAACAGGAGAGCATATAGCTTATAAGCTTTTTTGAGTTTTCTCCAGTCTGAGCTGTATCCCACATAAACTTAGAGAAGGTATCAATTGAGACGAACACATATTTTTGTATGCCAAAGTTGGGTATGTGGGCAACATCAATTTGCCAAAGAGCATTGGCTTTTAAACCTCGAGGATTAACCCCCAGAGTTTGGATAGCAGGTGTTTTGATTAGACCTGCACAGGAGGAACATGTAGCAAGAATACGTTTTAACTGCGGTGGAGGAATATCAGGAAATCGAGCTCGAAGACCTTTAAGATTAACATGGGTTAGGGAATGAAAGTCAGCAGGACTAGAGACAGAGGCTAAGAGAATTCCTGTGGAGGCAAGGTGGTCAGCTACAGCATCCCCCTTCAGGAGACCAGGAAGAGGGCTGTGGGAACGTAGGTGCTGAACATACAGTGGTTGGGTTCGAGAACAGAGCATAGAGGCAATTTGAATTAAAAGAGGAGAAAGTGGGTTGTCATCAATTCTTACATAAGATCGAGCAAGCCATGGAAGTAAGTTAACAGTATACACACTGTCAGAAAAAAGGTTGAAGGATTCTGGTACAACTTTTAATGCAAGGAAAACAGCATAAAGTTCTTTGTACTGAGGGGAATTATCAGGAAGTTCAGTAAAGAGAGGTTTGGGGTATTGCTGGTCTGGATAATATATAAGGGCAGCAGCTCCCTTTTTTCCACCATCAGTGAACACTGTAGGAGCAGAGGGGATGGGATCTCGAGAGAAAAGTTTAGGTACTAGTAGAGGCAACAGAGATAAAAAAAGCTATCAAATTATTAGAGGGAAAATGATCATCTAATTGTCCTGGAAAATCCATTAAACTTATGGCAAAACGAGAATGGTGGCGTATGAGCCATTCTGTATCTGTGAGAGAAAAGGGAAGAATGATTGAATCTGGTTCCCTTCCTAAGACCTGAACCGATCTGTTTCTTCCTTGGCGAACCATAAATGCTAAGGCATCAATCTCGGTAAGGAGTCTTAGAGCTCTGCCTACTGGCGTATGAAGCCATTTGAGAATGCCATGTTTCTGCCACAATGCCCCCACTACCGTGGGGGTGGAGTTAAAGATTAGAAGATTTACTGGAGAGGAGGGGGAGAACCGAACGAGGTGTATGTCCTGGAGAGCCTGGTTAACTTTTTCCAGTGCCAAGGAGGCTTCAGGGGTTAACATACGCTTTGAGGAGGGATGTTTGTTTCCTTTTAACAGATCGAACAGTGGTTGCAGGCAGCTCGTAGGCAGATAAAGATACTGCCTAAGCCAATTCAAATTTCCAAGAAAACTTTGTAAAGAAGCAAGAGTGAGATTAGAAGGAAAAGTAACACAAAGTTTTAAAGGATGAATCTGCGTTAGGGAAATCTCTGAACCTAAGAAAGATATTGGAGGAATTAGCTGTATTTTCTCAGGAGCTACATTAAATCCACTTCTCTTTAAGGCAGGGATTAGAAAATCACGTAGGGCGGAGAGATCTGTATCTAATTCTCCCCATATTAACACATCATCCATATAATGAAAAACCTTAAGGCCCTTATGAATATATGGAAAAAGGGCAGATTTAACAGCCTCTTGACAAATAGTAGGACTATTAGCCATGCCCTGGGACAGTACCACCCATTCAAATCTATCGGCAGGGCTGGCGTTATTAATAGAAGGAACAGAGATAGCAAAACTTTTACAATCTTGTGGGTGTAAGGGAATAGAGAAAAACAATCCTGTATATCAATAGCTATGATTGGAATTCCTGTGGGAATTGTGGAAGCAAGAGGCAAACCCCTTTGGGGGGAGCCCCAAACCTGCATTGTTTTATTAACTGCACGAAGATCTTGGAGGAGGCGCCATTTTCCTGAGCGCTTTTTAATCACAAAGACTAGAGTATTCCATGGGCTCCGAGAATGACGAATGTGTCCCAAAGATAACTGTTCTTGGATGAGTTCCTTTAAAATTTCTAGCTTCTCCCTAGGCAAAGGCCACTGTTCCACCCAGACAGGCTCATTAGAAAGCCAATCTAAGCAGGGAGTTCTGTTACGAACAGTGTCAGTTAGTATTGGGGGTGCTGGTTGGGTCTAGCAGTCTCACAGGAGTGAGTGTGGTGTCCTGCAGAGGTGTCTGAGGATATCACTACATCTAAAGATTCCAGTAAGTCTCTTCCCAATATATTGGTACTTATATCAGCTATTAAAGGCTGAAAGCGTCCAGTAGTCCCTTCTGGATCTTCCCACACAAGGGAATCTCATGTGCGGAATGCCTGAGTCAATCCTCCAACACCATGTAAGCGTGTTCCTAGGAGGAGTTCCCAACTCTGGGGAACCTCTGCTTGTCTTAATATTGTCTTATCTGCTCCCGTGTCAATCAAACACTTAAAAGGAATATTACCAATCTTTACTGTCATAGTTGGGTGACCCCTTTCTAAAACAGGGGTGGTCCATAAAATCTCAGGCTCTGAATTCGAGCTGTTCTCTTGCTCCAGCCGGTTATTTCTATGCTGGAAGTTCACACATACCGCGGGTTCCTCCTTCTGCTCACCCTCTGTTATTGTTACTTGGTGTGGTGGGTGTAGTGACGGGTTGGGTCCCAAGCTGGGCTTCTGTTTGTGGAAGAAGGGCATAGCACCAAGCGGTTGACCTGCTTCCTTCCCTCTTGGGGGCGGGGTAAGGGAAGCCCCACACCTAGTTTAAATCCCTGTTTACATTTGGCAGAGGCATGCCGTTCCTATAGGACCTTTACCAACAATCTCTCCTCCAGTGAAATCCTTTCTGGCATCTGGGACAAGGCATTCTTGGTCTCTGATTCCCTGTCTGGAGGCAGGGTTGCCCTGACTGGAGGTGGGGTTGCTCTGACTGGAGGCGGGGTCGCGGTCTATTTTCTGGACATTGGTTACGCCAATGCCCTTGGCGACCGCACTGAAAGCAAGCCCATTTTTGCTTATGTAAGGTAGCTGCATAGGCCTGTAACATAGGTCCTTGAAAAGAGCTTGATCTGAGATCCTGTGTAGCTATAATCCAAGTATGTGGGTGTTCGTTTTTAAGAGTGATACAGGCCTGTCAAAAAGGTGGAAGTATTCCATCCCAGACTATGGATTGCAGGAGGACAAAACGAGAGTCAGGATTATAACTCTTCCTTTCTAAACTCGACTGGACCCTGGCAATGAATTTAGCGAGGGATTCATCAGGTTCTTGTTGAAGGGAGAGAATGGGGGCTGAGGCCACTCCCATGGGTGGTGTTAATCGCTCCCATGCTTTTAATGCACACAGGCGTACATGATCAAAATACCCCAGTGGAAACTTGGCTTCCGCCTGTTGAATCCCTGTTTCTAATTGGCCTTTTCCAAACAATGCATCAAAATTCACCTCTGGCTGATTTTGAATATTTTTCTTCGATTGTTGTAAACATTCACCTCGAAAGAATGCCTCCCATTGCAGGAAGAGGGGGCCTGGGAGCGTAGCGTGAGTTACATCCCTCCAATCTTTGGGGGTATTAAGTCTGAAGCAGGCCTTGTAAAATGGACCTAGTCCATGGGGCATGAATACCGTCATCCTTGATAGCCTGGCATAGTTATGTCAGGTCTGTGGCAGAATATGGATACCAGGCCTGAGGTTTTTGTCTATTGGGGGCAACATTGACTGGAACTGTGTGGACTTGCTCTGATAAGTGTGTAGCGGTAGGAGGAGTTACCGAAGTGGAAGCTTCTGGACAAATGGCCAAAGAATTGGTTTTGGAGGCTACAGGAGAATTCGGACATGTGTCTGTCAAAACGGGAGTGGGCGAAAAAGCAGCCGTGGAGGCAGCAGGAGGTTCCTGACATGTGTCTGCCAAAATGGGGGTGGCCGAAGAAGTGACTGTGGAGTCCAAAGGAGAATTTGGACACATGTCTGCCAAAATAGGGGCCTCAGGGCAAGATGCCAAAATAGGGGCCTCAGGGCAAGATGCAGAGGAATTAGGGTGGGTCAGGATAACGACAGGCCTTTGCTTTTTCTTGTTTTTAAGGTGCTGATTAAGTTCTATGATCACTTCCTTTATCTCTTGGACCTCAGCCTCTAGGTCCTTAAGCCTTTTGAAAGGTTGCCCTATATATCCCTTAAAAGCTGCTATGATGATCAACAGGATATAAGGTGCAGCCCCGAGAAAAATGTCCCAGATACATAGAAATTGTATACTGGAAAAAGAATACAGAATTTGGAAAAGATTTTCCATGATGGAGAGATCTCAGGAAAACAATGAGAAAGAAAAAAAATCACAGTGCCTTAACACAATATTGCAGATACCCAAAAGGTGTGTACTTATCTAGGATGTCTTCTTGTAAATCTGCTGCTTACGGGTCCCTGTTCCGGGCGCCAGATGCCAGGATAGCTTTAGGGTACTTCTTCCCGAGCTAGTGCTCTCTGGGTTGGAGAGAACTCAACTGGAGCCGATCTAGGCTGCTGCATGGGAGAGGGATCAGGAACTTGTGCTGCACTAACTTCACAGGAGATACACTCTGGAACTCTCGGAGCAGGAAAGCAATTTCCAAGTGTCTTTAATCAGAAGAGCAGCTGTTTTTATACTCTCCAAGTAGGGCGGAAACAGGATGTGATATAGAGAGGGTGGAGAAAAAAGTGACTGGTGAAAATCAGAGTGTGACAAGGAGAGGATCAGGGTGTGACAAGGAGGGGGTGGAGCAGATGAGAATTCTACCACTATACCACCAATGCCCTGGAGGGAGTGTGGTGCTTTATGTAAATGTAAAAGTGATTTATGTAAATAGACCAAAGCTTTGAATGGGATTAAATCTATCCCTATATAGGCATATGGTTAAGCAGAAGCCAGGGGGAGCTGGCATACTATCCAACAAGCATTAAGAAGTTTCCATCCCTATCTTTTTGAATTGTATTTATTTTAATATCTGTATTGTCAGATATGAGAATAGCTGTTCCTGCCACTTTTTGTGGGCCACTGACTTGTATAATAGTTTTTCATCCTTTCACTTTGAGTCTTTGTTTGTCTTGTTGAGCTAGGTGGGTTTCCTGTAGACAGCATATTGTTGGGTTGTGTTTTCTGATCCATCTTCCTACTCTGTGCCTTTTAATAGGTGAAAAAAAGCCACTGACATTTATTGATATCAAATATTGAAGATATTTTAACTCAGTTCTTGTAGCTCTTTAGAGTGTTCTGATATATGGCATATTTATGGTGGTCTGACTGCTTATAGGAGACCTTTCAGAAATTCTTTCAGGGCAGACTTGGTGATAGTTGATTCTTTCAACTGTTGTTTATCTGAGAAGGTTTTTATGCCTCCATCTATTATGAATGACAGTTTAGAAAAGGATACAGTAGTCTTGGTTGAAAGCCTCTCTCATTGAGCACTCGATAGCTATCTTTCCATATTCTTCTGGCCTGTAGTATTTGTGTGGGCAAGTCTGCTACTAATCTTATGAGTTTTCCTTTGTAGGTGACTCTTGAACTGTATAAGATCTTTATAGATGTTTGATATAAACCACCTGTCTGAGTGTGATATGCAAATATTTCTCCAAGTTTCTAGATTCCTGTTTAACATTATGGAACTTTCTTTTGATGTGTACAAGCTTTTTAATTTGATATAGTCCTATTTTTTTCAATCTTGTTTTTTTATTTTTTATTTTATTTTTTTTATTTAAGAAATGATTAATTAACAAAACCATAAGGTAGGAGGGGTACAACTCCACACAATTCCCACCCCCCAATCTCTATAACCCACCCTCTCCCCTGATAGCTTTTCCACTCTCTATCCCTCTGGGATCATGGACCCAGGATCATTGAGGGTTGCAGAAGGTAGAAGGTCTGGATTCTGTAATTGCTCCCCCACTGAACATGGGTGTTGACTGGTCGGTCCATACTCCCAGTCTGCCTCTCTCTTTCCCTAGTAGGGTGTGTCTCTGGGGAAGCTGAGCTCCAGGACACATTGGTGGGGTCTTCAATCCAGGGAATCCTGGCCAGTATCCTGGTGGCATCTGGAACCTGGTGATTGAAAAGAGAGTTAACATACGAAGCCAAACAATTTGTTGAGCAATCATGGATCCCAAACTTGGAATAGTGGAGAGGAAGTGTTAGGGAGGTACTCACTGCAAACGATAGTGTACTTCTGCTTTCAGGTATATATTTTGCAGTAGTTTACGGATACGTGTGAACATATGCTCTCTCTCACAGAAACTGGTGTATATCTAGGTTATGGGACTTTGTTAGAAAGTGAACCACCTGAGATGAAATTAGAGTGTACTATAAAAGGAAAGGTCTCAACTGAGTAATGAAGCTGAAGGGTTGTCATTCCACACGTGAAGTCTCTGGACACAGTCGGAGGTGAAGCATGTTGAGGTGGCAATCGTTGTGTTGGTTAGGTTGTGATCGGCGGATGCAATATTATTTGGTTTGGATTGGGAGAGGCATACGGGAAAGTGGGCCCTATCCAAGCATTCCAGGACTGGGGGAAGTAGGGGCTCTATAGTGGAGATGTGAGGTTCCTGCTGTTTAGGGTTCAAAGAGACAATCGATAGTTAATGTTATCATCACATTATTTGGTAATTGGTTTAACTTTGAAAAGTCCGTTCATTAGGGTTTGCTGTAAGTATCCAGTATCTTGTATATAGCTGTGCTATTGGATGCTACTAATCTACTTGGTCTAGCATTTTGAGAGAGTCCGCATATCAAATACACAGCCTATATATTGCAAAGATTCAGTTTGTGTTTTGAGAAACTTTGAGACATAAAATTGATTTTACCCCTCTCATAATAATCAACTACTGATTTATATGTCTACATTTTGCTAGGAGTGTACATAAACACCATTCCAACCACCAAAAGACTGTGACCCATCCCTCCCACCCACTCCCACACCCCACTGTCCCAGGAAGCTGCATGTCTACCCCTCACCACAGGGTTTTTACTTTGGTGCCATACTTACAATTTGATGAGGTCCTGCTTGTAGTTTCCCTTTCAGATCTTCTTAATCAACTTCTGTGGATGAGTGGGATCATCCCATACTCATCTTTATCTTTCTAACATAGCTCACTTAACATAATTCCTTCTAGCTCTGTCCAAGATGGGTCAGAGAAGTTGGGTTCATTGTTCCTGATAGCTGCATAGTATTCCATTGTGTATATAGACCACAGCTTTCTCAGCCACTCATCTGTTGTTGGGCACGGGGTTGCTTCCAGGTTTTAGCTATTATGAATTCTGCTGCTATGAACATAGGAGTGCATACCTCTTATTGGTTGGGTGTTATGGAGTCCTTGGGGTATAACCCCAGGATAAGAATTACTAGATCATATGGAAGGTCCATGTCTATCCTTCAGAGAGTTTTCCAGACTGCTCTCCACAGAGGCTGGACCAATTTACATTCCCACCAGCAATGTAAAATGATTCCTCTGTCCCCACATCCACTCCAGCATTTGTTGCTGCTGTCCTTTTTGATGTATGCCATTCTTACAGGAGTGAGGTGGTATCTTAGTGTTGTCTTAATTTGCATTTCTCTGACAATCAGTGACCTAGAGCAATTTTTTATATGTTTGTTAGCCTTTTGGATCTTCTCTGTAGTGAATGTTTTGTTCATATCCTCTACCCATTTAGGGATGCGGTCATTTGCTTTTTTGGTGCTAAGTTTGCTGAGCTCTTTATATATTTTGGTGATTAGTTTCTTGTCTGATGTCTGGCATGTGAAGATCTCCCATTCTGTGAGGGGTCTCTCTGTTTGTTTAATAGTTTCTTTGGATGTGCAGAAGCTTTTCAATTTCATGTAATCCCATTGGTTTGTTTCAGCTTTAGTCTTCCATGCAATTGGGTTTGATTCATCAAAGATGTGCTTGAGGTGTAGGTGGGAAAGTGTTTTACCAATGTTTTCCTCTAAGTATTTGATTGTTTTAGGTCTAACATCTAGGTCTTTGATCCATTTGGAGTTGATTTTTTTTTTACTGGTTAGATAAAGTGGTTCAATTTCATTCTTCTGCATGTTACAACCCAGTTTTCCAAGCACCATATATTGAAGAGAACCTCCTTTTTCCATTTAATCCTTTGGGACCCCTTATCAAAGATTAGATGACCATAGGTGTTGGGATTTATTTCTGGGCTTTCAATTCTGTTCCACTGGTCTGTGTGCCTATTTTTGTTCCAGTACCATGCTGTTTTGATGATGATGGCTTTATAATATAGTTTAAGGTCTGGGAGTGTGATGCCTCCATTTCTGTTTCTTTTCCTTAAGATGGTTTTGGCAATTCTAGGTGTTTTCAGGTTCCAGATAAATGATTGTAGTGTTTGTTCTATTCTCTTAAAGAAGTTTTGTGGAACTTTGATGGGTATTGCATTAAATTTGTATATGGCTCTGGGGAGAATATTCATTTTGATGATATAAATTCTTCCAATCCATGAGCATGGTATATCTTTCCATTTCTTATCAGTTTCTATTTCCTTGAGTAGTGACTCATAGTTTTCAGCATACAATTCTTTCACTTCTTTGGTCAACTCTATTCCTAGGTATTTGATTGATTTTGCTGAAACAGTAAATGGGAGTGATTTCTGGATGTTTTCTTCTTCAGGTTTAGTGTTTGCATAAAGAAATGCTACTGATTTTTGTGCATTGATTTTGTAGCCTGATACCTTGCTATATTGCCTAATAACTTCCAGTAATTTTCTGCTGGATTCTTTAGGTCTTTCTATGTATACTATCATATCATCAGCAAATAGTGAGAGCTTGACTTCCTCCCTTCCAATCTGTATTCCTTTGATTTCTTTCTCTTGCCTTGTTGCTATGGCAAGAAGTTCCAATACTATGTTGAAGAGTAACGGTGACAGTGGACAGCCATGTCTAGTCCCCAATCTGAGGGGGAATGCTTTCAGCTTCTGTCCATTGAGTATGATGTTGGCTGTAGGTTTGCTATATATAGACTCCACTATCTTGAGGAATTTCCCATCTATTCCCATTTTTGTAGAGTTTTGAGCATGAATGTGTGTTGGATTTTGTCAAAGGATTTCTCTGCATCTTCTGAGATAATCATGTGGTTTTTGGCTTCGCTTTTATTGATGTGGTGAATGACATTGATTGACATACGAATGTTGAACCAGCCTTGCATTCCTGGGATGAATCCCACTTGGTCATGATGAACAATCTTTTTGATATGTTGCTGTATCCGTTTGGCCAAGATTTTGTTTAATATTTTGGCATCTATGTTCATCAGACATATTGGTCTGTACTTTTCCTTTTTTGTTCTGTCCCTATCAGCTTTTGGTATCACGGTGATGTTGGCTTCATAGAAGGTGGAACAGAGTACTCCTGTTTCTTCAATCTTATGGAAAAGCTTAAGAAGTATGGGTACTAACTGTTTCCTGAAAGTTTTGTAGAATTCGTTTGTGAAGCCATCTGGTCCAGGACTTTTGTTGTTGGGAAGATTCTTAATAACTGTTTCAATTTCTTTGTCTGTGATTGGTGCATTTAGTTTTTTAGTCCTTCTTGGTTCAGTTTTGGAAGGGCATATGTTTCTAGGAATTGTTCCATTGCTTCCAGATTCTCTGGCTTGGTGGCATATAGTTCTTTATAGAAGTTTCGCAGGATTCTCTGGATTTCTGTCGTGTCAGTTGTGATATCACCTCCATCGTTTACAATTCTATTAATTTGAGTCTTCTCTCCTTTTTGTTTGGTGAGTCTGGCTAGGGGTTTGTCAATTTTGTTTAATCTTTCAAAGAACCAGCATTTGTCTTCACTGATCTTTTGTATGGTTCTTTAATTTTCGATGTTGTTTATTTCTGTTCTAACTTTAGTGATTTCTGTCCTTCTGGTTGCTTTAGGGTTCCTTTGTTCCTCTTCCTCTAAGTCCTTGAGGTGTGCAGTAAGGTTGTTCATTTGAGCTTCTTCTTGGTGTTTAATATGTGATTGTATGGCTATAAGTTTTCCTCTCAGTACTGCTTTAGCTGTGTCCCAAATATTTTGATAGCTTGTGTCTTCATTTTCATTAGTTTCCTGGAACTATTGAATTTCCTGCTTGAGTGAGTCTCTGACCCAGTGGTTTTTACGGAGCATGTTGTTTAGTTTCCAAATTCTGTGTCTTTTAATAGTTTTCTGTTTGTTGTTAAATGTTAGTTTTACTCTACTGTGGTCTGAGAAGATACTTGGGATGATTTCAATGCTCTTGAATTTATTGATGCTGTCTTTGTGGCCTAACATGTGGTCTATCCTTGATTATGTGTTATGTGGATTTGAAAAGAAGGTGTATTCCAGTTTTTTGGGGTGGAGGATTCTGAAAATGTCCAAGAGGTCTAGTCTATCGATCTCTTGTTTCAATTTTCTTGTATCTTTATTGGTTCTCTGCTTTATTGATCTGTCTATGTGTGAGAGTGGGGTATTGAAGTCTCCCACTATTATTGTATTTCTATTGATGTATTTTTGAAATTCTTTCAGTAGATGCTTAATGTATTTAGATGGTCCCTCTTTGGGTGCATGGATGTTAATAATTGTTAAGTCTTCTTGGCTGATTGATCCTCTAATCATTATGTAATGTCCTTGCCTATGTTTTATTACTTTATTTAATTTAAAATATGTCATGTCTGAGATGAGAATTGCTGTTCCTGCCCTTTTTTGTGGTCCGTTAGACTGTATGATAGTTTTCCTTCCTTTCACTTTAAGTCTGTGTTTATCTTGCTGTGACAGACGGGATTTTGGCAGGCAGCATATGGTTGGTTTATGTTTTCTTATCCATCCCCCCCACCCTGTGCCTTTTGATAGGTGAGTTTAAGCCATTGACATTTATTGATATTATGGATTTAATGTATTGTAGTGCCATTGTTCAAAAAAAATTGTTGCTCTGATATATTGCTAGTATTATAGTGATGTTCTTGTTTATAAGAGGTCTTTCAGAACCTTTTTAGGGACGGCTTGGTGATGCTTGCCTCGTTTTACTGTTGTTTATATAAGAAGGTTTTGATCCCTCCATCTAATTTGAATGAAAGTCTAGCAGGATATATTATCCTTGGTTGAAACCCTTTTTCATTCAGGGCTCGATAGATATCTTGCCACTACCTTCTGGATTTTAGAGTTTCAGTGGAGATGTCTGCAGATAATCTTATGGGTTTTCCCTTTTACTGACTTTTGTTTCTCTCTTGCAGCCTTTAGGATCCTTTCTTTATCCTTATTTCTTCTCATTGTGACTATGATGTGTCTTGGTGTCTTCAGGTCTGGGTTGATTCTGTTTGGTACTCTCTGGGCCTCTTGAATCTTGATATCCTTTCTGTTATTCAGGTCTGGGACGTTTTCTTGTATTATTTCCTCTAGAATGTTTGCTTCCCCTTCCTCTCTTTCTTCCTCTGGCAGGCCAATTATACGAATGTTACTTCTTTTGATATCATCCCATATGTCTCTGTTGTTGTTTTCAGTGTCTCTCAATCTCTTTTTAAGCTCTTTCACCTCTTTCTTTGTTTTCTCTAACTCATCCTCTGTTTGACTAATTCTGTTTTCTGCTTCTGTTAGTCTGCTTTCCCTTGCCTCATCTTCTTTTTTCATTACAGCAATTTCAGCTTTCAGTTCTCTAATTGCCTCAAGATAATCAGTATTTTCCTTGGGGGTTTCAACTGTTGTTTCCCTAATACTGCCATTCCTTTCCTCCAATGTTGTTTTCATTTCTGTTATTAATAAGTTTATTATTGCTTGCATACTTTTCTTATCTATGCTTACTTCTGGCTGTTTTGTAGTTTCTTCTGAGCTCTTGTCTTCATTCATTAGAGTAGCAGTTTTATTTGTTTTTGATCTACCCATTTTTTTGATTTATGTGTTTCCTTTTTTTATGCTCTGTTGTTCTTCAGTTGTTGTGTCTTGAGTACAAGTAACCCTGTACTAAATACATTTATGACTATTGCACTCAACAACCTCAGGAATTACAGTAGCAACTGAGGCAAGTATTAAAGTAGTTTAATTGTTACCAGTTATTCAAACAATTTCTCCAGTCCATGAAAAAATAGTAACCAAATCCCAGTGAAGAAAGAGAAAAGAAAGAAAGGATAGCAAGAATAGACAGTTATGCAAATCTACTATCCAGTGTATATTCTAGGGGTTGCAAGAGGGGAAAGGGAACTAGAACAGAGATACACACATAGAGAGTCCACTCTGAGTCAGATTTCTTCCCCAAAATAATTCACAAATTCAGAAAGGCAAAGAAGAAGGAGGAAGTGTATGACAAGATTAAAAAAAAAGAGAGAGAGAGAGACGAGAGAGAGAAAAGGGAAAAGATAAGAAAAAGAGCTGCAATTAAAGAGCAGTGCAAGGAAATTCCCAAATTTGTTTCAGTGAATTCAAAAAAGCACATTGTGGTGTGGGCGCTGGGGGCTGTGACTTTGGAAGCTGTAGGATTAAGGAAGAAGGGATGACAAGAATTAGAAAAATAAATAAATAAATAAATAAAGAGAGAGAGAGATAGAAAAAGAAAATAAAAAGAACAGTCATAAAAGGGCAGTGAAAGGAAAGGATTTTTATTGTTTATTATTTATTTAGCTATGCACGGTGAGGTGGGGGGTGGTTGGCTACTTAGAAAGAAAAAAGGCCAAAGTTTTCAGAAGGCTATAGACTTAGAATTAATGATACTCCCTGGTGGGGCAGGAATTTGGTAAAGAAAAGGAGCTCCCCTCCCCTGCTATGAGCTGGTCCCCAGGGACTGGTTATCGGGGGGGGGGGGGGCAGGAAGGAGGTATGCTTGAAAATTAAAAGGAAGAAAAAAAAATTCCCCCCTTTTTTCCCTACTCTAATTCTTAACCCAAATTATGTTATAGTCACCTCCTTGGTGTCACCTCTAGGACCCCTTATTGGCTGGCCTGCTAAAGGCAGAAAATCCTACTGCTTCCAGGAGATATGGTCAGAGCTCAGCCACTAGTAGCTTCTCAGTCCGCCATCTTCCGGGAAACACCCCCCCCCAATATTTTTTAAAGGTTTTCTCAAAAATGAAAACTAGCTCCAAGTCCTTTGATCCAATGAGAGCTGTACTCAAGGATGTCCTCAGATCCGCCCTCAGGGTCGGGGTGGTCCCCGGAGACTCCCAAGAGAAAGCCCCCGAGCTACAGTGCTCCCTCCTGGTCCTCTGCCAGCTGCCCAGCAGCGCTCTGCAACCGTCGAAGGAGCCGCCTTCCCAGGCTAAGGACCGTGCTCGGCACACCCACCTTGCCCGCCGACGCCTGGGAAGTCTGGAGCAGCCCGCCCACTAGTCTGCGCCACCTCTACTCTAATTCTTAACCCAAATTAAGTTATAGTCACCTTCTTGGTGTCACCGCTAGGACCCCTTATTGACTGGCCTACTAAAGGCAGAAAATCCTACCATTTCCAGAAGATGTGATCAGAGCTCAAGCCACTAGCAGCTTCTCAGTCCGCCATCTTCCGGGAACCTCAATCTTGCTTTTGTTTCCCTTGCCCTTGGGTTGGAGTTTCCAAATGTATCTTTAATGTTAATGTCATGAAATGTGTCACTGATATGTTCTATGTAATTTACAGTTTCAGGTCTAGTATCCATGTCTTTGTACCATTTGAGCTAATTTTTTAAAAAATATTTATTTATTCCTTTTTTGCCCTTGTTTTATTGTTGTAGTTTTTATTGTTGTTGTTGATGTCATCGTTCTTGGATAGGACAGAGTGAAATGGAGAGAGGAGGGGAAGACAGAGGGGGGAGAGAAAGATAGACACCTGCACACCTGCTTCACTGTGAAGCGACTCCCCTGCAGGTGGGGAGCCAGGGGTTTGAATTGGGATCCTTAAGCCAGTCCTGGCACTTTGCACCAACTGTGCTACCACTGCACTCCCATGAGCTAATTTTAATACATGGTGTTAATTCGTGGTCTAATTTCATTTTTCTACATGTGATTATCTGGTTCTTTCAGCACCATTTGTTAGAGAGAGCTTCTTTACCTCATTGGGCAGTTTTGGCCCCTTTGTCATACATAAGCTGTGTATACATTTGTGGGTTTAGTTCTGGGCTCTTTATACTGTTCCATTGGTCCATATATTTTCATTTTTGTTTAAGTACCACATTCTTTTAGCTCCTATTGTTTTGTAGTATAAACTGTAGTTGGGAATTGTGATGTCTCTGTTTTTCTTCTTCCTCATTGCTGCTCTTAGTTTTTGTTTTTTTGTTTTGCCTCCAAGGTTATCACTGGGTCTCAGTGCCAGCACTATGAATCCATAGCTCCTAGAGTCTATTTTTCCCACTTTGTTTCCCTTGCTGTGGTTTTTATTGTTATTGTTGTTATAGCTGTTGTTGCTGTTGGATAGAACAGAGAGAAATTGAGAGGAGTGGAAGGCAGAGAGGAGGATAGAAAGATAGACACTTGCAGACCTATTTCATCACTTGTGAAGCGACCCCCCCTTCAGTTGGGGAGCTGGGTGCTCCAACAGGGATCCTTATGCGGTTCTTTGCTCTGGTCCGTATGCTTTGCGCCATGTGCACTTAACTGCTGCACTACCCCCCAACCCCCTCTGTTCTTAGTTTTTTATAGTTTCACATGAATTTTTTAATGTGTTGTTCAGTTTATTGGTGTTCTCCTATTTAATTTCTATTTGTTTGATTTGTCATATTTTGTATTTTCAGTTTCTCTGCTGTTTATGCATTTATTGTGCTTGTTATTTCACAGCCAGCAGGCGGTGCTATTGTTATGATTACTGGATTTTGCTTAATTTTATATATTGGATGAGAGGAGCTGGTGTTGTTTCTTGTTATTTCTGTGAGTTGTTGCTGTATTCTGTGTGGTGTGTACATATGGCCTTTCTTTGGAATTCCATCCTTAATCTAAATCTTTGAGGTTTGCTGTGTGCTGCATCTATGTTCAGAGAACCAGGGCTTAATTTACTGGTTAGCTGCCAGCTGTCATGATTTACCTTTCTGTAGATCTGCCTCAGTTCTAGGACAAGCTGTACAATTTTTGGTCAGATATTTTCCATGTCACTATGGTGTGTCTTTTCCAGCAGTTCAGTAATCTAATTCCACCATGTTCATGAAGTAAAAGCTCCCTTTCCTCTCTCTCACAGTTAACTCCGTGAGTTGCTGTGACTGCTGATGTGATGGGGGAAATAGCAGCCTCTGGTCTTGGTGCTCTCAACTTCTGTGTCTGGTTTTAATCCTGCACCCCTTCTCATGCTAACCGTGTGCTCAAGCACCCACCTAATGCTACAGTGCTTCTGTGGATATCTCAGCTGCAGTTTGATGTGGTTTGTTAAGTTCTATAGTTGATCTATGTTATTTTGGGGGAGGGTCTATGTAGTCTGCTATTACTTCATAACTCCCAAAACTATGCCTCCAATTTTTGAATACTTCATAATGATCTTATAGGTAAGTGTATGTGACATCTAGCAGTCAATAGAATGATTGTTAAAGAAAAGTATGCCTGTTAGATTTTTTCCCCATTTTGTGACATTCCTATATTACTTTAAAGAATTTGATAATCTGTGGCATAGGAAAGTTGCAGTAGTTAAAATCAAATAAACATTTGATATAATACTTAATCATCTGTAAATCTATTAAGAATATTTTATCTTATGCTGCTACTTGTCTGTGGATGCTCTAGAAGAACTCCACTTTAGACTTCACAACTGTGGGATGATTATAGCAGTTCTACTACATCTGCTGCCCTAGACTAAGAGTAACCATTTCACAAACTATGTTATTTTTATATAAAAAGTAGAGGGAAACATGG
This sequence comes from Erinaceus europaeus, assembly GCF_950295315.1. Classification (NCBI taxonomy): domain Eukaryota; kingdom Metazoa; phylum Chordata; class Mammalia; order Eulipotyphla; family Erinaceidae; genus Erinaceus; species Erinaceus europaeus. Next base: position 66,500,562 of record NC_080171.1, on the reverse strand, counting down.
GAAAATACAACTGTACGTATATGTTCAGTATTTCAAGTTTGTCTTCTAGCTATCAATATACATTGAAAAAAGTAAGATACTTGGGCAAGACTGAAGTCAATGGTGGGAAAGAAAATTCTGTCCAGGGTCTAAGAGATAGCTCATTGAATAAGGTGTCTACATAATGATGAATGAGACCACCCAGATTTGAGCCCCAGAATCATATGACTGTTGCTGTGGCAGTGGAATAACCTTCAGTGTTACAATATCTCTCTCCTCTGTCTTTTTCTCTGTCTCTTTATCTGAATTAAAAATTGTGGTGTGGAGTTGCTAAATTAAGCATGCACAAGGCTCTGTTTTCACATAAAAATGGTGCATGAGAAGAGTATATTTGCCAAAGTAAGTCTGTTGCAGAAATTATCCCCAAATAGGAGACCAGTTGAGGTGAAGTAGAGAAGAGTTTAATACACCAGTGTGTATATGAGACTCCAGACCACTCCAGGAAGTTCTCCCTGCACCTTGGAAAAGCATACAGTTTTATTCTGGTTACACTGAAGTCCCCCCGCTAAGGGGCAGGTGAATAGGTCAGATGAACTTATTGCATTGCTTCAGAGTAAGCAGAAAATAGATAAAGGCAATCTTTCACATAGTTAAAATACATGCACCTGATCCTTGGCCTTGGTGCAGGCAGAGATAGGGAGGCCTAGTATGTATCAGTCCCAGGCCAGCTGGATTCCTCCCTAGTCATCTTTATCTTAAGCACTGTTGCCTTGGGCTTACTAGCTTCGGAATGTGGAGGGAGGAGGTACAGTAGCTATAGTCTCTGATTGCTGTGAGGACCATCCAGCACAGAGGAAATACAGATTTAGGCTTTAGGTCTCTATATCACAAAGTAAATAAAAGTCTGTTACCAGGCACATAGATTAAATACCTACATAGGGTGAATCAGGAGAGTGTGCACTCTGTGTTCATCTATTTTTCCATTTCAAGTCCCGGGTAAGAGTGTGGATATTATTATGTAACTAAAGGGAAATGAAAATTGGTACAATTATAAATAATTCCCTTACCATCTGGCAGTAATTCTTGAAGAAAAGGTAATTTTATAACACTTTCAAGTCTTGAAGTATATAGTGTTTTTAGCTACCTTTTTTTTTGAGTTTTGCCTATACTGAATGAAAGTCCTTTATAATGTACTATACATTCTTGGCATTCTTCAACCTAAATTACTAAATGTAACATGACCTTTTAAATAAGTTCATGTAATTATTATAAATATCAAGTGCTATTCTGTACTGTAATGTCATTTTTATTACTAAGTTGTGAAATTTTAATTGAGTAGCCTATTTTTTCTACTATTTTGCCACTTGAAGTAATTTGTAATGTGGCATATAATATTGTGATATATCATGACAGTTCATTCAATGGTTTTCAGTACTTTAAATCCAAATATATTACTAAATATAATTTTATTTGTGATAAGTTGATTCTGAATGAAAGCCAAGATATATACATTCAGTGAAATAAGATATAGTATAAAGACTTAGTAACATATGCTTTTCACTATTAAGAATCAGTTGTAAAATCATTCTGAATATTTGAAATAAGGAAGGAAGACTGATAAAATAGCTTACTTGGACCGGAGTAAAAACCCTGGTTCGAGCCCCTGGCTCCCCACCTGCAGGGGAGTCACTTCACAAGCAGTGAAGCAGGTCTGCAGGTGTCTTATCTTTCTCTCTCCCTTTCTGTCTCCCCTCCTCTCTCAATTTCTCGCTGTCCTATCCAACAATGAAGACAACAACAACAATAATAATAATAGCTACAACAATAAAAAAACAACAAGGGCAACAAAAGGGCATAAATAAATATAAAAAATAGCTTACTTGGTTAGTGCACTGCTTTGCCATGTGAGCATGACCCAGGTTCAAAACCAATTCTGGCTACACTGAAGAAAGATTCAGTGTTATAGCCTTACTTTCTTCCTTCCTTCCTTTCTTTCTTTCTCTCTTTCTTTCTCTCTTTCTTTCTTTCTCTCTCTGTCTCTTCCTTGTTATCTCAAGGGAAGGAAGGAAAAAAAGAAAGGAGAGGAAAGGGAGGGAAGGGAAGAAAAAAGAAAGTGATAAAGGGAGTGAAGAAGGAAGAAATTAATGAAAGGAGGTAAATAGGTAGGAAGGAAAGAAGGAAGGATGGAAGGAAAAGATGGAAGGCTTTGACTATTACAAACTGTGATGCTATGGACATAAGTATACACAAATCTTTTTGGTTTGAGGTGTTAAGTTCCTTAGGATATATCCCCACAAGAGGAATTGCAGGGTCATATAGTAGTCATTTCTATACTTCTGAGAGTTTTCCAGACTGCTCTCCACAGGGGTTGGACCAATTTACATTCCCATCAGCAGTGCAGGAGTGTTCCTTTGTCCCCCACAACCTCTTCAGCATTTGTTGCTGGTACCTTTTCTAATGTATAACATTCTCACAGGAGTGAAGTGGTATCTCATTATTATCTTTATTTACATTTCTCTGACAGTCAGTGTGGATCTTTTTTTTTTCCATATCTGTTGACCTTTTGGATCTCTCCTTTGTTGAATATTCTGTGTCTTTTGTTTGTTTGTTTGTTTTTGTTTTTTTACCTGCAGGGTAATTGCTGGGGTCAGTGCCTGCACTACAAATCCACTGCTCCTGGAGGCCATTTTTTTCCCATTGTTGTTGCTGATGTTGTTGTTGTGGATAGGACAGAGGGAAATCAAGAGAAGAGGGGAAGACTGAGATGGGGAAAGACACTTGCAGAACTACTTCACCTCTTGTGAAGAGGCCATCCCTGCAGGGGAGCTGGGTCCTTGAACCAGGGTCCTTAGGCACTCAGGTCCTTGTACTTCATGCCATGTGTGCTTAACCTGCTGTACTACCACCCAGCCCCCTGGTGAATGTTCTGGTCATGTTCTCTCCCCATTTTTGGATAGGATCATTTGTATTTTTGTTACCAAGTTTGGTAAGTTTTTTCTATATACAACTTTTATGGAAGTGGGAACAAACCAATGAGAAAATATAATTTTTTTTTAAGATTTTATTTTAGAAGAAGAAGAAGCCAGAGAAATATTCAGACATGTGATTTAACCAGGAGACTTAACCAGGAGACTCACACATGAAAATTGAATTTTTTCTATGACTTCAAAAATGCATGCTTCCAACACAAATTCTTTAGAGAAAACTTATCATTATTGAAATAAATTATTACTTGGCACCTTATTAATAATCATCTCTTTATCTATTTTTTTACATCAAGAGTATTTACAGGAGATGGCATCAATATTTTTCTTTTGTAAATTTTATTTTAGACATATTTCCATATTATTTTCATAAAAACTTGGTACTAAGAATCCAGAAATAATCATTTGATATGTTGACTATCAGTAAATTTGTTGGATAAAAATGATTCTCTAATTATTATCATAGTTTGTAACCTACCTATAAAATATGTTCTCAAGCTTTTAATCAAATATTTATTATATATTATGAGATCTTGGTCCTTATTAGTAAAACACTTTAAATAGGAATAAAAATTTACATTTTCAAAATACAGACTTACTATCTAAATTTAAAGATTTAAAAGCAAATGTAACAAATGTAAATTGTAATTAATGGCAGTGTGTTTTATGAAAGAACCTGGTTTATTTGCTTTCCACCTCTTCAAAGACTGTCTTTGACAGTTGCTAAAAAAAAAATAGCTTATGCTTTCTTTTAGTATTAATGTATACTATATGCTTAAATAACATGAAATCTGACTTTTTGTCTACACACACTTTAATACATAATTTTAATGAATACTTAAAAAATAGGAAAAATTTGAGTCTTTGGTTATGGGACTACTAGGTTGAACTAAAATACTTAATTATATGAGATAATCAAGATTATTCCGAAAAGATAATCAAGATTATCCCACTGCACTTCATTTGTGTGGGACTGAGATTTTTCAAATTTTATTTACCTTATGCTTAATATTTAGCCTCATGTAATTTATAAATTTTGAGATATAGTTTCTGATTATGTCTTCAATTAATTACAAAATTGCTATTTGCTTGAAGAGGCAATTGCCTCTGAATATTTTTCTCCTTCATTAAATTCTCAGCTGCAATTATTTTGTCCTTAATCAATAACCTGAAGATGAATATTAATTGTAGTAATTTTCATTTTAAACTATCCTGCCAATGCTAATTATAACATGAGAACTATAACTTCAATAACCTTTCAAATAAATCCAGCAGAAAATCAAACATCATCAGTTTTTGTAGGGATATTGTTTCATCATGGTAATTATCATAATCTCATTCCAATGTGCTGTTTCTTATCAGTTAAGATAGCAGGTTTTCAGTTTATAGATAAATCTCATGTGTTTTCATAGTATTGGACCTGGGCTTCATTTGTGTGTGACTGAATGTACAGTGCAAGTGGGGACCAGAGGTTTGATCCTGAGTCCTCATTTGCAGGAGGGAAACTTCCCAAATATTGGAGTAATGCTGATGTTTGTTTTCCCCTCCTTTACTGCAGCTCCTCCTCATTTTCTACTCTCTCTCTCTCTCTCTCTCTCTCTCTCTCGTTCTCTATTCTCTTCCTCCTTACTTATAGCCATTGATCAAAAGTGTTTTTTTTAATCTGATGTTTTTCCTAAGAAATTGAATATTTTTAATCTGTAAAGTACTGATTTTTATATTTTTTGTAAAGTGCCACAATGGAAAATGATTCTATTAAACATAAATGTTTATTTAAAAAAAAGCTATTTTGGAAATTGGAGATGCAACTCTTCAAGAATGATATATACCTTGCACACGGTTTAGGTTTCAGCACTGATACCAGATGGAAGTGTCATGGTGGCAATTGGGGACACACTGGTAATGTAGTGTGGTAATTTCTTCTCCCCCATTCATATATATATATATATATATATATATATATATATACTATTTTTTACAGTATACAATACATAATATATATTCATATATACTGAGCTTGGGTGAGGTGAAGTCACATAAGTGTGAGACGCTGACACACACACACAAGCATATGCTAAAGTATGTGGAGACAGAAATTCATAAACTTCATGTTATTTAAGCATACATTATACATTAATACTAAAAGAATGTGTGCGCACACATGATTTTAACGGTAGAGTTTTGTGTGTATGCGTGCTCATGTCTTACCATACCCACAGATAGATGTCCTCTGCCTTCTCTTCCTTCTGACAGCTAGCATAATTTTCAGGGTCTAAGATGCAGTTTGGATACTTATTTTTTTCCAAGTTATTTTGCTATTTTTTTGTCACTTTATTGGGGGAAATAATGCAGAATACTTCACCTGTGACTAATTTATTATACCCCAGTGATAGGTGTTGGCCCACCATACCCTTTACCAGCTGACATTTTGCAGTACCAGGTACACTGAGTCCCTAACCCTCCCAAATTTAATCTTGTGAACTTCTATTTGCTGTAATTATCTATTTTTTACATGAGTGAAACCATCAGAATCTGTCATCACCAACTCTAATCTTATCCATTTTGTGCCTAATTATACATTATCATTTTTTAAAATTTACAATTGTTTTCCATTAAATATATATCCCACAACTTCTTTATTTTGTTCTCTGTGGGTGGCTATTTAGGTTTATTAAATATTTTGACTCTTATGAATAGTGCAGTTGTAGATGGATGGGTGTATGTATCTTTCCAAGTTAATACTTTGATGTCCTTTGCATATATGCTTAGGGAGCGCTATTGTTGGATCATAGGTATTTACATTTTAACATTTATTTATCTTTTAATAGAAAGGTAGAAAGGCAGAGAAACTGAAAGAGAGTACAGCTCCCTTGAATGTGAGGGGGTGGGCTTGAACCTGTGTGACATGCATTATAAAACAGCACATTATCCAAGTGAGCTATTTTGCTGGCCTGACATTGTATGCTGTTATCCATAAAGGCTACATCAATTTATGTTCCTTCCAGAGTTACCAGAGTTCTTTCCACATCCTTGCAAACATTTGTCATTTCCTGTCGAAATAGGCTATTCTCACAGGCATTAGCTAGACTCTCAATGTGGTTCCTTTTTGTATTTTTCAGAGTTGCTTTGGTTATATATATTGTGGTTCTACACAAGTTTTACAATTGTTCAATTTCCTTTAAAAATGTTGTTGTGATCTTTGGGGGATTCCATTGAATCTATAAAGTCCTTTAGTTAGTATAGCCATTTCAGTGTTCCAACATAACACCTTCAAGTTTTATCAGAACCACTCATTCTTGATGTGCTTTGCAATCTACTTTTTTTTACCCATGTGGATTAAGGATACCTTGAAAAGCTTCTGTCAGTTTCTAATGCTTCACTAAGTACTTTTGGAATCTATGTATGCATGAGTACCTAAATTGATTCAAAATATTAATACTTAGTTATTTAGTCTTTCTTCTTACAAATATTATTCTTTGAATTCTTAATATCCTTTTTTATAACTGATTATTTCAATTTTTTTAAGTAAAACTATTTTGTGTGTAGTTATTTCACTCTTGTTTAGCAGCAAGGTTGACTAACATCACCAAGATGAACACAGTTTTAATTCCCTTTTGAAGGATTGTTAAATATTTTTTCTTTTTTTTTAAACTTGTATTTATTTACTTATTATTGGATAGAGACAGAGAGAAATTGAGGGTAATGGGGAAGGTAGAGAGGGAAGGACACAGAGAGACACCTGCAATACTTCTTCACCACTCATGAAACTTTCTCCTTGCAGGTGGGGACTAGGGGACTGAACCCAGGTCCTTGTGTACTATAATGTGTTCCTATAGTTCAGATGACAATTTCTTACTATTCTACACAGGTGCACCACTGCCTGGACCCCCTTTAAAGGATTTTGAGCAATAAAACTCCATATTTTGTATTTACAGTGGTAAATATGGATGCAGCGTTGAGGATGGGTATTATTGAGCACAATATCAGAAATAGCTATTACAAACAAGAGAGTGTGTACAATTTCATGGAAGAGATATTGGAGACATGAGGATGATGATAATAGTGAGACTTGGAAAAGTAGAAAATTCTTAGCTTATGAGATCAGATGAGATCGGGTGTGTTCAGGGTGGTATGGCAGAAGACAAAGTAGAAAATTCTATGTAAACTAATGTAATTTGAAATCAGCCTAATTTTACAATCATCTTCAGTCTGCTATGTTTTGTTTTGCTGTTTTGATCTAGTAAGTGTAATACTGACACACAACCTAACATTCTGTTTTGTCATTTATAAACAGGACAACAATAATATTAAAGTGCTTTATTATTTTCAGTCATATTTCTTTATATATACTGTAAATATAAAAAATATATTTATATATATTAAGCACACAATGAGATATTTTAAATATAAACCATACAATACTCTAAAGATTTTGAAATATGCAAAATATTTTATAATATCTGAATTACCTTATATAGTATCTCTACTTGTATTACTTTGGTCAGTGAAATATTGATATCACTCAATTCTGAGAGTAGTTGTATATTTTATTTCACCAATAATAAAAATGATAAATATAATAAATGAACTACCTTGCATCTTCACAAGTTAAAAATTGTGTAATGATATTAGATCCTCTTATTTCCAAAGTAATCCAAATTTTTTGTTAATGGAGCCAGTTAAACCTTAATGTTATCATAATGTGCACTGATAGCTTTGGCTGGAGAAGATGTTTTTGAAAATTGTAGGCTTCATATAAGGCACAAAGGAATTTTGAGTTGTTAGCCATCTTTCACACATAATTATCAAAACATTCAGTAAATATCAAGATGATTTTATAGATATTGGGCAATAATAGTGAAATATAAAATATCAATATAATATATAGCACTATATATATCCATATATTCACCAAATGAATTTTGTAACAAACAAACACTTCAGACACACGTAATGATGGAATAATAAACTCACTTTTTGTGAGTTTATTATTTTTTTTTAAATTTTTTATTTCTAAATAGAAAACATTGACTAAACCATATGATAAGAGGGGTACAACTTCACACAATTATCACCACCAGAACTCTGTATCCCATCCCATCCCCTGATAGATTTCCTATTCTTTAACCCTCTGGGAATATGGACCCAAGGTCATTGTGGGATGCAGAAGATGGAAGGTCTGGCTTCTGTAATTGCTTCTCTCTGAACATGGGCATTGGCAGGTTGATCCATACTCCCAGCCTTCTGGGTTGCAGAAGGTAGAAGGTCTGGCTTCTGTAATTGCTTCCCCGCTGAACATGGGTGTTGACTGGTCGATCCATACTCCCAGCCTGTGTCTCTCTTTCCTTAGTGGGGCAAGGCTCTGGGTAATCGGAACTCTAGGACACATTGGTGGGGTTGTCTATCCAGGGAAGTCTAGTCGGTATCATGATAGCATCTGGAACCTGATGGTTGTCAAGAGAATTAGCATACAAAGCCAAACAAATTATTGAACAATCCTAAACTAAATATGGCCCCAGATGACATCAAATTGATGCCGTTTACAGTCAACAATATCTATAGGGCTTTCTCATATTTGGGAGCTACTCTGTTCCCTGATCCAGCTTCCTGGTCCTTTTTCCAGCCATGACATCATCTCCCCAGACAATAACTTGGATCCACCTGCATATCAGATTTCAGGCTCAAGGGAAAAAAAGAAAAAAAAAACTTAAAGGCTGGAATAGTACAAATGAAGAGTTGGGGGGGGGTCCTCCATTTTGTAGATAGCTAGTAGGCCTATTTTAGTAATATTCCAAAGGGCCTGTGGCTATACTAGTTTTTTTTTTTTTTTCCCTGAGCCTGAAATCTGATATGCCAGTGGATCCAAGTTATTGTCTGGGGAGATGATGTCATGGCTGGAAAAAGGACCAGGAAGATGGATCAGGGAACAGAGTAGCTCCCAAATATGAGAAAGGCGTATAGATATTGTTGACTGTAAACAGCATCGATTTGATGTCATCTGGGGCCATATTTAGTTTAGGAGCCTGTGCGACCTCTGTATCCCTGTAGATATGAGCTCACATTCTGTGGTCATGAGTAGGAACATTCCAGGCTGCCCCAATATTGACCCATCTTCCTAAGGTGTAGCATAGAGGATGTTGGTCAGCCTCCCTTCAGAGAATGGAGCATTCTCTACCATTTTTGATCCAATTGGGTTGAGGGCAAGGTTCTACGGGGCTAACAAAGGGGTTTGTTGTTTTGTTCCTGATAGAAATGACCAGTAACAATGGAGAGAGGGATTTATTCGAGGTCTAGGCCCTCATGTCTGTTTGGAAATCTCAGGACTCCCAGATTAGGGCCCCAGCTGATGGAATGGCCTGATAGTGACTAAAGAGTCATCATTAAAGTATGCCAGTCTCTTGCCCTTATTCAACTTTTGCAGTCCTTGCTTTTTCTATTTCCTTGGATAGTGACTCATAGTTTTCAGTATACAAGTCTTTCACTTCTTTGGCCAGGTTTATTCCAAGGTATTTTATTGATTTTGATGCAACAGTGAATGGGAGTGATTTCTGGATGTCTTCTTCAGATTTAGTGTTTGCATAAAGAAATGCCACTGATTTTTGTACAATTTTTTATTTGCTCTGATATATGGCAAGTCTTATGGTGATGTTCTTGTTTATAAGAGGTCTTTTAGAACCTCTTTCAGGGCAGGCTTTGTGATGGTTGCCTCCTTTAGCTGTTGCCTGTCTGAGAAGGTTTTGATCCCTCCATCTAGTTTCAATGAAAATCTAGCAGGATATATTGTCCTTGGTTGAAACCCTTTTTCATTGAGGGCTCCATTAATATCTTGCCATTCTCTTCTGGTTTTTAGAGTTTGAGTGGAGAAGTCTGCTGATAATCTTAAGGGTTTTCCCCTGTATATAACTTTTTGTTTTTCTTGATCCTTTCTTTATGCTTACTTGTTTTCATTGTAACTATGATGTGATTTGGTATCTTCAGGTCTGGGTTGATTCTGTTTTGGACTCTCTGGGCCTCTTGAATCTTACTGTCCTTTCTGTTGTTTAGGTCTGAGAAGTTTTCTTTTATTATTTCCTCTAGAATGTTTACATCCCCTTCCTCTCTTTCTTCCTCTGGCAGGCCAAATATATGAATGTAATTTCTTTTGAGATCATCCCATTTGTCTCTGTTGTTGTTTTCAGGTTTTCTCAATCACTTTTTGAGCTCTTTTACCTCTTTTTTAGTTTTCTCTAGCTCATCCTCTGTCTGGCTAATTCTATTTTCTGCTTCTGTTAGCCTGCTTTCCCTTCCCTCAGCTTCTTTCTTCAGTTCAGTTATAGTATTAGCTTGTTCTGCTAACTGACCTTTTAGTTCAGCTATTTCAGCTTTCAGTTCTGTAATTACCTCAAGGTATCTAGTATTTTCCTTGATGGTCTCATCTGTTGTTTTCCTAATTATGATTGACCTTTCCTCCATAGTTGTCTTCATTTCTGTGATTATTAGGTTTACTCTTTCTTGCATACTTATCTATTGTTACTTCTGACTGATTTGGAGTTTCTTCTGGGTTCCTGTCTTTCTAACCCAAGAGTGAGCTATAGGACCCCACCTTGGTGTCACACTTAGGACCCCTTATTTACCCTCTTGTTGATGGCCCAGTATCCTAACCTATCCAGAGACTCCTAGGTCACAAGCTTCTGCTTGTTGGAGCTCAAGCCAGCAGTTGCTTCCAAGTGGTCATCTTGTTTCCATCCCCCTGTTTATTTTTTTTTAATTAGTTAATTATATGCCATGTCTTGTGGAAACTGGTAGGAAAGGCAGTCTTCCTATTTTATATTTGTCTTATTTTTTTCTCCAATCCATTTAAAAAAATTGTGATTAGTAGTAGTTTACAAGAATATAAGAGTACATAATTACATACCACATCCACCCGCAAAGTTCTGTGCTCCTAACCTCTCAGTAATGATCACCATAATTCTCACAGTCTTAGAGACAATTTGTTCACTTAGTTTTTGTTATTTGTCTGTAAATTCACACGTTTAAGTTCTCTAAATTCCACATAAGAATGAAATCATTCAAATATTGTCTTTCTTTTTATAAATTTTTATTTATAAAATGGAAACACTAAACAAAAACCATAGGATAAGAGGAGTACAACTCCACACATTTCCCACCATCAGATCTCCTTATCCTATCCCCTCCCCTGATAGCTTTCCTATTCTTTATCCCTCTGGAAGCATAAACCAAGGGACATTATGGGGTGCAGGAGGTGGAAGATCTGGCTTCTGTAATTGCTTCCCTATGGAACATGGGCCTTGACACGTCAATCCATACTCCCAGCCTTTCTCTCTCTTTTCCTTCAGGGCTCTGGGGAAGCGTGGTTCCAGGACAAACTGGTGGGGTTGTCTGTCCAAGGAAGTCTGGTTGACATCATGGTAGCATCTAGAACCTTGTTAGCTGAAAAGAGACTTAAAATATAAAGCCAAACAAATTATTGACTAATCATGAACCTAAAGGCTGGATTAGTGCAGATGAAGATTTGGAGGTTTCTGTTTTATAGATAGTTAGTAGGCCTATTTTAGTTATATTCAAAGGGCCCATGATTATACTAGAGTTTTTTTTATTTTTATTTTTTCTGAGCCTAATATCTGATATGCAGGAGGACCCTAGTTGTTGTCTGGGGGAATTATTGTCTTTCATACTTATACCTTTTATTTTGCTAAGCATATTCACCTCCAGTTCTATCCAATTTACTCCAAAGGACAAGCTATCATTTTTTAAAGAACATATGTATATTCGGAGAGAAGGGGAAGATGGCGAACTGAGAAACTGCTAACAGCGTGTTCTCTGATCACATCTTCTAGATACGGTAGGATTTTCTGCCTTTAGCAGGCCTGTCAATAAGGGGTGACACCAAAGAGGTGATTATAATTTAATTTGGGTTAAGAATTAGAGTAAAGGTGACACGGACTAGCGGGGCTCCAGACTTCCCAGGCGATGCCGGGCAAGGCGAGTGCGCCCGGCATTGTCCTCTGCCCAGGAAGGCGGATCCTCCGCCAGTTGCAGAGCGCTGCTGGGCGACCGGCAGAGGACCCGGAGAGAGCACTTTAGCTCGGGGGCTTTCTCTTGGGAGTCTCCAGGGACCACCACTACCCTGAGGGCAGATCCAAAGACTTCTGAGTATAGCTCTCATTGGATCAAAGGACTTGGAGCTAGTTTTCATTTTCGAGAAATCCTTTAAAAAAGTCTGGAGGGGGGGGGTTTCCCGGAAGATGGCGGACGGAGAAGCTGCTAGCCGCTGAGCTCCGAACACACTCCCCTGGAAACAATAGGATTTTCTGCCTTTAGCAGGCCAGCCAATAAGGTGGCCTTAGACACCAAGGAGGTGACTATAAATTAATTTGGGTTAAGAATTAGAGTAGGGAAAAAAATTCTTTTTTCTTCCTTTTAATTTTCAAGCATACATCCTTCCCACCCCCACCCCTCCCTTAAGCAGTCCCTGGGACCAGCTCCTATCAGGATACCCCATACCGCCAAACAGGGTGTTCTTTTTTTGAATTCACTGATACACATTTGGGAAGTTCCATGCACTGCTCTTTAATTACAACTCTTTTACTTATCTCTCTCCCTTTTATCTCTCTTATCTCTCTCTCTCTCACTCTTTTTTTTAAATCTTGTCATACACTTCTTCTTTCTTCTTTGCCTTTCTGAATTTGTGAATTACTTTGGGGAAGAAATCTGACTCAGAGTGGACTCTCTATGTGTGTATCTCTGCTCTAGATCCCTTTCCCCTCTTGTAACCCCCAGAATATACACTGGATAGTAGATTTGAATAACTGTCTATTCTTGCTATCCTCTCTTTCTTATCTCTTTCTTCACTGGGATTTGGTTACTATTTTTTCATGGACTGGAGAAATTGGCTAACTGGTAACGATTAAACTACTTCAATACTTACTTCAGTTGCTACTGTAATTCCGGAGGTTGGTGAGTGCAATTGTCATAAAGGTATTTAGTACAGTGTTACTTGTACTCAAGACACAACAACTGAGGAACAACAGAGCATAAAAAAAGAGAGAAACATATAAATAAAAAAATGGGTAGATTAAAAACAAATAAAACTGCTACCCCAATGAATGAAGACAAGAGCCCAGAAGAAACTACAAATCAGCCAGAAGTAACCATAGATAGGAAAAGTATGCAAGCAATAATAAACTTATTAATCACAGAAATGAAAACAACATTGGAGGAAAGGAATGGCAGTATTAGGGAAACAACAGTTGAGACCCCCAAGGAAAATACTGATTATCTTGAGGCAATTAGAGAACTGAAAGCTGAAATAGCTGTAATGAAGAAAGAAGCTGAGGCAAGGGAAAGCAGACTAACAGAAGTAGAAAACAGAATTAGTCAGACAGAGGATGAGTTAGAGAAAACTAAGAAAGAGGTGAAAGAGCTTAAAAAGAGATTGAGAGACACTGAAAACAACAACAGAGACATATGGGATGATATCAAAAGAAGTAGCATTCGTATAATTGGCCTGCCAGGGGAAGAAAGAGAGGAAGGGGAAGCAAACATTCTAGAGGAAATAATACAAGAAAACGTCCCAGACATGAATAACAGAAAGGATATCAAGGTTCAAGAGGCCCAGAGAGTACCAAACAGAATCAGCCCAGACCTGAAGACACCAAGACACATCATAGTCACAACGAGAAGAAGTAAGGATAAAGAAAGGATCCTAAAGACTGCAAGAGAGAAACAAAAAGTCACATACAAGGGAAAACCCATAAGATTATCTGCAGATTTCTCCACTCAAACTCTAAAAGCCAGAAGGGAGTGGCAAGATATCTATCGAGCCCTGAATGAAAAAGGGTTTCAACCAAGGACAATATATCCTGCTAGACTTTCATTCAAGCTAGATGGAGGGATCAAAACCTTCTTAGACAAACAACAGTTAAAGGAGGCAACCATCACCAAGCCGGCCCTGAAAGAGGTACTAAAAGACCTCTTATAAACAAGAACATCACTATAATACTTGCAATATATCAGAGTAAACGAATTGTTTTTTAGAACAATGGCACTACAGTACATTAAATTCGCAGTATCAATAAATGTCAATGGCTTAAACTCACCCATCAAAAGGCACAGGGCGGGGGGATGGATCAGAAAACATAACCCAACCATATGCTGCTTGCAAGAATCCCATCTGTCACAACAAGATAAACACAGACTTAAAGTAAAAGGATGGAAAACTATCATACAGGCTAACGGTCCACAAAAAAGGGCAGGAACAGCCATTCTCATCTCAGACACGATAGATTTTAAATTAAATAAAGTAATAAAAGATAGGCAAGGACATTACATAATGATTAGAGGATCAATCAGCCAAGAAGACATAACAATTATTAACATCTATGCACCCAACGAGGGACCATCTAAATACATTAAGCATCTACTGAAAGAATTTCAAAAATACATCAGTAGTAATACAATAATAGTGGGAGACTTCAATACCCCACTCTCACACTTAGACAGATCAACAAAGCAGAGAACCAATAAATATACAAGAGAATTGAATGAAGAGATTGACAGACTAGACCTCTTGGACATTTTCAGAATCCTCCGCCCCATAAAACTGGAATACACCTTCTTTTCAAATCCACATAACACATACTCAAGGATAGACCACATGTTAGGCCACAAAGACAGCATCAATAAATTCAAGAGCATTGAAATCATCCCAAGTATCTTCTCAGACCACAGTGGAGTAAAACTAACATTAAACAAACAAATGGAAAATTATTAAAAGACATAGAATTTGGAAACTAAACAACATGCTCCTTAAGAACCACTAGGTCAGAGAATCACTCAAACAGGAAATTCAAATGTTCCTGGAAACTAATGAAAATGAAGACACAACCTATCAAAATATTTGGGACACAGCTAAAGCAGTACTGAGAGGGAACTTATAGCCATACAATCACATATTAAACACCAAGAAGGAGTTCAAATGAACGACCTTACTGCACACCTCAAGGACTTAGAGGAAGAGGAACAAAGGAACCCTAAAGCAACCAGAGGACAGAAATCACTAAAGTTCGAGCAGAAATAAACAACATCAAAAATAAAAGAACCATACAAAAGATCAATGAAGCCAAATGTTGGTTCTTTGAAAGATTAAACAAAATTGACAAACCCCTAGCCAGACTCACCAAACAAAAAAGAGAGAAGACTCAAATTAGTAGAATTGTAAACGATGCAGGAGATATCACAACTGACACCACAGAAATCCAGAGAATCCTGTGAAACTTCTATAAAGAACTATATGCCACCAAGCTAAAGAATCTGGAAGAAATGGAACAATTCCTAGAAACCTATGCACTTCCAAAACTGAACCAAGAAGAACTACAAAATCTAAATGCACCAATCACAGACAAAGAAATTGAAACCGTTATTAAGAATCTCCCCAACAACAAAAGTCCTGGACCAGATGGCTTCACAAACGAATTCTATGAAACTTTCAGGAAACAGTTAATACCCGTACTTCTTAAGCTATTCCATAAGATTGAAGAAACAGGAATACTCCCTTCCACCATTTATGAAGCCAACATCACTGTGATACCAAAAGCTGATAGGGACAGAACAAAAAAGGAAAACTACAGACCAATATCTCTGATGAACATAGATGCCAAAATATTAAACAAGATCTTGGCCAACCGGATACAGCAACACATCAAAAAGATTGTACATCATGACCAAGTGGGATTCATCCCAGTAATGCAAGGCTGGTTCAACATCCGTAAGTCAATCAATGTCATTCACCACATCAATGAAAGCGAAGCCAAAAACCACATGATTATCTCAATAGATGCAGAGAAAGCCTTTGACAAAATCCAACACCCATTCATGCTCAAAACTCTACAAAAAATGGGAATAGATGGGAAATTCCTCAAGATAGTGGAGTCTATATATAGCAAACCTACAGCCAACATCATACTCAATGGACAGAAGCTGAAAGCATTCCCCCTCAGATTGGGGACTAGACATGGCTGTCCACTGTCACCGTTACTCTTCAACATAGTATTGGAAGTTCTTGCCATAGCAATCAGGCAAGAGAAAGAAATCAAAGGGATACAGATTGGAAGGCAAGAAGTCAAGCTCTCACTATTTGCAGATGATATGATAGTATACATAGAAAGACCTAAAGAATCCATTAGAAAATTACTGGAAGTTATTAGGCAATATAGCAAGGTATCAGGCTACAAAATCAATGTACAAAAATCAGTGGCATTTCTTTATGCAAACACTAAATCTGAAGAAGAAGACATCCAGAAATCACTCCCATTTACTGTTTCAGCAAAATCAATCAAATACCTAGGAATAAAGTTGACCAAAGAAGTGAAAGACTTGTATACTGAAAACTATGAGTCGCTACTCAAGGAAATAGAAACTGATACCAAGAAATGGAAAGATATCCCATGCTCATGGATTTGAAGAATAAATATCATCAAAATGAATATTCTCCCCAGAGCCATATACAAATTTAATGCAATACCCATCAAAGTTCCACCAAGCTTCTTTAAGAGAATAGAACAAACAATACAATCATTTATCTGGAACCTGAAAATACCTAGAATTGCCAAAACCATCTTAAGGAAAAGAAACAGAAATGGAGGCATCACACTCCCAGACCTTAAACTATATAATAAAGCCAACATTATCAAAACAGCATGAAACTGGAACAAAAATAGGCACACAGACCAGTGGAACAGAATTGAAAGCCCAGAAATAAATCTCAACACCTATGGGCATCTAATATTTGATAAGTGGGCCCAAAGGATTAAATAGAAAAAGGAGGCTCTTTTCAATAAATGGTGCTGGGAAAACTGAGTTGAAACATGGAGAAGAATGAAATTGAACCACTTTATCTCACCAGAAACAAAAATCAACTCCAAATGGATCAAAGACCTAGACGTCAGACCAGAAACAATCAAATACTTAGAGGAAAACTTTGGTAAAACACTTTCCCACCTACACCTCAAGGACATCTTTGATGAATCAAACCCAATTGCAAGGAAGACTAAAGCAGAAACAAACCAATGGACTACATCAAATTGAAAAGCTTCTGCACATCCAAAGAAACTATTAAACAAACAGAGAGACCCCTCACAGAATGGGAGAAGATCTTCACATGCCAGACATCAGACAAGAAACTAATCACCAAAATATATAAAGAGCTCAGCAAACTTAGCACTAAAAAGGCAAATAACCCCATCCAAAAATGGGCAGAGGAAATGAACAAAACATTCACCACAGAGGAGATCCAAAAGGCTAACAAACATATGAAAAACTTCTCTAGGTCACTGATTGTCAGAGAAATGCAAATTAAGACAACACTAAGATACCACCTCACTCCTGTAAGAATGGCATACATCAAAAAGGACAGCAGCAACAAATGCTGGAGAGGATGTGGGGACAGAGGAACCCTTTTACATTGCTGGTGGGAATGTAAATTGGTACAGCCTCTGTGGAGAGCAGTCTGGAAAACTCTCAGAAGGCTAGACATGGACCTTCCATATGACCCAGTAATTCCTCTACTGGGGTTATACCCCAAGGACTCCATAACACCCAACCAAAAAGAGGTGTGTACTCCTATGTTCATAGCAGCACAATTCATAATAGCTAAAACCTGGAATCAACCCAGGTACCCTACAACAGATGAGTGGCTGAGAAAGCTGTGGTATATATACACAATGGAATATTATGCAGCTATCAAAAACAATGAACCCACCTTCTCTGACCCATCTTGGACAGAGCTAGAAGGAATTATGTTAAGTGAACTATGTTAGAAAGATAAAGATGAGTATGGGATGATCCCACTCATCAACAGAAGCTGAGTAAGAAGATCTGAAAGGGAAACTAAAAGCAGGACTTGATCGAATTGTAAGTAGGGCACCAAAGTAAAAACCCAGTGGTGAGGGGTAGACATACAGCTTCCTGGGCCAGTGGGGGGTATGAGTGGGCGGGAGGGATGGCTCACAGTCTTTTGGTGGTGGGAATGGTGTTTATGTACACTCCTAGCAAAATGTAGACATATAAATCAGTAGTTAATTAATATGAGAGGGGGAAATCTATTGTATGTCTCAAAGTTTCTCAAAAGACAAACTGAATCTTTTAAATATATAGGCTATGTATTTGATATGCGGACTCTCTCAAAAGCCTAGACCAAGTAGATTAGAAGCATCCAATAGCACAGCTATATACAAGATAATGGATACTGTACAGCAAACCATAACAAAGGGACTTTTCAAAGTTAACCCAATTAACAAATAATGTGATGATAATATTAACTTTCGATTGTCTTTTTGAACCCTAAGACAGCAGGAACCTCACATCTTCACTATAGAGCCCCTACTTCCCCCAGTCCTGGAACCCTTGGATAGGGCCCACTTTCTCGTATGCATCTCCCAATCCAAACCAAATAATATTGCATCCGCTGATCACAACCTAACCAAAGCAACGATTGCCACCTCAACATGCTTCACCTCAGACTGTATCCAGAGACTTCACGTGTGGAATGACAACCCTTCAGCTTCATTACTCGGGTGAGACCTTTCCTTTTATAGTACACTCTAATTTCAGCTCAGGTAGTTCACTTTCTAAAGTGAACTATAACCTAGATATACACCAGTTTCTGTGAGAGAGAGCTTGTGTGCACACGTATCCATAAACTACTCCAAAATATATACCTGAAAGCAGAAGTACACTAGAGTTTGCAGTGAGTACCTCCCTAACACTTCCTCTCCACTATTCCAAGCTTTGGGTCCATGATTGCTCAACAAATTGTTTGGCTTCGTATGTTAACTCTTTTTTCAATCACCAGGTTCCAGATGCCACCAGGATGCTGGCTAGGCTTCTCTGGATTGAAGACCCCACCAATGTGTCCTGGAGCTCAGCTTCCCCAGAGACACACCTTACTAGGGAAAGAGAGAGGCAGACTGGGAGTATGGACCAACCAGTCAACGCCCATGTTCAGCGGGGAAGCAATTACAGAAGCCAGACCTTCTACCTTCTGCAACCCTCAATGACCCTGGGTCCATGCTCCCAGAGGGCTAGAGAATGGGAAAGCTAGCTATCATGGGAGGGGGTGGGTTATGGAGATTGGGTGGTGGGAATTGTGTGGATTTGTACCCCTCCTACCTTATGTTTTTGTTCATTAATCCTTTCTTAAACAAAAAATTAAAAAAAAAAGAAAAAGTCAAAACAAAACAAAAAAAAGAATATATATATATATATATATATATATATATATATATATATATGTATATCCCAGAATGTCTTTATGTCTGTCAGTAGACATTTTGGCTTGCTTCCACTCTTTGGCTAAAGAAATAATAATTTAAAGTATTGTAATCTCTTAATTTTAGACATCACAACTGCAATGCAATTTAGAGTTCTTCCAATAATCCTCCCGATATTTGAGACAATATTATAATGCTCCTGGGAAATTTTGGTTGTGTTAACATCTGGAAGGTAGTGTATTCATTCAGATAGAGTATCAACAATTTTAATTAGATTTTTCAATAAACATCTTTGTACATACAACATTTAGATATGCCTTAAGCCATGTAGATTAGGAACCATCTTTAGAAATTAATATAGTAAATTATTTATAATTATGTAGAATAAACTTAAGTAAGACTTAACTGACTAAGTGTACATCAAAATATCAGATATAACTTGGCATCAATATTTTCACACTTCTATACTGTTAGAAAAATGTCCAAGAAAAATCCTACACAACTCAATGTATACTATTGCTACCAACTGTTTCTCTTTTCTTTATCTCAGCTGAGTTATTAAAGGTATGCCTAAACATTTCTGTAAAAATAATTTGATTATTATTTTGTATTTTTTTTTTTATTTAAGAAAGGAAACATCAACAAAACCATAGGATAGGAGGGGTAAAACTCCACACAATTCCCACCAGTCTCCATATTCCATCCCCTCCCCTAATAGCTTTCCCATTCTCTATCCCTCTGGGAGCATGGACCCAGGGTTGTTGTTGGTTGCAGAAGGTGGAAGGTCTGGCTTCTGTAATTGCTTCCCCGCTGAATATGAGCGTTGACTGGTCGATCCATACTCCCAGTCTGCTTCTCTCTTTCCCTAGTAGGGTGGTGCTCTGGGGAAGCAGAGCTCCAGGACACATTGGTGGGGTTGTCTGTCCAGGGAAGTCTGGTCAGCATCATGCTGGCATCCAGAACCTGGTGACTGAAAACAGAGTTAACATACAAAGCCAAATAAATTATTGAAGAATCATGGTCCTAAAGGCTGGAATAATGCAGATGAAGTGTTGGTGGGTACTCTCTGCAGACTTTTGTGTACTTCTGCTTTCAGGTATATATTCTTTATTTATTTATAGGGTAAAAATAGCCATAAATGGAGAGGGAAGGGGGTGATAGAGCAGGATAGAGCCAGAGATACTTCTGCAACACTGCTTCATTACTAGCAAAGTTTTCACCCTCAAAGTGGAGATCAGGGGCTTGAATCTAGCTCCTTGTGCATTGTAGCATTACTGCTCAACCAAGTGCACCACCACCCAGCCCCTTAAATTTACTTGATAAACAGAAACAGGAAGGGAAAACAGGAAACATGGACTGGACATAGTGTATTGTATCAAATCAAACGATTCGGGGGGAGAAGAGGAGTGAGGGCTGGATGAAAACCATGGGATGCTGGTGCATAATAAATTGTATTCATTTATCAATTATGTTGCTGTAAAACATTAACTTCCTCAATAAACAATAATAATTTGGTGAGGGAATTAGGTACTATGTGATTTTTATTTATTTAAATCAATATCTAACTTACAAAAAATCCCATATTTTTCCTTTAGTAGCAGTAACTATTTGGAAGTTAATGTGGAAAACCCATAAAATAAGGATTAATTTTTCATAGAGAGAATATTCTATCAGTATAAAATGTAAAAAGAAATATTAGAGATAATTTTTGTTTCTAGTTAATATATTACCTACTGACTCTTCTTGAAGTCATGGAAATCTTGAAAGCTACAATTCAATTAAAATTTCAAAAAATGGCTTTCAAATGTATTTACAGGTGTCTCAAAAACTTCATAAATAAATAAAAATGTTTTTCTGTCATTGTAATGTTTTTTACATTGATTTTTAAAAATAAAATACATACTAATAATAATGCCTTATATACAAATGTTACATTGGAAGTCTTATAGAAATGCTCAGTTAGTTTGCTTATGAAGTACATTAAAAAGAAAATTTTAATGCATATTTTGTGTGGCACTGTGTCTGAAATTGTAAAGGATATGAAATTATTATCAATTGTTATTTTCTTTTTGAAAAAATATTTTTACTATTATTGTTTTAGCAAGAGTTTATTAAATTTTAAGATTTCAGGCAACTCACAGCACCCAACACAAAAGTTTTTGTGCTCCCAACTTCCCTCTGGTAAGCAACATATTTCACAGTCATCTCTCTAATCAATTGGCAACTGGCTAATTTTACACATATTTGACTGTTGGTTGAGCCTTTCTCTTATCTTTTATTAGGCTAGTGTTGACCACTAATTATATTTTATTTTTTGTATTATTTATTTATTTACTCATTTGCTTCCAGGGTTATTGCTGGAGCACAGTACTGGCACTATGAATTTACCACTCCTGGCAGCTACTTTTTTCCATTTTCTTGGTTAGAACAGAGAGAAATTGAGAGAGGAGATGGAAAGGAAGAGAGAAAGATAGACACCGGCATACCTGCTTAGCTCTTGTGAAGCATCCCCCCTCCAGGTAGGAAGCTGGGGGCTCAAACCCAGATCCTTGTACAAGTCCTTGTGCCTTAGTATTTTGTGTACTTAACTAGGTGTGCCACCACCCAGCCCCCACACTGACTACTTTACAATGATGTAGCAACACTCCAGAAATATTGCTAACGTAACTGTTTTTGAAGAGTAAATTCATAACTAGAACATTATTTTCGAGTTAGAGCTTGTCCATATTCAAGTTAGAGAAATTGATTCTACTTCTTTAGCAGAGGAGATAAAAAACTTACATTAGAAGGGTGTGGATACAGATCTGGACAAAGAATTGCAACCTTTTAAAAATCAATATGCCACAATGTAGTTTGTGTTTATTCGTATTTGGAAAGCTTTAGAGATCTTTTTAAAAGTAACTTTGAAAATATTGATTTGGTTCCATCATGTGGTGTTTTTTCTTAGGTTAGAGTATTGCCCTGTGTTAAAAGGGTGATGACATTAAAGTTCTTTAATTCCACTGTGCATTCTAAGTTTTTTTTTTTTAAATACAGAAAAAGCAAATTGAATTACAGTCAGCACTTGACATTTTCTGGGAGACATCTGAGCATTTTACCCATCTTTAAATTAGCATGCATCAGAATAGCATATAAACAATATTCAACTGAGAAATGTAATGCATGTACAAACTATTGTATTTACTGTCATCTGTAAAATATTAATCTCCCAATAAAGAAATTAAGAGAAGAAAAAAAAAGTTGCCCTGATCAAAGCATACATGTCTCATTTTAAAGTAATAACTGTACCTCAAAGAAAGGTACAGTTTTTGCCCATGCAAAAAACAAAACAAAACAAAAAATCAATATCCAAGAGTAACTTCTTGCACTAAATCATATATTCTTATTATACAAGGTTCTTAAAAAATTATTTTGTAATTGCATACTTAAATTCATCAGGAATGTAATATTAAATGAGTTATAATAGCTGCCTGCATGACAGTGTCTTCAAATATACTACATCTTAAAGTAAGTTACATATCACCAGGAATACCCTAAACGATCACTAGTATTAGTGTTCATTGCCACCATTAGGTCATGCAAGTTATAGAGAGAGTCAGTAGGAAGGAAGTTAAAGACTGTATACTTAACATATATTTGCATACACAGCCACACTTCTGTACTTACGGGCTTTGAAACTAGTCAAATTCAGTATTATAAACATTTCAATGAGAAAATTATGCTCCAAAACTGGATGTTTGCTTGGCACTTAACACAGGGATGCCGGAGGGCTGGGGTACTCATGAAAGCAACAGCATGAGTAGCAGCAGAGCCAGTGGCTGGTAGGAGTGTTCCTAGACTATGGCAGAGATGGCAAGGAACTGCACTCTGGTTGTGTTGCAGAACTATTTCTGCAAGTAGGCCCACTCCAGTCCCTCTTCTACATCATGCCCAGAATGGGGAAGAAATGGGAGACATATCAGTTACAAATCAATCTATCTATCTATCTATCTATCTATCTATCTATCTATCTATCTATCTATCTTTACATATAAGTTTATACAGAGGTAATCTAGAAAATGTTTTAATACATACCTATAATTGGTATTTTATAAAAATTCATTTGAAGAAAATAATTTGAATATTTTCAGTATGAAGTAACATTGACTGATGTAAGAGATAACATTGATGATACAAAAATATATAGAAATGAACATCAAAATATAGGCATCAATGATCTCAAACAGACTGGATGGCAACTATTTTGCATGCAATTATTCTTGTGTCCATGAATAAATATGCATTTTATTTTTATTACCAAAAGACATGTAGGCATTATCGAGTTTTTAATAATGTGAAGAGGCATTAACAACAATTTATGCACACAGGTATTCATTTTGGAATCAAATAGTTGTTATTGTGTTTTAATATTTTATTTATTATATTTTAATAAGAGAGATACAGAGAAATAGATAGAAATACTGGAGCACTACTCAGATCTGACTTGTGGTGCCGAGGATTGAACCTGAGACCTTGGAACCTCAGGCATGAAAGTCTTTTGTATAGCCATATGTTGTCTCGCCAGCCCTAGATTCAAATACTTGTTAAAGAAAATCATCTTCACCCATGTAGAAACCCCTGATTAATAAACTTTCTGAATAGAGTAATTCATTGCTAGAACCCAGATCCTAATTGGAAAATATAATCTAAGTTTTATAAGTCACATAATTCAAAGGTTACATTTCAATAACTGATATGGTACCAGAGGTAAAGAAGTGGAGATGTGGATACTACTGAATATGAATTTTCCCTTGCCTTTTAAAAATTTACTTATGTATCTTTTGCTTAATTGTATGAGTCATCTTTACTCCACATTTACAAATTTTTCACTGCACTGGTTATTATGTTACATTCATTTACAAATCAACCCAAGATGCAGAAAATGGGTTGAACAAAATAGAAACTAATTACTTGTTCACTAGGATGTTCTGTGTGGCTTATAGTTAATGTTAAATTCAGCATAGTTGGGGAAATCATAATTTCTATGCCAGAAATTATGCTTTGTGAAAGACAAGACTGTACATCTCTTGTTAATGTCTATCCCCAAAGAAATTAGGACAGACATGAGAATACAGAATCATTAAGCAATTAGTATGTTGTGAATGAAAGATTTAATGGGTGAATGAATTACATTGGGAATTAATTGGAAGAAAAGGGTGAATGCTAATTGAATTTTAAAGCTAAGGGGGGCTCCTAGGGCTGACATTGAGTATCTTCTAATTTAGATGAGAAAATTACCAAACTTAAAACTTCACATTTGTAAGTGCTGAGATCTATAACTGGGGTATTTTCCCATCCACTATACCACACTTTACCATGAAAATTTCTTTGTTATATTATCTCACTATGCTTTCTTACTTTCTTTTAAAAATGTAAAAAGTAATGAAAAATTTACAAATAAACTGTATTGCTAGTTTCTGGTGTACTACAATTAGAATACATAAATGTATGGTAAACTTTCTTAAAATTATAGCCACTTATTGGCTTTTGAATACAGTACTTGTTAAAAATAATAGAATTAGGAAACAGTGGAAGAAAGCAAAGAAGGAAAGATGAATGAAAACGTGAAGAAATAGTGGTTGCCTCCATGCCCTCTACTCACAAGTTGTCCTCCCAAGTCATCTTATAATAATAAGTAAAAACTACTATGGACTTCTGCTTGAGATTTATCAAAACACATCAGATTTATTATTTACTTAAATTCCATGATGAGAAAATAGGAGGAAAATGCTAGCTAGAAGTGTAGCAATAGTCATAAGTCTTTAAACTTAGTTTACAGTGTTCACATATAACATGTGTAGGTCCCAAAAGAACAGCATCACATGTGTCTGGGGAGATGAAAAAGGACTAGTAACAGTAGAAGGGAAATGAAAAATGGGCCAAAAAGTCTGAACTACTGTCAGTTTCTTGCTTAAGTAACCTCCCATACCCACAATTCCTTGGAGTTTATGCACATGTGTCATATGCTCTCATCAACATCCTGACATAATCCATATGCTAATTAATGTTAATGTCTCATGATTCCTTTTGCTCACAGTATGTAAAACAGTGTTCCCAACATCTTATTTCTAGGATTTAAATATTTTTAAGCACACATTTTTTACAAAAGTGACCAAAGAAAGAAACATCCTACTTTCTTATTTCAGCAACAGTGAATCATCATTCTTAATTTTAGCTGTCTTTTTGGTATTATGTTTTTTATTTTGCATAGAGAAAAACCTTCTGTTTTCTGTTTGTGCCTGGGTATCACATTTTTTTGATACCTAACTTATATATGCCTTAGGTACAGTCATTTACATTCAGTTAGAGGGGCTAATGAATGGAAAAGCTATACATGTTATGAGATTTTGATGAGTTTGTTGTTATTTTTTTCATTGGGAAATTTGTTGGGAAAAGGATGCAAATGGAGCATAGCAATAACACATTAAAGAACTGAGCCCTGGGTCTACAGTTTTGAATTGTGTATCTCTGTTGAACTAAAACTGTAGAGTTCTAGGGAAGTAAAAGTTTTGAATTAATGAAGTAAAAAATTCAAAAATCCACTTTATAAAGAGATGGGACTAGTTAGTTCCTGTAGGCCAAATTATTCTGAATTTCCCTCCATCTCATAATGGGATACACGTTAATGATACATTGATTATGAAATATACATTTGCCACATTAGTTATAAACATATATGTTGAAAAGCTAACATATTTTGTGGAGATGTCCCTAAATTTACATAAAACTGGGGTGCTTAGTTTCCCAGTGTTGAGTTAGGTAACAGATTTAATTCTCTCCAGCAAAACATACATAGGAATTCTTTTATGTAGTCAGATGTGCCTTATATATAACTAAGAACTCATTCTATTTTTTGTTGATTGTTAATTATCTTGCTACTAAAATATCTGTCATACTATGTCACAATGAAAGATGTAAATACATAACCAAATAATAATAATCTCTTAGTTACTGATATACTCATTACAATGCATTTATTTTTCATTATTTCAATGCAAGTTTAGTATTGATGTATTTCTTCGCATATAAATACATCCAAGTTCAGAATTTTTAAATGCAGTTTTATTAAGATTTCAAGGAATAAGTCACTCTAACAGAACATCCAAGATGAGAAAATAGTCTTTATTATGACTCTGTGATATAATGAATATGAGGCTATAACAGTATAAAAAGACTTTGCAGGGGGTCGGGCGGTGGCGCAGTGGGTTAAGCGCATGTGGCGCAAAGCGCAGGGACCGGGTAAGGATCCCGGTTCGAGCCCCCGGCTCCCCACCTGCAGGGGAGTCGCTTCACAAGCGGTGAAGCAGGTCTGCAGGTGTCTATCTTTCTCTCCCCTGAGAGCTCTGTCTTTCCCTCCTCTCTCCATTTCTCTCTGTCCTATCCAACAACGAATTGCGTCAACAAGGGCAATAGTAATAACCACAACGAAGCTACAACAAGGGCAACAAAAGGGGGGGAAAAAAAAAGGCCTCCAGGAGCGGTGGATTCATGGTGCAGGCACCGAGCCCAGCAATAACCCTGGAGGAGGAAAAAAAAAAAAAGACTTTGCAAAGGGAAAGATAAACATAAAATTTCACAGACATCTAGTGCCAGAAATTCCTCAAACATTCATAAATTTATCTAGCAATTTGATAAAATATTATGATCAAGTCTGTAAAAATGTTTAAGACAAAGTAAACTAACATGATAAACAAATTGTATGTACATTAAACAGTACATCGCAATAAAGGCAATCTCTTTTTATTGAATAAATGAAATACATAAGGTTTAAATATTTTTCAACTTTATTGGGGCTTAATATTTTATAGTACCATTGCTGACACATAGGTACAACTTCTCCTCATGATAGGTGTCTGTAAAACAGTTTCTCCCCTAACAGTGGAAAGAGATGGTCCCTTTATACCATCATGTATCAGGACCCCAACAGCCCTCCATCTCGTCCCTTACACTTTTTCCCCAGATTCCTTTACTTTGTGCCTGATGAATTTCTTGAATAAATAAAATTATTGTTTTTACAAATTATTTATTTACTTATTTTACCAGAGCACTGATCAGCTCTGGCTTATGGTGGTGTGGAGAATTAAACCTGAGACTTTGGAGCTTCAGGCCAGAGAGTCTCTTTGCATAACCATTATGCTATCTAGTCCCACCCAAGGCAAGTGAATTCTTTGTGAGCTCAACATCTAGTGGTGATTATAAGCAGGTAGTCTAAGAGATCAGTAAGACACGCATTTGGCATAGGGTTATTTTGTAAATAGGTTTCTAGCTAAAATGCATAAACACCAGTGTTACTTTTATAGAAGATAGCCACTTAACAAAGAGCCCAATTCAAAGTAAACCATGGCATAAGGATGTCTCCTACATTCATCTGTCATATCCAGCTTAAGATAGACTGCCATGGTTTTGTTAGTATAATTTACATTTGTAAATAAGTATAGATGGGTATTTTATTGTTTTATTTATACATTAAAACCCATATAGACATATACCATTTCCTACTATAAAAATTTATCAGTGAATCAATAATCGATACATAAAAGTGAGTTGGGAGTGATTGACATTATTTTTTCCTCCATAGTAAATTTCTTTGGTGAACTATTCCATCAACTACAGTTTTCATTAATGTACTCAGGATACCCAGAGATTTTCCATCTTTCATTGTAAGTTAACTTTATCTTGTTCTTTAAAAAGTTATGAATTCTCAGAAAATAATACAACAAAACTTTAATAAGACAGAGAAAAATGGGGAAAGAGAAAAGTCCAAACACTTCAAGCTTTATTTTGAAGTCTCTCTTTTTAAAACTTCAGGGCCATAAATGAAATTTTAGAAGGCCATTCAAATAAAGTAAGAAAAGTTAAAACTTAAAAAAATTAATAGAAATCTACATATCATTAAACATTTCAACTATTGTAAAGAATTGAAAATAATATAAAAATGAGCAACTAAAAGCAGTAAGTACATCATCTAAATGTCTACTAATAAATACCTCAATAAATGTCTAATTAATATATGTGCTATTCATAAAATATGTAAAAGCTATGGTTACTGATGTATAAGGTGAAAAATAATTACAGTGGTAAAATAAAATATACACTACTATTATAGCAGTCAACAAAATAAAGTTTGAGGCCCTAATTCAGGTGGAGATACAAGTTTATACCTTCGGTTAAAAGGGAAAAAAATTGATTTAATATCCAATGAAAGGCATTATATCATAAAAGGATTCTTTTACCACAGCTGATAGCCTCTCAAACATATTGCCTAGTGTGTCTAATGTAACTACTGATTATTTGTGAAACAATATGCTTATCTGTGGTTATTTTTTGCTGATGCCTAGTGATAATGGTAATATACTAATTGAGGTCATCACATAATTGCATTATGCAATATGTATTATAAGTACTATAATTAAATAAGTACTATATAATTAAATATAAACAATATAACTTGATAAAATTATTATGCCTAATTAACTAAATGCTTAAATTATACAGTATTAGTTTTCATCATTAATATATCTCTCATTTTTAGAATTACTTTTAAACTGCTGTTCTAAAAGCTAAATCATTACTTTGCTTCAGGCTAAATAAACAAACTTTACTATGCATGGAAGGCTGTAACATAACCTTAATTTTCCACACCCTAGAAATTTAACAATATTTATTTTTCAAGTAGAAAATTACTAATAGATGTTTAATAGGACTCTGTTTGAATAAAATGATTTTGTTAAGATTATATGTATTTTTTTTTTTTAGACTGACACAGAAACGGGGTGGGGTGGGCAGTGTTGCAGCTGGTTAAGCACACATATTACCAAGTGCAAGAATTCAGAGTTCAGGCAAAGAGTTATAGCAATACAAAATGTTTGGGGGGGCACAAGAGGAGAGATAGGGACAGAGAAAGAGAGGGAGAGACACAGCACAATACTAACACTTCTCCCTGTGTGCTGGGTCCCTGGCTTGAACCTAGATTTTGGTCATGACAAAGCAGTCATGCTATCCAAATCGTTTTATCTTGCTAGCTCTGTGACAGATTTCTATATGACCACCATAAAGATCTTTAGAAAATGTAATTTACTTATCTACACTAAGATATTTATTATCATAAGTTATTAAACTGTTAAATAAAATTTTGTTTGAAGACTGGGTCATCAGGGGGCCTGGGGCAAGGGATGGGGGTGGGTAGCTCAGCAGGTTAAGCGCATGTGGCACAAAGTGCAAGGACTGGTAAGGATCCAGGTTGAGCCTCCAGCTTCCCAACTGCAGGGGGGTCGCTTCATAATCAGTGAAGCAGGTCTGCAGGTGTCTTACTTTCTCTCCCCCTCTCTGTCTTCCCATCCTCTCTTGATTTCTCTATGTTCTAAGCAACAACAGTGACAGCAATAACAACAACAATAACAACAACAACAATGATAAACAATAAGGGCAACAAATGGGAAAAATAGCCTCCGGGGGCAATGGATTTGAAGTGTAGGCACCAAGTCCCAGCAATAACACTGGAGAGAAAAAAAAAAAGACTGAGTTATCAGATACTCTTTTTTTTATATAAATTAATTTTTATTTAAGAAAGGATAAATTAACAAAACCACAGGGTAGAAGGGGTAGAACTCCCCACAGTTCCCACCACCCAATCTCCATATCCCATCCCCTCCCCTGATAGCTTTCCCGTTCTCTATCCCTCTGGGAGTATGGACCCAGGGTCATTGTGGGTTGCAGAAGGTGGAAGGTCTGGCTTCTGTAATTGCTTCCCCGCTGAACATGGACATTGACTGGTGGGTCCATACTCCCAGTCTGCCTCTCTTTTTCCGTAGTAGGGTTTCGGGGTGTCTCGCTCCTTCTCCATCAGGGTATCCTGCAGGGGAAAGGTAACGGGCTGGTTCTTTCTCGCTCACGACAGGGGTGACACGAAGTAAAAGACACCAGGGGACTCTTAGCGTGAATCTAGAATCTGAGTCCTTAGAGTCCCAGAATCCTAGAGTCCGTTTATTAGCAACGTGGACATGAGTTAAATAGAAAAGCAGTGAAGTTAATTATTGTTGAAATATGACAGAAATTACAGGTTTCTTAACAGTCAGCATGCCCCTAAGGTAGGGGGTTGGTATGACAGGAATTGATGAGATACAAGACAGTTATTTTCCATAACACAAGCAACTTAATTATCCAAAGGTATTTGAGAGAAACATAGGGGTTAAACCCGTAGGGTGAGACAGAAGATGAATATCAAAAGGCCATATAGTTTGGCATTTCTCTTGTCTGGGGTCTGAGGTGTGTGATGAAGTATGTGATAAGGTGTGTTCTTCTGAGATCAGAAGGTGACTTTGAATGAGTGAATCTGCGGCCATATGGCCTGCAGTTAATGGAGGGAAGTACTGGGGTATCTGTGGGCCTGAGAGTCAAGAAGGAAAGAACCAAGTCTGAGTTTCCCCCCTTATGCTCACCTCGGTTGAGAGAGACTTACCAAGAGGTTATCTTCTCAGACCTCCATCCAAAGATGGGGTGGTTCTCCCTAAGCTCTATCAGGCTCACACATGTTCCCAACATCTCCTCCTAATTTCTTTAATTAATGAACAGTGTTTATGGATCAATGTCAGTTAGAGCATTTCTTTCCTCTAAAGGAATATGAGTGTAAGGGTGAACTGAGACTCTCTGTACTGTAACATTAATTATGTCATGTATGCGTTTCTTGAGGAATTGAATGAGGCAAGGAATAATCAGCGATAGAGCTACCATAGCTAGCAAAGGACCTAGGAGAGGTAGAATCCAAGCAGTTAAAGGAGAAGAGAACCAGGAGTTAGTACCGAAAGAGGAAAAGGAATTCTTAATATCACAGCTAAGTTTGTGCAAGATATTAACATTTCGGTTTTACAAATCTAATTTCATTTACAAAAGAAACAACATTTTTCTAGACAAAGATCACACTATTTAGCATAAATCAAGTCCAAACCATGGCAGTTCTGGAGTACCACCTTGGCAAGGGAGTTCATCTGTCTCTGGAGAGGCTCCAAGCTGTCCGAGGTGAAGTCAAATGGACTGTCGAAGTTGATTTTCAATGTGTCCAGCAGCATAGAGAGATTGTCCCAAAGTCCACCAGCAAGTGTAAGGGATGCAGTCAGTTGATGTGATGTCCAGGGGAAGAAACAGCACGTCTGGTCCTCTGGTGGGTCAGCGCCAGCTGATGAAATTCTTCTTCTTCATAGAGGGTCAGCTGTGGAATAAGAAAAACTAGGAGGCAAGGACCAGGTAGAGAAGAACTGACACGAAAATTAGATCAGCAGAAAGAGAATTGGGTAGGCTGGTGAGGTTAGCTGGAGTATACACTGGCATGGTGTCCTTTAATGGTAAGGACTTGCCAACAGGGACTCTGTGGATTTTCCAAGAGCAGTAATGTCATCCATAATAATAAAAGGAAAACAAACATTCCAGCATTGAAAAAAGAAAAAAGAAAAAAATGTGTCTCTATGACTATGTGTCTCTATAAATTGGGTGGCTTTGTCAATGAGATATAATAAATGGACAATTCGGATTTCTGTAAATATTAAGAAGGTTTAGTAAAGTTACTTCATTTATACTTTAGCCAACTGAATACTGGGGGGTGCATTCCCCTTCTTTTTTTTATTAATTGAGCTTAAGGGTTATAGTTTTTCTTGTTTGAGCTGTAGCCCACATAAATTTAGAAAAAGTACCAATTGAGAAAAAAAAATTGTTTACCAAACATGGCCAGGTGAGTTACATCAATCTGTCAGAGAGCATTGGCTTTTATCAATGGGGATTAGTCTTCAAATTCTTCATAGCAGGATCTTAATTAAACAAAGCAGGAGCCAGTAAAGTGCTCTCACTATGGCAGGTCAAGCGTTAAAATTTAAGACACTTGTAAAAAATGAAAAAAAATTTTAGGATATGAGTGACTTTAGGAGTCATCACATACCCATAAATAAAAAAGAAAAATTTCTGTCTTTAAATCTTACCATATGAGCAGTCGGTTCTTCATCTGTAGATTGTACCTATAATTATTTACTTAAGAGAAAATAATGTGTACCAAGTTAGAAGTTTAATGGTTAGAATTTGCTTGAGTTCCTTCATATGATTTTAGAAGGCTCTTTATTAAAATATACCAGTATGTTATAGAAAGTCAATACCTAATGTGTTGACATGATAAAATGCTTACTATTATTATTATTATTTTTTAATCACTTAAACAATTTTAAACTTAGTTTGTTAGAATCTTTGTTTATCACAAAGCTTATCACACCCTTAGGGCAGCTATAAACAAGGGTGGGTACACAACTTAATTGATCTTTCACTTAAAAAGCTAAGATAAACCTCATAGCTTAAATGTTTAAAATTAAATTTTTACTGTTACATTTATTTTAGATGACAATATTAGACTAAATAATTTTGTTGAATCACATATGCCGAATAAAAAAAAAATTTTATCAGGCCAGGAATATCATGTTTAACCCTTTATTCCTGGCAAGGCCACTGCTCTACACTGACTGGGTTATTAGAAAGCCAATTCAAGCATGGAATTAACAAATTAACAAACAGTGGCAGTTGGTATTGGGGTGCTGTTAAGGTTTACAATTCTCACAAGAGTGAGAGAGACTGTAGAGGCATTTTACCATGCCTAGAGATCTCAGAAAATCTTTTAACTAATGAATTGATGCTGATATTAGCTATCAGAAGGATGAAACTGTCTTATATTTTAGTCTGGTAAAGGTGTGCCAACTCTACAAGTCAGGATCTTTAAAATCACATTCAGCTTAACTAAATCTTATTTAAAACTTAAAACAAAACCTAGTTATTTCAGAGGGTTAACACACATTAGTGAAAACAAAGTTAGCACACAAATTTAGAACAGACATTCTTGGTGAAAAAAATTTTTTCCTTAGCTCACAGCCACTACCCCCCCACCCCGACCCCAGGAGGAGCGGGTGTGGCTAGAGGAATGACTGACTGCAGTCTTTGCCAATCTGTGGAGCAGGAGCTCTGTGATGTGATTGGCTGCACGGATGGAACAGGCGGGCTTAGTTTACCACCATGCCGAGAAAAAAATTTTGGAAGTTTCTTTTCTGGGCTAAGGTACATTTTAGATTTTTAAAGAAACAAATCATTGAATTGCTATCAAAAGTGTGTGCTGGTTCTCTAATAACCTTTAAGTTAAAGAGACCGTCTTGTTTGATTGATTTCTTTCTTTCTTTAAAGAATAACTTGCTAGCCAGGTAATATCTCGCTCAGAACTGGTTTAATCATTTTCTGAGGGCTCTGGCTGTCACAAAAAAGCTTTATCTTTTGCGTTTTCCTTTTAAGCAGTAAATAGCAGTTTTAAGACCATGCCTAGGTCCACTTTAATGTCTGATTGACTCAGAAATTAGGAGAGGGTATAGAACAAAATGCCACAAAAGTGGGAGAGGAAAAAATTAGGTCAGACTCGTTTAAGATTAAACAGGGGAAGGACACTCAGTTTCTCAGAGCCTGGCCAGGGTTCTGATCTGCTAAGGTTCCTTCTCTGCGTCCACTCCACGAGCTTCCCTGAAGCTTGAAGGATAGGGAGAAGGAGAGAAAGATCACAGGGACTCAAACGAGAGCCTCGGGGTTACCTTCCGATGTACTTTGGTACTGCTTCTTCATTTCCTGGAGTCACGGTCCCGATCCTCTACGGTTGGGCCAGCATTTTTTTCAACCGGGTGCTTGGGGTCGGGAAATTCTGCCCCACGCTATGGGCGCCAGATTTCGGGGTGTCTCGCTCCTTCTCCGTCAGGGTATCCTGCAGGGGAAAGGTAACGGGCTGGTTCTTTCTCGCTCACGACAGGGGTGACACGAAGTAAAAGACACCAGGGGACTCTTAGCGTGAATCTAGAATCTGAGTCCTTAGAGTCCCAGAATCCTAGAGTCCGTTTATTAGCAACGTGGACATGAGTTAAATAGAAAAGCAGTGAAGTTAATCATTGTTGAAATATGACAGAAATTACAGGTTTCTTAACAGTCAGCATGCCCCTAAGGTAGGGGGTTGGTATGACAGGAATTGATGAGATACAAGACAGTTATTTTCCATAACACAAGCAACTTAATTATCCAAAGGTATTTGAGAGAAACATAGGGGTTAAACCCGTAGGGTGAGACAGAAGATGAATATCAAAAGGCCATATAGTTTGGCATTTCTCTTGTCTGGGGTCTGAGGTGTGTGATGAAGTGTGTGATAAGGTGTGTTCTTCTGAGATCAGAAGGTGACTTTGAATGAGTGAATCTGCAGCCATGTGGCCTGCAGTTAATGGAGGGAAGTACTGGGGTATCTGTGGGCCTGAGAGTCAAGAAGGAAAGAACCAAGTCTGAGTTTCCCCCCTTATGCTCACCTCGGTTGAGAGAGACTTACCAAGAGGTTATCTTCTCAGACCTCCATCCAAAGATGGGGGTGGTTCTCCCTAAGCTCTATCAGGCTCACACATGTTCCCAACAGTAGGGTGGGTCTCTGGGGAAGTGGAGCTTCAGGACACATTGGTGGGGTCTTCAGTCCAGGGAAGCCTGGCCGGCATCCTGATGGCATCTGGAACCTGGTGGCTGAACAGAGAGTTAACATACAAAGCCAAACAAATTGTTGACAGTCATGGGCCCAAAAGTTGGAATAGTGGAGAGGAAGTGTTGGGGGGTACTCACTGCAAACTCTAGTGTACTTCTGCTTTCAGGTATATATTTTGCACTTGTTTATGGATACGTGTGAACATATGTTCTCTCTCACAGAACCTGGTGTATATCTAGGTTTTGGGACTTTGTTAGAAAGTGATCCACCTGGGATGGAATTAGAGAAATGACCTTCTATTTATATAACAAGAGTAAGTTCAGTTCCTCAGTGGAATTCCTTGGAAATCAGATTGGCATGAAGAATACTAGGCCCTAGATATGGTTTGAAAGAAGGGAAAGTAAGTATATAGAAAATGGACTTTAATACAGGAACAATAACTTATCAATATGGTAGAGGGAGTTTATTTCCAAAACATATTAACAACAAAGGAAAAATATATTTTTTAAAAGTTCCAAAGGAGCATTTTATTCTTTAAGAGTCAACTGAGGGTTAACCCTAGAAATCTGAGATGCTGAGTATACTTGACATCATGTAGAATCATCTATATAGAAAAGAATGATTAGTGTCAAGAAAACCCTGTGAATGTTTCCCAATTTATTTATGTAGGCATTGAGATTTGTATTCTGTGTGAATAATGTATAAAGATACATGTATTCAGGATACTGGATAGAGTTATCACTGCTAATATATGCTAACATAATCATCAATGATGTATTAGAACATGTCTTTTCTTATAAACAAAATAGTTGCTTTCTTACTAATAGAATGAATTTCTATTACTGTTTCAATGCCATAATTTTACAAAAGATGGAACTTTGAATTTATTACCATACTTGGCATAGTTTCCACTGATGTTTTGTTACTAATTCAAATTGCACATAATGAAAATAATTATGAAGAACCTGTTTTGTATGACCTAATTTCTTCTTTGAGATGATTCTGGCACTAAGAATATGCATATGAAAGAGGTTTTGTTTCAGGGTCATAGATTATTACAAATAAATTTTTGCTGCTTGTATCTACCACAATAAATTTCTTATAGTCCAGCAACATTAAGTACAATAAATGCTAGCATTTTAAGCTAGCTTGAGGGCTCAGAGAGGTTATCTTACCAGGTAGGGCAAGTGCCCTGCTGTGGGCATGGCCCAGGTTTAAACCCCAACACCATATGGGAGGGCCGTGGCACATACTTAAGCTCCAGTGCTATGTCTCTAACTCTTTTTTCTTTCTCACAGCTGTAGTGTTGCAGGTATGTCTCCTTTCAGTTTCCCTTTCTCTCCTCTCCTCTCCTCTCCTCTCCTCTCCTCTCCTCTCCTCTCCTCTCCTCTTTCTCTCTGTCCTTTTTCATCTCAACTACCATGTAAAAAAAGAAAAAATATATGGTAACCCTGATTAAATAAATTAATATTATAAAATAAATATAAATAAAATAAACTGAGTTGACATTACTGTTCAATGTAGGAATAATTAGATAAACTTCTCAAAATAAACTTGTAAATTCAGGAAGAAACTTGGGTACCAAGTGAATTGATCCTATGCTGTTGCATCTTCTGACAGTAAAGTTAATATATAACATTTCTTTTTGTTGAAAACAAGTGTCTTTTTTAAAAAAATTATTTATAAAAAGGAAACACTGGGGGCTGGGTGGTGGCGCACCTGGTTAAGTGTATGTAGTAAAATGCACAAGGACCCGGATTCGAGCCCCTGGTCCCCACCTGCAGGGGGAAATCTTCATGAGTGGTGAAGCAGTGCTGCAGGTATCTCTCTGTGTCTCTCCCTCTCTATCACCCTCATCCCTCTTGATTTCTGGCTGTCTCTATCCAATAAATAAAGATTAAAAAGCTATTTTAAAAGAGGAAACACTGACAAAACCATAGAATAAGAGGGGTACAACTCCACACAATTCCCACCACCAGAACTCCAGAACTCCATATCCCATCCCCACCCCCCCCCCCCCCGATAGCTTTTCTATTCTTTAACCCTCTGGGAGTATGGACACAAGGTCATTATGAGGTGCAGAAGGTTGAAGGTCTGGCTTCTGTAATTGCTTCTCCACTGAACATGGCTGTTGACAGGTCAATCCATACTCCCAGCTTGTCTCTCACTTTCCCTAGTGGGTTGGGGTTCTAGGGAATCAGAGCTCCAGGACACATTGGTGGGGTTGTCTGTCCATGGAAGTCTGGTTGGCGTCATGCTAGCATCTGGAACCTGATGGTTGACAAGAAAGTTAGCATACAAATCCAAACAAACTGACTTATCATGAACCTAAGGCTGGAATAGTGCAGATGAAGAGTTGGGGGATTCTCCATTTTATAGATAGCTAGTAGGCACATTTTAGTTATATTCCAAAGGGCCTGCGGCTATACTAGTTCTTTTTTGTTGTTGTTGTTGTTGTTGTTGTTATTGTTTTTTCCCTGAACCTGAAATCTGATAAGCAGGTGGATTCAAGTTATTGTCTGGGGAGATGATGTCATGGCTAGCAGAAGGACCAGAAAGATGGTAGGGAAGAGAGTAGCTCCCAAATATGGTAAAGGTGTATAAATATTGTTGACTGTAAACCCCATCAATTTGATATGATCTGGGGCCCATATTCAGTTTAGGAGCCTGTGTGACCACTGTATCCCTGTAGATCTGAGCTCACATTCTGTGGTCATGAGTAGGAACTTTCCAAGCTGCCTCAATATCTTCCTCAGGTGTAGCATAGAGTATATTGTCTATCCAGCCTTCAGAGGATGGAACATTCTCTACCATTGTTAATCCAAGTTCCTATGGGGGCCCATAAAGGGGTCTATTTTGTTGTTCCTGATAGAGATGACTGGTAACAATGGAGAGAGGTATTTATTCGAGGTCTAGGCCCATCATTTCTGTTTGGGAATCTCAGGACTCCCCGAATAGGGCCCCAACTATGTGTCTTTCTTGATGATAAAACCACTGTCTTTAAGATAGTAGATCTTATCTATTTCTTCTTCTTCTAGCATTTGCCCTTCTTCCATAGCCAGTCAACAGCGTCAAGTTGAAAGCTGTCAGGAGCTGCTTGTTGCTGGCTTTGAAAGTGACTGGGATCCATGTGGATTCAGTCGGCTAGGAAGGATCTTCAGTTTCCCCAATGAATGGGTACTCACGGGATGCACCACGAGAAGGTCGATCCAATGCATCCCATCTTATCTACTTAGACTATTCAAATCCATTGAAACACTATATATGAAAAGAATGTGCATGAATCCAAGAAAAACAAACAAAAACTAGAACACTAAATTATTATTAGCAAAGGGGTATAGGCACTGTCAATTGGCCACATGACTTATGGGAATTTAAAATGTTACAGACTAAATTACATTCTGGAGAAGTAAAACTGATTGAATATTAAAACAGAGGCAGGAAACTGCTAAGGAATGTGTCTATGGACCACTGTACCATAATACATGTTTAGATCATCAGATGCTGGTAACAATCTTATGGAGCACATTGAAACACAGTATAGGGATGCTACAGTGACCAAAATGAGCAAGTACAAAGGCTGATACTGATGAGACATGTTGCCCACAAAAGCTAAGATATTTTGCTCTTGTATCCTTTGAAGAAATCCTAGCAAGTCCAGGGAGATAATAAAGAAGTTGCATACCAGATTTTCATGTCTGAATCCCCGAAGTTCAATTCCTGACTACCAAATACCAGCACGGGTATCTCTCTCATACAAATCAACCTTTAAAAAATGAAACATTTGGGTCTTTCAAAGTAAAATAAGTCTGACACAGAAAATTTACTTCATCTTTTTATACTTTGAAGGTGTATCTGATAATTTTCTTTAAGTTTAATTATTGTTGCTCATGGTTCTCATAGCATTTTGATTTTTTTTTTGCATATGTTTCATCTCATCTTGTACTAATTCTAATTCAACTGTTGAGGCTCTGCTGTTTTCTTTGCTTTATTGTACCAGGTAGTTCATCTAGTTTAATAGAAATAGTGATAGTAGTAATCAGGCCTTGCTTGTTAACATACTATAAAAATTCTCCCTGAAAGTATAAAGTATATTCTTTCAGGTCTTGCTTTTTAAATTCAAGTTCAGAAAATCTTGATTTTTCACAATAAGTCTGAGGTAAAGTACAGGTGTATTCAAAATGTTATTTATCTTCTACTTCTTTTCCTGCTTAACTGAGCACTTCATATCCAGGATATAATGTTATGTTTTCCTAAACTTACTGACTTGTAAAAATGTAATGGTTATAACATACTGCTTATTAGAATTACTTTTTAAATGTTGTGCTTATGTTAATGCACAAACTTGCAAATATACACATACATGCCAATGTATATTGTGGATATATGTGTAATAACACAAAAACATCATTTTACTGTTTTATTTCAATCCCTTAATCCTCATCTGCATAGGTAAAGCTTCTTATATGGTGAAGCAGTGCAGAAGTTCTCTCTCTCTCCTCTCTCTCTCTCTCTCTTTCTCTCTTCCTTTCTATCTAGTTCCCTCTTCTTTTAATTTTTCTCTGTCTCTATGCAATAAATAAAAAAAATATTTTAAAAAATTTGTACAAGTGGAACATTGTCTTTAGTTTTTATGATAAAGGTCCCAACTGGACTATAAAAATCTGAAAACGAAACTATTTTCTTCATTTTACACTTTTAAAAATGTTCTAGGAAGCTGGGTGGTGGTGCACCTGGTTGATCACACATGTTACAATGTGCAAAGACCTGACTTCAAGCCCCTAATCCTCACCTGCATGGGTAAAGCTTCTTAAATGGTGAAGCAGTACAGCAGGTCTCTTTCCTCTCTCTTTCTCTCTTTCTTCGTCTCTCTCTAGTTCCCGCTTCTTTCAATTTTCCTATGTCTCTATCCAATAAATTTAAAAAAAATTAAAAATTTTGTACAACTGGGGAGTCGGGCGGTAGCACAGCAGGTTAAGCATATGTGGTGCAAAACGCAAGGACCGGGTGTAAGGATCCTGGTTCAAACCCCTGGCTCCCCACCTGTAGGGGGGTTGCTTCACAGGCCATGAAGCAGGTCTACAGGTGTCTTTCTCTCCTCCTCTGTCTTCCCCTCCTCTCTCCATTTCTCTCTGTTCTATCCAACATCAACAACAATAAAAACAACAAGGGCAACAAAAAGGAAATAAATATTTTTTAAAAATTTGTACAAGTGGAACATTGTCTTCAGTTTTTATTATAAAGGTTATTTTAAACATATATCAAGGTTTTTAAATGTATGCAACAACATTACTTGAACTTCATTAATATAAATATAAATTAATTTCAATTAATGGAGTGTTACAAAGCCCTTATACCAGAACGTTTCATGCACATTTTCCATAGTGTAACTCATGTTCATATAAAAATACTGAAAAAGCATATGCTAACTCATGTTTTGGGAAGATCTGAAATTGTTAACTGGTAGATAGCACAGACCTGTAAAACAGCATTTTACCAATTAAAATTATATATATATATATATATATATATATATATTCTTTTTTGAATAGAAACAACTTCAAATACTCATTTTTCTTTCATTGATTTATTGGAAAGAATTTCTGAATTGTAAAAGTTAGGGGCCAAAAAGTAACAGCAACTGAAAGATCATGGCTGGGATAAAAAGACAAAAGCAGTGAAGGAAAAAAAAAACAAAACACCTGGAATCTCACAGCACAGCCTACAATGTCTGATGATCAGGTGCCTACCAACAGAGGAGTGGAAAGTGACAGGCACAACTTGGTGAAGTAGAGGTTGCTGGATTCCTCAGCTATGGTCACAGCTGGGGGAACTACCTTGATTTCTACATACCAATTGCAAGCTGGCTGGCAGCAGCTTGGGGATGGTGGTGCAATAGAGCAGTTAGAAACTCCAGTGCAGGGGGTTGGGAGAAAAAAAAAAAAAGAAACTACCATGCAGTCTGTAAAAAAGTCTGAAAAAAGTCAGGCGCAGTAGGACCCTGAACCTGGGATAACAACTCAGAACAGGAGTGGGAAAAGAAGCTGTGGGAAACCATATTGAATCACCCCACTACCCACTAAGAATATACCCCAACTGAATCTAAGTTAACAGGGAAGATAAGATGCTCCCCACCCCCCACCACTCAACCACAAGAAACACAACCATGACGCCACCTGCTGGCTGAATAGCAGAAACCACATTCAACAAAACCATGGGGGGGGGGGGCGGGGAATACAAATATTCATAGCGCTAAGAATTATGAGAATCAGTCTGAATGTGATTTCAGAAAGCTAATTATTAAGGCCATTCAGAACTCCAACCATAACATAGAAACTCAAATTAAGGATTCTTGAGACCTATTCACCAGAGAATTAAGACTTTCACAAAGAAAACCCTGAGAAGAAATACAAATACTAAAAGATAGCCTTGGTAGCACAGGAGCCTACTTGAGAGGTCTTGTATACAAAGTAAATCACCTTACAGACAGAATAGCAAAACTAAAAGATAAAACCTCTACATTCCTGGAGAACAAAGGCATAGAAAAAGAAATGTGAACAAAAAAATGAA
The DNA here is from genome assembly GCF_950295315.1 of Erinaceus europaeus. Taxonomy (NCBI): domain Eukaryota; kingdom Metazoa; phylum Chordata; class Mammalia; order Eulipotyphla; family Erinaceidae; genus Erinaceus; species Erinaceus europaeus. Next base: position 66,459,208 of record NC_080171.1, on the reverse strand, counting down.
GCAATCCTCTGTGAATTAGCAGACTCCATCAGAAAGAAGAATTTGAAAGCTTCAGTAGTCTTTGAAGATGAAAAGAAAGAGAGGAGCAAAGAGCATATTCAGAGCAATTATAACAGAAAAATCCCCATGTTTAAAAATGTCCCAAAACTAGATATAGTAGAAACTGAAAGGGAGCCAGAGCTAATGAATCCTAAACAAACAATCCCAAGAAATATCATAGTAGCACTGTATAAAAGTAAAGAAAGAAATATTGCAAACTGCAAGGGAAAGGAAGAAGTTGATATACAGAGGCAGAGCCATCAGGCTATTACCATATTTCTCAACACAAACCTGAGAAACAAGAAAGGAATTGAATAACATTTTTTTTTGCCTCCAGGGTTATTGCTGCTGCTTGGTACCTGCACCAAGAATACTCTGCTTCTGCATTTTTCCATTTTTGTTGCCCTTGCTGTTGTTTTTATTGTTATTGTTGTTATAGCTGTTGTTGTTGGATAGGACAGAGAGAAGTTGAGAGAGGAGGGGAAGACAAGAGAGATGGGGAGAGACAGACACCTGCAGACCTGCTTCACTGCTTGTGAAGCAAACCCCGTGCAGGTGAGGAGCCAGGAGTTTGAACCCTGATCTGCAATGTAGGCTTAACCCACTGTGCTACAGCCCAATCCTCAAATAGTAAATATATTTTACTATATTAAGAGATAATAAAGCAAGGCCAACTAATGAAGGCTTAGACATCAGAATAGAAAGACTTAAATTTCAATCTTTACCTTACCTTTGCTGGTAATAGAAGAAAAAGTAATGGGTACAATAGGTCATGAAAAGAAAGATGACTCAAGAGAAATATCCAGGGAGTCTGGGTGCCTTTTTATCTTTGAAGATGTAGAAGTTAACTCCATGCTTGATTTTGAAACTACATTAATATTGGACTGTTCACAGGATGTAGGTTTCTGTTTTTTAGGGCCTGATCTAAGACAGGAAACAGAGGAATCTTTTGTTGTACTTTCCAAACAAGAAGCAAGAGCACTTTCACAGCTCAGCACTTTAACCAGAGGAGAACCAGCATCACCCACACTTGGCTTTAACTTCTATATCTTCAAAGATAAAAAGGTACCCAGACTCCCTGGATATTTCTCTTGAGTCTACCAGAGTTTGTAAATGGGAAGTAATAACTGGTGGCTATGTTAAAATTCCCTTCGATGATCTAACAAACTATGATGGATTAAGATATATTAATAGTAATAGGGGATTTTCTCCTGGGATAAATAACAGGGTATGTAGGAAGTCATCAGAAAGAGAAAGGATATAAGGGCTCTCCAAAAAATCCTATTGGGAAAGCTCAGCTATTACCAACAAGTAAACCTGTAGATTTGTAGTTGATGTTCTACTTATCTCTGATGTAAATAAAGTGATTAGTGATCTGACTGCAGGCTAACTCTGTGTTAGTTTATAGCTCAGGTTAATTAAGTAATAGATTTTAATCTCATTGCATAAGCAACCTGGATTTTTGACATGTGACTACTTCATTTCTTATAATTATGGTAGTATTTAAACTTAATTTTGTAAACTCAAAATAAATTGTTGACTGTTTCTATAAAAGAAAAGAAAGATGAATACAGGACAACACCTGTAAGTAGAACTTGAGAGATGGAGTTAGGAAGGGGGGTCATGGGAAGAAACTTGGACTGAAGGAGGTGTACTGCAACAAAACAAGGGACTTTGGGGAAGGAAAGATGTTCTATAATTCACTAACCCCACCCAATAAAATTAAAAACAAAAGTTATGAAAGATTAAAAGTTAGCAAGCATTTATCACCATATTTAATGTGAGTAGACAATTGACATATTTCACTTTTGCAGATACTTTATTATAATTTCCTTTTTTTTTTTTCTAGGACAGGAATGCAATGACTACTTTGAAATAGGAATTTCTTTTTGTTGCTGTTGTTCTTGTTTTAGCTTTAATCTGAGGGCTTCTGTGTAACTCGGCTGCTCATTGTGGATTTTTTTTTTAATTCCTTCAGTTAGAGGGTGAAAGAGATGGAGAGAGAGACAGAGGAGAGACACTATAGCACTGCAGCACTACTCCACTGCACCCATGATCCTCTTTGCATAGTGCCCCATGTGGCTGCAAGGAGCTGCCACTGCTATTCACCTGCATGATAAAGTGTGTGCTCTCAACCTGCTGAGATACCTTACAGCCTTCAGTAACTTTCCCCAAGATTGGCATTTGTACTTATCATACTCTACATTATTAGACTTAATCAGAATACACTGTTATTGTGCTGGTTGTTATTGGCATGTACCTATTATTTTTATATGTTTATGATTGTTGTTTAAAATGTGTCAAAAGGGTAGAAATTTGAGGCTGATTCCTTTATTGTGCTGTTCTGTTCTTTAAAACTATAAAATAGGGGGTCGGGTGGTGGCGCAGTGGGTTAAGCGCATGTGGCGCAAAGTGCAGGAACCGGCGTAAGGATCCCGGTTCAAGCCCCCGGCTCCCCACCTGCAGGGGAGTCGCTTCACAGGCGGTGAAGCAGGTCTGCAGGTGTCTATCTTTCTCTCCCCTTTCTGTCTTCCCCTCCTCTCTCCATTTTCTCTCTGTCCTATCCAACAACGAATTGCATCAACAAGGGCAATAATAATAACCACAACGAAGCTACAACAAGGGCAACAAAAGAGGGAAAAAAAAATGGCCTCCAGGAGCTGTGGATTCTTGGTGCAGGCACCGAGCCCAGCAATAACCCTGGAGGAGGAAAAAAAAAACAAAAAACTATAAAATACTCCATATTTCTCCTCAAAAGACAAGAGGCCATACATATACTGACTGTATATGAATTCCATTCAGTTGTGAAGGAAAGACTTCTTCATTATAATTCTGGTCATTTGGTTAGCTTTCTAGTCTCATCAAAATGATGCAACTAGTGCTTATCTAATTTTCACAATGTGGGTCTAAGTATTTTTTTTTAAATATATAAATCTGATGTTAACAGCATGTTCTTGATAAGGCTTCTCCTGAAGCTCGTTGAGTGTTTTAAAAACAGTCAAGCTATAATGGCCAGAGAACTAAATTCAAAATATTCTGATGAGTTCTCTGTTCCTTCATTGTGTCAGAATGCTAAAAATTATTCTGTGGAAATGCAAATAGTGTTCTTCTACCTGTTTATATTTGCTTTTCTTTAATATAATTTGCTTCTGGGTTGTTACCACTATGGCTTACTTGTAATAATCTAGACACTTTTTAGAGAAAGTGTCTCCCATTGTTATTGCTTAAAAAAAAAAAAAGGCATTTTCCTCTCCTACTTTTCATGTCTTACTGGTGCAAAGCATGTTTTGTTTGATCATAATTATTGCTTCAGGCAAAACAGGTGGATTCCCTTGCTGGTTTTGAACTACAGCAGATAAAGGTTCTAAGATGATAGGTAAACCTGAAGCCTTCATAAAACTGTGACCATTGTGTACAAACTTTTCTCATTTTGCACCTGTCGCTTTTCATCATGGTTCATCATAGCTACTTCATGCTGTGTAACCACATGGCCACCAGAATGATGTTTACCATTACAAGTAAGGATGAATATTGAAGTTGTGCAGGCACTTAAGAGAGGGATAATTCTTGAAGGTAAAATTTAAAAGAGAAAAACATGATTTTATAACATTTTAGAGGTGCACCGTTTTTTTGTTCTTGTTTTATTAAAATATTATATATATTTACATATATAGCACTATATGCATATAATGTTTTCAATAAATTTCAGAAAAGAACTGTGATAATTCTTTGAATAATATGAAAACAGTAATTTTGACCACTGGTGATCACAACTAGGTAGTAATTAATCTCTACTGTAAAACAATAAAATAAAAGTAAATGGGTGTTCTGGGTGATGGCACAGTGGATAAAGCATTAGACTCTCAGGCATGAGCTTCTAAGTTCAACCCCAGCAGCACATGTACCAGAATGATGTCTGGTTATTTCACTCTCTTTTCCTATCCTTTTTTTTTTTTTTTTTTAAGGAACAAAGGGAAATAGACAAATACCTTAGGTAATCTGATCTGATACTTACCCATGCTTTTATATTCATAATATGTATTAACATTTACATATTTTATGCATCTCAATTATAGAGTAGTACACAGAATACTTTTTCTCTGGATGGGCAGTTAAAATTATAGAACTGCATGGTCCAGGAGGTGGCACAGTGGATAAAGCATTGGATTTTCAACCATAAGGTCCTGAGTTCAATCCCTGGCAGCACATGTACCAGAGTGATGTCTGGTTCTTTCTCTCCTCCTATCTCTGTCATGAATAAATACATAAAGAAATTATTTTAAAAAAAGAAGAAGTTGTATTGCCGCCTATCAGTCTTTTAAAAAAATCATAGGGCTGCTTCTGAAACTTCATTTTTTGCTATATAGTTCACTGTATTTCTTTTTTTTCTTTTTTAAAAAAAATATTTATTTATTTAGTATTAGATAGCAACAGAGAGAAACTGAGAGGGGTGGGGAAGATAGGTAGGTAGATAGATGACAGATAGATAGATAGATAGATAGATAGATAGGTATATATAGATAGATGATAGGGCTGCAGCACTTCATATGAAGCTTTCCCCCTGCAGGTGGAGATCAGGGGCTTGAACTTTGCTCCAAGCTTGAGCACTGTAATGTGTGCACTTAACCAGGTGTACCACCTGGCCCCTCACTCTATTTTTCATATGTTCTACAAATGCCATGTTTTAACTATTAAAACCAAATCTGTGGACCATAATGTAACTTAGGTATTGCAAACACTTTACCCTTACCATGCACAAGGACCTTGGTTCAAGCTGCAGCTGCCACACAGGAGTCCCCACCAGCAGAGGGGGAGCATCACAAACATTGGACCCATATCTTGGTATCCCTTTGTTCCTCTTGCCCTCCCTACTGATCTCATATACCACCTAAAAATAAAATAAAACTGTGTGAAAATGAGGATTATTAGTGCCAAAAACAGATCACTCAGAAGGGATGTGTTCCCATATGCACATCAGAGTTTGAACTCCAGCAGTGCATGGAGTGTCATCACACTGGGGAAGCTGCAATGCTGTGGCATCAATCTCTCTCTCTCTCTCTGAAATAAAAAAAAATGAAATTGTTGACCCAGTGCCAGTGAAACATGAATTATACTTGGAACCACTGCACAACAACAATAAAAATGAAGATTTCTATCTTGGATTTTAAGTAGAACTCACTTAAAACAGAGGAGGTAGTGAAATGCTTGAATATACATATGCAAATATTGGTTTACAGAAGAAGAAATGAGTTGAGATAGTGGGCAATATATATTTTGCATAGTTTATGTATTATATTTATTGTGATTCTGACATTTTCTACACTGTATATGACATATAAGATAAGGAAAATACATGTTTTTGAAAGGTTTTGTTTTTGTTTTTCCTCCAGGATTATCCCTGAGTCTGTACGTGACTGTATGACTTCACTGTTTCCAGAGTTGGCAGTCAGCTGAGGTAAAGAACACACACCTCATCACAGACCCCTGTAAGCGTCAACCTGGCTTTGACCTAGCACGTTATGATTGGGCCCTCCTCAATCGCTATCGAACAGGCCATGGCCGGTGCGTCGCTATGTTCCATTGCTTCTTCTTCTAGCGTTTGCCCTTCTTCCGTAGCCAGTCAACAGCGTCAGGTTGAGCCTGATGTAAAGTTTCGAGACCTCCTTTGAATCTCCATCGCTGGGGATCCAGAGATGACCCAAACTGCCCCTGTGGCTACAGACAGACAATGACCCACGTAGTCAATGACTGCCACCTCTCCAGATTCAAAGGAGGCCTCGAAACTTTACATCAGGCTCAACCTGACGCTGTTGACTGGCTACGGAAGAAGGGCAAACGCTAGAAGAACTGTTTCCAGTCATCATTTTTTTCATTTTCTTTTCTTTTTTTTTATTGAAGGGTAATAGTTTACAGTGCAAATATTGGCACGTGGGTGCAACTTCTCGTCTCCCTGTGCATGATGCAACTGAACTTCAAGGGTCTACAGTCTCCTCTTTTTCCTTTCCCAGAATCCTTTGCCTTGGTGCAATACATCATGCCAAGTCCAGGTTTTGTTTTGTGATTTCCATCTCTATACTAATTTCTTAAGTTCCATATATAAGTTTTGTTGTTGATTTTGATGAGCTCTTTTAATATATTGGCTATTAATCTTTTTTTTTTGATGCATGGCATGTAAAGATCTTCTCCCATTCTGTAAGGAGTCTCTTTGTTTGGGCGGTGGTTTCTTTTGTTAAACTTTTCAATTTGATGTAGTTCCATTGGTTTATTTTGTTTTTGTTTTCTTTGCAGTTGGATTTGTATCATTAAAGAGGCACAAAAAATTTAAATGGAAAAGTCTTCTGCCAATATTTTCCTCTAAGTATTTGATAATTTCTGGTCTAACATCCAAGTCATTGATCACTTTTCATTTACAGTCCCATTTATTTGAGTTCTCTCTCTCTCTCTCTCTCTCTCTTTCTCTTTCCCTCCCTCCCTCCCTCCCTCCCGTTCCTCTTGTTATTTAGACCAAGGTTTGCCAATTTTATTTACTTTTTTGTTTATTTTTTGCCTCCAGGGTTATCACAGGTGCTCTGTACCTGCGCTATGAATTCACTGCTCCTGGCAGACATCTTTGTCCATTTGTCTTTGTTGTTGCTTCTGTTGTTGTTGCTGCTGCTGCTTTTTGTTAATGTTGGATAGGACAGAGAGAAATAGAAGAGAGGAAGATAGAGAAGGGGAGAGAAGATAGATTCTTGCAGACTTGCTTTACCATTTGCTAAGTGACCCCCCCACACACCCCCAGATGGGTATGGGCAGCTGGAGGCTGGAATCAGGATCATTGCACCAGTCTGCACTTTGCACTATGTGCTATTTACCCTTTTGCTGAACCAACATTTAGCTTCATTGATCTTCTGTATGGTTTTCTTATTTTTGATGTTATTTATTTTTGCAGTAATTTCCACTAGGGATCTAAACCCTGGTTACATTTTGTTGGATTGTCACGTGATTTTATTTATTTATTTATTTATTTATTTTTTTCTAGTTTTTCAGGAGTGCAGTATGAAATAGCTCCTACTCTATAGCCACAACTCTGGAAGCCCAAAATGTTTATATCTTAAGGATGCTGAATAATGAAATGATGACTCTAATTAGGTCTGAATGTTAATATTGAGAAATTAAGATATCTAACACTATTAAAATGTAGTTTCAATATAGAACCTCTCTAAAAATACCACTTTCCATTTTTATATTTAAAACCACGTCAAAATATTTTTGTGATACTTTAACTGAATTTCCCAGTGAATACTATGGATATTGTAATTCATGTTTGATATTGATGACTTGCACTAAAATAAAAGAAAATGTGTACTGTGAAATCAGAGGATACTTTCACTGTGGCTTTTTTTTTCACCATGAAAATTTTGGTAAGATGAAAGATAAACAGCAGTTGTAATGGTTGATCTATTACTTTAAAAACATCATCTTACTAATTATTTTTCTTTAATTTGTTCAGTTTTCTTTATACAATCCACTCTCAGTTTTCTTTAACAATAAGAATTACAGAGTGATTTACTTAAAATACCAGTTTACCAACATCTGCAGTCATCCTAACAAAGTAATGTTTTCAGTATAAGATCCACTGACTGAAAAATTAGTTAAGAGTTTTAATTATTCACATTATATAACTTCTGGATGCAGTGGTTCACATACCACATTTTGTGTCACTACGAGCATTTGGAGCACCAAATGCAATTAAAAACGAACTACCTGCTGTTGCACTTGAATTGCCACCTGAAGTAGCACTTAAGCAATTTTAGCAATGCAGGTGTACATGTATAATGAAGCCCTCAGAACTTATCCTAACATATTATCCAGTGTGCATGAAAAGCAATAAAATTCCAGAAGTAGAAAGTAGACTGTCTTTTCCTTTTCTGCAAATTGAATTTTATTTTCAGAGTATATTTTAATAGCACTCTACCCAAGAATATTGACAATTTATGCATATGATTTCCTTTCTGCTTAAGCTCTTTGCTTTAGCCATGGATTTCCCTTTTTAGTAAGAATTGGAGTGAGATTTAAACAGGGAAATTACACTATAAGGATACAATTAAAGATATGTTAATTGGGTAGAATTTTCAAAGTTGGACTGTAAGAAATTATCGTGCACTTTATTCATGTTAAATGATGCTTTTAATCCAGTGGTTTTTCAGGATTTGATCTGTTCTTTTCATGGGTTATTTCACTATCTTTACATAGAAAGTAAATAGTTCAAGGACTAAGTAAATTGTAGAAGATTACTATCAGATTTTAATTAATATATTTGAGAATTTTAGTATAATATTTAACATCTTTCTATGTTATAGCTTATGGCATACTGATTATAAATTCTGTCTCTAAAATCCCTACTTATGTCATTCTAGTCACCTGTACATCAAAGTTTGCATATACCTACCCTTGAGTTTTTAAGTATCCCTCTCATCATATCCCATTAAATTTATTTTACATTTTTTTTTTTTACCCATTATTTCCTCAATTGTTTTGTTTCGTTAGTACGTTATCTGTTTCTATTCACTTGTATGTATTATTTTTCTACCATTCAGGAGTTAATTTCTTTACTTAAAAAAATTTTTTTTTATTATCTTTTATTTGTTGGATAGAGACAGGCAGAAATCGAGAGGGAAGGGGGTGATAGAGAGGGAGAGACAGAGAGACACCTGCAACACAACTTTACCACTTGCAAAGCTTTCCCCCACAGGTGGGGACTGGGGGCTCGAACCTGGGTCCTTGTCTGTTGTAACGTGCGCTCAACCAGGTACACTACCACCCAGCCCCTCATGAGTTAATTTCTAACACCTAAAACTCTATTTTGAAATTATTCATGGCTAGAGATATAACTCACTGGGCCAAGTTGTGTCTTGCCATCCACAAAGCCCGGGTTTGGATCCCAAAATCACATGGGAGGTACTATGGTACCTGAGGAAATGCCTGTAGTTTCTCTCCCTCTCCACCCCCATCTTCTTTCTTCTTTTTCACTCTGAGCAAATAAATTACTTGCAATTTGTGCATGTGATAGACTCATGTTGCAGAAAAAAATAAAAATATATGCTGTACAAATTGTGACTCTTCATTTTTAGAGTTTCTTATAATTTCCTTAAGCTTACTGTGAAAAATAACACTGCTATTTTCATCACCTTGACTTTAAGGTTTTTATTATTAGGTATTTTGTACCTCTTCTTCAACAGTCTTAAATAGTTAATACATTTTACACATATTTTATAAAATATTTTAAAATATGTATAAATAAATGCATAAATAAATTTGTTTTCAATTACCTTTATTGATTTATTGGGTAGAGGCAGTCAGAAACCGAGAGGGAAGGAGATGATAGAGGAGAAAGAAAGACACCTGAAGACACCATTCACCACTGGCCTCCCCCCTGTAAGTAGGAACCGGGGGCTTGAACCTGGGTCCTTATGCATTGTAATGTGTATTCAACCAGGTGTACCACCACCCAGCCCCTTACCATTTTAATTCTCAACATCACATATGCCTGAACAGTGCATGGCCCTCTCCTGCTCATGAATTCAATGAATCTTTAAAAACACAACTTATCTAGATTTCTAGATTTATATTTTTTGTTTGCTTTCTTTTCATACTATCTTTTCCTGCTACTTCAAATCAAATCTGTCTCATTGTCAGTCTACTACATTTTAAAGAAATTACTTCATGAATGGATATTAGGTAATAATATTTCTGATACGTGTGGTTAAATAAGCTTTACTTGTTTGAAGTTAATAGTCCGGACAAATAATTAGTTTCTTCTTCTTTTTTTTCTAAAAAGTTCTTTTGACTGATTTATTGTAGTACAGCATTAGCTTTTGGATTACACATGTTGATGAAAATCTGGTTCTATTTGTGGATAATTTTGTTTTATTTCTCATTCCTTTTGTAATTTTCTTAAGTTTTTTATTCATTTTTGGAGTCCTTAAATTTCACCAACATAGCTATCAAAATAGGGGATGGGATACAGAGTTAGTTCTGATGGGAATTTTGCAGATCTGTACCACTCTTATCCTATTGTCTTGTCAGTGTTTTCATTTTATAAATAAAAATTATAAAAATAAAAAAGAAAGTAAGGAAATAGACCATAATTTTTTTCACCAGCATATATCTTGATGCCATCTAGTTCTAGGTAGTTTGTAATATATTTTAATATTTATTTATTTTATTTGATAGCAAAGAAAAAATATGAGGGGAAGAGGAAGCAGAGAGGGAGAGAAAAAAAAAATAGACAAACCTGCACCAGTGCTTAGCTGCTCTTAAAGCTTCCACCCCATAGGTGTGGACCAGCCACTTGGATCTAGGTCCCTGCTAATGGTAGTGTGTGTGCTCAACCCAGGTTACCACCACCCAGCCCCTAGTTTATATTTTATCTTAAGTTGTTTTTTTCATTGTCAGTCTTTTGCGATGCTTTCACTGCAGCCTGAGTAGACATGTCAAGTCTTCTCTTGTCTAGCTTTTGAAATTCTTTCCCCCTGCCTTTTACTTCCATTTCTCATTGTTTTTTTTTTTATTTGTAATGACTGAAAGCTTTCCATATTTAAATTCTGATTATTCCTTTGTAGTCCTCAGTCCATCTTGTAAAATATCTTTGAAAAGTCTTTGAGAAGAATCAGTACAGCTCCAGATCTCTGAGGTAAAATAGTGATTTGATTCATTGTGTATATTATACTCCAGTGAAAGTTACCTAGAAAGTCAGTAGTGTTGATGGTGTAATTATTATTAAGTCCACACACTTTGTGCTTCTGCTCCTGAAGTGACCTAATATTATTCGGTAATACCACAGATAACATTCTTATCTATCCATTAGTTATTAGACATCTAGGTTGCTTTCACATTTGTACTATTACGAATGGTGCTGCTGTGAACACAAGTATACAGAGATCTCTTTGGTTAAATCCTCAGATAAATAGCTGGGCCATTTAGTAGGTCCATTTCTAGTATTTTCAGAAATTTCTGGTATTTCTAGTATTTCAGAAATTTTTTTTCATACAAGGACTGGACCAATAGACAGTCTTATCAGTGGTGTGGAAAGGATGTTTTTCCCCCACGTCCTAGCCAACATCTGTTGCCTCTGTCATTTGTGATACGTATATACTACTCAGACTCATTGTGAAGGGATCTCAAAGGAATTGTGTTAAATGACATAAAATGAAAAAGAGAAGTACTAATACCTGATGACCTCACTTATAGGTGGTATCTAAGAAAAAAAAAACATAAAGCAAAGCTTGGACTGGATGTGGTATATTACAAGCAGCAGGAGACTCCAGAGTTGGGGAATAAGTAGAAAGCAGGAGGTGGGAGAGACTTGGGGTCCTGGTGCATGATGGTGGAAAAAGACTCCTACTATGTGGATATGAGAAATTGTACCCATGCATGAGCAAATGTACTATAAATTAACCCCAGTGGTCCGGGAGGTGGCGCAGTAGCTAAGGAATGAGACTCTCAAGCATGAGGTCCTGAGTTCAATCCCCAGCAGCACTTGTACCAGAGTGATGTCTGGCTCTTTCTCTCTCTCCTCCTATCTTTCTCATTAATAAATAAATAAAATCTTTAAAAAAATAAATTATTAACCCCAATAAAGTTATAATTTAAAAATGACCACTGACAAATCTTGTGATTCTAACAGAAAAAAAGTCATGGCACATAGTTAGTGGCAAAGTGAGAATTTCTCTGATCTAGTAGACTCAGTAGTGGACTCTAGTAGTAGCCATTTCCTTTTTTTAAGATTATCTTTATTTATTTATTGGACAGAGACAGCCAGAAATGGAGAGGGAAGGGGGAGATAGAGAGGGATAGAGAGGGAGAGAGATACCTGCAGCACTGCTTCACCACTTGCAAAGCTTTCCCCCTGCAGGTGGGGACCAAGGGCTCGAACCCAGGTCTTTGTGCACTGTAATATGTGTGCTCAACCAGGTGTTCCACCACCTGGTACCCAATTTGGTCATTTCTACACATTTAAGAATCCATGGTAAATATTTAAAGTAGGGTCAGGTGGTGGGCCATCCCATCGAGTGCACTACATTACCATGTGCAAGGAAGGAAGTTTAAGCTCCTGGGTTCGACCTGCAGGAGTGAAACATCAAAAGCAGTGAAACAATACTACAAGTGTCTCTTTTTCTGTCCCTCTCTTCTCCCCCTCCATTTCACTCTGTTCTATCAAATTAAAATAAAAACATGATGATCAGGAATAATAGATTCTTCATACAGGCACCAAGACCCAGCAATAGCCCTAATGAAAATAATAATTGGGAAAATATTATTTAAAACTCTTGAAGGTATATCTATGACCTTGGGAAAATTATGATGGTAACCACTGAAAAAATGTGGGAGCACTAAACTTAGATCGTGGGAGTGGTGAAGACTTATATCCCTATTATCTTATAATCTTGTATGTCACTATTAAGTAACTAATAATAACAAAAAAATCTAGAATGTGTGGAGAAATATTAATGACTAAACTAATGCTTCTGGATAGACTGATAATCATTATTTTAGACATCTGTGACTTTTGTTTTTGAAATTAATAATGTAAATACTACAAATTGAGAAATAATCACTTCCTGTCCTGATATTAAAACTTACAGGAACATGCCGCAAAATAATTCATTCAGCTGTTGTGCTGTTTTCCATATGTGAGACCCAGGTTTGAGCTTGGCTCCCACCATGTTAAGGAAGTTTCAGTGCTATGGTCTCTTTCACAGTCTCTTTGACTCTCTTTCTCTATCAGAAAACAAACTAACTTACTGAACAGTCGTCTCTCACTACGAGAGGCAACTGAAATCAAATAGTCCCATACCACAACCATTTTTTAAATTTTTAAAAAATTTTTATTGGGGAATTAATGTTTTACATTCAACAGTAAATACAATAGTTTGTACATGCATAACATTCCCCAGTTTCCCATTTAACAATACAACCCTCACTATGTCATTTATCATCCTTTATGGACCTGTATACTCCCCACCCACCCACCCCAGAGTCTTTTACTTTGGTGCGATATGCCAATTACCTGAAATGTAATTGCCACAACCATTTTTAATGTGTAGCATAATTTCACATGGGTAGAGATTAATACCTAGGACTAATAAGGTTTATTATTTGTTTAGTAATTTAGTTACCTCAAGCTTAATTCAGTTATCGGAGAATTAATTTTCTTCCAATGCATTTTTGTGAAAATGAGATATATTTCATAAAATGGCTAGAACTTTGCATAGAAAAATATCATCAGAAGAGCCAGATGGTGGGGCACCTGATTAAGTCCTCATGTTACAGTGCTCAAGGACCCAGGCCCAAGACCCTGGTCCCCACCTGCAGGAGAAAAGCTTCGCAAGTGGTGAAGCACAGCTGCAGTTATCTCTCTGTCCCTTTCCCTCTCTATCTCCCCCTTCCCTCTCAAGTTCCATGTGTCTTTATCTAATAAGTAAATATATATATATATATATATATATATATATATATATATATATGATAAACATCATAAGTGAACAGGCATTGTTTTTTCTGTCATATTATATTTTTGAGTTCAGAAAAAGAGAAGTGCAAATAATCAATAGGTATACTAAACTTAAGGGAAAAAAGTGTTCTTTTGTGTCAAAGATTGAAATGTAAGCTTCAAGCATAATTCTGGTTTATTGCACACATACAGTAAAATTTTGAAAAACAAGAAGTTTATTGTGTCAAGGACAGCATGAGTCAATGGTTTTAGGGGATTTAATAATAACCATGAAAATTTGCACTCTGATATATTAGCTGTGACATATCTTGCAAAGTGTCACGTAGAACTTGCTGAATTGTATCACCGCGTACTAGAATCCTTAGAGCAGAGAAAGTTCTTTAAATGTAGGTCATTGTGTTCTTCTGTATAATCAAATAGAAGTAACCATCAATGTTCTTATGACACTCAAACAAGTAAAACTATATTATTAATTCATTCTAAGATACAGCCCATAATTGTTACAGCAGAAGTGACCCTGTTATCTTAAATGTCAGTTAATAGAGTAACCTTCAAAGGTCTAAGAGTTGTTATTTATAATAGTACATTTCATATGAAAAAGTGAGCTGTTCAAAATTGGAATTCTATTTTATCTGTTCTGAAATGTAATGTGGTATGAAAAATAATTAGGTAATCATTACACTGACAGCATTGCACTAGTAGTAGCAGACAAAGATATAAAGATAATAATCAAAATATATTTTGCATTTTATATACATTGCTTAATGACATCTACCTTTGCCTTTATGTGTATCTATTAAAATTAGGGGAATATTCTGTATAGAGACATATAGATATTTGTAGTGAACTGCAGAATTTTATAGAACTTACCAGTTTTTCAACACTGAAATGTAATTAAATATCTTATTTTTTCTACTTACACAGTGAACTGCACAAAAGAAAGTAAGATATATCTCCTAATCTTTTCTGACAGAATCAGCATTAACACTTGATTAACACTTGATATCATCTTGAGAAGAAGCACTGTATACAATTGGACAGGAGATATAATGGCACAAATAAATATCAACTAAAGGACAATTATTGTCCCTATGACAACCTTTATTAGAACCATCAAACAAGTAAATGCAGTAACACTCAGGATTAACTTAGACCCCATTAAAATCCTAGGTCTATTTCCTCTCTAATTTGAGGCCAGATCCCATAAACCTACTGCTGATTTGGATCCAATAAATGATGCTCAATGCTTTAACAACTTGGAGAAAGTCTGCACTCTTTAGATAAAGAAAGGACTATAAAAGCTGGAAAAGGGCAAGAGGCTGGCTTACTTAATGATCTTTTTGATCAGTATCAGGCCATCCCATCATCAGGAGCCCTAGGCAGAGAATCTTTAGATTCCCACATAGATATGAAAGGCCTAGAACTCTAATAGATCCTTCTCTCCTTCACAGGTCACTTCCATCAGGAACATCATCATAACCCTTCTTGTGGGCCTCTCTAGGACCTTGCCCTCACTTTAAAGAAGCAATGGTAGGGACTATCCTACTCCACAGGGTGGCTGGGTAATCCTACCCTGCCACTCTAGAGAAACATTGATCCTGAAATGAATGCAGCCTAGAATGTTTCCAGCTGTGACCATGAACTACAAGCTCACACTGACAGGGCCTCTGCAGTTCCACAGGCTCCTGTGCTTAATGTGAATACATGGGCTCAGGGTCAAATAGATGGGGCAAACAGCTAATTGTACTTATATATTTTCTTCAAGTTTGGAAGCTACTCTCTGCCCTAATCCAGCTTTCTAGCCATATTTTTAAATTTGACACCATCTTCCTAGACAATATTTTTAGTCCACCTCCATGTTAGCTATTGAAGTCAAGCAAAAATTACTAATGTCATGGACACCTATAGGAACATACATGAAATAGACTTCCCAGCCTCTTTCCACTTTAAGATCACTATTCTCATCTGCTCTATTCTTACTTTTTAGTTCCTATTCACTAAATATTTTTGCTCTGCTTTATATCATACCACCTTTCATCCACCAATTTACAGATGCTATCTCATCCTGACTTCCCTGGGAAAATGACCTCACAATTGTGTCCCAAAGTCTCACCTCTCCAGAGCACTTCTCCACTAGGGAAAGATAGAAACAGGCTTGAAGTATGGATCGACTTGCCAATGCTCACGGACAACTGAGAGGAAATTATAGAAGGATTATTATGTCATAATTTTATAAATCAATAATTTAAAAATATTATGTTTTCTGTGCACATAAAGGTATTATTGCAGGAAAATATGCCATCAGATATGACAGAACATGAGTGAGTGTTAAAGGTTATAGGATCTCCATTCACTAATAATTTTCTCTTCAATTTGTTACATTTACATTTTACAGTTCTATTTTAAGAATCCTTAAAAGACTAAACAAAAAGAATGCATGAATGTTGGGGAGTTGGTAGTGGTGCACCTGGCTAAGCACATGCTTTACTATGTGTAAGTGGTGAAACATGTAATGCAGATGTCTCTCTGTTTCTCTACTTCTCTATCTCTCCATCCATGCTCAATTTCTCTTTGTACGCTAATAAAGGAAAAAAAATTGCTGCTAGGTGTGGTAGATTCTTAGTGCCAGCTCTGAGCCTTGGAAGCAGAGAAAAAAATCACATTAATAATTATTATACTGACAAGAGCCCAAAGATTTCATTTCAGTTCCATCAGTACAAGAGTTTGTCTATTTCTCTTCCAGTTCTTATTAGAATGACCCTATAATAGAGTTTTAGATCTGGGAGCATGTCTCCATCTCTGTTCTTTTTTTCTCAAGATTATTTTGGAGATTGTAGGTATTTTCTGGTTACAGATAAATTTATGTAGCTTTGTTTTATTGTCTTAAAAAATTGGTAGGACCTTGATGGGGATTGAATTTAATTTTTTAAAAATATTCATTTATTCCCTTCTGGTGCCCTTGTTGTTTTATTGTTGTAGTTATTATTGATGTCATCGTTGTTGGACAGGACAGAGAGAAAATGGAGAGAGGAGGGGAAGACAGAGAAGGGGAGAGAAAGACACCTGCAGACCTGCTTCACCTCCTGTGAAGTGACTCCCCTGCAGGTGGGGAGCCAGGGGCTCGAACCGGGATCCTTAAGCTGGTCCTTGCACTTTGAGGCACATGAGCTAAACCCACTGCGCTACCACCCGACTCCCTGAATTTAATTTTTATATGGCTCTAGGTAGAATATTCATTATGATGATGTTAATTCTTCCAATCCATGAACATGGAATATCTTTCCACTTCTTTGTGTCTTTGTATTTCCTTGAATAGCGACTCAGTTTTCAGTATACAAATCTTTCATTGCTTATGTTAGGTTCACTCCTAGATATTTATTGGTTTTGCTTCTATCATTTATGGAACTTACTTCTGGATTTCTTCTTCTGAGTTAGTGCTTGCATAAATAATACCACTTCCTTTTGTATATTAATTTTATAGCCTCACACCTTACTATGTTGTTTGATAATTTCTAGGATTTTCCTGATGAGTTATTTAGGCTTTTCTATGTATACTATCACATCATCTGCAAATTGTGACAACTTGACTTCTTCTCTTCCAATCTGTATTCCTTTAATTCCTTGCTCTTGCCTCACTGCTTTGGCAAGAACTTTCAATACTATGTTGAAGACTAATAGTAATACTGGGCAGCCATATATAGTACCTGATCTAAATGAGAATACTTCCACATACTTACCATTGAGTATAATGTTGCTTATAGGTTCACTGTCTATGGACCCTACTAGGTTAAGCAATTTTATACTTAGTTCCATTTTTATAGAGTTTTATTTTTATTTTTTATTTTCCCTTTTGTTGCCCATGTTGTTTTTATTGTTGTTGTAGTTATTATTATTGTTGTCATTATTGTTAGATAGGATAGAGAGAAATGGAGAGAGGTGGGGAAGACATAAAGGGCAGAGAAAGATAGACACCTGCAGACCTGCTTCACTGCCTGTGAAGCGATTCTCCTGCAGGTGGTGAGCCTGGGGCTCTAACCGGGATCCTTACACGGGTCCTTGCACTTTGCCACTGCGCTACTGCCCAACTCATTTTAAAAATTTTATTTATTTATTTATTTTTTTATCATGAAGGGATCTTGGATTTTGTCAAGGGCCTTCTCCACATTTATTGAGATAATCATGTGGTTTTTTATTTTTCCTTTATTAATGTGATGGATCATATTTATTATTTGATATCTATTGAGCCACCCTTGCATCCTGGGATAAATCCCACTTGGTCATGATGTATAATCTTTTTAATATTCTTCTATATTTCATAGATGAGAACTTTGTTTACATAATAACTTTGTTTACATGACACTTTGGATTTCCGTTGTGTCTGTTGTGATGTCGCCTCTTTCATTTACAGTCAAATTTATTTTAATCCTCTCTCTCTCTCTCTGTAGAGAGTCTGGCTAAGGGTATGTCAATTTTGTTTTCCCTTTTGAAGAATCAACTTTTAGCTCCGTTGATTTTCTGTATGGTTCTATTATTTTCAGTGTTATTCATTTCTTTTTTTTTTTTTTTAAATATTTATTTTATTTATTTATTCCCTTTTGTTGCCCTTGTTGTTTTATTGTTGTAATTATTGTTGTTGTCGTTGTTGGATAGGACAGAGAGAAATGGAGAGAGGAGGGGAAGACAGAGAGGAGGGGAGAAAGATAGACACCTGCAGACCTGCTTCACCGCCTGTGAAGCGACGCCCCTGCAGGTGGGGAGCCGGGATTTGAACTGGGATTTTTATGCCCGTCCTTGCGCTTTGCGCCACCTGCGCTTAACCCGCTGCGCTACAGCCCGACTCCCAGTGTTATTCATTTCTGCCCTGGTTTTAGTCATTTCAGTCCTTCTCATTGCTTTAGGATTTCTTTGTCCTTCTTTTAACTCCTTCATGTATGTAGTCAGGATGTTTATTTGAGCTTTTTATTGTTTCCTAATGTGTGCCTGTATAGTTATGACTTTTCCTCTTAGTGCTGTTTTAGCTGTGTTCCAAATATTTTGCTAGCCTGTATCTTAATTTTAATTTTATTCTAGGAACATTTTAATTTCAACCTTAATTACCCCTTTGAGAGAGTAAATGTTAATTATATACTGTGAGTTTCCATATTTTGGGATTTTACTAACTTTCAGTTTGTTATTAAATGTTCATTTAATTCCACTGTGGTCTAAGAAGATGCTGGAGATGATTTCAGTGCTCTTGAATTTATTGACATTGTCTTTGTGGCCTAACGTATGGTCTGTCCTAGAGAATGTCCCATGAGGACTTAGATACAAAATTTATTCCTGTTTCTTGGTGTGAAGGACCCTGAAAATTCCCAGTAGGTCTAGTCTGTGGTTAGTTCTTTTGTTTCTTTATTAATTCTCTGCCTAGATGATCCGTTATTTGTTAAAGTGGAGTGTTGAAGTCTTTTACTATGTACTGTGTTGCTGTTGATATATTCTTGTACCTCTTTCAAAGATCTTTGATGTATTTAGTTGGCCCTTAATTTGGTGCATAGATGTTAACAATTGTTAAGTCCTCTTGGTTGACTGATCCTCTGAACATTAGATAATGTCTATTCCTATATTTTGTTACTTTATTTATTGGAAAGTCTATTGTGTCAGATATGAGAATAGCCATTCCTGCTCCCTCCCTTTTTTTTGTCCTTTAACATGTATGATAGTTTTCTATCCTTTCACTTTGAGTCTGTGTTTGTCCTGTTGAGTTAGGTGGGATTCCTGCAAACAACATAGGATTGGGTTGTGTTTTCTGGTACATCTTCCTACTCTTTGCCTTTTAATGGGCAGTTGATATTCATTGATATTATGGATTTAAGATAATAGTGACATTCAAACTTTACTGAGTGTTCTGATATATGGTATGTTTTTGGTGATGTTTCTCTTCTTTGCAACAGATATTTAAGAGTTTCTTGCAGAGCAGGGTTGGTGATAGTTGATTCCTTCAAATGTTGCTTATCTGAGTTTTTATTCCTCCATCTAGTCTGAATGACAGCCTATTTGGTGACTTTTAAAATTTGTTTCCTGTTTGTTTTCCTGTATTATGTGAGGTAGCCTGACCCCCAAAGTCAGTCACTTTCGGTGTGTTTCAGGAGTGGTTGGAACTGTTATTCTAACAGTGACACCACAACCCTTGGAAGATGAGAGGTAGGTTCTCTTGAGTTTGAATTGAAGAGAGAAGTCGACAACTGGAATAGCAAGATAGTGCCCTTATATGCTAGCATGGTCTCTTGATTCTTGAAGGGTCCAGCTGTCGCTTACTTTCATTTTGTTACCAGAGCACTGCTCATCTCTGGCTTATATTGGTGTGGGTGATTGAACCTGGGACCTTGGAGACTCAGGTATTCTCATGTCTGTTTTATATAACCATTATGCTATCTCCCCTGCCCATCACATTTTCAATCCACTGATCATACTTGCTTGGATTGACTTGCAACTAAGTGAGTTACTTAATAGTTACCAGTTGTAAATTTTAACAAGATTTTATTTGTTTGTTTTTACTTTATCTTAGTCCTTGAAGCAAAGCAGGGCAGCTGATAATCCATTCCAGAATAATTTTAAGACAGACACCAGTATCAAAGACCAACACTTCAATATTTCTTCTTCTGCATATTTCTAGTATACTTCTTTTTAAGGTAGAGAGTATTGCAAGTACATCAGTGCTTTATTTAAAAGAATATAGAAACTTTAACCAGGAATAGAAGTTATGCACAAGTCAGATGAAAATATGAAAAAAATAAAAGAAAGAAATTAACATAGATTTGACTTACCTCGGTATTATAGAAGTGGTAGTAGTTACCCTGTAGAGGAAAGCATGGTTCTTTTTTTTTTAATTTTATTTATTTATTTATTTTTCCTTTTGTTGCCCTTGTTGTAGTTATTATTGTTGTTGTTATTGATGTTGTTGTTGGATAGGACAGAGAGAAATGGAGAGAGGAGGGCAAGACAGAGGGGGGAGAAAAAGATACCTGCAGACCTGCTTCACCACCTGTGAAGTGACTCCCCTGCAGGTGGGGATCTGGGGCTCGAACCAGGATCCTTACACCAGTTCTTGCTCTTTGCGCCACCTGTGCTTAACCCGCTGCGCTACTGCCTGACTCCCAGCATGGCCCTTTTTATAGGAAAAATAATATATATTAGATTCTTCTTTTAAGAAATGACACACACACAAAAACTATGTTGGTTAACTGGATAACATCTCAGTCTATAATGAATATTTAAACTTGACAGCCTGCAGATGCCTCACTCAATACTGTCCACATGTTACCATACATGAAGAATGGGATTTAAGGCCCAGGCACCACGTGGGTACATGTAAAATAGGAAACTTCACAAGTGCTGGATCAGTGCATCTGATTTTTCTTTGTTTTTTCCTATCTCTCATCTTCTATTAAAAAACAAAAAAAGGAAGGAAGGAAGTAAATAAGAAAGAAGTAAAGGAGGGAAAGGAAAGAAAGGAAGAGGGAAGGAATAACTGCAGGAACTAGGATAGAAGGCAGGAAGGAAGGAAGGAAGGAATGAAGGAAGGAAGGGAGAAAGATGAAACAATGGCTGGCAGTCAAGTACAATGGAATAGTAATAGGTTTCAAGCACCAGCTATAAGATTGGTGAAAAAAGTAGACAGATAAATAAATTGAGCCAAAGCAAAAAATGTGAGGAGAACCACCAAATAGCTCCCTTGGTTAATGTACCTGTTTGCCATGTATGCAACCCAGGTTTGAACCAGGCCCCAATCACATTGGAAAAAGGTTTTGTGTTCTCTTCACCTCTGTCTCTCTGTCTCTTTCTCTCTTTCTGTCTCTCACTGAAAAAGGTGCACCCCTGAGTTGTTAAACCCTACTGATTACCATGACAAAAAAGAGAGGAATATAAAGTAGGGGAATAGAAAAATATGTAAGAAAAATAAGGTTGAATATTTCACTTAGATTCTTAGATTAAAGTAAACTCCTTGCCTATTATTAGAGGTACAATAAGAAATATTTGAAGAATTTGTAGAACAATAATCATGAATATTTTCAAGAGGTGGGGCAGTGGCACGCCAGATAGAGCATACATATGTGAGGACTTGGATTCAAGACCCCATCCTCATCTGTAATGGGGAAGCTTCATGAATGTTGGAGCAGTGCAGTGAGTGTATCTATTTCTCTCTCCTTTCTGTAAACAGTGGAATAATCCTGAACAAATCAAGCCCTGGTGACAACACTTGAGGCAAAATGAGAAAAATAAAACAGAGATTTGTCTGTTTTCTGTATAGCTGACAGACAGGGGAGGTGACTTATAAGAAGGTTGATATGGGTATGGGTAGATGAAATAATGATTTGTGGATTAGGGATGGAAAAATAATTGGATATAGTCTGAAAAATGAGTTCTGAAAATTGATCACAGATTGATAATTGGTCATTTGATCTAAAAGAAGTAATAATGATATCCAGAAAATTATGAGACTGTTACTTTATTAAAGGGTCAGAAAATGAATTTATTTTAACAGAAAAACCTAGGGATAAGCATGGTGGCAATAAAAATTAATTAATTAAAGAAGAAAAGTAAGATAATATTTTAATTTATTTTAAAAATAAAATGAATGCATTTTAATAAATCATTTAGGGGACTGGTAACATATCACCTAAATAATTTGTTTTATTTTTCTTTAGTTAAAAAAACATGTCATTTAAAAAAGTTTTTTTTAATTATATTTATTGGATAGACACAGCCAGAAATTGAGACAGTAGGGGAGATAGAGAAGGAGAGAGAGAGATACCTGCAGTACTGCTTCACCACTTGCAAAGCTTTCCTCCTGCATGTGGGGACCGGGGGCTCAAACCTAGGTCCTTAAGCACTAAATCATATGCTCTCAACCAGGTGTGCCACCACCCAGTCCCCTTATGTCATGTTTTAATAAAAACTTAAGGTATTGAAATGTTTTCTTTTAATTAGGAATTATTTTCTTTTTATGATTAGTGTTTGTGAATTCTTTTTCTTATACTTAAAAACTTTTTATTGCCTCTAGGATTATCACTGGGGCCTAGTACCTACAGAATAACTCGAAATTGAGATGACAAGGGGAGGGAGAGAGAAAGAGAGACACCTGTAGCCCTGCTTCATTGCTATTGAAGACTCCCCACTCACACCCACAAATGGAGTCTAGTGGCTTGGACACAGGTTCTTGTACATGGAAAATGTGTGCTCCACAGGGTACTTCATTGCCCAGTCCCAGCCTTTAATTGAAAAAATTTGGATATATTCATTATTCTGTAATCTGTGTGCCTATTGCCATAACCATTTATATTCATGGCAATAATTTACACAGTCTGTAAGGCTAATGCATACCCAGATATCCGATTAAAACAATTTATTGATATGTAAAAATAATTAAGTTTTAAGATGTTTCTTTTTATTGATATATATTTTATACATGGGTAGCCATAGTTTTCTATAACAGCTATCATTCAAATATGCCTTAAGGGGCTGGGTGGTAGTGTAGCAGGTTAAACACACATGCCACAAAAGGCAAGGACTAGCGTAAAGATCCTAGTTCGAATCCCCAACCATCCGCTCCCCACATACAGGGGGTCGCTTCACAAGCAGTGAAGCATGTCTGTAGGTGTCTGTCTTTCCCTCAGTAGGTGCTTGATGTATTTAGATGGTCCCTCACTGGGTGCATAGATGTTAATAATTGTTAAGTCTTCTTGGTTGATTGATTCTCTAATAATTATGTAATGTCCTTGCCTATCTTTTATTACTTTAATTAATTTAAAATCTATTGTGTCTGAGATGAGAATGGCTGTTCCTGACCTTTTTTGTGGTCCATTAGCCTGTATGATAGTTTTCCATCCTTTCACTTTAAGACTGTGTTTATCTTGTTGTGTCAGATGGGATTCTTGCAAGCAGCATATGGTTGGGTTATGTTTTCTGATACATCCCCCCACTCTGTGCCTTTTTATGGGTGAGTTTAAGCCATTGACATTTATTGATATTATGGATTTAATGTATTGTAGTGCCAAATAAATTCAAAATAAATTTTTGTTTGCTCTGATATATTGCAAGTATTATATTGATGATCTTGTTTATAAGAGGCCTTTTAGAACCTCTTTCAGGGCCAGTTTGGTGATGGTTGCCTCCTTTAACTGTTGTTTGTCTAAGAAGGTTTTGATCCCTCCATCTAGTTTGAATGAAAGTCTAGCAGGATATATTATCTTTGACTGAAACTTTTTCATTCAGGTCTCCGTAGATATCTTGCCATTCTCTTCTGGCTTTTAGAGTTTGAGTGGAGAAGTCTGCAGATAATCTTATGGGTTTTCCCTTGTATGTGACTTTTTGTTTCTCTCTTGCAGCCTTTAGGGGCCTTTCTTTATCCTTACTTCTTCTCATTGTGACTATGATGTGTCTTGGTGTCTTCAGGTCTGGGCTGATTCTGTTTGCTACTCTCTGGGCCTCTTGAATCTTGATGTCCTTTCTGTTATTCAGGTCTGGGAAGTTTTCTTCTATTATTTTCTCTACAATGTTTCCTTCCCCTTCCTCTCTTTCTTCCTCTGGCAGGCCAATTATACAAATGTTACTTCTTTTGAGATCATCCCATATGTCTCTGTTGTTGTTTTCAGTGTCTCTCAATCTCTTTTTGAGCTCTTTCACCTCTTTCTTAGTTTTCTCTAACTCATCCTCTGTCTGATTAATTCTGTTTTCTGCTTCTGTTAGTCTGCTCTCCCTTACCTCAGCTTCTTTCTTCATTACAGCTATTTCAGCTTTCAGTTCTCTAATTGCCTCAAGATAATCAGTATTTTCCTTGGGGGTCTCAACTGTGGTTTCCCTAATACTGCCATTCCATTCCTCCAATGTTGTTTTCATTTCTGTGATTAATAAGTTTATTATTGCTTGCATACTTTTCTTATCTATGGTTACTTCTGGCTGATTTGTAGTTTCTTCTGGGCTCTTGTCTTCATTCATTGGAGTAGCAGTTTTATTTGTTTTTGATCTACCCATTTTTTTCTGATTAATGTGTTTCTTATTTTTATGTTCTGTTGTTCCTCAGTTGTTGTGTCTTGTGTACAAGCAACATTGTACTAAATACCTTTATGACAAATGCAATCATCAACCTCAGGAATTACAATATCAACTGAAGCAAAGATTGAAGCAGTTTAATCACTAACAGTTAGCCAAACAATGTTTCCAGTCCATGAAAAAATAGCAACCAAGTCCAAGTAAAGAAGAAAAAGAAAGGAAAGAAGGGATAGCAAGAATAGACAATTATGCAAATCTACTACCCACTGTATATTCTAGGTGTAGCAAGAGGAGAAAGGGAAGTAGAGCAGAGATACACACATAGAGTCCACTCTGAGTTGGGTTTATTCCCCCAAATAATTCACAAATGACTATCAGTGAATTCAGAAAGACGAAGTAGAAGGAAGGAAGAAATGGAAGACAATATAAAAAAAAAGAGAAACAAGAGAGAGAAAAGAAAAAAGATAAGAAAAAGAGCTGTAATAAAGAGCACTGAAAGGAGAATTTTTTAACTGATTAATTTATTTTTTATTTTATTTTATTTTTTTTAATTAGCTAGGAGGAGGGAGAAGGGGAGAGTCTGTAGAGGAGGTAGGAGTAATGAGACAAGTTCCTCTCACAATGGATAAGATGCCAGTCCCCTAGCAATGAAAGAACTAACCCTAAGAGTTAATTCTGGTCAACCTAAAGGAGGGGGGGAAGATATACACCTTTATATAATATTAATAATAAAATAGAGCAGGGTAAAAATCTGTCCCAGATTGCCTCAAGCCTCCTGAGCAGAGGCAGCTGATTATTAAGAAAGAAAAAAAAACCCCTCAGGACTAGACAAGAATAGCAGGAATAGACAGTTATACAAATCTACTATCCACTGTATATCCTAGGGGTAGCTAAAGGAGAAAGGGAAGTAGAGCAGAGATACACACAGAGAGGGTCCACTCTGAGTCAGATTTCTTCCCCAAAATAATTCCCAAATGTGTATCATTGAATTCAGAAAGCTGAAGGAGGAAGGAAGAAAGGATGACAAGAGTGAGAAAAAGAAGAAAAAAGAGAAAAAAGTAAAAGATACAAAAAAGAACAGTAATAAAAGAGCAGTGAAAGGAAAGTTATTTATTTATTTATTTATTATTATTTAATTAGCTATGCGGGGGGGGGAGGGAGAGAATGGGTAGGGGCAGTAGAAAAATTGAAGTAAGTTATTTTAGCAGTGAATAAGACACCCAGTCCCCTAGCAATGGAAAATACACTAAGAGTTAATTCTGGTCAACCTGAGGGAGAGGGGGAAAGGGGTTCGAGTTTATCTTGTATTGATAATAAAATAGAACAGAGTACAAACCCCTGTTCTGTCTTCAGCTTGGATGGCTTCAGATTGCCTCAGGCCCCCTGAGCAGAGGCAGCTGATTGGCTACTTAGAAAGAAAAAAGGCCAAATGTTTCAGAAGGGAGTAATAGAATTAGAATGAATGGCACCCCCTGGTGGGACAGGAATCTTGGTAAAGAAAGAAGCTCAGCAGGGGAGGCTGTTAGGAGCATATCTCTGGTCCCCAGGGACAGGTTATGCGGGGGTGCCGCTTCGGGAATAATAATTTAAAAGAAAAAAATTTTTTCCTTTCTTTTTATTCTATTTTCTACCCCAAATTGAGTTATAGTCACCACCTTGGTGTCACTGCTAGGACCCCTTATTGCTGGCCTACTAAAGGCAAAAAATCCTACCTTTTCCAGTAGATGTGGTCGGAGCTCAAGCCACTAGCAGCTTCTCTCAAGCCACTAGCAGCTTCTCATTCCGCCATCTTCCGGAATCCCCCCAGGTCTCTGTCTTTCTCTCCCACTCTCTGTCTTCCTCTCCTCTGTTGATTTCTTTCTGTCCTATCCAACAACAATGAAAGCAATAACAAAAACAATAATAATAACAACAATAAACAACAAGGACAACAAAAGGGGAAAAAATAGCCTCCAGAAGCAGGAGATTCATGGTGCAGGTGCAGAGCCCCATCAATAACCCTGGAGGATATATATTAGAATACTGACTCTTCCACAGATGTAGTCATATTACTATCAACAAAACTATCTAGTATGTTTTCTTCTGATTAATGACACTGCTGATAATTTTTTAAAGTAAACCTTATAGGGTTTTGAGGCATATCAACACTATTATTATTTAAACTGGATAGAGAAAAAAAATTAGTGACAGAGAGTGAGAAAAGAGGTGAAAAAAAGAAGTAAGTGATGAATTGAAAGGGAACCTAAACAGAGAGCTCAAAGATTGCATTAACAGGCATGTATATGCCTCTGTATATAATTTAGATAGTTTCATAAATAGGAGTGAAAAGAACAAAGGAGTAAGAAGTGATGTGATAAAAGGGACTTTGAAAAGGACCCCTGCTCAAATAATTGTTCAGGCTAAATTTCCCCTATTGAGAGTGATTTATATAATTCCATGGGAAGATTTCTGCTGTGTCTAATACAAGGTACTAGAAATCCACAATAATAAAATAATCTGGCACTATTTTTAGACTTTGGCATAACAGAGACTTT
Organism: Erinaceus europaeus; assembly: GCF_950295315.1. Classification (NCBI taxonomy): domain Eukaryota; kingdom Metazoa; phylum Chordata; class Mammalia; order Eulipotyphla; family Erinaceidae; genus Erinaceus; species Erinaceus europaeus. The sequence continues at coordinate 66,432,112 of NC_080171.1, read as the reverse complement.
CCTGCTGTCCCCATTAGCTTGGATCTGCCAACTCAGGGATAATGATAATTGAGTCTATTTAAAAAAGATATATATATATATATACATACATACATACATATATACATACATGTATATATATACATATATATATATATATATATATATGCATATTGTAGGTAAAAGGTCAGATAAGCTCTATATCTGGAGGTCCTGATGTAGAAAGATATCCAGGAAATGGTAGCAGGGCTTTCTAGGCAGTTCCACAGCCCTGAAAGCTTCATGGTGATGACAAAATCTGCAATTGGACAGGAGGCAGAAACTCAAAGATAAATTGGACTAGTTGAAAATTTTGACTGTTGGCAGCCCTGATAACAAATATCATGAATGCCATTTGCTTTGTTTTCCTAGAATTAATTTTAACACTTATGTAGAGGTCACTCTAATGAGTGAGAAAGTTCCTGGATTTTGCCAGAAACAATTTTTTTTTAGATGATTTGCTGGTTTTGAGTATACTGTAATCTAAAGCACGAGGTTTACTGTGATTTCATGCAGTTATCTTTCCTTTTAATACCAGGTTTGAAAAGCACTATTCCCAGATGGAAGTGTTTTTCTCTTGTTTCTGTTTGCAGAAGATTGTCGTTTCAGTGTCACTGCAACTCTAGTGGCAATCAGACATACCTCAAATATGAATCTCCTCTGAGAAGTTACGATTATAGTAAAAGAAGATCTTAGTCTGAAATAGCTATTCTAAAGTAGCTGTGCAATGATGACATGGTAAATATGTTATCTCTGAATCAGTGCCTCTATTTAACATTGAGAGGAATCCAGCTGCAATAAGATCAAGAGAATATTGAAAATAAATGATAGGCATATGAGCATGTGCCTTTTTCTTTTTTAAAATTATTTTAAAATTTTCATTATTATTTGATAGAAACAACCAGAAATTGGGAGAGAGGGGGTGATAGAGAGGAAGAAAGCCAGGGTCCTGGGTCCTACTGCATTGTAACATGTGCACTCAACCATTTGTGCCACCACCTGGCCCCTGCCCTTTTCTGTAATGGCAACACTGCTTCACTAATCACAAAACTTTCTCCTTGTCGGGGGAGGGAAGGGGACCAAAGGCTTGAACCCAGGTCCCTGCACATTGTAACATGTACACTGAACCAGGTGTGCCACCACCTGGCATCTCAAAATATTTTTCAGTATTTGAAACTGTACTGTTTCTATTTCTCCATTGCCTCAAAAATGTAAAATCCACATTCAAAGTCTCAATGACTCCTCTTATCTACTGTATACCTTGTCACTGCTGTGGTTTTTCTGAACATGTTAAAGTAATAGAGATAGACTTTCATTAAAAATTCAGACTGCCCACTGAAGTCAGTGGTAGACTATAGTATTTGCATGCACTAAGATTTATTTGTGAGAGCTCCCAGTTCCTTTCAGGGCATTTGCTGGAGTGATGCTCTGGGTCTCCTTCCCTGCTTTCTCATTCAATTCAATTAAGTAAGAAAGTAAGTAATTCCCATATAAAAATGCAGGGTTGTTCACTGTGCTCTCAGGTGAAATCCTGATACCTCAACATGGTTTACTTTTTCTATTACAGTTATTAAAATGCTCCCCAATTTTGTCTACCCATGTTCATCACTGATATGCTCTAGCTCAAAGCATCATTTAAAAAATATTTTATTTATTAATGATAAAGATAGGGGGAGAAAGAGAAAGAACCTGACATCATTTTGTTACATGTGCTTCCAGGAATTAAACTCAGGACCTCATACTTGAGAGCCCAGTGCTTTATCCACTGCACCATCTCTCAGACCACACTCAAGGCATCTTGAAATGCTCTCTCCATTTGCTTATTTTAGTTATAAAAATAGTTAGCTTTATTTTAGTTATAAAATTAAAACCCATGCACATCTCAGCACACATGAATACTATACTAGGGTTGTGGGGTATAAAGCTAGCAGCTCTCTAATTAAAGTCATTGTACTTAAGAATGTACATTAAGAAAATCCATTAATATCTGCAGACACACTCATATAGTTTATTAAGCAAAGGAAAATAGGTTAGTGTTATGTTTATATAGGCTGGACACAATGTGGACAGGGATCTATCCCCATGACTTTACTTTAGTATAATGCCTTATCACTTAAGACACTCTATATACATAAAATTAATGCCCAAAGTTCTATTATAACATTTGATTCTATAACTTATATTTCAGTTGATAGACTCCTCAATATGTTTTAAAAATATTGACTTTTTTCATTTTTCCATGTGAGCTGATTTTTATACATATTTCTAAGAGAGCAAAGTATAAACATTAGAACTATTAAAATGTGTTAATGTGGGGAGTCGGGCTGTAGCGCAGTGGGTTAAGCGCAGGTGGCGCAAAGCACAAGGACCGGCATAAGGATCCCGGTTCGAACCCCAGCTCCCCACCTGCAGGGGAGTCGCTTCACAGGCGGTGAAGCAGGTCTGCAGGTGTCTATCTGTCTCTCCTCCTCTCTGTCTTCCCCTCCTCTCTCCATTTCTCTCTGTCCTATCCAACAAGGACAACAACAATAATAACCACAACAATAAAACAACAAGGGCAACAAAAGGGAATAAATAAATAAATTTAAAAAAATGTGTTAATGTAAGTCAATAAAGTTTTTCTCATATTAAGTATTTATTGTCCAATATGTGATTAAAATAATGTAGTGAATACAATGGATGTAGTATTCTGACATGAAAATGTTATGTTGAATGTGCATTTAACATATTAAAAATATAATAAATATTTGATATAAGATTATATTCTATAAATATATATTACTTTATAATTACAAGGTGTTCTAGTGATTACTTCTACTGTGAGTTATTTGCAGTGACAAGAAATTCACTCAGTTCTGTGCCAATTTCTTTATTCCTTATGAAAAAAAGGGCATTACATTTTTTTATCTTTATTTATTAATTGGATAGAGCCAGTCAGAAATTGAGAGGGAAGGTGGAGATAGAGAAAAAGACAGAAAGACACCTGCAGCACTGTTTCACCACTTGTGAAGCTTTTCCCCTGCAGATGGATAACAGGGGCTTGAACCCAGGTCCTTGCATACTGCAACATGTACACTCAACCAGGTGCACCACCACCGGACACCAAAACAGAACATTTATTTATCAAATTACAGGTTTTGCTGTTCATTTTAATCAAATGAATGAGGACAGATTATGACGGTAGAGTTTGAGTTAGGGGGCAAAGGGAAGGTCTCATTGGTAAAGCACCTTCCTCATGTGTGTGTGTGAGGATTTGGTTTTGCTCACAGGTAGCACATGGAACTATCAAGGAAAACTTTAAAGTATTAGTGCACTATTTCCACTCTCTCAAACTCCCTCTCTCTCTGTCTCTCTCTCTGTGTCTCTCTAAAACTCTGGCACCATATTAGAAAACAAGTCTTGGCCAGATAGAATTTTTTTTTTAACTTTTAAAAGATCTTTCTTTATTGGAGGGATTAATGACTTACAGTCAACAGTAAATATAGTTGTTGATGCGTGTCTCAAATTTTTCAGTTTTCTGAAAAACACTAACCTCCATCTAAGTCCTCTTTCACCATCATACACCAGGACTTGACTCCCCTACCCTCGCCTCCCAGAGTCCTTTAATTTGGTGCAACACACAAAACCCAGTCCAAGTTCTGCTTTGTGTTCCAGTCTGTTCTTAATTCTCAACTTCTATGAGTGGGATCATCAATGATAAAAATCTAATTGCATAAGTAAACCAGTGGGACTATATCAAATTAAGAAGCTTCTGCCCAGTTAAAGAAACCACCACCCAAATAAAGAAACTCCTTACAAAATGGGAGAATATCTTTACATGCCATACATCAACTATTAAAAATGATAAATTCACTTTCTTCACCTCATCTTAGATGGAGTTCAAAGGAGTCATGTTAAGTGAGATAAGCCAGAAGGAGGATGAATATGGTTAGCCTATTTTTTTCCTTTTGTTTTTCTTTCTCCTGGTAGGTCTTGTCTTGGTATTGATGGTTCCTGACTTAATGTGGTAATGGTTGCTGAAGGTTGAAGTGACTAAAAGAAATATGACACTGAAAGAAGATTAACTTTCTACTATTTTATTGTCTTGTGAGGCCTACACTAACTCTTCTGTCATCATTCATGCTTGATCTACATAGTATGTTCCTCCTGCAGTGGGCATAATGGAAAGGAAGAAGGGAATAAATGAGGAAGAAAAAAAAAAGAAAATGGCATTTTCTTCATCAACTGACTATTTCAGGAAAGCTTTCTCTGCAGCACAAAATTCTGATTTGGGGTTTTATTTATTTACTTGTTTTTTTTTTTTTGCTTCTTTGATGTTGTTTTATTGCCGCCAGATTTATTGCTGGGGCTCAGTGCCTACAGGATAAAATCACTACTCCAAGTGACCATTTTTTCCTTTTTCTTTTTTCTTTATTTACTAGGATAGAGAAATATTGAGAGGGAGGAAGAGATAGAGAAGTAGAGAGATAGACACCTGTAGTGCTTGCTTCAGCTCAAGTGAAATTTTCCTTAGAAAATGCAGGTGAGGAGCACAAGCTTGAACCTGGATCCTTAAACATGGTAACCTGTGCTTAAACAGGTGTGTCACAGCCCAAATTCTGTTTAAATATCATTTTATTCACTGTAGAACTTCTTTAAAAAATGGATTTATTCTCTCAAACCTTGATTTGTAAATCAGCTTATTTATTCTAAGCCCGTTGTTTGTCATTTAAACAATGTTCACAGCATCAAGAATAGAATTCATCTCAAGAAAGGAAAAAAAAAAAAACTGCTTTGCCATATCCATAAAAAACAACTCCATATCCAGTTAAGTTTAATCATTAGAGTGCTACAACTAAGTCACATCTTCAGGCTCTACTTATTCTTGTTTTTTCTCTCATATTTGCAATTACTCTCTCTACAGTGCACAGACTATTTTAATTATTGGGTTAAGTAATACCTAAGTTTAGAACAGTGGCTCACTGTTGCTTACAGTTACTCATAACATTATTATCTACCTTGCATATATTCCAAACATGTTTTTTGGCAACTCTTTAGTCTCGTTTTCTAAACCATGTAAGAGGCAGATGACTTGGCAGAGATGTAGGGTAGTGAGACAGTGCCTTAAAGGACCTCTCAGATCACAGCACAGGAGCAGACATAGAACTGTCATTGAGTCAGAATTGCTTTGTCTTTAGAACATGGCAATTATTTTTGCTTCATCTGAATTCTCTGTGGTTTGTGGTCCTTTATATCCATATTTTATTGTGTGACTGTGTTCCAGTTCCACCCTTCATAAGTTCTAAAAAAAAAAATCATATCCTTTCTATTTATAGTCTAAAAATTTTAGTGAAAAGCTGGTCTTTTTATAGTAGGCACAGAAGCAAGATGTTCATGGGAAACTTATGCCACTGCAAATAAACTTTGAGAGACTGGGTGGTGGTTTACCTGGTTGTTGGGCAGTACGCCAGCTCCTTTTTATCCCCCCTTCCCTCTCAATTTCTGGCTATCAAATAAATAAATAAAGATAAGATAAAAAATAGTTTTAAAAAGAAAATAAACTTTACAACCTTAGTACCATACCAATGCCTAAGCTGACTAGTTCACTTACAAATATTAGGAATCATAAAAATATTAGAATTTCTACTGTAACATATATAAATAGATAATATGTTTGCTGGGAGTCTAAGGAACATTACTTTTACTTCTTTCTTTTTCTTTCCTTTTTTTCCCCCTTCGTTTCTCTTTATATTTATTTTACGTAGTATAACCAGTTTTTAAAATAAGTCAACTTTATTAAGGTATAACTTAGGGTTAATAGACTTTACCATAGACATTTATTCTCATTTTTCTTTAATATTTTTCCTTTGATTTTTTTTGAGCTAATATAACTGAGATTATAATCTAAAAATGAATTTTTAATTATTTTCTCAAGCATTTTGTGAGATCACACACAACATTCAAAGTAGACAATATAAATCATGTGGGAAAAATATTTTAAAAAAAAATCCCACAATGTACTTGTACAAGGCTGCTCTCTCTCTGGAAACCAAACAGAAAGATGTGAGAAAAGATACAGGGAAGAAAATTGTGATGAAAACGCACTACCTGTTAAAAATGTGTCAAAAAGTTTTGTTTTTTTTCCCTGCTTTCCTTTAAATAGAACTTCTGGCCTTAGTTCTCAAGTGTATTGAAATGCCTATGGGAAGGTTAGAGAAAGATCTAAAATCTTGATCAGATGCTGCAAGATCTGTGTGTGTGTGTGTGTGTGTGTGTGTATACCTATATATATTCAAGGGTGTCAGTAATGTTGTTACCACTTGAATGCAAAAGTATTTAAGTTTGAAAGCAAAATAAATTAAAATCCTTGGAGATCAGCTCACAACACTTAGCCCTGCTGTTGATCACCTGTATGGATTTAGTCTAAGATTTGTTATATGTAAATAGAACTTACATTGCATTCTGTGAGAAAACCCCAGCAAATAGCCGTTTTGATTAATTGGCTACAAAACATCACCATATATATTAAATATAAGGGGAAAACTTCCTTTCTTTTTTGAGAGAGAAAATGCTCCTGAAAGAAAGCAATGTACATCAAGTTATGCTTATTTAATTGCCACATTCTTGATGGCCTGGTTTTTCTGTCTTAATTGGAAAATGGAAAGGAAAAAAACTATTTTTTTATTCATATGCAATTTTTAAAATATAACTAATAGGTATTTCAGTGTGAGTAATTTTGTTTAGTAGGAGTTAATACATAATGCCTTTACTGGTGATCAATAGGTCCCTAGTCTAATGCTGTTGGCAGGTAGGCAGCTCTTCCTCCATGATTATATTACTTAAAGTATTAGATTAGGCTGTTAATTTGCTGTTATTTTGTGTATGTGATTTTTATTAAATATTAAATAATAGTCTAGTTTCCCTCCAATATGTACACAAAACAGTGTTTCTTTCTACAGGAAAATGACACTGGAGATAAATGATGGTATAAATATGACTCATTGAAGGGATATTTTAGAGCTTCTAGTCCTTTTCTTCCTTCCTCCCTATAAAATAGGAATATTATAGGATTGTCGCTAGGATTAAGGGAAATGTATCATGTTCCAGGCAAGCATAATTCCTATCACAAATGCTTTTTTTCACATACAAACAGCAACTATTTCATTATTGAGATTGGAATTTTTTTTTGTCCCCTTCTTTCTTCTATTCCCCTTTTGATTATTCTTCCCCTGCTTTTTCTTCCTTGTTTTATTCTTCTTAAAAATATATAGAACTGGGAGTTGAGCTGTTGCACAGCGGGTTAAGCACAGGTGGCACAAAGTGCAAAGACCGGCATAAGCACTGGCTCCCCACCTGCAGGGGAGTCGCTTCACAGGCGGTGAGCAGGTCTGCAGGTGTCTTTCTCTCCCCCTTTCTGTATTCCCCTCCTTTCTCCATTTCTTTCTGTCCTGTCCAACAACTATGACAACAACAATAAAACAAGGGCAACAAAAGAGAATAAATGAATAACTAAATTAAATATATATATATAGATAGATAGATCTATTTCAAGCTAAAAAGATTATAAATTGATTTCTTATTGGTTAAGTGTCATTAAACACTCAAATGTCATATATAAGCTATAACAAATGAATTTAACATAGTCTCTTAAATATAAATAGGGGAAGCCAATGATTAATAGGTTTTCATGTATTTTATTATTTCTAGTAAGAGATAAGGATTTTTTACACATTGACTTATCAGCTATAAATAATTCTATAAGTATACAAATTAGAGAATGTTCTAGTCTGTGAAAAATTAATTGAAGAATAAATATGATAAATAGAAAACTATAGGTGCTGATGGATTTGTTAAGTCTAGAGAAATATCAGTGAATTTTTTAGAATACTCATTGCCTTCATTAATTTATCTATTACATATTGAGAATGTATTGCATTGCCATTGCTTCCATGTTGCTAAGCAGACTAGAAGTACCTGCTATCCTTTTACCCATTTGGATAACTCTGTGAAATCATGGTATCTAGAAGCAAATAATGTCTTGGATGCTGATCTTTTATTGATGATTAAACTGAAGCCCACTTGGACAAAAAGTCTTTCAAGAAAAAAATGGCCAGAAAGTAACATAAAGTTGCTGGGCTAGTGTGGGGGTGCCTTTCCTTGGGCGCGGACTGGACTCTCTGGGTTGGAGAAAACATGACTGGAGGTAGCCAGGGCTGCTACTCACTCAGCGACCCAAGAGATAAAACCCAGGAAACAAGCTGGTCGTGGCGGGGCGATTCAAATCTTTATTCATCTGAGTGCTCAAGCTCTTTGAGGCTGGACAACGAAAGTGGCTTGACAATACCATACATGGTTAGGAAAGGTGCGGATAAAGGTAAAAAAGGGTTGGAAAAGGTAGGAGCTTCCTTAGCAACTATTGCAAGGGGTTTAACTGCTAGGATTAATAATACCCTGCAGGTAGAGAGGGTCTGGAGGGTAGAAAAAGAATATATCAAATGAGCAGAATGGGTGGGGAAATAGGCAGGAGACCTTAAGTCATTTGTTAGACAAAGCATAACAGTGATATGTAGATAATAAGAGAGCGGGCCATTGTATCAAGGAATGCAGGGTGAGGCAGGGGAGCTGGAGGCAGAAAAATGCAAGGTCTGGAGATAGGGAGCAAGTTAAAAGGGAGGCAAAAAACTGAGGTCTGTTCCTCTCCCAAGCTCAACCTCAGAAAGAGAGAGTCTGACAGGGAGATTTGTTCTGTCAGTTCCCCATTTTTCAATGGGAAAAACCTCACCATGCTCAACCTGGTTCTCACAGTATTCCCAGCATAAAGTAAGAGTTATTGACTATTTTTTTTTTTTTTGATACCTGGGTCTGTTTCTTTAACAGATTTTCTCTAATTACATCAAATTGTACGCTCACCGTAGGCATATCTACTATAGCCTTTCCTGTTGTTATGGTGGGGAGGGGTTTGTAATAAATCATCTTCCCCTCAAATTGGGTAGACTCTTGTCTGTAACTCAGAAAAAAAAAGATTTTCTGGATATGAACTTTCCAGCTGTGTTAGGAAATGTGGTCATATGGACTGGCAAGATATGGTTTACCTGGGAGGATGTCTGCTCTACCTAACACAGAACTCAGATTCAAGCTGAACCCCAACGACAGTAGGCTAAGCTTTGGTGCTGTTCTGTGGTGTATTTCCTCTCCCCCAGTTTTTCTGAACATCAGCCAATAGGAGAAAACTAAAATAATAATAATTATGCTAATTATAATAACAAATTTCATCTGTTCTTTTACTACAGAACAAGTGAACAGGTATGTGAGGAGATGATTCAGTAGATAAAACACATGGTTTATAGTGTGTGAAACCATCAGTTGGATCCCCAACACCACATGGTAGCACTATGCATAGCAAGAAGCAATGGATTCCATGGATGGTGGAGTGGTGCCTAGGTGTCTCTCCCTCTCTTTCTTCCTTTGTTCCCCCAATCTCTCCTTCTCTGTCTTTAAAATTATAGAATAAAAATTTGACTGGGAAAGCTGCTTAACAGTATCATGCATTTATTTGTGAGGTCCAAAATTCACTTCCTAGAATCTTACTAAAAATATCAAGTTGTATATAAATTTATATAATGTCAAGTCTTTTAGATAGATGTCCTAGAATACTCCTTGAATGTCACTGCATGGAAAGATTCTTTATTGGTTTTTAAAAACAGCTTTACTGAGATAATGAATATTATGTAAAATGTATTCTTTATAATGAGAACTTCCGTGACTTAATATGTATGTGATTATTGCTTCTGCCTATCTTATAATAGTTTTATCGACCCCAAGAGAAGCCCCATATACATTAACGATCACTTCTCATTTCTTCATCCTCTGAACCCTGACAACAACCACTAATCTATTTTCCCTCTCTATGAATTTGCCTATTTGTGAACATTTCATGAAAATTCAGTGAGGTATCATTTTGTTACTGCCTTTTTAAATGTAATGTGATTTCTTCAACAGTTAGCTGTGTTGTAATGTGTCAGGATATCATCTCTTTTGACTCACAAGTAATATTTCATTGTATGCCAGCACCACTTTTTATTAAAGCCAGGTATGAAAATTTTTACTCTGGCTCAAATAAAACATGACTGGGAACAGAGGGAAGAAATTATCTAATGGCTACTCACAGTGACAGTACTGACATTATTTACGATCATGGTAAAATATTGAATAGCAGTTCACAAACTCTACTAACATAATTAGAATCTATATTTTTATAAAATTTTACACGGATTTGTGTACACAGTTAAGTATAAGTGATAAGCATTAATATATCTCATTATTTGATAGTGCAGTGATCTCTGTGATGAGTAATTTCCATAGTTATTTTCTAGTCATAAAATACTAGCTATATAATGTAGTTTAATAGTTTCTATATAATGTGAAGGTTTCTTCTAATTATTCCAAATTATCATTTATTATATTTTATTTACTTTATTTACTTATTTTAATTTTTAAAATTTTCTTTATTTATTGGATAAAAACAGCCAGAAATTTAGAGGGAAGGGGGTGATAAAGAGGAAGAGAGACAGAGAGACACTTGCAACAAAGCCTCACCACTTGCAAAGCTTTCCCCATGCAAGTGGGGACTAGGGGCGCAAACACAGGTCCTTCTGCATTGTAACATGTGTACTCAACCAAGTGTGCACCACCAAGTGCCTATTTATTTTATTTTAATGAAAGAGACTCAAAGGGAAAGATACGGAAAGAGACCAAAGCACTGCTCAGCTCTGGCTTATGGTGGTGCTAAGGACTGGGACTAGAACCTCAGAGCCTCAGGCATGAAAGTTTTTTTCTAAATTTTGCATAAACATTATGCTATCTCTCCAGGCTTCAAATTAATTTTAATGATGTTGACACATAATGTGTTCAATTCAGATGTGCACCATAAAGACTTGACAACTGTATACACTACAAAACAATGACCACAGTAAGCCAATTGTTGAGAATATGTAAGATGTACTCTCTTGGGGCTGGGGAGAACCCATATGGTTATGAAAAAAATTTTCATAATCTGACATTTCAATTTCCCCTGCCAACACTGCACCACTATAAGACAAAGCTGAACTCTGTGCCGGTCTGTTGGTCTCTCTCTCTCTCTCTCTCTCTCTCTCTCTCCGTATCTCTCAAGCATTACAATAAAGAACTAAAATTTATAAAAAGACATAATCTCTTACGTAACAGTAATTTAACTATAGTGATAGCATGATCACTACACTATACCCCCTTAACTTAATTTTCAACTGGAATCTGACCTTTTTAAAAAAATATTTCTTTTATTTTTATGACAAAGTTATACAGAAAAACACAAAGAAACCAGAACACTGCTTGTCTCTAGTTTACAGTGGTGGTGTGGTGGGCATTGAACCTGGAAACTCAGAGCCTCAGCATGAAAATCTTTTGCATAACCATTATGCTACCTTCCAGCACTTGAAGCTGTGCCTTTTGACCTCCTTCATCTTTTATGCCACATTTTCATATCTCTGTGTTTAACAAAAAAGCAAGACTGTTAAATCATTTGAAGAAGTGATACAATTTCTAAAGTGGCTGTACTACTGATACTTTATAATAGATAAGATTTTGCCTTTTTAGTACCTACACCAATACTCATCATATTATCTTTTTTTGTTATCATCAGTATAATGGTTCTGAAGTAGTTCATCAGTATGGTTTTCACTTGCATTTAGCTAATGATTAGTGATTTTGAATATATACATATATTAATTATTTTATTACCTTTATTTACTTATTGGATAGAGATACCAGAAATTGAGAGGTAAGGGAGTGGCAGAGAGAGAGAGAGAGAGAGAGAGAGAGAGAGAGGACAGAGAGAGACCTGGAACACTACTTCACCACTCATAAAGCTTTGGGGAACCAGGGACTGGAACCCAGGTCCAGCAACATTGTGATATGTGTGATCAACCAGGTGCACCACCACCTGACCTCATGTTGAACATATTTTAATTATTTTTTAATAATTTTTATTTATTTATTTGTCTGCCTCCAGGGTTATCGCTGGGGCTCAGTGCCCGCACTATGAATCCACTGCTCCTAGAGGCCACCCCCCCCCATTTTGTTGCCCCTGTTGTTGTTGTTGTTGTTACTGCTGTTGTTGTTGGATAGGACAAAGAGAAGTCAACAGAGGAGAGGAAGACAGAAGGGGAGAGAAAGATAGACACCTACAGACCTGCTTCACCACTTGTGAAGCAACCTCCTGTAGGTGGGGAGCCAAGGGCCTTGAACATATTTTAATGTGCCTTTCTAAGCTTGGGTTATCTGATGTCAGGCTGCCTGTAGTTGGCTATGGGTGTCATCAGGGACTTCAGTGAGGGCTGTCTGCATGCCTCAAGAGAGAAGTAGAAACTCTTGGAAAAACCACAATTCCTACTCCCTGGAGGGCCTTGGTGAGTAGGAAATGCCTATTAAAAACTTTTGATAATTTCTAAATAAGGTTTTATCATATATATATATATATATATATATATATATATATATATATATATATATTATATTCTGGATACTTTCCTTGTTAGTTTATTTGAAAATGTTTTGCCTATACTGTGGGTGATCATTTTTTTCACTTCTCTGATAGAATTGTATAGATTTTCACTTCTATATTTAGCCATACAAGCCATTTGGAGTTAAATATTTACAAAAGAAAAGTTTCAACTACTTTCTTTTGCATGTGTATAGCCCCTGTCACAGTACCTTTTGTTGACGTCTATTCTTTAACAGTTTTTTAAAAGCTCACTTAGCATAAGGAAGTAGCCTAAGAGACATTCTGAAATATCTCAGGTAGAATGAGAAAACATACAATTACTACTGAACACAGATTTAATTTATACTGCTGATCCTCTTTCTTAAAAGATCAATACCTATAATTTGAGAATGAGTAGGATAAGAACATATGAAAGAAGATTTTGACATAATATCTATTAAGTTCAATTATTACCAACTAAATCGATAACATAAATTTGCTTGGAATTTATCTAATCCTAAAGATATGACTATTGTCCTTTTTCCAGAAATTGTTTAAATACATTTAAAACCAACTTTGCTTTCTCTAAAACCACATTTATGGGACAATGCACAGATATGGAAGATTTTGGCATGAAAATATAAAATAAACAGCTTTAATGATATCCATTTCCCATCTGGTGTGTTGTAAATATATTGTTGTTTACCCTTTTCAGAAGCTCTAAGTGAATTTCATAAATGCCTCATTACCTTCAATATGTGATACTTCCATGGTCATTCTGGTGATGATAACACATGGCTTCTTGAACAAAACATAAAAGCAAAAAAAAAAAAAAAAAGATGAAGTTATCGAGTGAGCCTATGTGCATTTGTAGAAAGAAAGAAGGAGCTTGAAATAACACTGTTTTGAGGTTCCATGGAAGCTTTAAACAACTAACTAATGTCATCTGCTTTCAGCCTGTAATTGCATCACAGAGCCTACCAGCATACTTTGCTAAAAAATAAAAGATGATTGGGATGTGTCTCCAGTGCAGGCTTCTTTTGTCTGTTAGCCTTAATTGTACTCTCAGGTCTTTTGGAATAACTAAGTGCATGATGAAGTAAGTGCACACCATAATTGAGAGAATCACTAACAGTTTTCTTTTTCTCTGCTTTATAGCCAATATATCAATATCTAATCTCTGCAGTCACATATGTTTAAAATATATAATTTCCTGCCTTTCCATGACAGGCTGAGCTAGCAGTGATGCACTCTATAGAAAATACATATTGGGGACCAGATAATGGCGCACTTGGATGAGCACACCTGGCACAAAGCACAAGGACCTGGGTTTGAGTGCCGGGTCCTCACTTGCAGTGGGAAAGCTTTGCAGATAGTAAATCTGTACTACAGCTTTTTTCTTTCTCCCTCTTTATCTCTCCCTACTCTCTAGGTTTCTATCCAATAAATAAAGATATAAAACAATTTTTCCTTTTTGTTGCCCTTGTTTTGTCATCATTGTTGTTATTATTGTTATTGCCATCATCATTGTTGGATAAGACAGAGAGAGGAGGAGAAGACAGAGATGGGGAGAGAAAGACAGACACCTGGAGACCTGCTTCACTGCTTATGAAGTGAAACTCCTGCAAGTGGGGAGCCAGGGGCTCAAATCGGGAACCTGATGCCAGTCCGTGCACTTAACCCACTGCACCACCACCCGGCTCCCATAAAACAATTTTTAAAAGACTAACAAGTTAGAAGATATTTATTACCATCCCCTATGGCCCTGTTCTGAGGCCCTGGTTTCCAAGCACACGTGTAGGGGGCAGGGGTGGGGGAGGTGCATCACAAGCAGTAGAACAGAGCTGAAGGTGTCTTTTTCCCTCTCTCTAGCTCTCTCTTTTAATTTTTTTAAAAAATATTTATTTATTTATTCCCATTTGTTGCCCTTGTTGTTTTATTGTTGTAGTTATTCATGTCGTCGTTGTTGGATAGGACAGACAGAAATGGAGAGAGGAGGGGAAGACAGAGAGGGGGAGAGAAAGATAAGACACCTGCAGACCTGCTTCACCACCTGTGAAGTGACTCCCCTGCAGGTGGGGAGCTGGGGGGGTGTCTCTCTCTCTTTTTAAGTTCTTTTTAAAAATTTTTTATTATCTTTATTTATTTGATAGAGACAGTCAGAAATTGAGTGGGGAGGGGGAGATAGAGAGACAGAGAAAGACACTTACAGCACTGCTTCACCACTTGCAAAGCTTTCCCCTTGCAGGTAGGGACTAGGGTTTGAACCTGGATCATTGTGCATAACAACATATGCTCTCAACCAGGTGCACCACTACCCAGCCCTTATCTCCACCTCTCTCACCCCCTTTATTTTTCTCTTGTTTCTGTCAAAAGAAGGAAAATGGGATGAGGGTAGATAGCATAATGGTTATGCAAAGAGACTCTCATGCCTGAGGCTCTGAAGTCTCAGGTTCAATCCCCTGTACTATCAGAAGCCAGAGATAATCAGTGCTCTAGTAAAACAAACAAATAAAATAAAAAAGATAAAATAGCCATCAAATATATTGTTTGTCTACGAACAAAAACCCCACTGATAACCCTGGTGTAAAAAAAAAAAAGAAATAAGAGCATTTGAGTGAACTTATGCTGAGAACCCTCCTTACTGACACATTGTGTAGGGAACCTGATTATGAACATTTGTAAGCATTCACCAGAAATGGAATCATTGTTTATTGAAAGACAGTCTGTCTGAACACATTAGGGTCATTGAGATAAAGACATTTAGTTTTGAAAAAGACATCTAATTACGCTTCCTTTTTCTCCTATATCATCCAAAAATCCCATATTTTTTCAGTGGAATTTTCTTTCATTTTAACTAATTTCTTTTACAAGTCCACTTCAATCACTGTGGTCTAATCTGCACTACATCATGACTATTTTGACCAAATGAGTTCTGAGTATGAATTTATAGTTTCAATTTTAAAATTCAAGAGAAAAGGGAAAAGTGGATCTTTAGAAATTTTTTGTTTTAAAGTAGGATAGAAAAAGATAGTTAAGGATTTTTTTAAGTAAATGAGAGAGCTTAATGTTTTCAAAAAGGGAAATACATATGCATATATGTACATAGATACATAAAGGACACAGATTGCATGTGTCCAGCTCAGTGATACTTAAGAGCAAACACAATTATCTCAAATCCCTACATCAAGAGATAATTACTATTGTGATTTTTGAAACAGTGACTACCTAAACTTATATATATATATATATATATATATATATATATATATATATATATGATATATGATATATGCACATATATGATGTATTGTTTTATTTATGTTCCTCTTCCTGGACACACATATATTTGTGAGATTTATCAGCATTACTGTGTAAAGTTTTAATTATCTAATTTTGGAATAGTATTTCATTAGACTATATAGTACTGTTATTTATGGGAACTTACACTGTTTACAGTTTTTATATATTAGTAATGAGCCTAGTATGTATACTTTTTTTAAAGGAGTATATGCATATCCATTCTATTTGGCCCATATATATTTTCTACTTTTTTATTTTATTTGCTACTGGGGTTATATCTGGATTTTTTTGCCTGCACAAGGAATATTACACTCCAGGCATTTCTTTTTGCTTTTCCTTCTTTTTTATTTGAGAGCACCAGAAAGAAATAAAGGGGGGGAGAGAGAGAGAGAGAGGGAGAGAGAGGACACTATGTGGCTTGTCTTGCTATTCAAAATTGCACAAGGTATTTACCATATATTTTTCCAAATAAAGTACACAAATGGTCAATAAGCATATGGAAGATTACCTATAATGAAATGAAAATCATAGCAATAATGAGATATCAGGGCAGGGGATATAGCATAATGGTTATGCAAAGAGACTTCATGCCTGAAGCTCCCTGGTCCATACCACCATAAACCAGAGCTAAGTAGTGCTATGGCAAATAAATAAATAAATAAAAACTAAACTAAATAATAATAATAAAATAATGTATCTCTACATAACCACTTATTAAGTTAAACAGATACATAATAAAGGAAGCCTGAGGAAATGTGTAGACTGCCTGTAATATGCCAGACTTTCATGCCTGAGGCTCAGAGGACTCAAGTTCAATCCCAGGCACCACAAGAAGACATGCTGAACAAAAGCTCTAGTTTCTCTTATTCTTTCCTTGTCTCTTGTTGAAATAGATAATTTTTTTTAAATGTTGAAGTTGTCCAGAGAAAACTGAAATAGGTAGCTATTATAAATGATGTTTATAATAGTGAAACTATGCTGAAGAAAAGTTTTCAGTTCCTTACACTATTAAGTATAGCATTACAAAATATTTGGTCCAGTCAGTTCACTCATAAGTATATATCAAAGGAATTAAGAACATGCATCCTACAAAAACTGTCCATGAATATTTCTAACAGCATTATTTACATTTATAATTGTCAATGGTGGAACTGACAAATATTCATCAAATGATAAATCTTTACCTAAATGTGAAATAACTACACAGTAGAATATTACTCATCAGTTAATAGAACAAAATATTGATATAAACTAAGACATAAATCATGTAAATGTTGTGCTTATTTGAATCAGCTAATTGTCAAAGATGAGTTTTACTTTCATATCGTCAAACATTTGTATAATTTCATTTATTTGAAATATTTAAAATAGGTAATTCCCAGAAACAAAATATAGGTTTGTAATTAGTAAGCACTTAGGAATGAAAGCAATGAACTTCTTTGTATATAGAATTACATAATTTATTTTCTGTTTTATTAAGGAAATAATAGTTTACAAGATAGTTGTCACATGGGTACAATTTCTAATCCTTCCATGATAAGTGTCAGTACACCAATACCACAGCCAACTTAAATTTCCCTCCAGGATTGTGCATTGGATCCCCAATGCCCTCCTACTGCCTCCCATATCCTTGGCCTTGCAACAGACCATGTCCAGCCCAAGTTTAGCCCTGTGATTGGCCTTTCCTTTCTTGTTTCTTAGGTTCCATCTACTACTGGCTGATCTCACTTTACAGATGACTTCAAGGTTCATACAAGATGAGGCAAAAGAGATTACTTTGTCATTTTTAATAGCTGAGTAGTATTCCACTGTTTATAAAACCACATATTCCTTTTTATTATTATTATTGATTTAATAATGACTGACAAGATTATGGGATAAGAGGCTCTAGAACAATTCCCTACAATTGAGAATTCCATACAATCCCCACCACCAGAATTCCATAACCTTTCCCCTCCATTGAAGGTTCCTTATTGTTTATCCCACTAGGAGTATGGACCAAAATTATGGGGTCCAGAAGGTAGGAGGACTGGCTTATATAATTTCTTCTCTGCTGCCCATGGGCATTTGCAGGTAGATTCATACTCCCAGCCTGTTTCTTTTCTTTTTTTTTTTAATATTTATTTAATTTATTTATTCCCTTTTGTTGCCCTTGTTGTTTTATTGTTGTAGTTATTATTGTTGTTGTCGTTGTTGGATAGGACAGAGAGAAATGGAGAGAGGGAGGGGAAGACAGAGAGGAGGAGAGAAAGATAGACACCTGCAGACCTGCTTCACCGCTTGTGAAGCGACTCCCCTGCAGGTGGGGAGCCGGGGTTCGAACCGGGATCCTTATGCCGGTCCTTGTGCTTTGCGCCACCTGCGCTTAACCTGCTGCTCTACAGCCCGACTCCCTCCCAGCCTGTTTCTATATTTCCCCAGGACTATGAAAAGGTGAGATCATCTACCCAGGGATGTCAGGTTGGCATTATGGTAGCAACTGAAACTTAATATCTGAAAAGCATTAAGATATAAAGAAAAACAAATTGTTTAATAATCAGGAACCTAAAGGTAAGGATATAGCAGATAAGGTTTGAGGTCCCCATTTTAAAAGAAGCTTGGAAGCCTATTGTAGGTATATTCCAATGGGCCCATGACTTTATTAAATTTGCCTGAGTCTGACAGCTAACATGCAGGTGAGCTAAAGATATTATCTGGGGAGATGATGTCAGAGTTTGAAATAAGGCTAGAAGGTTATATCAGAGAAGACAGTAGCCCCCAAATATGGGACAAGTGTATATAAATACCATTAACTATAAACCCCATCGATTTGACCTAGGGCCCTTATCTACTCCTATTTAGCATGGAAGCATGTGTAACGTCTTCATTCTTGCCGGTCTGAACTCGCATTCCATGGTCATAGCTAGGAACACTCTAGGTTTCACTCATTTCAGTATCTGTCTTGCTTGAGTGGCAGAGTATATTGGCCCAGTTTCCCTTCAGAGAGTCAGGCAGTTCCTAACATTGTTGTTCCACATTGAGGGCATGGTCCTGTAGAAGCCCACATGAGGCTTTATGATGTTGTTCCTGAGGGAGATGACAAGTGATGGTGCAGAGAGGGATCTGATAGAGGTCTAGGCCCATCATATCTATGTGGGAATCCCAGGATTCCCTGACTATAGCCCTAGAGGATAGGGTGGTCTGGTAGGGACCAAAATAGTCATCATTAAAGTGTACCGGCCTCTTGACTTTATACAGCTTTTATTTACCTTAGTTTATCTGACAGGGTTAGAATTAGAGTGATTGAGGGAATTGAAGTAGGTAAGGAAAATATCTAGGTCTATGTAGAAATATTTGATTGGGTACTTTATGGTGTTTTTTTTTTTAGTTCTTTCTACTTGCTTTCTGCAGTGATTGAGTCACTGCAAACTATTATTCACTTTTAATTTAAAGTATATAGTTTCCTCTAACATATGGATGGATACATGTACATATGTGCCCTATCTCAAGGTCTCTGGTCTATAGGAGATTCTGTAGTTTTGTTAGGAAGTGTACCATCCAAAATGGTAATAAGGAGTCCTATGACCTAGGAAAGGTCTCACCAGAGTAATGGAGCTGAAGGGTTGGCATCACATCCCTGGCATCTCTGTACACAGTCGGAAGTGATACATTCTAGGTTGTACTGGTTGCACTGATTTGGTTGACATCAGCAGATCCAATGGTATGGATCAAGAGGAGCATGAAGGAAAATCAGCCAAGCCCTGGAGGGCCCAGGACTGGGAGAAATATGATGTATAGGGAATGATGAAGGTTCCTTGCATTCTTAGGGTTTAAGAAGGCAATAGATAGTTTATTATTATTATTATTATTATTTCTTTATTGGGGGTTACTGTTTTACAGTTGACAGTAAATACAATAGTTTGTACAAGCATAACATTTCTCAGTTTTCCACATAATAATACAACCCCCACTAGGTCCTCTGTCATCCTTTTCCAGGACCTGTACTCTTCTCCCCAACCCACCCCAGAGTCTTTTACTTTGGTGCAATACACCAACACCAGTTTAGGTTCTACTTGTGCTTTCTCTTCTGATTTTGTTTTTGAACTTCTGCCTGTGAGTGAGATCATACCATATTCATCTTTCTGTTTCTGACTTATTTCACTTAACATAATTTCTTCAAGCTCCATCTAAGATGGGCTGAAAATGGTGAAGTCACCATTTTTAATAGCTGAGTAGTATTCCATTGTGTATATATTACTATCACTACCTCAGTCACTCATCTGTTGTTGGACACGTGAGTTGCTTCCAGGTTTTGGCTATTACAAATTGTGCTGTGAGAATGTCATACATCAGAAAAGGTAGCAGCAACAAATGCTGGAGAGGTTGTGGGGTCAAAGTAACCCTCCAGCATTGCTGGTGGCAATGTAAATTGGTCCAACCTCTGTGGAGAGCAGTCTGGAGAACTCTCAAAAGGTTAGAAAAGGACCTACCCTATGATCCTGAAATTCCTCTCCTGGGGATATATTCCAAGGAACCCAACATATTCATCCAAAAAGACTTGTGTACACCTATGTTAATATTGTTATAACCAAGTTATTTGGGGACTTGCTTTACTTTGAAAACCCCATAGCTGGAATTCACTGTAACATATAAGACCTTAGCAGGATTTAGGTCATTTAATGCTATTTACAACTAACTGTATCTTTAAAAAAATATTTATTTATTAATTCATTCCCTTTTGTTGCCCTTATTGTTTTATTATTGTAGTTATTATTGTTGTTGTTATTGATGTTGTCATTGTTAGGACAGAGAGAAATAGAAAGAGGAGGGGAAGGAAGAAAGGGAGAGAGAAAGACACCTGCAGATCTGCTTCACTGCCTGTGAAGCGACTGCCCTGAAGGTGGGGAGCCGGGGGCTCGAACTGGGATCCTTACACTAGTTCTTGTGCTTTGCGCCACCTGTGCTTAACCTGCTGCAATGCCGCCCAACTCCCAAGAAAAAGGTTTTTTTTTTTTTTAAGAAAGGAGACATTAACAAAATCATAGTATGTGGGAGGGGGTACAACTCCACACAATTCCTGCCACCCAATCTCCATATCCCATCCCCTCCCCAATAGCTTTCCCATTCTCTATCCCTCTGGGAGCATAGATCCAGGGTCATTGTGGGGGGCAGAAAGTGGAAGGTCTGGCTTCTGTCATTGCTTCCCGCTGAACATGGACGTTGACTGGTGGATCCATACTCCAAGCTGCCTCTCTCTTTCCCTAGTAGGGTGGGGCTCTGGGGAAGCAGAGCTCCAGGACGCATTGGTGGGGTGTTCAGTACAGGGAAACCTGGCCAGCATCCTGATGGCATCTGGAACCTGGTGACTGAAAAGAGAGTTAACATACAAAGCCAAACAAATTGTTGAGCAATCATGGACCCAAAGGTTGGAATAATGGAGATGAAGTGTTGGTGGGTACTCACTGCAAACTCTAGTGTACTGCTACTTTCAGGTATGTATTTGCCTTAGTTTATGGATATGTGTGAACGTATACTCTATCTCATGGAACCTGGTGTATATCTAGGTTCTGGGACTTTGTTAGGAAATGAACCACCTGGGATAGAATTAGAGAATACTGTGAAAGGAAAGGTCTCACCCATGTAATGAAGCTGAAGGGTTGTCATTCCACACCTCAAGTCTCTGGACACAGTCTGAGCTGAAGCATGTTGAGGTGGCACTCATTGTGTTGATTAGGTTACGATCTGTGGATGCAGTATTATTTGATAAGAATTGGGAGACACATGCATAAAATGGGCCCTACCCTAGTGTCCCAGGACTAGGGGAAGTTTAGGCTCTATAGTGGAAATGTGAGCTTCCTGCTGTCTTAGTGTTCAAGAAGACAATGGATAGTTGTTAATATCACATTATTTGGTAATTGGGTTAACTTTGAGAAGTCCCTTTGTTAGACATACAATCAATTTTCCCCCTCTCATATTAATTAAATAGTGATTTATATGACAACAATTTATTTATTTATTTTAATTTATTTTTTATTTAAGAAAGTATAAATTAACAAAATCATAGGGTAGGAGGGGTACAACTCCACACAATTCCCACCACACAATCTCCATATCCCATCCTCTCCCCTGATAGCTTTCCCATTCTCTATCCCTCTGGGA
Organism: Erinaceus europaeus; assembly: GCF_950295315.1. NCBI lineage: Eukaryota > Metazoa > Chordata > Mammalia > Eulipotyphla > Erinaceidae > Erinaceus > Erinaceus europaeus. The sequence goes on along the minus strand of NC_080171.1, from coordinate 66,410,157 downwards.
GCATGGACCCAGGGTCATCGGTTGCAGAATGTGAACTACAATTTAATAGGAGTGTACATAAACACCATTCCCACTACCAAAAGACTGTGTCCCATCCCACCCACCTGTTGGCCCAGGAAGCCGCATGTCCACCCTCACCCTCACTACAGGGTTTTTACTTTGGTGCCCTACTTATAACTGTATCTTATATACTGAAAAGACAAGTTGCTTCTGGTATCTCTGGTATATTATTATAGATGATTTAATATTTCAGAAGATAAAAATGTCATTATTAGAAATGTATTAACACTTGAAGCCCAGTATAAAATCTGATCTGGTTACTAATTTGAAACCATATGTCCTTATATTGAAAGAATATATACTCAGAACTGAGGTCTGTGCATTCAAAAGTTTGAGACATTGAGTCAATTCTTCCCTTCTCATATTGATTAAGTAGTGATTGATAAGACTATAAGTTATTAGGAGTATGTATTAACACCATTCCCACCAACCACAAGTTTCTTATTACTTATCTGTTGTTGGGTAACTAGGTTGCTTCCATGTTTGCAGTATTACAAGTGATACTTACTATGAACATAAGAATGCATAGATCTCTATGTACATGTGATCTTGTTTTCTTTGGACAGCTACCTAAAAAAAGGGATTGTTGGATTGTAAGATATGTTTATTTCTTTTTTTTTAATTTTTTATTTAAGAAAGGATTAATGAACAAAACCATAGAGTAGGAGGGGTACAACTCCACACAATTCCCACCACCCAATCTCCATAACCCACCCCCTCCCATGATAGCTAGCTTTCCCATTCTCTAGCCCTCTGGGAGCATGGACCCAGGGTCATTGAGGGTTGCAGAAGGTAGAAGGTCTGGCTTCTGTAATTGCTTCCCCGCGGAACATGGGCGTTGACTGGTCGGTCCATACTCCACGTCTGCCTCTCTCTTTCCCTAGTAAGGTGTGTCTCTGGGGAAGCTGAGCTCCAGGACACATTGGTGGGGACTTCAATCCAGGGAAGCCTGGCCAGCATCCTGGTGGCATCTGGAACCTGGTGATTGAAAAGAGAGTTAACATACGAAGCCAAACAAATTGTTGAGCAATCATGGATCCCAAGCTTGGAATAGTGGAGAGGAAGTGTTAGGGAGGTATTCACTGCAAACTCTAGTGTACTTCTGCTTTCAGGTATATATTTTGCAGTAGTTTATGGATACGTGTGAACATAAGCTCTCTCTCACAGAAACTGGTGTATATCTAGGTTATGGGACTTTGTTAGAAAGTGAACCACCTGAGATGAAATTAGAGTGTACTATAAAAGGAAAGGTCTCACCCGAGTAATGAAGCTGAAGGGTTGTCATTCCACACGTGAAGTCTCTGGACAAAGTCTGAGGTGAAGCATGTTGAGGTGGCAATCGTTGCGTTGGTTAGGTTGTGATCGGTGGATGTAATATTATTTTGTATGGATTGGGAGACGCATATGGGAAAGTGGGCCCTATCCAAGGGTTCCAGGACTGGGGAAGTAGGGACTCTATAGTGGAGATGTGAGGTTCCTGCTGTCTTAGGGTTCAAAAAGACAATGGATAGTTAATGTTATCATCACATTATTTGGTAATTGGGTTAACTTTGAAAAGTCCTTTTGTTATGGTGTGCTGTACAGTACCTAGTATCTTGTATATAGCTGTGCTATTGGATGCTTCTAATCTACTTGGTCTAGGCTTTTGAGAGAGTCCGCATATCAAATACACAGCCTATATATTAAAAAGATTCATTTTGTGTTTTGAAAAAATTTGAGACATACAACTGATTTTCCCCCTCTCATATTAATTAACTACTGATTTATATGTCTACATTTTGCTAGGAGTGTACATAAACATCATTCCCACCACCAAAAGACTGTGACCCATCCCTCCCACCCACTCCCAACCCCCACTGGCCCAGGAAGCTGCATGTCTACCCCTCACCACAGGGTTTTTACTTTGGTGCCCTACTTACAATTTGATCAGGTCCTGATTTTAATTTCCCTTTCAGATCTTCTTAGTCAACTTCTGTTGATGAGTGGGATCATCCCATACTCATCTATATCTTTCTGACTTAGTTCACTTTAACGTAATTCCTTCTAGCTCTGTCCAAGATGGGTCAGAGAAGGTGGGTTCATTGTTCTTGATAGCTGCATAGTATTCCGTTGTGTATATATACCACAGCTTTCTCAGCCACTCATCTGTTGTTGGGCACCTGGGTTGCTTCCAGGTTTTAGCTATTATGAATTGTGCTGCTTTGAACATAGAGTAGACACCTCTTTGTGGTTGGGTGTTATGGAGTCCTTAGGGTATAACCCCAGGAGAGGAATTACTGGATCATATGAAGGTCCATGTCTAGCCTTCTGAGAGTTTTCCAGACTGCTCTCCACAGAGGCTGGACCAATTTACATTCCCAGCAACAAGGTAAAAGGGTTCCTCTGTCCCCACATCCTCTCCAGCATTTGTTACTGCTGTCCTTTTTGATGTATGCCATTCTTACAGGAGTGAGGTATCTTAGTGTTGTCTTAATTTGCATTTCTCTGACAATCAGTGACCTAGAGCAGTTTTTCATATGTTTGTTAGCCTTTTGGATCTCCTCTGAGGTGAATGTTTTTTTCATATCCTCTGCCCAGTTTTGGATGGGGTCTTTTGCTTTTTTGGTGCTAAGTTTGCTGAGCTCTTTATATATTTTGGTGACTAGTTTCTTGTCTGATGTCTGGCATGTGAAGATCTTCTCCCATTCTGTGAGGGGTCTCTCTGTTTGTTTAATAGTTTCTTTGGATGTTCAGAAGCTTTTCAATTTGATGTAGTCCCATTGGTTTGTTTCTGCTTTAGTCTTCCTTGCAATTGGGTTTGATTCATCAAAGATGTCCTTGAAGTGTAGGTGGGAAAGTGTTTTACCAATGTTTTCCTCTAAGTATTTGATTGTTTCTGGTCTGACATCCAGGTCTTTGATCCATTTGGAGTTGATTTTTGTTTCTGGTGAGATAAAGTGGTTCAATTTCATTCTTCTCCATGTTTCAACCCAGTTTTCCCAGCACCATTTATTGAAAAGAGCCTTCTTTTTCTATTTAATCCTTTGGGCCCCCTTATCAAATATTAGATGCACATGTGTTGGGATTTATTTCTGGGCTTTCAATTCTGTTCCACTGGTCTGTGTGCCTATTTTTGTTCCAGTACCATGCTGTTTTGATGATGATGGCTTTATAATATAGTTTAAGGTCTGGGAGTGTGATGCCTCCATTTCTGCTTCTTTTCCTCAAGATGGTATTGGCAATTCTAGGTGTTTTCAGGTTCCAGATAAATGATTGTAGTATTTGTTCTATTCTCTTAAAGAAGCTTGGTGGAACTTTGATGGGTATTGCATTAAATTTGTATATGGCTCTGGGGAGAATATTCATTTTGATGATATTTATTCTTCCAATCCATGAGCATGGGATATCTTTCCATTACTTGGTATCAGTTTCTATTTCCTTGAGTAGCGACTCATAGTTTTCAGCTTACAAGTATTTCACTTCTTTGGTCAACTTTATTCCTAGGTATTTGATTGATTTTGCTGAAACAGTAAATGGGAGTGATTTCTGGATGTCTTCTTCTTCAGATTTAGTGTTTGCATAAAGAAATGCCACTGATTTTTGTACATTGATTTTGTAGCCTGATACCTTGCTATATTGCCTAATAACTTCCAGTAGTTTTCTGCTGGATTCTTTAGGTTTTTATATGTATACTATCATATCATCTGCAAATAGTGAGAGCTTGACTTCTTCCCTTCCAATCTGTATTCCTTTGATTTCTTTCTCTTGCCTCATTGCTATGGCAAGAACTTGCAGTACTATGTTGAAGAGTAACGGTGACAGTGGACAGCCCTATCTAGTCCCCGATCTGAGGGGGAATGCTTTCAGCTTCTGTCCATTGAGTATGATGTTGGCTGTAGGTTTGTTATATATATATAGACTCCACTATCTTGAGGAATTTCCCATCTATTCCCATTTTTTGTAGAGTTTTGAGCATGAATGGGTATTGGATTTTGTCAAAGGCTTTCTCTACATCTATTGAGATAATCATGTGGTTTTTGGCTTTGCTTTTATTGATGTGGTGAATGACATTGATTGACTTATGGATGTTGAACCAGCCTGGCATTCCTGAGATGAATCCCACTTGGTCATGATGAACAATCTTTTTGATATGTTGCTGTATCTGGTTGGCCAAGATCTTGTTTAATATTTTGGTGTCTATGTTCATCAGAGATATTGGTCTGTAGTTTTCCTTTTTTGTTCTGTCCCTATCAGCTTTTGGTATCAGGGTGATGTTGGCTTCATAGAAGGTGGAAGGGAGTATTCCTGTTTCTTCAATCTTATGGACTAGCTTAAGAAGTATGGGTATTAACTGTTTCCTGAAAGTTTTGTAGAATTCGTTTGTGAAGCCATCTGGTCCAGGACTTTTGTTGTTGGGGAGATTCTTAATAATGGTTTCAATTTCTTTGTCTGTGATTTGTGCATTTAGATTTTTTAGTTCTTCTTGGTTCAGTTTTGCAAGTGCATAGGTTTCTAGGAATTGTTATATTTCTTCCAGATTCTCTAGCTTGGTGGCATATAGTTCTTCATAGAAGTTTCGCAGGATTCTCTGGATTTCTGTGGTGTCAGTTGTGATATCTCCTCCATCGTTTACAATTCTATTAATTTGAGTCTTCTCTATTTTTTGTTTGGTGTGTCTGGCTAGGGGTATGTCAATTTTGTTTAATCTTTCAAAGAACCAACATTTGGCTTCATAGATCTTTTGTATGGTTCTTTTATTTTCGATGTTGTTTATTTCTGCTCTAACTTTAGTGATTTCTGTCCTTCTGGTTGCTTTAGGGTTCCTTTGTTCCTCTTCCTCTAAGTCCTTGAGGTGTGTAGTAGGGTCGTTCATTTGGGCTTCTTCTTGGTGTTTAATATGTGATTGTATGGCTATAAGTTTCCCTCTCAGTACTGCTTTAGCTGTGTCCCAAATATTTTGATAGGTTGTGTCTTCATTTTCATTTGTTTCCAGGAATATTTGAATTTCCTGTTTGAGTGAGTCTCTGACCCAGTGGTTCTTAAGGAGCATGTTGTTTAGTTTCCAAATTCTGTGTCTTTTAATAGTTTTCTGTTTGTTGTTAAAAGTTAGTTTTACTCCACTGTGGTCTGAGAAGATACTTGGGATGATTTCAATGCTCTTGAATTTATTGATGCTGTCTTTGTGGCCTAACATGTGGTCTATCCTTGAGTATGTGTTATGTGGATTTGAAAAGAAGGTGTATTTCAGTTTTCTGGGGTGGAGGAGTCTCAAAATGTCCAAGAGGTCTAGTCTGTCAATCTCTTCATTCAATTCTCTTGTATCTATATTGGTTCTCTGCTTTGTTGATCTGTCTTAAGTGTGAGAGTGGGGTATTGAAGTCTCCCACTATTATTGTATTACTATTGATGTATTTTTGAAATCATTTCAGTAGATGCTTAATGTATTTAGATGGTCCCTCGTTGGCTGCATAGATGTTAATAATTGTTATGTCTTCTAGGCTGATTGATCCTCTAATCATTATGTAATGTCCTTGCCTATCTTTTATTACTTTATTTAATTTAAAATCTATTTGTGTCTGATATGAGAATGGCTGTTCCTGCCCTTTTTTGTGGACCATTAGCCTGTATGATAGTTTTCCATCCTTTCACTTTAAGTCTGTATTTATCTTGTTGTGACAGATGGGATTCTTGCAAGCAGCATATGGTTGGGTTATGTTTTCTGATACATCCCCCCACCCTGTGCCTTTTGATGGGTGAGTTTAAGCCATTGACATTTTTTGATATTATGGATTTAATGTATTGTAGTGCCATTGTTCAAAAAAATTTTTTTTGCTCTGATATATTGCAACTATTATAGTGATGTTCTTGTTTAAAAGAGGTCTTTTAGTACCTCTTTCAGGGCCGGCTTGGTGATGGTTGCCTCCTTTAACTGTTGTTTATCTAAGAAGGTTTTGATCCCTCCATCTAGTTTGAATGAAAGTCTAGCAGGATATATTATCCTTGGTTGAAACCCTTTTTCATCCAGGGCTCGATAGATATCTTGCCACTCCCTTCTGGCTTTTAGAGTTTGAGTGGAGAAGTATGCAGATAATCTTATGGGTTTTCCCTTGTATGTGACTTTTTCTTTCTCTCTTGCAGCCTTTAGGATCCTTTCTTTATCCTTACTTCTTCTCATTGTGACTATGATGTGTCTTGGTGTCTTCAGGTCTGGGTTGATTCTGTTTGTTACTCTCTGGGCCTCTTGAACCTTGATATCCTTTCTGTTATTCAGGTCTGGGAAGTTTTCTTCTATTATTTCCTTTAGAATGTTTGCTTCCCCTTCCTCTCTTTCTTCTTCTGGCAGGTCAATTATACAAATGATACTTCTTTTGAGATCATCCCATATGTCTCTGTTGTTGTTTTCAGTGTCTCTCAATCTCTTTTTAAGCTCTTTCACCTCTTTCTTCATTTTCTCTAACTCATCCTCTGTCTGACTAATTCTGTTTTCTGCTTCTGTTAGTCTGCTTTCCCTTGCCTCAGCTTCTTTCTTTCTCAGGGTTGCGGTGATCCCCGGAGACTCCCAAGAAAAAGCCCCCGAGCTACAGTGCTCCCTCCTGGTCCTCTGCCGGTCGCCCAGCAGCGCTCTGCAACCGGCAGAGGAGCCGCCTTCCCAGGCGGAGGACAGTGCCCTGCACACCTGCCTTGCCTTCCGCAGCCTGGGAAGTCTGGAGCAGCCGCCCGCTAGTCCATGCCACCTTTACTCTAATTCTTAACCCAAATTAAGTTATAGTCACCTCCTTGGTGTGAACGCTAGGACCCCTTATTGGCTGGCCTGCTAAAAGCAGAAAATCCTACCGTTTCCAGGAGATATGGTCGGAGCTTCTCAGTCCGCCATCTTCCTGCAGTCCCAAGATATGTTTATTTCTAATGCTTCTAATATTCTGAGGTAATTCCAGACTATGTATTAAATTTCTTTTGGGTTTCTGAAAATGCTCTAAAATTATATAGCTATAATAGCTTTACAGTTTAATTGATAAACTAGGCATTTATTTGACTGTTATCTTTTAAAAGGAGAATTTTATTATATGGGCTCTTCATCTCAATAAAGTTGTCTTAAACCATTGTAAACAATAATATCACTCATGGGAGAATGAGTAATTGTTATCACATGGTATCTAAAAAAATGAACATGGTGATTTAAATAACTCAAAAACATAATATTGACTAGTTATGATATGTTAAAATACAGTGGGATGACAGACACTAAATTCAGGCTAGTCAATTTTATTATTAGGAATTATTAAAAGATTAAGACATGGTATATAGGGGCCAGGTGGTGGCACAACCAGGAAAACTCACAGGTTACCATGGCTCTAGCCGCATCTTACAAGAGGGAAGCTTCAAGAGCAATGGAGTAGGTTTTCTTCCTTTCTTTCTCCCCCCCTCTCACCCTACTTCTCTCTGTATCTTTCATAACTGAAAGAAGAAGAAGACGAAGAAGAAGAAGAGGAGGAGGAGGAGGAGGAGGAAGGAGAAAGAGAAGGAAAGAAAAGAAATGTCCACCAGGATCCAGTCTTGAATCTCTTGTGCAGGCATCAAACCCCAGTGATAACTCTAGTGGGAAAAAAATAAAAGATATAATACACAGGGATTTTGTTAGCATCAATAGTTTTTTTCACTCTTAAAATTATTTTAGCTACTCAGAATTTCATTTTCATCATACTTACAATTTAATTTTTTACAATTGCAAAAGACATGGTATTAGAGGATAGACAACTTCATGGTAAGAATTAAAGTCAGACAAGTTCAAGTGTATATGTAAAATTATGTTCTTTTTAATTCATTGGGTTGAACATCTTTCTATACATAAATAATAGAGGTCAATTAACCTTAAGACCAAAAATCCGTAGTTTTATTAACATGGATTTTAATGTTACTACTTCCCTAGTACTTTTAAATGTCTTCAGTTTTCTCAGAATTTCACTGCTGGCACATCAACTAAGATGTTTTAAAGTATGTAATAGTACCCTTTTCTCAGATAATTTTCTCATAAAGATGCTCTCTTTGCTCTCTAGCTCAGTGATTGTCTACCCTGGCTCTACACTGAATCACCTGAGGAGATTATTTTTTTTAATGTATCACCCCACTGCACCATTCTGATTTAATTTTTTCTTGGGAGTACCTAAGAGTAGGATACTTTTGAATGCACTCCAGGTTGTTCTAAGGTGATCCCAGGTTAGAGAGCTTTTGTTCTAGACGTCATACTACTTGCTTATTTCTTATGCTCTTTGATTTTTCTGCTATATCCTATGCTGTCTTTTGGGGTTATGGTGTGATGGCTTTTATAGATTCCCTCTGGCATGGACCTAGTTTCCTTTTATTTGTGTCTGCTTGCTTATTTGATCTCAGTATTTCTCACAGCTCTAAGAGAAAAATGCTTTACTACACCTGGTTTTCCCAAACTAACCCTCACCATTAGTTTTATCAGGAGAGTAGTTTTTATTTTTTTTAAATTTTCCCTTTTGTTGCCCTTGTTTTTTATTGCTGTTGCAGTTATTGTTGTTGTTATTGATGGCATCATTGTTAGATAGGACAGAGAGAAATGGAGAGAGGAGGGGAAGACAGAGAGGCAGAGAGAAAGATAGACACCTGCAGACCTGCCTCACCGCCTGTGAAACCACTCCCCTGCAAGTGGGGAGCTGGAGCTTGTTGTCTCGAGGAGTAAAACAATATTGTAAATGCAAGTGAAGCTGGTTTGTGAGTTAAATAAAGATAGAACTTTGGGGCTAGCAAGATGGTTCACCTGGATCCTGTACCTGCTTTGTCATGTGAGTGACCCAGGGTCAAGCCTGGTGCTGACAGTACTGGAGGAAGTGTCAGTATCTTTCCTCTCTCCTTTCTCTATGGCTCTATCTTTATCTATGTGAATAAGCAGAGTCAGAGTAATAAAGCCCTGATAATAACAAAATATAAATAAACAAAAAACAAGACAGAACTGTTTTTGAAAAAAAATACATGTCTGTTGTTGATGCTGCCAGGGTTTTTGTGCCTGCATCATTCCACCACTTTTATAAGAATATATATGAGTATATATATATATATATATAATATAGGGAGTCATCAAGAAAAACAGAGAGCAGTATTGCTACACTGCTTAAGAAGCTTCCTCTGTGTAAGTGCTCCCATGTGACGGCTAGAGGCTAACTTAGTCCTCTTGCATGTTGAAGTGTGTGCTGTACTGGATGACCTATCCCTGGCTCCCAAGAACATAAAAGTATTAAAGAAGATAATATCCCTTGACTACCATTCATCCTGGTAATGTTTCTCATAATTTGATAGTGTTTCTGTTGACCCACAGAAACGTGTGTTGTCCAAGCCCTGTGTATACTTTATTAGTCTCTATTTTAGTCAACTTGCAAATGTTTCTAAATTTTAAATGCTTTTTCGTTTAATGCTCAGGCTGTGACACCAAGGTTAAAACTTCAACAAGTACCATCCAGATGCACTGACTCAATGTCATAGAAAATAAACAACATGTGCACAAGCTCAAATGGTACATTTACTTACAGCAAAAGGAGAAAGAGTTTGCTTTGGCTACATGCAATGTGCTGGCTTCTCCACTGTCACTAGATGACTCCATAGATAGCCAGGACAATAACACAAAGCAAACTGAGCTTCAACAGAATCCTTTCCTAAGAGTCTAATATACGGAAAGCACAAGGGTCATTAATGTATATGCTTATGTAGGAGAAAAATGAGGGAAGAGAGCCTAAGACAGGGAAAAGAGTTCCTCACAAGGTAACAAGCCCAGCACAGGTTTTGAAGAATCTTTGCTTCTCAACAAGGTGTTCCAAGTCCAAGGTCACTCATGAAACCAAGCAGAAGGTGGGAAGCTGCCTCCAAACTGCCTTTCTCAAAGAAATACCCATGTTTTAAATATAATAGCAGTAGCATAGTGGATTAATTTACCTAGTCTGGCTCTAACAGAGCACCATGAATTTGATGACTTAAAGCAACAAAAATGTATTTCTTCATAATCCTGGAGACCAGAAGTTAAAAAATTTGAGGTATTAACTGGGCAGGGTAGGTTTGTTTTACTTTGTTTTGTTTTGGTTTTTTGCTAGGCTTAGTGCATGGGTGATTTCACTGCTCCCAAGATCCCAGGATGACCTTAATTCATTCTTTTATTTCAGGTATCTAAAAAGAGGAACAGAGGAAGAGGGAAAGACACCATAGCACTAGAGCCATGGTATTTCCACATACTTAAGCTTGAGCTCAGGTCATGTGCATGGCAAGACACAAGACCTACAAGGTGAGTTATCTTTCACCCTTTCCCCCAATTCCCACCAAGTTTCTCTGTGAGCTATGTCTTAAGGTTTATGATACCCTTTACTCTAGAGTTTAGATTGTAAGATCTCATCATAAGGTATCATGGGGATTGACATTGCTCACATTATATTTGACATTGTTACATATATGAATCTTTACAACCCTAAGGGGGATATATGTGTATGCAATATTTATACTCAAAATCTATTACTGATAGAAAAGTATTTGATGATTTTCAAATGTTTTGTGAAATAAAGTTATAATTTCCCCCCTCTTTTTCTAAGATAGAGACAAAGAAGCAAAAGAGAGAAAGATACCACAGCATCTAAACTTCTTTCAGGGTGATAGAAGCCATAGTTGAATTTAGTCCTGAACATGACAAAGCAGCACTATCCTAGCAAATGATTTTGCCTGTACCAAAGTTGTAGTTTTATATCCAGTTGGGGAGACTTGTTTTTTTTTTTTTTGAAAAAAAATTTATTTTTTCAAAATTTACCCACTTTGTGCTGCTTTGCACTTAACCCAGGTTCAAGCCACACTCCTATAGCATTGAAGGGATGGTTCAATGCTTCTGATCTCTGTCAATTTCTCTCTACCTTCCCTGTCTCTATCTTAAAAAAAACAAAAAAACAAAAAAAAAACCTCTATAGTTTAGATAAAAGGTTAATTATGAGAGGGGAAGAGGGTTGTGTTTCCAGAATGTTCCCTTATACCAAATTTTTTTAATTTTATTAGATAAAGCAACAAGGGGAAGGAAGTGGCATGCAAAAAGTATAAGGGGAAGAAAAGCTTCTTAATCACCTGCTTTTGTGGTCTTTTAAACTTTACACAGTTAGAGTGAGGTCCTATATATATTGCTTTTGCTTCCAGTCCTTTAGGCTCAGTTCCAGCACTACGATTCCACTGCTCCAGCAGCTATTTTTTCCTTTATTTTTTCCATCATCTTATTAGATAGAACAGAGAAATTTAGAAAGCATGGGGAAATAGGGAGAGCAAAAGATAGATACTTGCAGTCCTGCTTCACCACTTGTGAAGCATTTACCTTGAAGGCGGGGAGCAGGGACTGGAACCCAGATTCTCAATGTGCACTTAACCTGGTGCACCATCACACAGCCCTGAGAAAATGTCTTTCTATTTTACCATCATTCACTCTTCTCCTTTCAGTGAGTGTAGCATACAGAGAGTTCTCTCACACATATGTACTCTGATGGCTACAGGAAAAGGATAGTTTTTTTTTTGTAAGGGTGAATAAGATATTTTAAAGATTATTAAAATGTTCAAGCTTTTATTGCATAATATAACTCTATGAACCAAGTTATTGATTACACTAAAAAGCTAGGAAGACTAGTGTTAATATAAATATTATGTTTCTCATATTTAAAATTTTTCAGGCATACTAACACAAATTTTGAGAATGTATGAGTTTGTAGTCCTAAAACAAACAATATTACAAACCAAGATTACAACTATAAAGTATATTTATTCAAATTAATTAAATTTTAGTATATTTTAGGACATGAACATTATGAAATGAATAAATGTGCTGTGAGGATACATATTTGCCAGGCTAGCATGTGGGTGCCTCTTCCCAGGTGCATACTCTCTGTGTTGGAGAGAACACAACCAGAGCCAGCCTGGGCTGCTACTCACTAGCGACACGAGGGAGATGACTCAGGAACCAAACACATTGCACAAGGCAATGCAATATCTTTATTGAACAGAGAGCCAAGACTTTTAAAAGGCAGACCCCGTAGTGGCAAGTCGGAAATGGAAATGGCTAGGAAAGGGGCAAAGAAAGGCAAAAGGGGCTGGGAAGGTAGAAACTTCCTTAGCAACTGTTGCTTGAGAGGGTTTTAACTGGTAAGATTAATACTACTCTGCAGGCAGGGAGGGTCTTGAGGGTAGAAAGAAGATAGATCAAAGGAATGGAATGGGTGGGGATCTGTCAGGCAAAACAATGATTATGTAGATAAGCCATAGTATCAGGAATGCCGGGTGGAGCAGGGGGATCTGGCTTAATGCTTTGTGAGGCTCCTCACAATTTTCTGACACATATTAATTTCAAGTTACATAAATATCTTCTTTTAATGATAGAAGAAGAATGAAAATTTATATAGTAATATGGATTATAGAGAGGGTAGGATTTTGTTAATGCAGTCTTTTGGTTGGTTATCTAGTGTACTGATTAGACAACTTAAAATAAGTTATTTTGTTAGTATAATTATATTAGTGATAAACTCACTCATAAGCATAGTGAGAGTATATTCCATGAAGTTACATGCAGAAGGAAATAAAGGTATGTAACTTATTCTTGCTTTTGTTTTCCTTGCTGTTGAGCTCAAGTCTTCAATGGCATTTCCAAAGCAAACATAATGTAATGTATGTCTATGAATTCATTCATATATTTGATTACTTCTTATCTGATATCCTAATCTTTTATCTTTATGGAGTTGACATTTGTGAGTGGTGATGTGTGGTAATTCTGCTTCCTTCTTTACATTGCATCCCAATTTTCCCAGCAACATTTGCTAAAAAGATGCTCCTTTTTAATTTAATATTCTGTGTTCCCTTGTCAAAAATTAGTTTCCCACAGTATAGGGGCTTATTTGTGGGAAGGTCTTAATTCTATTCCATTGGTTAGAGCATTTGTTTTTGTCTCGGTGTCAGGGATTTTTAACAGTAAGTAATGCTAATAGTAAAATAGTCCTGTACTATAATTCAAGGTTAGAAACCATGATGCCTCCACTATTCTTTTCTCTTAGGATTGCTTTGGCAATTCCGGGTGCTTTCCAGTTACAGATAAACTTTCTCAGCTTTTGTCCTATTCCCTAAATAAATTCTGTGAACAAGGATTGCATTAAATCTATGTATTGTTCTGAGTGGGATAGTAATTTTTAATGATATTAAATCTTCCAATTGACTTCTTTTCATATTTTTAAAATTTTCTCCAGTAGTGATGCATGATTTTTCAATGTACAGGTCTTTCACCTCCTTGGTTAAATTTATTCCTATATAACTGATTGTTTTTGCTGCTATTGTAAATGAGATTGGTCTGGGAGATACTTTTGCCTCAGATTTAGTGTTTATATAAATGAATGTCACTGTTTTTTTGTATAATAATTTTGTAGCTGGTTGTATTATTATACTGCTTAATAATTACCAGGAGTTTTCTGCTGGAATCTTTTGGACTTTCTACGTATACACCTACATGTATGAGTATTTTTACTTGTACTTGTTCTCTTTCAGTCTGTGTTCATCTTATTTCTTTCTCTTGTCTTATTGTTAAAGCTAGTAGCTCTAACAGTGCTCATGAGCAGCTCTGTTTCTAAAGACACTTTAATGAATGGGAGAAGATCTCCACATGCCACATAGCAGGCAAAGTGCTAATGAGTAAAATATATAAAGAGCTCTCAAGACTCTTCAACAAAAACATACAATCCCATTAAAAATAAGGAGAGGCAATGGACAAAATCTTCATCAGAGAAGATAACCAAATTGATCAACTGACATGAAAAGTTGTTGGAAGTCATTGGTTATCAGATAAGTGACAATAATTGACAACAATGAGATACCACACCAGTGAGAATGTCACACATTAGAAATGATAGGAAAAAGTGTTGGTGAGGATTTGAGGAATAAAGAACCATTCTACATTGTTAGTGGGAAAGCAAATTGGCCAACTTATGCAGAAAAGTTTCCTTAGAACACTAGAAATGGATTTACCCTATGCCTCAGTAATTCTTCTCCTAGGATTTGGCATAAAGAACACAAAAAGTTTACCAAAAGCTATCTATGTAGACCTATGCTCTTAGCATAGCTATCTGTAGTACCCCAACTTTGGAGACAACTCAGATGTCCAATGACAGATGAGTGATCACAAAAGTTATGTATGTACATAGTGGAATATTATTCAGCTTCTAGAAATTATCAAAGTTTCTCCTTTACTGGATAGAAGGTTAAGGAATCAGGTTAAGTCAATGAGAGGGATGAATACCATATTACCTTCCTTATGTGTGAAATCTAGGAAACAATGTTGGTATGCTTCTAAATTCTGCTTCATTGATCTTTTGTATGGTTCTTTTATTTTCGATGTTGTTTATTTCTGCTCTAACTTTAGTGATTTCTGTCCTTCTGGTTGCTTTAGGGTTCCTTTGTTCCTCTTCCTCTAAGTCCTTGAGGTGTGTAGTAAGGTCGTTCATTTGGGATTCTTCTTGGTGTTTAATATGTGATTGTATGGCTATAAGTTTCCCTCTCAGTACTGCTTTAGCTGTGTCCCAAATATTTTGATAGGTTGTGTCTTCATTTTCATTAGTTTCCAGGAACATTTGAATTTCCTGCTTGAGTGAGTCTCTGACCCAGTGGTTCTTAAGGAGCATGTTGTTTAGTTTCCAAATTCTATGTCTTTTAATAATTTTCTGTTTGTTGTTAAAAGTTAGTTTTACTCCACTGTGGTCTGAGAAGATACTTGGGATGATTTCAATGCTCTTGAATTTATTGATGCTGTCTTTGTGGCCTAACATGTGGTCTGTCCTTGAGTATGTGTTATGTGGATTTGAAAAGAAGGTGTATTCCAGTTTTTTGGGGTGGAGGATTCTGAAAATGTCCAAGAGGTCTAGTCTGTCAATCTCTTCATTCAATTCTCTTGTATCTTTATTGGTTCTCTGCTTTGTTGATCTGTCTAAGTGTGAGAGTGGGGTATTGAAGTCTCCCACTATTATTGTATTACTATTGATGTATTTTTGAAATTCTTTCAGTAGATGCTTAATGTATTTAGATGGTCCCTCGTTGGGTGCATAGATGTTAATAATTGTTAAGTCTTCTTGGCTGATTGATCCTCTAATCATTATGTAATGTCCTTGCCTATCTTTTATTACTTTATTTAATTTAAAATCTATCGTGTCTGAGATAAGAATGGCTGTTCCTGCCCTTTTTTGTGGACCGTTAGCCTGTATGATAGTTTTCCATTCTTTCACTTTAAGGCTGTGTTTATCTTGTGACAGATGGGATTCTTGCAAGCAGCATATTGTTGGGTTATGTTTTCTGATCCATCCTCCCACCCAGTGCCTTTTGATGGGTGAGTTTAAGCCATTGACATTTATTGATATTATGGATTTAATGTATTATAGTGCCATTGTTCTAAAAAACAATTTGTTTACTCTGATATATTGCAAGTATTATAGTGATGTTCTTGTTTATAAGAGGCCTTTTAGTACCTTTTTCAGGGCCGGCTTGGTGATGGTTGCCTCCTTTAACTGTTGTTTGTCTAAGAAGGTTTTGATCCCTCCATCTAGCTTGAATGAAATTCTAGCAGGATATATATTATCCTTGGTTGAAACCCTTTTTCATTCAGGGCTCTATAGATATCTTGCCACTCCCTTCTGGCTTTTAGAGTTTGAGTTGAGAAATCTGCAGATAGTCTTATGGGTTTTCCCCTGTATGTGACTTTTTGTTTCTCTCTTGCAGCCTTTAGGATCCTTTCTTTATCCTTACTTCTTCTCATTGTGACTATGATGTGTCTTGGTGTCTTCAGGTCTGGGTTGATTCTGTTTGGTACTCTCTGGGCCTCTTGAACCTTGATATCCTTTCTGTTATTCAGGTCTGGGAAGTTTTCTTGTATTATTTCCTCTAGAATGTTTTCTTCCCCTTCCTCTCTTTCTTCCTCTGGCAGGCCAATTATATGAATGTTACTTCTTTTGAGATCATCCCATATGTCTCTGTTGTTTTCAGTGTCTCTCAATCTCTTTTTAAGCTCTTTCACCTCTTTCTTAGTTTTCTCTAACTCATCCTCTGTCTGACTAATTCTGTTTTCTGCTTCTGTTAGTCTGCTTTCCCTTGCCTCAGCTTCTTTCTTCATTACAGCTATTTCAGCTTTCAGTTCTCTAATTGTCTCAAGATAATCAGTATTTTCCTTGGGGGTCTCAACTGTTGTTTCCCTAATACTGCCATTCCTTTCCTCCAATGTTGTTTTCATTTCTGTGATTAATAAGTTTATTATTGCTTGCATACTTTTCTTATCTATGGTTACTTCTGACTGATTTCTGGTTTCTTCTGGGCTCTTGTCTTCATTCATTGGGGTAGTAGTTTTATTTGTTTTTAATCTACCCATTTTTTTATTTATATGTTTCTCTCTTTTTTTTATGCTCTGTTGTTCCTCAGTTGTTGTGTTTTGAGCACAAGTAACACTGTACTAAATACCTTTATGACAATTGCACTCACCAACCTCCGGAATAACAGTAGCAACTGAAGTAAGTATTGAAGGAGTTTAATCGTTACCAGTTAGCCAAACAATTTCTCCAGTCCGTGAAAAAATAGTAACCAAATCCCAGTGAAGAAAGAGAAAAGAAAGAGAGGATAGCAAGAATAGACAGTTATGCAAATCTACTATCCAGTGTATATTCTAGGGGTAACAAGAGTGTAAAGGGAACTAGAGCAGAGATACACACATAGAGAGTCCACTCTGGGTCAGATTTCTTCCCCAAAGTAATTCACAAATTCAGAAAGGTAAAGAAGAAAGAAGTGTATGACAAGATTAAAAAAAAAAGAGATAGAGAGAGAAAAGGGAGAAGATAAGAAGAAGAGTTGTAATTAAAGAGCAGTGCGAGGAACTTCCCAAATGTGTATCAGTGAATTTAAAAAAAAAAAAAAAGACACCTTGTTTGGTGGTATGGGATATCCTGCTAGTAGCTGGTCCCAGCCACTGCTTATGGGGGGGGGGGGCGGGAAGGATGTATGCTTGAAAATTAAAAGGAAGAAAAAAGAATTTTTTTCCCCTACTCTAATTCTTAACCCAAATTAAGTTATAGACACCTACTTGTTGTCACCGCTATGGCCCCTTATTGGCTGGCCTGCTAAAGGCAGAAAATCCTATTGTTTACAAGAGATGTGTCCGGAGCTCCAAGGCTAGCTGCTTCTCAGTCCGCCATCTTCCGGGAAACCCCCCCCTCCAGACTTTTTTAAAGGATTTCTCAAAAATGAAAACTAGCTCCAAGTCCTTTGATCCAATGAGAGCTATACTCAAGAAGTCTTTGGATCCGCCCTCAGGGTCGCGGTGGACCCTGGAGACTCCCAAGAGGAAGCCCCCCGAGCTAAAGTGCTCTCTCCGGGTCCTCTGCCCGCCGCGCTCTGCAACCGGCGGAGGAGCCACCTTCCTGGGCTGGCAGAGGACAATGCCCGGCGCACTCGCCTTGCCCGGCGCCGCCTGGGAATTCTGGCGCCCCGCTAGTCTGTGTCACCTTTACTCTAAATCTTAACCCAAATTAAATTGTAATCACTTCTTTGGTGTCCCCCCTTATTGACTGGCCTGGTAAAGGCAGAAAATCCTACCGTTGCCGAAGATGCGATCAGAGCACTCGCTGTTAGCGACTTCTCAGGCCGCCATCTTCCTAACTCCTAAATTCTGCCTATAAGACCTTCTGTTTTGATCGTCACATTAGGTTCACTTGTATTACTTACGATGTGGTCTATTTACATAATGACTGTTTTACCTGGGTCCTGCCCTGCCTGCAGGGTATTGGTTTAATCCCCACTGGTTAGATGGAAGTTTTCTATGTTCTGTTGGCGCTCCTTTTATGCTCCACCCCCTCTCCTAGTCATTTCCTTTCCCTTATCACTTCTGGTGAAGAGATGCATAAAAGGCGATGTATCTGATTAATAAATGAGATACTGCTTCCCAGCTCAGCCATGAGTCCCTGATCGTCTGTCTCCTGCCCGTGAAGCTAGACCAGCCTGAACAGGGACTGGCATAACACAGAGTGTAAGTTATACTGGGTGTACTGTATTGCACCAAAGCAATATAATCTGGGGTAGTGGGGTGGGATTGTTGGTGTAAATAAAAGGCTCTGAGGAAGTAGTGCACAATATGGGGAGGGACTTAAGCTGGTTGGCTAAGTGGTGTGAAGACACCTGTCACCTAAATATTAAAATTGTAACCATGTGTCAACAACTGTCCCATATACCATTATTTCTCCAAATGAAATGATTTGAAGAAAAATTTATGGAAATGTTGTCTACAAGTCTAATTTTTCTGAAAGTTAAATATCTGTGTATGTCTTGATAAAGATGTAACTATTTATGTTAAAAGTGTGTATATGGGAACATTTCCTTTGAGAAAAAGCAATAATAGTTGAAGGCAGTTGGTTTGTGCAAATTTAACCTGGATTGCAGTTGATTTATGCAAATTTAACCTATACTACAGAATCCCGGGGGAGTAACTGACAAGGAAAGCTCTGGAAACCTCTGGATAATGTTCCAACTCCAACAGTCAGCTAGAGTAAAGGAAGCTTGGGAATTATCTGCTGCTAATCTAGAAGTGAATTTGGGGATATCCTCTCATGGAATGAGATGAACTAGATTGAAATAACCTTTCTAGGAAGGGGTGTGGAGGGGTAAATATAGATGACCCAAATCATTCAGTAGAGATTGAAGATACTATTATCCTTTCACAGGAGGTCAACTATGCCTGAATCAATTTAACTAGTAAATAACTGTGCATCAGGGGTGTACTGAGGTAGCAGTGCCAAGTATTTGCCATTTACCTGAGTGGTGACTGTTGCATTTTGTCTGTCTTCTCTCAGCTCTTTACTAATCTCTGATGATTTGGAAAGTGGAGAGTAGAATAAGAAATCATCTCATCCTAAGGAAAATAAAAATATATAATCCAGAAGGCCATTGTCTGTAGTGAGATTGATTTCTTTTTAACCTGCTTAGATCATGGAGATAAAGTATGTGAAAATTCTTCAGTGAATGGGGGAATGTGATAGAGTTAAGAAGAATGACAAAAGAAATGTGCCCTGATTCAGGGAAGTCTGTGAAATTATGTGATCCAGCAGTATTTTCCAGAAATAACAAAGTCTATGGCATTAACTGATACAAGCAAAAAAAAAAAAAAAGTCAGATTGGGCATTAAAGGTACTGGGCAGGGTATAGAATGGAACACACACAAGAGTTCTGTGGGTAATGCCTGCTGTCATGAAGAAACTTACCATTTCCAACCTAATCCAGGCCAATAGTCTGGCCCACTAGTGATTCTGGTGAGCTTCCTGGAAGTGATGATCAGGAATTAAAAAAAAAAAGGTGATAATAAAATAGAATAAATGAATATAGCATCAGCCTTTCCTCTAATATCAGACTTTTTGTATTTGAAAATGCCCTATTTGATGCTGAATATATTATAAAAAGTTAGTATTTATGTGTGTTTCCATAAAATTCCATATTTATTTATTTATTTATTTATTTGTCTCCAGGGTTATTGCTGGGGCTCAGTGCCTGCACTACGAATCCACTTCTCATGGAGGCTATTTTTTCCCCTTTTGTTGTCCTTGTTTATTGTTTTTGTTGTTATTATTATTGTTGTTATTGCTGTCATTGCTGTTGGATAGGATAGAGAGAAATGGAGAGAGGAGGGGAAGACAGAGAGGGGGAGAGAAAGATAGACACCTTTAGACCTGCTTCACCTCTTGTGAATCAACCCCCCTGAAAGTGGGGAGCCAGGGGCTTGAACCAGGATCCTTACAACCAGCCCTTCTGCTTTGCGCCATGTGCGCTTAACCCACTGTGCTACTGCCTGGCCCCCAAAATTCCGTTTTTCTTTCTTCTCAGTCACCTTATTATAAGGTGGCTTCCATAGCCTGATTTTTATCAATTTTTATCTCCCATGATAATCTGCACTTTTCTTCTATTCTATCATTAAAGGAAGCAGTTGCATACAAATATATTGTGTGCAGGGCCAAATGGCATACGCATATGCAGAAAACTTAGAGACAGGTTGGAATACACAAGAAAGGAATTTCTTGGTACCACAGGACCAGGTTTTCTCTCTTCTTATGGGGCTTATCTTAATTCCTCAAAATGAGACCTATGTGGCAATGGATGGCATCAAACAAAGGGCATAAGTAGAAACTTCTCTTCACAAGACGTCATCGGCAACTCTCAGTTCAAAGGTTTAAAGAGTGCAAGAAAACTTGCTTCAAATGGCTGACATTAAGGTCACCATATCTATCTCAATTTCAAAGAGGGATGTATAGGAAGAAGAGAAGTGGTTCTCCTCATGAAGTGAAGGGCTTGAGGCATAAGTAGGAGGGCAATTTTAAATTGAGCTCAGAAAACTCAGGTTTCCAGCAGAAGTTCTTCTATGCCATAAATGACCAAGCAAAGAGTCACAGATTACTTTTCTTATGTTTCCTGGGATTATGAAGTTCTGTGGATCACTCAACATAATATAATTTAACCCAGGGGAAAAATAGAATTTATCAAGGTCATTTTAAAGCTCAATCTCATTGCTTCCTAGTCTATATTTATACCATGAGTAAACAGGACTCATTTATCTGCAGGATATATTTTTAAGAAATGAGTTTCAGATGAGGATACCAGAGTTCCTGCAAAGATAATCAGAAAACTTATGAGGTATATGGGAGCTAGACAGTGTGTAAAAACAAGAAAATGGATCACACATAAGACTCAGCATAGATGATTTTTTAAAGACAAATTGTAATATTTCAAAAACAAATGAATAAAAAAGGTTAAAATGCTACTTAAAAATAGCCTCTTACACCCCAATGCCTTTTATTTAGGGTTATTCCTTTGATAGGTTGCTCTATATGCTTCCTGGATGTTGTTAAAATTCAGAGTCTCCAGCTGGCCGGGCTAGCTTCACGGGCGGGTAACAGAGACGACCAGAGACATACGGCTAGGCAGGGAAACTGTATTTCTTTATTCAAGAACAACGATTCATAAACTAAACCAAACTAATCACCAAAGAGAACTCTGCTGCCTCTTTCCCCCGCGGCGGCCCAAGCACTCTCGAACTCTGGAACTCTGGAACTCTCTCGGGGTTCCTTGGGGCGGGGACAAGCGGGCCCGCGAAACTAGCAGGACTGAGCCAATTTTCTTGGAGGGGGAGAGCTAGAACAACCCAATGTAAAGCATACAACACCTAGATAGGTTAAATACTGAATAATTTATTTATTTATTTATTTATTTATTTATTTATTTATTTTTGCATCCACAGTGATTGCTAGAGCTCGGAGCCTGCACCATGAATCTACTGCTCCCAGAGGCTATTTTTTCCCCTTTTGTTGCCCTTGTTTTATCATTCTTGTGGTTATTATTATTGTTGTTATTAATGCTGTTGTTGGATGGAACAGAGAGAAATGGAGAGAGGAGGGGAATACAGAGAGGGAAAGAGAAAGACTTGCCTCACTACCTGTGAAGCAACCCCCCACCCCCCGCAGGTGGGGAGCTCGGGCCTCGAACTGGGATCCTTTCACCAGTCCTTGCACTTTGTGCCATGTGCACTTAACATGCTGTGCTACCACCTGAGCCTCCTGAATAATTTCTTAATTTCCCTCCTCAATAAAAGTAGTATGAAGGTCAAGCCCAAAGGATAGAATAAAATAGAAAATTTACATCACCGGCTGTGTGACACAAAGTGTTTCTGTGTTCTTCCCAACTGCTGCAGTCATTACCTATCTGAAATTTAGCCTGAGAATTTCTTTTACACATTTGTCAGCTGGGGCTCTACATGTTCTTTGATTTCTGATCAGAAATAGTGATTTCTATTATTACTACTCCAGGGTGCTTTAGGAAAAGAGGAGGCATATTGATGTAACAAGTGATTAAGATAGTAATGGTTCATGAAACAGATACCCAAATGTCAGTCTCTAATGGAGTTACAGAAATAATACAAAACACTGAAATTACTAATGAGAATAGAAATAAATCAGAGGTCAGTGCAGGGAGAAGGAAAAGAAGAGTAGGGAGAGCAAACCACTGGGTGAGGAAAAGTGTCTGTCTAGGACAGAGCTGAGCTTCCTACAGACTGAAGCATGGTTGATGGGAAAAGCTTCACTTCATTTGATGCAAGTTCTGGGTCTTGTGTGCAAAGTTGATCTGACGTCTTCTCTGACATATTGGTGAGAAGAAAGAAAGCCTATTCCTGTATCCACTCACACTCCTGTGGATGAGTAAATGAAAGTAATTTTACGTGACTTTCCCCCTCAGATAATACACTTACACTGGAAACTAGATGGTAATGAATGAATAATGTCAAAGCCTAGAAGAGAAAGTTGTAAGTCTAAGTCAGCAGCAGAAGAAATACTCACCATTGCTAGACAAAATGTAAGTCTCTGCTAAGTGAAAACATCTGTTTTTTTTTTTTTTTTTTTTTATCTCAGGCAGTGACTCCTGACATTGATTAGAATGTTCATCCTACTCAGGATTTCTCTAGGAAAGCACTGAGGCATAGGTTTCTGTAGAAGTTTCCTTATTAGAGAAAATCCTGGAATTAAAGCTATAGACATTTAAGCTACTAAAGGCAGTTGCTACTGAGATTGTTTGGACTAAATATTTCTCAGAATTAAAGCCAGTCCTATGAATAACTATACTGTAAAATATCAACTGTGATACTTTAATTGAGTGGAGAATTGTCTTCTCTATTAACTAATGCCCATGTAGAACTCAGTCTCCACACAAAAACACATGCAACTCCTTAATCTTGCCATTCCCATTCCAGTTTTGACAATTCAAGTATTGTATGAAATAGTTACTAATGATAGCAGAAGTGGAAGGACTAGACAGTGTTGTCTCTTCCTATGAATATTTTTATTTGAAGCAGATTTGAAAGGGGAAAAAAAAGATCAACTGTTGTTTACCTATTGCAAAGAGTTTGAAGATTTCTAAGAATTGTCACTTGAGGTTTGTCAATTTTATTTTGTATGATTTTTGTGTTTATATCTTCAAAATAATTAAGAACTAGAAAATATTGTAGCTGAATTCCTAGAGTAAGGAAAAGACAGGCTTATTATAGGCCTAATTATGGGCTCCTTAACCCTCAGGCTTGTAAAGAATTGGAAGACTTTCTATCTTCTGGTGCACCACAGCACTAGTGCTCAGTTTGAAAGAGTTCTTGATAACAAGAAGTGGGGACTGGGTGGTGGTGCACTTGGTTGAGTACACATGTTGCAATGCACAAGGACCAGGGTTTGAGCCCCCAGGCCCTACCTGCAGAGGGAAAGCCTTACACATGGTGAAGTAGTGTATAGGTGTCTCTATTTCTCTTTCCCTGTCTATCTCTCCTTTTCCTATCAATTTCTGGCTGTCTATATCCAATAAGTGAAGATTATTAAAAAAATTAATGTTACAAGAAGTAGAAGAGGCTTGAATTTGATATTTCTCCTTTGTCTCTATGGTTATCTGGAACCAAGAAGAAAGAAATAGTGTTTATCATGATAGGAGACAAGATATCCCCAAATGGGCAGAGAACTGTCATGAAATTTGAGGTGGTAATTCCACAGAATAATCCTAGGCCTTGTCCTATTTAGAATTTGAGCTTGTAAGCAGAACACCTTTGAGATAGGAAAATGCATGTTTGCTGTAAGGAAAAATTCACTAAACTCCTAACAACAAAAATTCTCTACTATTTATTTCGATGGTAACCATTTCTTTTAGATGTTAGAAATAAATATATTGAGCCCCACCTGCAAGGGTGAAGCAGGGCTAAAGGTGTCTCTCTGTCTCTTCCTATCACCCACTCCCTCTCAATTTCTGGCTGTCTCTATCCAATAAATAAATAAAGATAAGAAATTTTTAAAAAGAAGTAAATATATTGATTATTAATTGAGAAAAGATAAATTTAGCTAAGAGTTCTCTTGATAACCATATTTATCTAGACATTCCCTAGTGATACATTTAATTTTTGTAGATTTTTAGAAACAAAGCTGAGAATATAAGCCTGGTCATCCAGAAAATTATCAAAATCTAAAACAATTTTTTCATACCTTATCCTAACTGAGCTATGAGGTCTGTATCATGAAATCATCAGGGTTAAGAAGAACAGAACAAAAGCCCAGTGTTCATGTCAGGATATGAGCAAAACTTTAAAATAAAACACTCAAATAAAAATTCAATTGCCTTTACCTACCATTCACTCTGTTCTTTTCTTTATATAAGTGTTTTAATTTGTGATAAAAGGAATAATGATAATAATAGTCACAATTATAAAATTACATATTGTTCTGAAAAATACATGTATGCATATATGTATGACCATTGGATTCCCATAGTGATAGTTATTGTTTCATTTTTAGGTCTAATATGCTATTTTGAATATTGTTTCAAGAAATGGTAACTATATATGCCACCATTGTGTTGATAATGTAAGTTGAAATCTGAAATGACAAATGGAGGTATTGAGATATAGATATCTGAGAACTACAAAAAAAAACAGACTAAAGATTCTGTTAGTGATGGACTTCACAATATAAAAACTAAAGTCAGAAAAGGATTATTATATACACAAAGACTCTTATTATTGGAGGACTCACACGGAATTCAACTGGTGGATTTACAAGGAATTCAAAGAATTTGTGATGTGGATAGTATGTGCTAAATAGTAAGTAAGTGCTAAATTCCCTGTCAATAATCCACTTATAGTCTGGATGACTTCAGAAAGATACTTCTGAACTAGGGCAGGAGCAGATAACCGTTATGCAAAGGGATTCTCATGTCTGAAGCTCCGAAGTCCCAGATTCAATCCCCTGTACCACCATCAGCATGAGCTGAGCAGTGCTTTGTTAAAAAAAAAAAAAAAAGATATTGCTGAACTAAATACATATTAAAGTTTATGATAAAGCCTTTTGCATTATAAATTAGGTAATACAAAGTAAAGCACATCATTCAGAAACAATTACTAATATTTTGAGATATGGCACAAATTATAAATAAAATTAGGCCTCATATATGTTGGGTTGTCAGAAAAGTCCAGGCATATTTTTTCTGTTTTTTTTTTCTCTATGCAAAAATACATCATGACTTTTCTGACAGACCAATATATTTTGATTCATGTTTAATTTACTTAATATAATAGTATTAGGTAATTTTTATAAAATTTATTATGCCAGTTCATTTTATCCCAGGAGGGCAGGGAGATGATGGTTTATAGTACATTATAGTTGTTGACATATAGGTACAATTTCTCATCTATTGTGCTCACTTTAGCAGCATATAAACTAAAATTGGAATGATACAGAGAAAAGTAATCATGGCCATGTGCCATCTTCATTTACCTGTGACAGATGTCTGCAAAAAAAATTACAGGTGAGATCATCTTTTAGGTTTCTTTCTCCTTTTGACTTACCTCACTTAGGGTCATTCCATTGAGATCCATACAAGCTGAGATGAAGAAGAAGACTTCATCATCATTTTTTTTTTTTTTAAGAAAGGAGTCAGTAACAAAACCATAGGATAGGAATGGGTACAACTCCACACAATTCCACCACCCAATCTCCATATCCTATACCCTCCCCTGGTAGCTTTCCCATTCTCTATCCCTCTGGGAGTATGGACCCAGGGTCATTGTGGGTTGCAGAAGGTGGAAGATCTGGCTTCTGTAATTGCTTCCCCGCTGAACATGGGCATCGACTGGTCGATGCATACTCTAGTCTGCTCTCTCTTACCCTAGTAGGGTGGGTCTCTGGGTAAGCGGGAATCCAGGACACATTGATGGGGTCCTCTGTCCAGGGAAGTCTGGTTGGCATCATGCTGGCATCCGGAACCTGGTGGCTGAAAAGAGTTAACATACACAGCCAAACAAATTTTTGAACAATCATGGACCTAAAGGCTGGAATAGTGCTGATAAAGTGTTGGGGGGGTACTCCCTGAAGGCTCTTCTGTACCTCTGCTTTCAGGTATATATTTTTCCCTGGTTTATGGGCATGTGTGAACATATGCTCTATCTCAGGGGACCTGGAATATATCTAGGTTTGGGGACTTTATTGGGGAGTGGAACACCTTGAATGGAATTAGAGAATACTATGAAAGGAAAGGTCTCAGCCAAGTAATGAAGCTGAAGGGTTGTCATTCCACACCTGAAGTCTCTGGACACAGTCTGAAGTGGGGTGGCACTCCTTACATTGATTAGGTTTCGGCCCACCGATGCAATATTATTTGGTATGGATTGAGAGAAGCATGCAGGAAAGTGGGCCCCACCCTAAGGTTCCAGGACTGGAAGAACTATAGGCTTTATAGTGGAAATGTGAGGTTTCTGCTGTCTTAGGGTTCAAGAAGACAATGGATAGTTATTGTTATCATCACATTATTTGGTAATTGGGTTAACTTTGAAAAGTTCTTTTGTTAGAGTTTGTTGTATAATACCCAGCATCTTGTATATAGCTGTACTATCCATTGCTTTTGTTCTCCCTGGTCTAGACTTTTGAGAGAGTCAACATATCAAAGACTCAGCCTATGTATTCAAAAGCCTCAGTCTGTGTTTTAAAAAGTTCTAGACATATGATCAATTTTCCCCTCTAATATTAATTAACTAGTGGTTTATATGACTACACTTTAATAGGAGTGTACATAAACACCATTCCCACCACCAAAACACTGTGTACTATCCCACCCCCACCCCACCCACCCACCACCCTGGGAAGCCGAATGACCACCCTCCCCCTCACCACAAGGTTTTTTACTTTGGTACCCTACTCTAAATTTAATCAGATCCTGCTTTAGTTTCCCTTTCTGTTCTTCTTTCTCAACTTCTGTTGATTAGTGGGATTATCCCATACTCATCTTTGTCTTTCTGACTTCTTCTAGCATTTGCCCTTCTTCCGTAGCCAGTCAACAGCATCAGGTTGAGCCTGATGTAAAGTTTCAAGACCTCCTTTGAATCTGGAGAGGTGGCAGTCGTTGACTATGTGGGTCATAGTCTGTCTGTAGCTGCAGGGGCAGTTTGGGTCATCTCTGGCTCCCCAGTGATGGAACATAGCGGCGCACTGGCCATGGCCTGTTCGATAGTGATTGAGGAGGGCCCAATCGTAGCATGCTAGGTCAAAGCCGGGTTGACGCTTGCAGGGGTCTGTGATGAGGTGTTTGTTCTTTACCTCAGCTGACTGCCAACTCTGTTTCCAAGAGTCTGGAACAGAGAAGTTCAGTGTAGGCGTAGGAGACCAGATTGGATGACGAGACGTCAAGCATTGGACAGGGTGGGCGAAGATATCCGCATATATTGGCAAGTCCGGTCGAGCATCCTTTCACTTTAAGTCTGTCTTTATCTTGTTGCATCAAGTGGGATTCTTGCAAGCAGCATATGGTTGGGTTATGTTTTCTGATCCATCCTCCCACTCTGTGCCTTTTGATGGTTGAATTTAAGCCATTGACATTTACTGATATTATGGATTTAATGTATTCCAGTGCCATTATTCAACAATTTTTTATTTGCTCTGATATATTTCAATTATTATAGTCATATTCTTGTTTATAAGAGGTCTTTTGGAACCTCTTTCAGGGCCGGCTTGGTGATGGTTGCCTCCTTTAACTGTTGTTTGTCTAAGAAGGTTTTGATCCCTCCCTCTAGTTTGAATGAAAGTCTAGCAGGATATATTATCCTTGGTTGAAACCCTTTTTCATTCAGGGCTTGATAGATATCTTGCCATTCTCTTCTGGCTTTTAGAGTTTGAGTGGAGAAGTCTGCTGATAGTCTTATGGGTTTTCCTCTGTATGTGACTTTTTGTTTTTCTCTTGCAGCCTATAGGATCCTTTCTTTATCCTTACTTCTTTACATAGAAACTATGATGTGTCTTGGTGTCTTCAGGTCTGGGTTGATTCTGTTTGGGACTCTCTGGGCCTTTTGAATCTTAATCTCCTTTCTGTTGTTCAGGTCTTGGTAGCTTTTTTTTTTTTTTTATCATTTCCTCTAGAATGTTTACTTCCCCTTTCTCTATTTCTTCCTCTGGCAGGCCAATTATATGAATGTTACTTCTTTTGAGATCATCCCATATGTCTCTGTTGTTGTTTTCAGTGTCTCTCAGTCTCTTTTTGAGTTCTTTTAACTCTTTCTTGGTTTTCTCTAGCTCATCCTCTGTCTGGCTAATTCTTTTTTCTGCTTCTGTTAGTCTGCTTTCCCTTACCTCAGCTTCTTTCTTCAGTTTAGCTATTTCAGCTTTCAGTTCTCTAATTGTCTCAAGGAAGTTAGTATTTTCCTTGAGGGTCTTATCTGTTGTTTCCCTAATACTGCTAGCCCTTTCCTGCAAAGTTGTTTTCCTTTCTCTTATTAATAAGTTTATTATTGCTTGCATACTTTTTTTTACCTATGGTTACTTCTGGCTCATTTGTAGTTTCTTCTGGGCCCTTCTCTTCATTCACTGTAGTAGAAGTTTTAATTGCTTTTGATATAACCTTTTTTTATTAATGTGTTTTTTATTTTTATGTTCTGTTGTTCTTCAGTTGTTGTGTTTTGAGTACAAGCCATGCTATACTAAATACCTTTATGACAAATGCAATCACCAACCTCAGAAATTACAATAGTAACTGAAGCAAGGATTGAAGCAGTTTAACCAATACCAGGTAGCCCATCAATGTCTCTAGTCGAGGAAAAAATAGCAACCAAATCCAAATGAAAAAGAAAGAGAAAGGAAAAAAAGGACAGCAGGAATAGATAATTTTGCAAATCTACTGTCCATTGTAAATTCTAGGGGTAGCAAGAGGAGAAAGAGAAGTAGAGCAGAGACACACACAAAGAGAGTCCACTCTGAGTCAGATTTCTTCTCTGAAATAATTCACAAATGAGTATCAGTGAATTCAGAAAGCAGAGGAAGGAGGAAGGAAGAAAGGAAGGCAGGGGGAAAAAGAGAGAAAAAAGAAAAGAAAAGAAAAAACAGTAAAAAAGAGAGCAGTGAAAGGAAAGTTCTGTTTTTGTTTTTTTTTAATTAGCTAGGAGGAGGGAGAAGGGTGAGAGTGGGTAGAGGAGGTATGATGAGTGAGACAAGTTCCTCTCAGAATGGATAAGACATCCAGTCACCTAGCAATGGAAAATATACTAAGAACTATTTTGATCAACCTGATAGAGGGGGATAAATGGATACACATATATATATAATAGTAATAATAAAATAGAACAGAGTAAAAAGCCCTAATAGTGGGTCTGCAGCTTGGACAGCTCCCAGTTAGCTCAGGCACTGTGAGCCTAGACAACTGATTGAAAAAAAAAAAAAAAAAAAAACGTCCAGGCAGTCTTTCCCAGGTGGGGTGAGGCTTTGCTTGGTCAGATATTTGTCACTCCAATTGGGCCTAAGTCCCTTACTCAGAGAAAAAAAAAATAGCCAAGGTATTCAGAAAGGAACAGGATTGGAATGGCACCTCTGGTGAGCCAGGAATCTTGTTAAAGAAAAAAGGTCAGCGGGGAGCCTGCTAGCAGTGGCTCCCTATCCCTGGGGTCTGGTAATAGGGGGAGAGGGGGAAGAGAAATAATTAAAAAATTTCCTTTCTTTTTGCTCTATTTTCTAACCTAAATTGAGCTGTAGTCACCTCCTTGGTGTCACATTTAGAACGCCTTGTTCCCCGTCCTGCTGAAGGCCAGGATGCGAAGCTTTCAAGCAGTTGTTTTCAGAGCTCAAGCCAGAGCTGCTTCCAAGTCTCCGTCTTGGCTCGCCACCCGCCCCCGACTTCATCATTTTTAACAACTGAGTATTACTCTACTATTTATACCACTGCTTTCTTAGTAAATCTTATCTATTGTTTGGCATCTGGGTTGCTTCTAAGTTTGGGCTATTATACATTGTATTATTATGAACATAATTATATATAGATCCCTTTGGGTAGAGGACTTTGCTTTCTTTGGATGAATACCCAGGAGAGAGATTATAGTTTCATAGGGCAGGTCTATTGCTAGTGTTCTGAAAAATCTCCATACTATTTTCCACAAGAGTTGGACCAATTTAGATTGCTACTAGCAGTGTATAATTACTTATATGAAACACTTTAGTTCCTGTATATTATATTGATGTATTTAATCAGTGATCAGTGTCTTTCATGTACGGCTAATTCATAGAGTAACAAGTTATAATCCCTATTTTTAAAAGTATTTTTATTGTTTTTATTTATTGGGTAGATATAGCTAGAAATAGACAAGGGGAGACAGAGAGGAAGAGAGACAGAGAGACACCTGCAGCCCTGCTTCACCACTCATGAAGCTTCCCCTTCTGCAAGTGGGGATCAGGGACTTAAACCTGGATCCTTGTGCTCTGTAATGTGTGCACTTATCCAGGTATGCCACTACTCGGCCCCATAATCCCTATTTTTAAAGTTTATACATTTTGTTGTGGAAAATTAATAAGTTAAAAATGTGTATGTTCAAACAGAATGGTAAGAAATATCTTGAGAGATCTGGAAAAAAAAGTGCTGTTACTTGTTGTAGATTTTTTAAAATTATCTATTTATTGGATTGAGACAGCTAGAAATCAAGATGGAAGGGGGTGATAGAGAGAGACAGAGAGACACTCGCAGCACTGCTTCACCACTCGCAAAGCATTCCTCCTGCAGGTGGGGACTGGAGGCTCGAACCTGGGTCCTTGTGCATTGTAATACATGCGCTCAACCAGATGTGCCACCAGCCGGCTGTTGTAGAATTTTTTGATCCCAGACTTTCTGATATTTGTTATTAGAAAACTTATTCACTGATACTTTTGCAACTATATTTGAAAAATATATGTTTTGCTTGCTATTTGCTTACAAGGTACATTCTTTTGACTAATAAAAACTATGAAGTCTATATTTCAGACTCTGTCCCATTATCACAAAATTCTGCTCTAAGGTGAATCCTGGATATCTCAAAGATTGCTGCCCACAAGCAGAAGAGGGGTTGGATTGCCACAGTAATCGCCCATAAATCTGAATGTCTGGCTGTTTCCCTAAGAGTCTGGAGACTGTGCTTGGGATAAGTGGAATAAACTCAATATCTTATGGCATCAAAGGAAACCTGACATGATGACATTTGGATATTGACAGTTTCAAGCACCCATACCCTGATGTTTTTCTCCTTTAGAAATGTATATTGGTGTTTGTCAATGTAATGGGTAACCAAGTACCTGTTGTTTTGTCTGAGCAATGTCATGTGAAGTACAAGTTTTACAAATAAATGCTCCTTGAACTCTGGGATGTATGGGGCACATACTTGACACTGTCCTAGCTAAGGATGTCATATATGTGTGTATTCCCACCTGACAACTTCTGACCAACAGTATGGAGACTTGCTGTGGTTACTTTCTCTCCACCCTAGGACACATCTAATCTCAGAGAAGGCAACTGGATAAGATTTTTCACCTGCAAATTTTCTGTAGTTATAACCAATTTAACAATTGGTTAGTTGAAATATCTATGATTCTTTTAAGAGTATACTATATATGTTTGTGTATATTTTTGTAAGTTTCTCTTCAGATAAATTTATAAAAGTATGACTACATATAGTTCATATATCTTTTGATATATAAAAACATGCCAACTCATATTACCTAAACAATTTATTACTCTTTTTAAAATTTTTATTTATTAATTATTGGATACAGACAGAGAAAAATTGAGGAGGGAGAGATAGAGAGTGAGAGAGACAAAGAGACCCTACTTCACCACTCATGAAGCTTTCCCCCTGCCAGTGGGCACAGAACCCAGGTCCTTGTACACTGTAATGTGTGCACTTAACCAGGTACACCACTGCCTGGCCCCCAATGTATTACTCTTCAGTGTGCTTTTATCCATAAATTCCTTGAACCAGAAATTGATAGTATGATGCATGTAAGTTTATATATTTAAGCACATATAACAAGTTTATAACTTAAAATTAGATTACCAAGTTGTAGTAGGTGTACATATATAGTTATTATACATATGCTCCTATATACATCTTTTAAACATATACAATTATACATACATGCATAACTCATTCTCTTTGTATAGTCACCCATGTTATTGAAGAACTCTGATAGAAAAAGATATTTTTAGATGTCACTTTCTTTAAGACTTAACAGTTTTATTTTCAGAAACATTTCGAATGTTGAATGAAAGCTTTATGGTTCATTATAAATGGTCAAGTCAAATAAAAGAAAGTAATGATATTCTGGCATGACAATGTGTCAGCTCTACCCATCTTCACATCATTTAAGATATTTATAAAATTATCAAAAGTAGGTTAGTAAAATACATTTTCATATTGAATGAGTGAACCGATATCATTATTTTATATGAACTCACAAGTTAGGAGAATGTGGTGCCGCTCTACACAAGGACTTCTTGAAATATGTCATCTGCCTGGAAGGTCAAATAATACCAGTTTTAAAAATTCTTGATCTGATATCTTCTTATAAAGAAGGGATGACAGTCCTCAGCAGTCAAACAATAACTTAATTTAGGTAAGGAGAGATAAATGAGAGTTAGAGAAAAAATCCGTCAAGACATGGAGACCTTGAGATGAAAGTGAAACTTTTTTTATATAACCAAAGGTCAGATTGTTAGTACTTTTAAGAAGCCATTCTTGCATGGTGTCTTTTCATTCTTGGTGTTAATAGAATTAGACCACAAATAGATGACCATGAAATATGAAACTGAATTATTATACTGTAAATAATGATTTTAAAATTACATATCTGTGTCTTTATTTCTATTACTTATAATAATCAATAGAAATTTCTGTATTCTATGAAGTTACAGTATACCTATCTGGTGTATTGTAAAATCAGTACAGCAAACTCATTCTAAAGTATTATATTGACTATTGAAGTTCAGTGTTCTGGGGCTTACATTTTAGTGTAATAGAGTAGTTATTTAAATACCCTCAAAAACAAATATGAACTGGGACAGACTGTGAAAGCTGAATGTAGGATATGATAAACAACTGAGTGGGAACAGATGTTTTATTCAGATCATTTTAAGTAAGTGACCTCAAAATAGATAAAAATAATACAGTCAGAATACAGTCAAAAGGATAAGAGGGGTGTCTTAGGCCAGAAGAAGGGTATTTTTTCCCTAAAAATTCACTGCTCCTGGCAGCCATTTTTCCATTTTATTTATTTATATTTTTTTGCTTCTTTTTTATTTTTTTATTTATAAAAAGGAAGCATTGATAAAGCCATAGGATAAGAGGGGTACAACTCCATACAATTCCCACCACCAGAACTCCATATCCCCTCCACTCCCCTGATAGATAATTCTATTCTTTAATCCTCTGGGAATATGGACTCAAGGTCATTGTGGGATGTAGAAGGTGGAAGGTCTGGTGTCTGTAATTGCTTCCCCGCTGAACATGGGCCTTGACAGGTTGATCCATAATCCCAGCCTGCCTCTCTCTTTCCCTAGTGGAGCAGGGTTCAGAAGAAGTAGAGCTCCAGGACATATTGGTGTGTTTGTCTATCTAGGAAAGTCTGAACAGCATCATGCTAGCATCTGGAACCTGGTGGTTGAAAATAGAGTTAACATAAAAAGTCAAACAAATTGGTGACCAGTCATGAACCTAAAGGCTGGAATAGTGCAGATGAAGAGTTAGGGGGTCCTCCATTTTGTAGATAACTAGTAGGCATATTTTAGTTATATTCCAAACAATGGTAGAGAATGTTCCATCCTCAGAAAGGAGGATGGACAACATAATCTGTGCTACACCTGAGGAAGATGGGTCCTGATATTGAGGTAGCTTGGAAAGTTCCTACTTATGACCACAGAATGTGAGCTCAGATCTACAGGGATGCAGAGGTCACATAGGTTCCTAAACTGAATATGGGCCCCAGACCACATCAAATCGATGGGGTATACAGCCAACAATATTTATAGCCCTTCCCCATATTAGGGAGCTAATCTCTTCCCTGATCCAACTTTCTGGTCCTTTTTCTAGCCATGATATCATCTCCCCAGACAATAACTTGGATCCACCTGCATATCAGATTTCAGGCTCAGGAGCAAAAAGAAAAAGAAAAAAAATTAAATTATTTTACGAGAGCACTGCTCAGCTCTGGCTTATGGTGGTGTGGGGGATTTAACCTGGGACTTCGGTGTCTCAGGTATAAGAGTCTTTTTACATAACCATTGTGCTATCTACCCCGGCCCCTATTTTTCCATTTTATTGGAAAGGACAGAGAGAAATTGAGAAGGGGTGAATAGAGAGGGAGAGGGAAAGATAGACACCTGCAGACCTGCATCACTACTTGTAAAGCATCCACTTGCTGGTGAGGAGCTGGGAGCTTGGATCCTTATGTATGTCCTTTCGCTTATCACTATGTACCTTATTGGGGTGTGCCTTTGCCCAGCCCCTGCCCAGCTGCTGCCCAGGAGAAGGATTTTATCTTATGTCTAAAGGGAAATCATGTAGGGTTTTAAACAATGAATTGACTTTCTGACCATGTTTTAATAACATCATGCATTTTTAAAAGAATAGCAATAGCTTGTCTCCTTTGAAGCTCAGAACTTTGCAAACAAAATGATAGTTTAATCAATATGAATAATCAGTAATATGTTAATCACCTCTAAGTTTAAAAATATGTGAAGCCCAGCATCTTATCTCCAGCAAAATATTAAAAAAATATGTAAAAATTAAGTCTATCTGTGCGAAATCAATTTTATCACAAAGTAAACACTAACTATGGGTTTATATCAGGATTTCTGTAGGAGTAACAGTTCTGAGTACCTATTCCCCAGATAAAACAGACTTCCTAGAGATACTTACTTTGTGTCTATGTGATATTGCCATTCATATAATTTTCTGTTAAGTTCCCATATTTCATATTGAAATCCAATAAAATGTGTTTATCCACATCTAACTTTAGGCATCACTACATTAGAGAAATAATTTTTTTATGAAGTATAACAAAATAGAAACATTTTGGGCTTTAAAAAAAATCGGTCACATTCAACCATGTGTGAACTTTATCACTATATCCTCACTTGTATCACATAAATGTGGATGACCTGAAAATAATGCTATGTCAACAGGACTTGGTAGGTGTCTGGGAGAGGGGGAGTTTCTCTGTCTCCAAACATTTGCTTGCTCTCTTTCTTTCTCTTTCTTTTTCTTTCTCTATTCCTTTCTTTCTGTCTTTCCTTCTCTCTTTCTTAGATAGAGAGAGAAAAATCTAGAGGCAAGGGAGTGATAGAGAGAGAGAGATAAAGATCCCTGCAGCACTGCTTCACTGCTTGTTGACTTCTCTTCTGCAGATGGGGACAGGAGACTTGACCTGTGCTTAACTAGGTGTGCCATCACCTGACCTGTACTGCTTTCATAATTGTTATATTCTACTGCCAGATTCGTTGCCAATTACAGGATTATATTTTCATAGACTAGTCACTGTTTTTTTTTTTTTTTAACATTGTATATGTGCTTGCAAGGACTATTAAAAGTCCTTAAGGGACCATGGATAACAGTTTACCTAAGGAACATCCTGAGATTTGAAGGTCCAAGGTTCAATTCCTGTCAACACCCTAAGCCACAGGTGAGCAGTGGTCTGCTCAAAAAAGATGAAAAGGCACAGGGTACATAAATCACTTTGCATATGTTATTAAGACAGAAATAATCATAGCCCTTTAATACTGTACATTAAGTAATGCATGTAAAAAAAAACCAAATATTTATTAGCCAGTTACCATGTGTTAAGTTGTAGGTTAAGGATTTGATTTTGTGATATAACAATCACACTTTAATTGTGACCAGAAAACTGATTTTACTTTTAAGTAATTAAATTAGTTATACAGCCTAAACTCTAATGTAGGCTTGTTTGCTTTCACTGCACACGTATGTACATCTTTATGCCTATGATTATACTATTTCCATACACTGCTATGACTTATAAAGATCCTCTAACACCTTGGGAAAGTAAAAATTTAGTATCTTTTAGATTTCTGTGTGTTTACACCCTATATTCTCAATTAATGCCAGAATTTTTAGATGGCAGGTATAATAACCAAATTCTTTTTTGTTGTCACTTATTGCACATGTGCCCAGAAGTGAGAGACATACTTAATCTCTTATATACTAATATAAGTGAGAGACATACTTAATCTCTTATATGTCTCACATAAGTGAGAGACATACTTAATCTCTTATATACTAATATTCTGATTATATTTTATAAAAATATAAAATCAAATTGCATTTTTTAAAAACATGACATTTTGTTGCATGTGAAACCTGAAAAATTACAAAAGGAGCAAGAATAATTTCATCTCTAAATCATGTGATTTCTATAAATCATTTACACAAGAGCCAATTTGTCTTGGGAATATTATCACAGTCATTATCTTTTTATATTCTTCTTTTGCCACTAGGAAAAATAATTCAAAATCAATAAACAACTAGACAAGTTAGTAGGTGTTGATTGATTCAGAAACTGTATACCTCGTTACATAAGTCTACCCAAATAATTATTGTCTCAATATTTGCAAACTCAAATCCAAGATCCCGTAGAGAGGATTATTGATTTCCATGAAAAAAAAAAAGGAATATGTGCAGCAAAGCATTACCAACTAGATGTACTTCCTTTGGGCAATTGCTAGGGCATGACTAGTCTCTGTGGTAAACTGTGCAAAAGATTCTCTTAAATTCTATTGAAGTTGTGATCAGTCAACCATAAAAGGTAATTAATTACATATGTATCTGTATATGAGATGACCTGATTGTCCTTTCAAGCACATCCTTAACAGAAATTGTAACCATAATTAAATGTACTATACAGAAATATAGAAATATACATGAATACTTTCTCATAGTGTTTGGGAAATAAATAAATAACTGGTTCTTTGATGAAATTGAATTTACCCAGTCTATCTATAGAGAGGCTAAAGACAAGATGTGCTTAGGCCGTAATAATATTTTAGTGATCCATCTTTGAAAATAATGATCAAAGAAAAATACTCTTAATCTAAGGGAAAGAAAAAAAAGTCTCTTGATGTACTGAACTGTTCCTGTAACCACTTTCAACCAAATAGAAATGTCACAGTAGAAACTTCCATGAGGGTCTGGAGAGGGCAAAGGATGAAAGCAGAGAGACTAAAATTTATAGAGACCACACCACTTTCTATTAGTGCTTGAAAAGATATCATTATAGTCAAGTCTTGGTTTGTGCTAATTGACCAGCATTCTATCACTCCTAGATAAGTATAGTGTGGTTCAGTGATTGACTTGATTTGAAGGAGTCTAATTTCACATGTATTTTATATAGCAGACCTTCAAATATCACATAGGTATATTTAAACTTTTAAGTTCATTTATATATATATAATATTTTTGTATGTAATTACATAAATATATGTTTTAAGTGTATGGGGGTTATTCATGCCTGGGACTTCACCATTGCAAGCTGCCATTTGCAAAGAGAAACAGAGCAAAGGGAAAGTGAAATAAACCACAGCACTGAAGATTCTTTCAGTGAGATGGGAGCCAGGTTTGAACCTGGGGCTTGTCATGACAGAGCAATGAGCTATTTTGCCAGCTCATTTTTTAAAATTATGTTTTTTATTTTTAACATTGTGTCCTTTTTTTAAAGTTTTTATTTTTATTGAGAGAGAGAGAGAGAGAGAAAGATACACAGAGAGAGAGACCAGAGCACTGCTTAGCTCTGGTTTATGGTGGTGCTGGAGTGTTGGGATATTGTACAGATGTGGTTGAGTTAGGCAAGACCCACAAAACACCATATTTCCATGCGAGTATTATTAATTACATATCAATCTTATGCCTTGTTTTAAAAATGACTCCTCCGCCACCACATTACCCCCTCAGGGTATCACCCATTACCGCGAGGTAAAAAACTATAGCAACCATTGTTACAGAAGCTTTCTACCTTCCCAGAGTGCCTTGTTTTCTCAACCCCCTTTCCTAGCCAATTCAGTCCTGACTTGCCACTTCCAGAGTTCTTCTATAAAAGTCACTCCTGTTTCCGCTCTCTTTCTTTCTCTTCCACATCCTGACCTGGAGAAGACCTAGAGAAGGGCTGGCGTGCATAGCAGGAGGTGGCCATTTTGGTAGCTCCAAGTGGCCTAAACCCGCTGTGCTCACACCCAAGTCTGGGGAGTCCGCATTAATAAAAAATTGTATTACCATGCCGCCAAGAGTTCCTCGTCTGTCTCTCCAGTGAAGCTAGCCTGGCACTGGAGGTTGAATCTGGGACCTCAGAGGCTCAGGCATGAAAGTCTTTTGCATAAACATTATGCTGTCTCCTCAGCCCTATTGCCAGCTCATTTAAAAGTATTATTATCACCACTAACCCCCATTGATGATAAAATATTTTTTTAAAGTATTATCTAAGGAAGCATCTACTTTCTCTGATCAGGATTTCATTGTTTCTAAAGCTGACTGAGATATATATCTAGATATGTGGAAGTATAGTCCTAGAGTCTTAAAATACTGAAAACCAATGATAAATTAGTTTATTTAAAAAAGAAATAATGTAATAAACAGAGCCCTTCAACCTTGTATTACAGAAAGATAAATACTGTCTCATCAGCTTTTGCATGAAGGAAAACTGGTTTATTGCTGTTCATTCAATCCCACAGTCATAGCCTGTAGTGTTTTAACCCAGATCAACTTCTGTCTGCCCTCCAAGCAGTCTAAACCTTTTGTGCCTGTAGAAGTAGTGGAGAGTGAGAAACCCAGGAGCTGAATTAAGAGGCAATCAGAGAATGATTAAAAACCACCAAGCAACCTAGTGCAAAAATCCATAAAGAGATTAAACTGTCCTTGGGTTTTGAATCTTTGAAAACTGTCCTTTTGTTTCCAGATTCTGCTTTAGTTTAGTAAAAAGTTAAGTTATATTGTCAGGGGAGGATTCTGGATTTGAGGAGACTGGAGCCAAACTGGGTGGAGAAGAAAAAAGCTTTATTCTCTGACCAAGTGCCCAGGTCACCCTTTAGGCTATTGACTTTGAATGGAAATTTAACAGTATCTATCTACCCTGTAGACTGTTGACTTTGAATGGAAATTTAACAGTATCTATTTACTATAAGCTAAGTTAGCTGCAGGTTACAGAATCAGTAGGTATGCATCTGGGTTTAGGGTACAGGGAATCTTGTTTTCCAGGAATGAGGGAGTGGGGAGATCTTGTCCTTAGGGACCAGGAATGAGGGAGTGGGCAAGCTTACTGGAATTCCCTTCAGCTAAAATTTTCTGAACTCTCTCTAGCTTCCCTCTCAAGGTCAGTTTGTCAGTCTCAGACCATCTTCTTCCTCCCAGGGCCATAAGTGAACCTAGTGCTTTTTGACCTGATTTCTTCTCTTTTTCTCCTTGTTCCTGTTAATTTTTATTTTATGAAATGTGGAACTCTGCTAAGCATCACCAAATTTGGAACTATAATCTATTTGGTCATTGTGAAGAATTTTTGTATCATTATATATATATTAATATTTATTTATTCCCTTTTGTTGCCCTTGTTGTTTTTATTGTTGTAGCTATTGATATTGTTGTTGGATAGGACAGAGAGAAATGGAGAGAGGAGGGGAAAACAGAGAGGAGGAGAGAAAGATAGACACCTGCAGACCTGCTTCACCACCTAGGAAGCGACTCCCCTGCAGGTGGGGAGTCGGGGTCTTGAACTGGGGTCCTTAAGATGGTGCTTGCTCTTTGCACCACATGCGCTTAACCTGCTATGCTACCACCCGACTCCCTCATTATTATATTTTATCTCCCTATATTTTAATTGATATTTTATGCTATTTATATCAAAAGGTTCTAATGACATATTTGAGTTTAAATTTGGGAACATAGCCCCTCCATCCTGTTCCCTAATCTGAGACTGACTGTAGTTGTGTTGTATTTTGTTTTTAATTTAAATTAAGTCTATCCCTTTTCCCCTGAAGTGTCAGTCTTTTATACTTGTGGGGGTGTAGGAAAGTGGAAAAAGGAGGAATTTTTATTGCAAGATAATCAGGGAGGGGGTAAAGCTCCTCTAGTCTTCCAGACACCACAGTTCATGAACCAAGTTCATAATCCCTTTCAATTACTCTCCCTTTGTAACAAAGGGTAAACACCTCAGGGAGTGCCGTGTTGGGTTCCTGAGACTATCTTGTTTCCAGACAGGACTTCAGCCTGTTATCTGCTGGGACTAAATTCAACCCAAATAATCAGTCTCTGTCTATCCCCTCTTACTTTGACCATGTGAGACAGCCCAAATCTAGTCCTCTTTGGCACCAGTTTTTTGGAACATGGCTTCCATGAAAGCTGTGAGGTGAAGCCATGTAATATAACTTCAGACTTAATTATTTTTATAGTGATGTGAAGAAAACAAACTGAAAAACTAAAGGGAATAATTGATCCATGTATAAGATATAAAAGATATGAAATTTTTTTTTAAATTTGTAAAAATAGCATTAGAAATACTTGTTGAAAATAATTTCCTTTTGAGGGAATCAGGCAGTAGTGCAGCAGGTTAAGCACACTTGTCACAAAGCGCAAGGACCGGTGGAAGGATCCTGGTTTGAGCCCCCAGATCCCCACCTGCAGGGGAGTGGTTTCACAGGCAGTGAAGCAGGTCTGCAGGTGTCTTTCTCTCCACCTCTCTGTCTTCCCCTCCTCTCTCCATTTCTCTCTGTCCTAACAATAATGACATCAATAAAAATAATAACTATAATAATAATAAACAAAAACAAGGATGACAAAAGGGAAAATAAATAAATATTTTTAAAAATAATAATAATAATTTCCTTTCAGAAGGGCAGTGAAATAGCTCACCTGGATAGTGTGCTGCTTTGTCATATTGGCACCTCATTGTTACCCACCCCCTGCCTTATTGGAGGAAGCGTCAGGGGTGTGGTCTTTTTCACACTCTATGCCTTCTTTCCTCCTACTATCATAATTAATAGTAATAATGAGTAATAATAATAGTAATCTCCTTTGGGGTTACTAGGATTATATTATAAGCAATCCATTTGTGGTTTGACTGATCAGATTTGCAAGGCATTATTCTTTGAAATTATTTTGGAAATTAACTCAACAATTATACTAAAGGAATTCAAACCAACCTGTATTCATTTCCTCTCTAAAGATATAACTTAATAATTTTGTAAATTATAGCAGTTAATAAAATAACTGAAGTGCAATTCTGAATATTATGAGTGAACAAAATTTGAAATAGAAAAACAAGGAGCATTTATAAATTCTTTTTTTAGACACATTCAAAAGTTATGATTTATTTTCACCCTTAATAAGTGTGTTTTTAGTCTGTGGCTAAATTTTCCTCTCTATGAAAATGATGGTAACTATTGCTACATTTCAGAAATAAAGGAGTATTTGACTTAATATTTTAATAAAAACTTGTTCAATGGAGTTGAATAGTCTATTCTCATACAATTTGTTTGAAATGGGGAGAGA
Organism: Erinaceus europaeus; assembly: GCF_950295315.1. Classification (NCBI taxonomy): domain Eukaryota; kingdom Metazoa; phylum Chordata; class Mammalia; order Eulipotyphla; family Erinaceidae; genus Erinaceus; species Erinaceus europaeus. The sequence goes on along the minus strand of NC_080171.1, from coordinate 66,368,711 downwards.
TGATCATGTATGCAATCAAGATTATCTAAGATATTTTAGTGGACTAAATAATACTACTTATTGGGACCAGGTGGTGGCGCACCTGGTTAAATGCACATTATTACAGTGAGCAAGGATGCAAATTCAAGACCCTGGTCCCATTTGAAGGGGAAAGGCTTCACAAGTGCTGAAGCATAGCTGCAAGTGCCTGTCTCTCCCTTCCCTCTCAATTTCTCTCTGTTTCTATTCAATAATAAGTAAAAAAAAATTTAAAATAATGATACTTATTAAGTTTGTTTTGAAACATTTATTTGGTTTATTTAGATAAACATTTATTTGGTTTATCTAGATTTATTTTTTAAATTTTATTTATTTATTGAGAGAGATGCAGAGAGAGAGAGACACACACTCACATACACACAGAAAAACACCAGAGCACTGCTTAGCTCTGGTTTATGGTGGTGCGGGGGACTGAACCTGGGATTTAGGAGCCTCAGGGATGAGAGCCTGTTTGCATAACCATTATGCTGTCTCCCATGTCTGCCCTATTCAATATATATAAGACAGATTCTGAAAAGGATCAAAATGAACAAAAACCAAGCTGGCAAAATAGCTCACCTGAATAGTGCTCCTGCTCTGCTCTATACAGGACCAAGGAGGAAGATTCAAACTGGGTTTCCTATCTCTATCTTATCTATCTGTCTGTATATCTATCTATCTCTATCTCTATTTCTGTTTCTACCTCTGTATCTAAAAAAGTCAGTTCAGAGCTTTGACACTCTGGTGAACAATTAAGAAAAGTCAACATTAGCTAAAAGTCATTGTGAGAAGCCACACACTTATATGCAGAAATTCAGAACAGTAGGCCTCAGTTCTAGCTCATTTTCTTTTTTTTTTTAAGATTTTATTTATTTATTAGTGAGAAAGATAGGAGGAGAGAGATAAAGAACCAGACATTACTCTGGTACATGTGCTGCTGGGGATTGAACTCAGGACCTTAAGCTTGAGAGCCCGATGCCTTATCCATTATGATTTGATTTTCTTATCTCTAAGCTACTTTCTATAATTTTGTGATTTGATTGTTCACTTGGTTGCTTTTGCTTTAGTCACTTATCATATATCAGCTGTTTTGTTACTTTTTTAATTCAAATTTTTTTGGAAAATTATCTTTATTGGATAGATACAGCCAGAAGTCCAGAGGGAAAGGAGTAACAGGATAAGAGACAGAGAGACACTTGCAATGCTGCTTTACCACTAGCAAAGCTTTCCCCTGTAGCTGGGCACCAGGGGATCCAGCCAGGGTCCTTGAGCATTGTGATGTGCACTCAACCAGGCATGCCACCACCTGGCCCCTTGTTACATTTTTCTATGACAACCTGGTGGCCAGGAATACTTCTCACAAAGAAGAACACAAAAAATTGTATAAATGGGTCATCAAATTTGGTCCCTGACACTACTGACACCAGAGCAGAATGGAACACTGATAATTCTCTTTTTCTCTATTTCATAAAATGAGCATTTTTGTTTTTGTTGTTGTTAGGGTTATTGCTAGGGCTCATTGCTTGAATGACTCCACTGTTTCCAGTGGCCATTGTTTTCTCTTTCTTTCTTTCTTTCTTTCTTTCTTTCTTTCTTTCTTTCTTTCTTTCTTTCTTTCGGAATTAAAGTTTTACACTCAACAGTAAATACAATAGTTTGTACATGCATAACATTTCCCAGTTTTCCATATAACACTACAACCCCCACTAGGTCCTCTGTCATCCTTCTTGGATCTGTATTCTCCCCACCCACCCACCCCAGAGTCTTTTACTTTGGTGCAATATGCCAATTCCGGTTCAGGTTCTACTTGTGTTTTCTTTTCTGATCTTGTTTTTCAATTTCTGCCTGAGAGTGAGATCATCCCATATTTCACTTAACATGAATTTTTCAAGGTCCATCCAAGATTGGCTGAAAATGGTGAAGTCGCCATTTTTTATAGCTGAGTAGTATTCCATTATATATATCACAACTTGCTCAGCCACTCATCTGTTGTTGGACACCTATTATTTTCTTTCTTTTATATCTTTTGATATAGGGAGAGAAACAGAGATATACAGAGGGAGAGAGATAAGGGAAATATATCTACAGCTCTGCTCTACATTTCATGTGAACCTTCATGTCTGTAGGTGGGGACCAAGAATTTGAACCTGGGTTTCTCTTGCATGGTAACAAGTGCACTCTACCAGGTGAGTCACTTCCTCAAAATAAGCACACTTTGTTGAAAATGAGCAGCTGTATAATGTTCTTTTTCTCTGAAAAGTTCTTTTTTCAATTCCCTAATTCTCAAACTAAAACTCTATTTCTCCTCCTCCTCCTCCTCCTTCTTCTTTTTTAAAAAGAAAACACTGACAAAAACATAATACAAGAGGGGTACAACTCCACACAATTCCCATCACCAGAACTCCTTATCCCACCTCCTCCCTTGATAACTTTCCTATTCTTTAACCCTCTGGGAGTATGTTCCCAAGGTCATTGTGGGATGCAGAAGGTGGAAGTTTCTGGCTTCTGTAATTGTTTCCCTGCTGAACATGATCATTGACAGGTCAATCCATACTCCCAGCCTGCCTCCCTCTTTCCCTAGTGGGCGGGATTCTGGGGTTTCTTTATGTACTCTAAGTTTGCCTAATTGTTTTTCATTCCCATTTCATGCCACTATAATAATACTACTGTCATTTTCCTTCTTCCTTCATTCTTCCCTTCCTTCCTTTCTTCTGCTTCTTTCTTTCTTTCTTCCTTCCTTCCTTCCTTCCTTCCTTCCTTCCTTCTTTTCTTTCTTTCAGTCCTACTCAAATTGCTATCCATATCAGAAAGCAATTTTAGCCATTCAAGGGACAGTGGAAGGCAATTTCCTGTAACTTCTTAATGAAATAGTGTACAAGCCAAGGTCTTCAGGACACAGATAAATCTAAAATCAGTATTTTTACATAACAGATAACTGAATTTCAAAGCATATAAAGCTTTGGTCAGAATATGAGCCTCTTAGAAATTTCTTTGTTTGTGGCTTGACTGATCAGATTTGCAAGGCATTGTTCTTTGATGAGATGCTCTTCACCAAGAATTTTTCTATTCATTCAAAATCTTTTGGTGGTAGAATTGAAATGAGCCCTGTTATGAAAATGAAGTGTCATAATTTTTAATCAGTGTGGATCACCTCTGGGAATCATCTAATGAAAGACTTTGAAAGGGACAGGAAAGATAACAAAAGAGCAATCACAAAAATGCAGATATTTTAAGGATTGTAGTTTAAGCTTTGAATAGGCACAATAACCTTTTGACACTTGTCATTCTATATTCCAAATGCATTTGCCTTTGTAAAGAAGTCAAATTTGCAACCATGGTTGTTGGCATAATGGCACATCAGTAATAAATTACTTCTACTTCTTAATCTTCATTAAGCTCTTCTATTATCTGTGAATATAATAACATAATGTCTATTATCTTCCATAATCATTTGCCTACAATAACAGTGGCAGTAATAATAATAAAACAAAATAGCAGAAGTTTACACCATCAGTGGGGGTAAACACAAAGATAATACATATTATTAAAGATTGTAATAAATATTAGAAATAATGTTTTTTAATAAGGGACAAAGAACAATGAGATTAGTGGTAAGTAGTATTGATGTTATAGTCACATAGACACAGGATAAAATCTAAATGGCATGTTGGTGATTTTGAATTTTTACTGTTGGATCTGATTTCTACAAAAGGTATATTTTTAAGATGCCTCATTCACATAGTTGTTGTGAGGATTCAATGATAAATTTCACAAGTGACTAAATATGTCTGGCATGATATATAGGGACTAAATAGCAACTCAATTGTTCCTAATCAGACAATTTAAATAATAATTAATATTTAGTCTAATATCATTATATTAATATAGTAATCTAGTAATATATAGTGAATGTCAGTATAGATATACTAATGTTATTTGAAATAACAAGTTTTATTAGTGATTTAATAATAATTGACAAGAATATAGGGTAAGAGGGGTATAATTCCACACAGTTCCCACCCCCAGAGTTCCACATCCCATACCCTTCATTGGAAGCTTCCCTATTCTTTATCCCTCTGGGAGTATGGACCAAAATCCTTTATGGGGTGCAGAAAGTGGAAGGTCTGGCTTCTGTAATTGCTTCTTCACTGGACAGGGGCATTGACAGGTTGATTCTAGTCTTTTTCTATCTTTCCAAACTGAGGTAGGGGCTCTGGGGAGCTGGTATTCCAGAACTTATTGGTAGGTCATCTGCCCAAGGAAGCCATATTGGCGTAATGGTAGCATCTGCAACTTGGTGACTAGAAAAAATTAAGATATAAAGCAGAAAAAAATTGTTTAATAATCAGAAACCTAAAGGTAAGAATATAGCATATGAGATTTGGGGTCTTCATGTTGGAAGAAACTAGGCAGTCTATTTTAGGTATATTCCAATGGGCCCATGACTTATATGTATTCTATTTTATTTATTTATGAATATTATTTATCTGATAAATAATAAATACTTAAAATTAGATGAGGAAATTTATTGATATAATATTTTAAAATTAATATTTTTGCTGATACATTAATTAGAGCAGTTATGTGACCTATAAAACTATCAATGCCTATATCTAAAAGAGAGAAAGGTTTTAGATGAATACTTAAACTTTCTTTTTTTATATTTATTTATTTTCCCTTTTGTTGACCTTGTTGTAGTTATTATTGTTGTTATTGATGTCCTCATTGTTGGATAGGACAGAGAGAAATGGAGAGAGGAGGGGAAGATAGAGAGGAGGAGAGAAAGACAGGCACCGGCAGACGTGCTTCACCACCTGTGAAGGGACTCCCCTGCAGGTGGGGAGCCCGGGCTCAAATCAGGATCCTTCCCCTGGTCCTTGCGCTTTGCGACACATGTGCTAACCCGCTGCTACAACCCAACTCCCAGTCAACTTTAAATTTAAGGGACTATAAATAAACTAACCCGAATGCAAAAAGGAAGAAAGTAGCAAACGTAGGGATAATTAAATAAAAAATGAAAAACAATATAAAAATGTGTGGATCCAAATGCTCTCTGATTGAAAAGATCAGCGAGATAGACTTTTTAAAAAACACTTTCCCACTTACACCTCAAGGACATCTTTGATGAATCAAACCCAATTGCAAGGAAGACTAAAGCAGAAACAAACCAATGGGACTACATCAAATTGAAAAGCTTCTGCACATCCAAAGAAACTATTAAACAAACAGAGAGACCCCTAACAGAATGGGAGAAGATTTTCACATGCCATATATCAGACAAGAAACTAATCACCAAAATATATAAAGAGCTCAACAAACTTAGCACCAAAAAAGCAAATGACCCCATCCCAAAATGGGCAGAGGATATGAACAAAACATTCACTACAGAGGAGATCCAAAAGACTAACAAACATATGAAAAACTGCTCTATGTCACTGATTGTCAGAGAAATGCAAATTAAGACAACACTTCTTCTTCTTCTAGCGTTTGCCCTTCTTCCGTAGCCAGTCAACACTAAGATACCACCTCACTCCTGTAAGAATGGCATACATCAAAAAGGACAGCAGCAACAAATGCTGGAGAGGATGTGGGGACAGAGGAACCCTTTTACATTGCTGGTGGGAATGTAAATTGGTACAGCCTCTGTAGAGAGCAGTCTGGAAATCTCTCAGAAGGCTAGACATGGACCTTCCATATGATCAAGTAATTCCTCTCCTGGGGTCATACCCCAAGGACTCCATAACACCCAACGAAAAAGAGGTATGTACTCCTATGTTCATAGCAGCACAATTCATAATAGCTAAAACCTGGAAGCAACCCAGGTGCCCAACACCAGATAAGTGGCTGAGAAAGCTGTGGTATATATACACAATGGAATACTATGCAGCTATTAAGAACAATGAACCCACCTTCTCTGACCCATCTTGGACAGAGCTAGAAGGAATTACGTTAAAGTGAACTAAGTCAGAAAGATATAGATGAGTATGGGATGATCCCACTCATCAACAGAAGTTGACTAAGAAGATCTGAAAGGGAAATTAAAATCAGGACCTGATCAAATTGTAAGTAGGGCACCAAAGTAAAAACCCTGTGGTGAGGGGTAGACATGCAGCTTCCTGGGACAGTGGGGGGTGGGAGTGGGTGGGAGGGATGGGTCACAGTCTTTTGGTGGTGTGAATGGTGTTTATGTACACTCCTAGCAAAATGTAGACATATAAATCAGTAGTTAATCAATATGAGAGGGGGAAAATCAATTGTATGTCTCAAAGTTTTTCAAAACACAAACTGAATCTTTTTAATATATAGGCTGTGTATTTGATATGCGGACTCTCTCAAAAGCCTAGACCAAGTAGATTAGAAGCATCCAATAGCACAGCTATATACAAGATACTGGATACTATACAGCAAACCCTAACAAAAGGACTTTTCAAAGTTAACCCAATTACCAAATAATGTGATGATAACATTAACTATCGATTGTCTTTTGGAACCCTAAGACAGCAGGAACCTCACATCTCCACTATAGAGCCTCTACTTCCCCCAGTCCTGGAACCCTTGGATAGGGCTCACTTTCCCGTATGCCTCTCCCAATCCATATTAAATAATATTGCATCTGCCGATCACAACCTAACCAACGCAATGATTGCCACCTCAACATGCTTCACCTCAGACTGTGTCCAGAGACTTCACGTGTGGAATGACAACCCTTCAGCTTCAGTACTCGGGTGAGACCTTTCCTTTTATAGTACACTCTAATTCCATCTCAGGTGGTTCACTTTCTAACAAAGTCCCATAACCTAGATATACACCAGTTTCTGTGAGAGAGAGCTTATCCATAAACACGTATCCATAAACTACTGCAAAATATATACCTGAAAGCAGAAGTACACTAGAGTTTGCAGTGAGTACCTCCCTAACACTTCCTCTCCACTATTCCAAGCTTTGGGCCCATGATTGCTCAACAATTTGTTTGGCCTCGTATGTTAACTCTCTTTTCAATCACCAGGTTCCAGATGCCACCAGGATGCTGGCCAGGCTTCCCTGGATTGAAGATCCCACCAATGTGTCCTGGAGCTCCATTTCCCCAGAGACCCATCCTACAAGGGAAAGAGAGAAGCAGACTGGGAGTATGGACCGACCAGTCAATGCCCATATTCAGCGGGGAAGCAATTACAGAAGCCAGACCTTCTACCTTCTGCAACCCTCAATGACCCTGGGTCCATGCTCCCAGAAGGATAGAGAATGGGAAAGCTATCAGGGGAGGGGGTGGGTTATGGAGATTGGGTGGTGGGAATTGTGTGGAGTTATAACCCTCCTACCTTATGGTTTTGTTAATTAATCCTTTCTTTAAAAAATAATATATATGTGTATATATATATATATTTATATATTTATTTATTTGCGGGCCTGGTGGTGGCGCACCTGATTCAGCGCACATGTTACAAATTCACAAGGACCTGGGTTCAAGCTCCCAGTCCCCACCTGCGGGGGACAAAGCTTCACAAGTGGTGAAGCATTGTTGTAGGTGTCCTTCTGTTTTTCACCCTCTCTATCCCTCCTTTCCCTCTCAATTTCTGACTGTCTCTATCTGATCAATAAATAAATATAATAAAAAATTTTAAAAAATGTATTTATTTGTTTATTCCCTTTTGTTGACCCTGTTTTTTATTGTTGTAGTTATTATTGTTTTTGTTATTGATGTCATAATTGCTCAAAAAAAACAAAGATACATGGAGAGAGGAGGGGAAGACAGAGGGGGGAGAGAAAGATAGACACCTGCATACCTGCTTCACCGCTTGTGAAGCGACCACCCTGCAGGTGGGGAGCCGGGGGCTTGATCCGGGATCCTTCGCCAGTCCTTGAGCTTCGTGCCACGTGTGTTTAACCCACTGTGCTACCACCCGACTCCCTGAAATAGACTTTATTAACTTCCAAGAAAAATGAGAAGTCTCTAAAATCAGATAATAAAAAGCATTATCTGCATTTGGGCAGTAGCTCACTAGGTAAAGTACATGTTACCATGAGTTCAAGCTTTAGTCACCACCTACAGGGGAGAAATGTCATGAGCAGTGGGGCAAATCTGCAGATGTCTGTCTCCTCCCACTGCAACTCCCACCTATATCAAGAAAGATAAAAATATAATCATTGGGAAAATATATACCTTAAAGCAAAAGTGCACAACAATTTTCAGTGAGTCAATAAATGCAGCAAGCAAGTAGAAGACCTAAAGAAGACACCATAAAGTACCTAATCAAATAGTTTCTATTTAGACCTAGATACCCTCCTCACCTATTTCCTATTTCACTTCCCTCAATCATTCCAAGGTAACCTTGTCAGACAAAGCTGAATAAGGGCAAGAGACTGGCATATTTTAATGACCATTCTATGGTCACAGCCAGGCCACTCCATCACCTGGGGCCCTAGTCAGGAAGTCCTGTGATTCCCACACAGACATGATGGGCATACAGCTCTAACAGATCACTCTCTCTACAGTCACTGGTCATCTCCATCAGGAACAACATAATGGACCCCTTTGTGGGTCCCTATAGGTCCTTGCCCTCACTGTGTATCAAAAATTGTAGGGAATGTTCCATTCTCCAAAGGGACATTGGACAACATATTCTACCTACTACAAAGGAAGATAGGTCCTGAAATTAGTGCAGCCTGGAATGTCCCTAGCCATGACCACAGAATGCGAGCTCGGACCTACAGGGATTCAGAGGTTACACAGGCTCCTGTGCTGAATATGGGCCCCAGATCAAATCGATGGGGTTTACAGTTAACAATATTTATATACTTACTGCATTTTGGGAGCTACTCTCTTCCCTGATCCACCTTTCTAGTCCTTTTTCCGATTATGACAACATCTCTCCAGACAATACTCTGGGTCCACCTGCATGTTAGCTGTCACGCTCAGGCAAAAACTAGTAAAGTCATGGAATATACCGAAAATAGACCTACTAACTTTTTCCAAAATGGAGACCCCCAAATCTCGTCTGCAATATTCTTGCTTTCAAGTTCATGATTAGTCAACAATTTATTCTGCTTTATATCTCAATTCTTTTTCAGCCACCAGGTTCCATATGCTATCATGATGCCAACCTGACATCCCTGTACAGAGGACACCACCTGTGTCCTGGAACCCCAACTGCCCAGATCCCTTTCAGATAAATAAAGTAGGAGAAACTTCTGTAGATGTTCAGTGTTGTTTTTAGCACTTTTTTCTTATATACTCTAGGTCCCTGGGACTCAATCCCTTATCTGTCAGAGTGAAAAAAAAATAAGAGGTTTTTAAAATCACTTGGGAAATTTTCAGAAACACATTTGGGCATATTCCACGATGGATCACTTCTTGTATACCTTGAATTAGGAAATGTCTGTGAAGTATTCTGAATGCAATGCTAGCTATCACATAATTCCCTACAGTATTTTAGAGATTAGCCTGACATTAAATATTGTATTTTAAATAAATTTATTCCTGTTTTTGGTTGTTTCAAGAAGAATGTATATTTGTTCTTTTAAAAAAATTATTAGTGATTTAATAATGACTGACAAGATTGTGGAATAAGAGGTATAATTCCATATAGTTTTCACCACCAGAGTTCCATATAATTTCCCCTCCACAGGAAAAGTCTCTAGTGTTTATCCCTCCATGAGTATGGACCAAAATTCTTTATGGAATGCAGAAGGTTAGGATTTACTGTACCATACAAGGTCTTACTATAATTTAAGTCATTTAATGCTATTTACAAATAACTATATCTTATATACTAACAAGACCAGTTGCTTCTGGTCTCCCAGGTCTAAGATTATAGTTGATTTAATATTTCAGAAAGAAGTAATTATTAGAAATGTATTAACACTGTAAGTCCAGCATTTAAATTCAATCATTTTACTAATTTTAAACCTTAAATGCAATATCATCCTGATACCAAAAGCAGGTAGGGACACACACACACACACACACACACACACACACACACACACACGGAAAACTACAAACCAATATCTCTGATGAGCATAGATGCTAAAATGCTAAACATAATCCTAGCTAACAGGATATAACAGTAAAAAAGTTTGTTCATCAAGACCAAGTTGGTTTTATTCCAGGAATGCAAGACTCATTCAATATATGTAAATCAGTCAGTGTGATTCACCACATCAATAAAAGCCAAACCAAAAACCACATGATTATCTCCATAGATGCAGATCTCTATAAATGCCTTTGACAAAATCCAACATCCCTTCATGATCAAAACACTACACAAAAAAAGGGGGGGGAGAATAGAAGGAAAATTCTCAAAGATAGTGGAGTCCATATACAACAATCATACAGCCAACATCATACCCAATGAAACTGAAAGCATTTTCCCTCACATTAGGCACTCCTTCTCCGTCCTCCCTCTCCCCCTCCCCCTCCCCCCTCCCCTCCCCCTCCCCCCTCCCCCTCCCCCCTCCCCCTCCCCCTCCCCCTCCCCCTCCCCCTCCCCCTCCCTCTCCCTCTCCCTCTTCTCCCTCTCCCTCTCCCTCTTCTCCTCTCCTCTCCTCTCCCTCTCCCTCTCCCTCTCCCTCTCCCTCTCCCTCTCCCTCTCCCT